>NC_142874.1:113060939-113739064 GCF_051225735.1 Oryctolagus cuniculus
ATCTAAGTTGGAGGCCTGCAAACTGTTTTTAGAAAAAGAATATTGCAGCACAGCCTTGTTTATTTACTTACTGTGTGTGGTCGCTTTTGTGGTACAGTAGCAGAGTGGAGTAGTTAGTTAAACTACACAGACTTAGAAGCCTAAGGTATTTATTCCAAACCTTTACAGGAAAAGTTTGCTGATGCCTGGTCTGAAATTGATGAAAAGATTTGTTTTGCGGTTAAACCTAGGATTCTTCAGAAGCTCCATGCCTATTTTATATAAATATTTCCACATCCAAAATTTCAAAAGGTTGAAACCGATAGGATTTAGTGTGTCTAAGGAACCAGATTTTTACCTTTGTGGAAAAAAAATGTTTACAAGCCCCAGAAGATAGGAAACCTAGCATTTCCTCTGACCCCAGTAAGTTCTGATTTTAGTTAATTGGAGCTCATTTCTTCTAGTTTCAAAGTTATGTTGAATTATGGAAAAAAAAACCCTTAACCTGATTTTTAGACTTTTGTGTTTACATATGTGAGAGTCACATTTAAAGTGCAATTCTCAGATCCATTGCAGGTGTTGTCTCTTGTCTTCCCTGGCACTAGGGTGTTTCTAAGCACAGAATTATACAAATTGATTTGGTAATTTCTCAGGTTCATGCTTTCCTTGATTTTTCCATCTTCTAGTCTGTTCTGTTTGCACTTCTGAATTCAGACCTGTTGAGGCTTTCCTGCCATAGAGGTTCCTTTGCTTTTCAAAAGTAGATCTTTTTGTTCCTAGGTCCCATGGCTTTTGTTTGGGTGTAAATATCTTCCATAGCTTAGAGCTTCCTGTCCTTTTTGACTGGGTTACTGGTTTGGCTGGTCAGAGAATTTCTAGGTTTGGCATAGATACGTGATGTTAGTGTGAACCGTGCTCTAGTGTATATAGTCTTTTCATCATCTAGGATTTTGCTGTTAATACAAATGTCCTTGAATTTCATTTCTTTGTCCATTGAGCACTCAGCAGTCTTGCCTTTGTGTGAACTTGTTCTTGAGTTATGAATTGATAGCAGTGATTCTCCCTTCCTCCCATCCACCACTTCAGTCTGTTGTCATTTGTAATTTGGGCATGGACTCTGGCTATGTTTTGCATTTAATCTCATTTCTGAGCCTCTTTAAAAACAAAATTTTTTTAAGCTTCAAAAAAAAAAAAAACCCAGTCTTAAAATAACCTATTCTCATCACTAAAATTATCAATGTTAAATTGTTCACCAAAACTTAAAATGTTTATCACAAATGTTCACTCCTAGGTGCTTTACTATTGTATTGGCATTGGTGTCTGGCTTTAATGGTAGAAATTTTAAGTGTTTGGTCCTTGGCTCATGTTTAGGTGGTTGTAAACCATGTAGTTCATTAACTTTTGGGTGCTCTGGCTGTGTATCATTTTATTGAGCAACTCTGATAAATCTGAGGTGTTCTTGAGCTCATTTGGCTTATAAAAAGTTGCTTACTCCCACTAACTAAGGTGAAAAGCCGAGAAGAAACCTGGGGTTCTGATTTTTATCACTGTGTTCAGTCCAAAGATAATTCCCTCTTTGGTGCTTCAGAGATCGCTTTTCCAGGTGGATGCCTGGGTGGAAGGATTAGTTGTCCTGCAGTTCAAAGGATATGGAGGTTTAACTGATTGTCTTAACACTTTCAACAAATACTTTTTTTTTTTCGACAGGCAGACTGGACAGTGAGAGAGGGAGAGAAAGGTCTTCCTTTGCCGTTGGTTCACCCTCCAATGGCCGCTGTGGCCGGCGCACCATGCTGATCCGATGGCAGGAGCCAGGTACTTCTCCTGGTCTCCATTGGTGTGCAGGGCCCAAGCACTTGGGCCATCCTCCACTGCACTCCCAGGCTACAGCAGAGAGCTGGCCTGGAAGAGGGGCAAGCGGGACAGAATCCAGCGCCCCGACCGGAACTAGAACCCGGTGTGCTGGCGCCGCAAGGTGGAGGATTAGCCTAGTGAGCCGCGGTGCAGGCCTAACAAATATTCTTAAGTTGCCAGTTCCTCAGCCTTTTCCCCTGGTGGGGATGGGGAGGGGGGCCGTCCTGTGTTGTGGTCTGAGATGTCCTCCTGTGAACAGCTACCAGTGTTTGGTTTCCTTAGTCTGCTTAGTTAACCGTTTCTAAGCTTTGTTTCTGTTGTCCCTGCTGTCCCTATGTTGTTGTTGTTTTAAATTGGAGATCATCCTCTGGTTCACTCTTCAGATGGGCAAGGCTGGACCACTTTGGAGCCAGGAGCCTCATCCATGTCTCCCATGTGGGTGCCAGGGCCCAAGCACTTGGGCTATTTTCCAGTGCTCTTAGGCCATTAGGGAGCTGGATGGCAAATGGAGCATCCGGGACATGAACTGGCGCCCACATAGGATGCTGGCAAAGCAGGTGGTGGCCTTACCAGCTATGACAGGATTCTCACCCCTATTTATTTAAATTGCTCGGTTTTTAGTAGACTGTCAGAAGGACTGGCAACGTTAAGGGGTATTTTTGTGAGTAGTCTGTGGTGAAAGGCTTTTGGGAATTGAAAGGGGCACGTGAACTAGGTTATTAACAGGTAGCTCTCAACTATACTAGGATTTGGCCAACAAAGTAAAGGTCACAGGTAACTTGCTAGTTTGTTACAGGTTAACCTGTATTTATTTAGTAATGGACTCTTGGTATTTGGTAATGAGCTGTTATGTAGCTTTGATCTCAGTTCTCAGATTAGTTGACTCTTGTTAGAACTACTGATCCCACTTTTCCCTCAAGTATCGAGCTTTCTAGGTTTGCTGTCCTTCATCAATTTTGGTACCTTTTGGTTTATTTGGTGTCTGCTGCCAGGTGAGTTGATTTTTCTTCCTATGGTTCTGGTTTCCTCCTCTTTATTCCTTTCCTAATCTTCAGTGTATTACAAGGATGCAGATCTCATAACCTATTAACTCCTGGCTCTTCATTGTACTTTGTGGTGCACAAGTAAGTGTGGAAGACCTGATATAATTTTGAAAGGTCGCATGACTAGTAATTTTAAGATTCAGTTATTAGACCTTTGTGTTTAACGCTGTACTGTTTTATTCCTTGGAAAAGTTTATTTTTTGTAGTTGAGATTACCTTGAACTTCAGAAGTACTTTATATTAGGTCTTGAGGTATTAGCAAGTTTGGAGACCAGGACTGAACCCACTACATAGTATTTGTGTTATTTCTGAAATGTGTAAGTATTTGGTTTGGGGTCACATTAATATGTCAAGGTTTATATAAGGATGAACCCAAACTTAATAAAAAGTGATTTCTTGGAGCTAGTTCTGTGGTGCAGCAGGTTAAAGCCCTGCCCTGCAGTGCTGGGATCCCAAATGGGTGCTGGTTTAAGTTTTATCTGCTCCACTTCTGAGGCAGCTCCCTGCTAATGTGCTTAGGAAAGCAGTGAAGGATGGACCAAGTGTTTGGGCCCCTGTACCGACGTGGGAGACGCAGGGGAGGCGTGAGGCTCCTGGCTCCTGGCTTCTACCTGGCCCAGCCCTGGTTGTGGCCGTCTGGGGTATGACCCAGCAGATGGAAGACTTCTGTCTCTACCTCCGTTACTCCACCTTTCAAAAAAAAAAAAAATCTTGGGGGAAAAAATGTGAAGTCCTCATGATTGGTCCAGGAGAGAGATGGTTTAAAAAAAAAAAAAAATGATTTCTTAACTACCTACTTTGGACACAGCTGAGCAGGATAGGTCCTTCTTTCACTAGCCACATTTAAGCTACTATTTAGCATAAGTTAGCATGAAAATTTCCATGGATAAAAATGTTTCTGGCAAATTACATACCCAGTTGTGCACATTGAAAGCCCAGCATTTTTTGCCATCATTTATAATCTGGTAGGTTGGAGAATGGCTGAATATTTGGTTGGCATTTCAAAGAGGCTAAACCATATATGCTAGAATCTATTATTTTGGGGATGTTATCTGGAATTCTGCATTTCACATACTCCAAGTGGCAAGTGGTCTTCACTATTGTATTAAGGACCACTGCTTTTAATATGGTGAGAATTAGACATGCTATTTCATAAACTTTTTACCCTTGTGTATGATTTTCACCATTCAACATTTAAATCATTGACCCTAAGGCTGGCTTGAATGAAAATCATATTTTTAGCACTGCAGTGAGTGTATATATGACAATGAGTATATATGGCATGAACAATAGTGTTTATTAAGGGGATAGGAAGGTGATGGAAGTGACTGCAGACGGTGAGTTGATTTTTATTTTTAAATTATGTGCAGACTATACTAGCCTTATCTGTGTCTTTGCCTCTGGTTTTCAATGATCTTCATCCTTCGCATTATTATGAATTGATCAGTAACTGAAATAGAGTTGTCTTTGACTTGTGCTGGTTATAAATTACCCTGTTAGCACTTTTTAGATTTTCAAAAAGGGCATGTAATTCCAGCAGCCTATTAAATGACTAGTGTGGTAGCCTTAGGTAAAGAAATGTGGAATCCAGGGGATATGTAACTTGGGATTCAGAGCATTAGCTAACTGAATTTTTCCTAGTAAGCCCTGAAAAGGCAGAAATGTAGGATTATGGGTGAGCTTAAAACAGCATGGAAAATGAACTTTACAGAATTATTGAACTACTTAAAAGGGTGCCATGCGCCACAGGAATTATATCCTAAGAGCATGGTGTTTTTGTTACAGCTGTCCAAGTCTGTTACTTTGTTATGGGAGGAATTCTTTACGTCTTCAAAAATACAAGCAGACAGTTTCATTAAATATAATATTAGAAGTTACTGGGAATATTTTGGGAAAGTTGAGGTTTTTAGTGTTGAAGAGTATTCAAAGTTAACTTTTATACATTTTGTAATTAGGCTGTATTCTGTTTGTAGTCTAGAAATTGAAAGCAAGCTTTTGTAGCCTTTTCATTTCTGCTAGGGAAAAAAAGTATTGAAAACTAACAGGTCTGTTAATGCCAGTATCTAAATGTGACATTTCACATGTCTTAGATGAATGGATTTGGATTACACATTCTTATAAAACACTGTGAATCCAGTGAAGTAGAACTGTTTATAAAAATTGGGAGATGGCTTTTGGATGAAAGTGTAGGTAAGAGATGGACTAAGGCAGTATGTAAAACTTCAGAATGAGAAATTGTTGTAAATTGTTGCTACCATCATTGATATATAAAGCATGCTATTAGATTTATGTATTAGGGCCTGTCAGCATCCTTTTTTTTTTTTTTTTTTTTTTTAGTACCTGCTTGACTTGATTTTAAACTAACATGTTCTCTGTACCATTTAACATTTTAAAGACCTTTCCAAGCAAATTTTGTTGGAACCAAGTGTTTTTAGTTCCTAGAATCCTAGTTCTAGTATCTTCCTCTAAAGTTTATAGTGAGCTTTCTTGGGGCTTTAATTTGCACTAAATTTTCTTTCCTGAAAGATGACTTATGTTTAAATTATAATGTAGTACTTTTTGTCTTACAATTAAACTCTTTTAGCACTTATGCATTTTTTGCACTGTCTTTTTTTTTTTTTTTTTTTTAAATTTTAGCTTTCTCTCCTTGGATGAATACCTTGAAATACAGGTGTTATTTTTGGTTGAAAAGGTAAGGCAACTACTGTCGTATGTAAACAAGACATAAGAATTTTAAGTGATTTGATTCTTTCGAAAGCACAATTAAGTATTTCTTATAATTACATTCAAATTGTATTATAAGTTGAAGAGTCACTGAATTAAATGGGAGAAAAGTCAGTTTTCAGTTTTTCCAGAATGTTTATGTGAAGGTTATTGAGGTTAGGGAAATTTTGTTACTGTCATGTGTATTAAGGCCACTAAAAGTGATGGTTATTTGCCATTCAATGCCTATTTACATATGTAACATTTTCTTGGAAAATGGTTGAATGAGATACCTTAATAGCAGTGTTAACCAGGGTACTCAGATATACAGAAAGTCTTAACATTATTGTTTCAAAATATCCCATTTTCTGTTTTTGTGTGTCTTGAGAACTTTTGAAGGAATGTGGGTCATTCAGTGCTGGCCTGACGAGAGGTCACTGTTATGTTTCGTCATGGTGTGGTGCTGAGCAGATTGCCCAAGAAAGGACCTTTTTGTGACAGCTTGTGGTTTGCCAAAAACATCAGATGCCACACTTAGTTAATGGGTTGTTATTTTAGATTGTGCCATGATTCTATAATGAGATTCTATGATGGGCTAATATAAACTTTCAATGCATGTTAAATTAATTTTTTTTTCAAATTTATTAAAATGGGATATCTAGCAAAATTTTTTTAAAGCTTCAAGCTTAGCATGTTCAGTGGAATAATTATTTTGAGTGAATGGTGCTGAGGCCCACCTCTATCATTTTTTAGAGGTAAATTTGATTACTTCGAGCCTTGGTTTTCCCAATAAAATAATGTCTTCATCAGGTACAGTTTGAAATGATAGACACAGGAAAACCTGCTTTAAGGTTAGTAGTTAACAACTTCATTGTGAGGTTAAGCACACACTTTGAAGACCAAAGCAAATCTTGCAGTGGAGGCCAGGCACCTATAAGATCACCAGGTGGTGGAAGCCAGAGGTTTAATGTTTGCTGCTGTTAACCATGGCTTCGGGTAGAAGCCATGCATATGGTAAGTACCAAATATTAATGCCTCTAGGTGCTAGGTAGATAACTGAGAGAAGTATGCTGTAGCCAGACTTGGGGGGAGTAGATCTATACAACCATCACCCATGATAGGATGGATGAGTACCCTTTCTCCAAGTTTGCCTGGGTGCCCTCAGGGGCCTCCCTGCTTTGCCTCTGTTGCTCTTCTGAGCTTCACTGAAGAACCATCAGATTGGACAGAAGTCTTGTAAATTTGGGAAAGGACGATAAGGGAGGAGTCAAGGTAAGCTAACATGGTTCTAGACAGGATAGCTGTGATCCCATGTATTGAATTAGAAATAAGGTCAAATAAGGTTTTGCGAGGAAAAGAAGAAGACTATATAGTTGAGTTTTGGGACCTAAAATCTAATGTGTTTGTATGATCTCTAAGTGGGTATATCCTACAGAGAGTTGAAAAATAGCTTGGAATTCAGAAGAGGTTGGAACTGGAGAGAGAAACCAAGAGAACAGGCTGATCTCCATTGCACATCATTTGAATGAATGGCATGATTGAACTCCAAGGCCTAGGCCACCTTGCCTGTCTCCACAGCAAGCAATGTCTTCATTTGTATATCCCCTTTCCTAGTGCCCAGTGACCTCAGGCAAGTGACAACTTGTTCCTCAGTTTTCTCATGTGTAAATAATCAAAGTACCTGTCTCAGGGTTGTGAGGATTAAATAAGAATATACTTAGGACAATTCCTGGGACAGAATTAAATACTCAAGTTGTTTGTTACTGTTAACTGGAATGCGTTTATTCATTGATGTAAATTCAGTTTCTAATATCCAAGTCCAATTCCACTTAAAACCCATAAAGTATTTCACAGTAATGTATTGATCATCATTTTCATTGAATTTATTCTCTGCCCTGCAATATGCCATTTAAAGTAGATGCTGTTGTATTAACATGTTTATGATTTTTGTTGGACTTGCTTCCTTAATTGGAATGTAAATTTTGCTTAGGCTTAGGACCATGTCTAACATTTTTATATTAAAAATGTCACTCTGTTTTTCAAAGTTGTCTTTGTGATAACTTAGAGTAAACCTTAATGTTTAAAAACTCTTGAGTAACAATAGTAAGAGCATGACAATATTTGAATATAAATGAATTAACAATCTAAATTGCCTTAGTATTTGTTCCTTTCTTTTCAATTGTATTCTTATAGCTCTGGTACAAATAATACTAAGTAATACAAATAATACTACTTCCTTCAGGCAGCTTTCAACAGCTCATAAGTGCAGATTATGGCTGTCTAGGAAAACAAGTCCTGAATGGGACTTCCTGCCTGGAGCTAGGGGAGATAGCCTGTGGTGTAAGCATGCTGTTGGAGAACTTGGGAGTGGCACAGTATCCATTTAAACTCTGATTCTTGACAGCCTAATATGTAAAATGAGGGAGTTACATTAGGTAGTTTTTATATTCATGATTTTGTGGTAAAATAATTACATTAGTATACACTGGCATTCAGGATACAAATATATATTATATATAATTATAAATTAGAGTTATTAAGAGACAGCTTTGGTAGGGCTTTGAAAATAATGTCAGCAAAATACATGACACTTTCTCCTCCCACACTATACATTTCTGTCTCCTCCTCCAAAGCAGGCTGCCAAAGTGGCAACAGATAGAAGAGTACTAATATGTTTTGTCTGACCCAAAAATAAGGGGTCTGACAGTATTGTTGGAGTTAAACTAAGGGTCAGTTTTTGTCAGTAAAATCTCAGCTCTAGCTGTGTCACCTTGAATATGTCACTTTGCTAATTTCTCATCTGCCAAGTAGAGATATTAACTTATATTAGCTCTTACATGCCAGACACCTTCTATGTGCTTTGCACTGTACCACCACAATAGATCTTAACCTAGTGTTGTAAAATGAGACCCCTCTTAGGGAAGGCACTTGGCACACTGAGCATTCAGCCACTTATTTTTCCTTTAGTATAAACTACAGAAACTCCACAACATTAGAAATCCTTTAAAAATATTTTGTGAATGGAGAGGTGATACTTTGTATTTAAAATGTTAGTATTTCATCATCTTCACAGTTAAAATGAGCTGTCTAGGGGTCAGGAACCCCTGTTCCATGTATCACTAAATTATTTTAAAATGAATAGACCTCAGGTTCCTACTTGAGAAATGGAACTCATGACACCTTGTTAATAACTGCAAAGTACAGTTGGATGCTGGAGTTACTAGAAATCTTAATGAATTTGAGGTTACTGGTTTGAAGTGTCATTTTTCAAAAGTGACTGTTCATGGTTGTAAGGAGGAGAGGACTTGTGGTTTAGTTATTTGGATTTTTATGTATTTGAGAGGCAGAGGGAGAGCTTTCATCTGGTTTTATACCTCAAATGACAGCAACAGCTAAGGCAGTGCCCAACCTAAACTAGGAGCTGGGAACTTCAATCCAGGTCTGCTATGTGGTAGCAGGGACTCAACTACGTGACCCATCGCCTGCTGCCTCCCAGGGTTCAGGAGCAGGAAGCTGGCAACTGGACTGGAGCCAGGACATGAACACAGGTAACGTGCTATGGGATGGGATGATTCCATGGCATCTTAATAACCACTTAGCCAGATGCCTGACCCTGGGACCTGAGAATTGTGAGAAATGATAACAGCTTGCTAATGTTTTAATCCTTCCATAAGCAAATGCTTTATATATAACATGATGCTTTGAGTGTTCATTTCAAAGAAACAACATCTAGATAAATGAGTACTTCTAGACTGTGTTTGTGTTAAAAATTCTGTATTTCTAAGGATATTTTGTTCTTTTTTAAAAAATTATTTATGAGGCTGGTGCTGTGGCATAGTGGGTAAAGCCACCATCTGCAGTGCCAACATTCCATATGGGTACCAGTTCGAGTCTTGGCTGCTCCACTTCCGATCCAGCTCTCTGCTATGGCCTGGGAGGTCAGCAGAAGATGGCCCAAGAGCTTGGGCCCCTGCACCTGCATGGGAGACCCAGAGGAAGCTCCTGGCTCCTGGCTTTGGATTGGCGCACCTCTGGCTGTTGCAGCCAATTGAGGAGTGAACCAGCAGATGGAAGACCTCTCTTTCTCTCTGCCTCTGTTGTTTCTCTGTGTAACTCTTTAAAAAAAAAAAAAAATATTTACTTGAGAGGTAGAGTTATAGACAGAGGGAGAGACAGACAGGTCTTCCTGGTTCACTCCCCAAATGGCCCCAGTGGCCAGAGCTGGGCTGATCCAAAGCTGGGAGCCAGGAGCTTCTGGGTCTCCCACGTGGGTACAGGGGCTCAAGCTCTTGGGCTATCCTCTGCTTTCCCAGGCCATAGCAGAGAGCTGGATCAGAAGAGGAGCCGCCAGGGCATGAACTCGGCCCCTATTTTGTTCTTTTAAAATTTTTTGTTTTCATTTTATTTGAAAGGCAGAGAGAGGACAATGAATGACAAAGATCTTCCATCTGCTGGTTCACTCCCCAAATGCCTGCAACAGCTAGGACTAAGTCAAGACAAAGCTGGATGTGAAATGGAGTAGCCAGGACTCTAGACGATCTATTAGGAGATGTGGGGTGCCCCAAGCAATGACAAATACCTGCACCATCTTAAAGTATTTTAAGGTCTGGATCATTTCTGAATGAAGATTACTTAATGCCATAAATGCGAGAATCTCTTCCTATTAATAGCTAACACGTAAGTAGCATTTGCAATGTTGGAGACATGCCAGTAGTTCTATTCCGTAAGTAGAATTAACCCAATAGATGAGGAAACAGGGGCATAGGATATTTGTCAGAAATCATATAGTTTGTGTTAGAGCTGAGAGGTAAACATTGGCATTGTGATTCCATGGTTTGTGCTTTATTTATTTATTTATTTATTTATTTGAAAGAGTTAGAGAAAGAGAGGCAGAGAGAGAGGGAGAGAGGCAGAGAGAGGGAGGGAGGGAGAGGGAGAGAGGTCTTCCATCCACTGGTTAACTCCTCAATTTACTGCAGTGGCCAGAGCTGTGCCAATCTGAAGCCAGGAGCCAGGACCATCTTCCGGGTCTCCCTCACTAGTAGAGAGGCCCAAGAAGATGGGCCATCTACTGCTTTCCCAGGCCATAGCAGGGAGCTGAATCAGAAGTGAAGCAGTGGGGACTCAAACCGGCACCTGTGTGGGATGCTGGCACTGCAGGCAGCAGTTTTACTCACTATGCCACAGCACTGGCCCCTGTGCTCTTTATCTTAAAAAAAAGGAAGAGGGTGGGGGGAAATAGTGGAAAAGGACAGATGATATACTGGGAATGGAAGAGTTGCAGAGACGAGAGTAAAGGGACATAAAAGAGATTTCCATCCTCCCTTTAATTCTACCACTACAGAATGATTGCATAATTGTCAGTTGCAGAACTTGATAATTACATAACCATTTATTGACACCTGTTGAGGATGGGGATAAGCGGGGTCAAGTTGGTATTACATTTGTACTTAAAAGAATGATAAGGATCGAAAGGAGAATTGCCACAGTGATAATTAGGATCTTTTTGAAGTGTTTCCATGATATCCTTCTAGAAATCTTCCTTGTTTTTGGGAATTCTTCAACCTGAAGTTAAAATCAACACAAAGTTAATGTTTTCTTTCTACTTCTGGACTGATGGGCACATTCTAATACTTACCAGAACTATCTGAAAGTACAGATTCAACTTGGTTTTGAGCAGTCCCACAAAGTCTTCACTGGACTCGGAGCTTTTCTAAAATGATGTTCTACGGTTCCAGGTTCCTGCCTTGTGTTCAGCTCTAATTTTATTTTTTGATTTTGATGACATGGTGATCTTGAACAAGTGATTTTTTTTATTTTACTTATGCCATCATCCCATTATAATCCTGTTTAAAATCTACATTCCAGTGGCCCTATTCTCCTTTAGTATTTTACATTCTACATAAACCACACATAAGTAAAATTTATATCATGTTAGATAAGAGATAAGTGTTATGGAAAAAGGCACCATAGAAGCAGGGATTTCTGTGTTTCATTCACTGCCATAATCCCAGCATGCAGTAGTGCATGGCATCCTGCAGGTGTTCAGTGATTAATGAATTTTCTTTTTTTTTTTTTTTTTTTTTTTGACAGTGGATAGTGAGAGAGAAAGGTCTTCCTTTGCCGTTGGTTCACCCTCCAATGGCCGCCACAGCCAGTGCGCTGCAGCCGGCGCACCGCACTGATCCAATGGCAGGAGCCAATTGCTTCCTCCTGGTCTCCCATGGGGTGCAGGGTCCAAGCACCTGGGCCATCCTCCACTGCCTTCCCTGGCCACAGCAGAGAGCTGGCCTGGAAGAGGGGCAACCGGAAAAGAATCTGACGCCCCGACTGGGACTAGAACCTGGTGTGCTGGTACCGCTAGGTGGAGGATTAGCCTATTGAGCCGCGGCGCTGGCCAATTAATGAATTAAGTACATCTCCAGAGTGAGGATTAACTGGGATAGTGAATGTGGTACATCTAGGCTACCATACAAAAATTATGCCATTACTATTATTATGAATTTTAATTGCTTCATGAGAAAAAAGTTTCATATCAGCTACTTAAACCTAAAAGATCTCACTTTCGTTGATGTGTAAAAAATATTAAAATTATTCAGTGAGTATTGGGAGAAGTAAGGAAAAGTGACTCAAATTATGAATTCTTTAAAATGTGTGTGGATATATTTGTATAACTGCTTCTTATATGGTCATGATACAAATAAATTTCTGCTTATGGACTTTCTGCTTTCTGCTCTCTGATATATGGATAAGAAGTAAAACATTTCTATGAACTTTATTCATGTATCCCATCAGCTTTACCCTCAGTTTAAGGTGACTTTATGTACAATGTTATGTACATGCAGTAAGTGACATGGCTTCTGGGATGCCACTCAGAAAGGCCTCACAATTCTTTATATTTTGGAAGGCAGCGAGAAGGAGATAGAGATATTCCATCTGTTGGTTTACTCCCCAGTGGGCCCAACAGACAGATCTGGGCCAGGACAAAGCCAAGAGCCAGGAACTCCATCAGGGTCTCCTATAGGGGTGGCAGGGGCCTAAGTACTTGGGCCATTTTTGTTGCCTTCCCAGCTGTATTAGTATGGAGCTGGATTGGAATTGGAGCAGCCAGGACTTGAACTGACATCTGATACGGGATGCCAGCGTGGCTTAACCTGCTTTACCCCAGCGCTAAACCCTTTGTTTTCTTTGTTGCTATATCTCTATTAGAACAGAGATTCTCAATTGGAGTGGGAGGTGATTTTGCCCTCCAGGAGATATCTGTCAGTGTCTGGAGACATTTTTGACTGTCCCAAAACAAGGGAGTGCTACTAACATCTAGTGGATAGAAGCCCAGGATGCTGCTACACGTAATGTTGGGACAGCCCAACAGACAGTCCAAAAAAGTTCTGAGGTCTAAAAATGCTGACCCATAATTGTCTGACATTTAATGTGCACTGAAACGTTTGTTGAATGTACCTCATTTAGCTGTTTATTATTTTCTGAAGTTTGTTTACTGCATTGCTAGAAAGTATATATGAATTTAATTTTCTGTTTCCAGCTATGAAAAAGATAATTTCATTTTATAATACTTCCCTAAGCCTTTCCTCCAAAAATATACATTTCCCTTCTTTTTTATCCTTTCTGGTTTTTTCAATCAATTAATTTGAAAGGCAGAGTTACAGAGAAAGAGAGGGAGAGAGGGAGAGAGGGAGAGAGGGAGAGAGGGAGGGAGAGTGAGGGAGGGAGAGGGAGAGAGGGTGAGAGAGGGTAATAGAGAGGGGAGAGAGGGAGAGGTCTTTTGGTTTACTCCCCAAATGGCCACAATAGTTGGAGCTGGGCTGATCTGAAGCCAGGAGCCAGGAGCTTCTTCCAGGAAGCCAGGAGCGGGTGCAGGGGCTCAAGCACTTGGGCCATCTTCCACTGCTTTCCCAGACCATAGCAGAGAGCTGGATGGGAAGAGGAATAGTCAGGACTTGTACCAGTGCCCATATGGGTGCTACCAGCACTGCAGGTGATGGCTTTACTCACTGTGTCACAGTGCTGGCCCTCCTGTCTGTTTAATCAAAACTTTGACACTGAGGCTGGTGCTGTGGCTCCATGTGGTAAACTATCACTTGTGAGACCAGCATCCCATACTGGAGCACTGATTTGAGTCTTGGCTATCCTGCTTCTCATTGATCTCTCTGCCAATGTACCGGGAAAGCATTGGAAGATGGCCCAAGTACTTGGGTCCTGACATGCATGTCAGAGACCTGGATGGGGTTCCAGATTTCTGGCTCCTGGTTCAGCCTTGCCCAGCCTTGACTGTTGGGGACCTTTTGGGGAGTGAGCTAGTGAATGGAAGATTTTTTTTTTAAAGATTTTATTTATTTATTGAGAGGTAGAGTTACGAACAGTGAGAGGGAGAGACAGAAAGGTCTTCCATCTGCTGGTTCACTTCCCAGATGGCTGCAATGGCTGGAGCTGAGCTGATCCGAAGGCAGGAGCCAGGAGCTTCTTCTGGGTCTCCCACGTGGGTACAGGGGCACAAGGAGTTGGACCAATTTCTACTTCTTTCCCAGGCCATAGCAGAGAGCTGGATAGAACCGGCGCCCACATGGGATGCTGGCACCACAGGCATAGGATTAACCTGTGCCACAGTGCCGACCCCTGGAAGATTTCTTTTTTCTTTCTTTAATAAATATTTTATTTATATATGAGGGATAGAGTTACAAAGAGACAGAAAAAAAGGTTCTCCATCTGCTGGTTCACTTCCAAAATGACCGCAATAGCTAGAGCTGAGCTGATCCAAAGCGAGGAGTTTCTTCCTGGTCTCCATGTGGGTGCAGGGTCCCAAGGACTTGGGCCATCTCCTCTTTCCCAGGCCTTAGCAGAGAGCTGTATCAGAAGAGGAGCAGCAGGGACTTGAACTGGCGCCCATATTGGATGCCCGTACTTCAGGCTAGGGCTTTAACCCACCTCGCCATAGCAGTGGCCCCAAGATTTCTTTTTTCAGTTTCTCCCTCTGTAATTCTGTCTTTCAAATAAAATGTTTACCAAAAAAATCCTTGACATTTGTTTATTTACTTTTCAGGAGACCAACACAGAGAGAAACTCCTGTCTGCTGATTCATTTGCCAAATGCCTGCAATGGCTGGACTGAGCCGGAACTAGGAACTCATTTGAGGTTTTCAACATGAGTGGTAGGGACCCAAGTATTTGAGCCATCACCACTGCTCCCCAGGAGGCTGGAACTGGGAGTTAGTGTCAGGGATTGAAACCAGGATGCTTTGAGCATCTTAACTGTTGGCCAGATAGCCACCACTGACATTGAATTTAGATACTCATTTAGTTCTAAGAATTTTTTATGTCCTCTGATTTTGACATTTTCTTTTCCAGAAACTATTCATAAATGTTTGATCTTCTCAATCAATTTTCTATCTTCTCATCTTTCTCCTCCTCCTGTAGCTCTTCTGAGAATATCTCAACCTTATATCACAATATTTCTATATTGGATTTAAAATTGTTATTTCCAAAAGATTTATTTTTTAATATTGACTTGTTTATTTGATAGAGTTAGAAGGAGAGATGATCTTCCATCTGCCTGTTCACTCCCCAGATAGCTACAACAGCCAGGCTGTGCCAGGAGCCAGGAACTCTATCGGGTCTCCCACATGATTGGCTGGGGCCCAAGCACTCGCGCCATCTTCCACTACTTTCCCAATCACATTAGCTGGGAGCTGGATTGGAAGTGGAACATCTGGGACACAAACACAAATCTAGGACACATCTAGCTAATATGGGATGCTGATGTCTGCAGGCAGCAACTTAACTTGTGTGCCACAACACTGGCATCCAAAAGATCTTTTCAAAAAGCTTTATGGATGACTTTTGAATAGCTTTCTGTTCTTGAAAATTTTTTGACTGTCATTTGGTCGGCTTCACTATAATTCTTGCCTGGTGTGAACTTCACCATCTCATCCAGGTTCGTAGCTGAAATGTAGCTGTAGGTTTTCCCTTGGCCTGCTTAGTTTTCTAAGAGAAGAATCCCCTAATCTGTTGGGATGGAACTGAGTGAGACAGAGATGGGGAGTGGACACATTCAGGGTACGGACATTCATTTACCCACTTTGATTTTATTTATTTGAAAGGCAGAGACAGCTTCCATCTGTTGTTTCACTCCCATATGCCCACAAGAGTTGCTGTTTGGCCTGAAACTCAATCTAGGACTCCCATGTGAGTGGCAGTGACCCAAGTACTTGAGCCATCACCTGTGTCCTCCCAGTATGTAACTCAGCAGAATCTGGGACTTGAATCCAGGCACTCTGATTTGGGAGTCAGGCATTTCAGCTGGTTTCTTGCCTGTCATGTCAAATGTCAGGCCCCCACGCCCTGTCTGATGTTTGCATGCTGGTCATACTGGCCTCCACTAGATTTGATGTCTCAGTTCAGGATCTGTTGACCCTGGAGAACAAAATTTCTTCTTGTCAGGGCTAGGGTGGGGAAGCACTGTGGCTATAAACAATAGGGAAAGAGCTCTGTGGCCAACATGTTCTCTGAAAAACTTAGCACCCACTTTCTTATTTCTGCTTTTAGAAATACCGTGTTTCTCCAATCTCATCCTTTTCAAGGTTCTGTGGCCGGGATCAGTTTGTGTCTCATTGTCTTCTGCAGAAGCTATGTCTTGCCCTTTTCAGCTCTAGTGAGGTGCATAATTACTAACCCATCTCCTAGGTTCAAAACTATTGGCCTTTCCTGCCTCGTATCTTTGTTTTCTTAATCTTGTGGCTTTCATATAAATTTTTTCATTATTGCTCGGTCATTTTATTGGAGTTTTGAGAGGAGATCAAGGTAAATGTACACATTTAAACTGCCTAGTTTAACCTAGAACTCATGAGATATTTATCTGTAGGCAGACTACTTTCTGTTAAAAGATTGAATCTGCTTTTTAAGAACGTTTAATAGAATATTTTACAAAACAAGAAATATAAACTAATTTGATAAGCAAAAATAGTATAGAGAATGATTGTGTTATGTGAAAATTACATTAGAAAAACTATAAACAGTAGTCAAATACCATCTCCTATTGAACTGCTTCTCAGCTAGTTTCAAAGAGGAAGTCATATTTTCTTTATGAAAGCATATACATAAAATTAGGATTGGCAGGTAAGGCTGTAAGGTGAAATAAAGTCATTTATTTTTCTGGGATTTATATGTTGCCTCTTTTCTATGAGAATGACAAAAAATATATCTAATAAAAAAAAACAATAGATCCATTCACATGGTGGGTTATAATGTCTCTATAACCCTGCCATCACTGCTGCCCAGAAATGCTAGATAAAACGTAAGAAGCAAACTAAAGGGGCTGGAGCTGTGGTGTAGTGGGCTAGGCCTCTGCCTGCTGCACAGGCCTCCCAAATATGCGCCAGTTCATATCCAGGCTGCTCCTCTTAAGATCCAGCTCTCTGCTATGGCCTGAGAAAGCAGTAGAAGATGGCCCAAGCGCTTGGGCCCCTGCACCTGTGTGGGAAACTCCTAGCTCCTGGCTTTGGATTGGCCCAGCTTTGGCCATTGTGGCCATGTGAACCAGTGTATGGAAGACCTCTCTCTCTGTCTCTCCCTCTCTTTGTAACTCTCTCTCTCTCTCAAATAAGTAACTGAAAAAATATTTTTTTTAAAAAAGCAAACTTAAATGCATGGTGAATTTGGAAGAAAATAAGAAAAAGGCCAGGTGCAGTGAAACTTCACACTGACACACTGTAACTGCTTTGCACTTGGGAGAGTGATGGCGCTGTTGGTCCCTGTCATCCACAGCCTGGGATTTTGGTGCTCATAGGGGGCAGGAAGTTCAGTCCTGGGGCACAGGAGTGCAGTGGAACTACCCTGAACTCCATCCTTCCTGTTTACCAGGCTCAGAGCCCTAGGGTTCTTCCTTGACTTCTTACTCTACGTCCCACCTGTCAGCAATTCTAGTTCACTCCACTTTCACAATATATCCAGAATCCAGCGACTTCTCACCACCATACTTCAGTCAGTGTTCATTGAGAATTACTTATACTGTTTCCATTTTAGCTTTTTTTTTTGCTGAAACTCTGACTTTATCTGAGACTATTTTCCATCTACCTGAAATGCTTCCTTTAGAATTCCCCTTGGTGCAGATGTGCTAAAGACAGCCATCTCTCTACCAATGACACGAGTTCCCCTCCATCATGCAGAGTTGTTGCTGGCAAGTGACTTCCAACCAGTCTACAATTCTCAGTCCCTTCCATCCTATGCTGGCCACACTTTGCCTTACTGTTGCTCCTATAGAACATGAATAGAAGTAGTGGGTATCACTTTTGGGCTGAAGAGGCTAATATGCAAGTATACTTTCTCTGTTCCTTGTTTGAGCAGATGCTATCTGAAACTAAAACTGAGGCTGAAAGTAAAAGGCAAATCAAGAAGTGGAAGTCTGCTTGCTGAAAACCTGCTTTATGATGTTGCATGGCTGACAAACCAGCCTCCAATGCCTGGCCCAGCCCCAGCTGTTGTGGGCATCTAGGGAGTGAAACAGCAGATATAAGATCCTCTGTCTTTCTCCCTCTCTGTCTCACTTCCCCCCACCCTGCCTTTCAAAAAATAAGTACAATTGAAAGAAAGGTCAATTCTCATATTAATGTAATTTGAATTAACATTAATATTTGTTGAGTATGTGTGTATACAACTTGAGATGCAGCTTGTAATTCAAAGAAAGAACTAACTGCCAACCAAAATTTTACAAAGTATAAAGTAGGTGAAGTTGCCATGCAAGGTGCTAAGACTTTTTATATGAGAGTACTTTAAAAAAGTTCATGGAAGAGTGGGTGTTTGGTACAGCAGTTGGGATGCTAATTGGGAATTCATCCTATTTTGAGTGTCTGGTTCCAGTTCCCGTTTCTCCACTTCTGATCCAGCCTCCTGCTGATGCCTATGCCCTTGGGAGGCAGCAGATGATGGCTCAAGTCTTTGGGTCCCTTCTGCCTGCAAGGGAGACATAAATTGAGTTCTGGGTTCCTGGCTTTGCCCTGGCTCAAGCCTGGCTATTGCAGGCGTTTGGAGAGTGAACCAGCTGATTGAATATCTTTGTCTCTTTCTATCTCTCTGTCTTTCACAATGAATGAAAAGGAACAAAATTTTTAAAAAAATTCATAGAAAAGTGAATTTAAAAGGTTTATCTTGGTGTAAAATTTTTTGAAATAATGCAGAATTTTTATAGTATTTATTTTCCATGAGCTTTTTGAAGATATCTAATAGAATCCTTTAGCAAAATGGGCAAAAGATATGGACAGGCAATTCACAGCAGAAACACTAACAGTTGATAAATAAAATTTCCTTGTTATTTAATGTTAGAGAAATATACGTTAAGACAAAAAGCAATTTTTCTCCCACTAGATTGTTAAAAATCTGATAATCTCAAGTCCTGGAGAGAATGTGGAGAATGGAAATTTTATACATATCGGTGAAAGTACAAATTTGGAGAGAAATTTTGAAATATTTGGTGAAACAAAATATACACATATTTTAAGCTTCGGCAGTTCTATTTCTATGGATAGTCTATAGAGTGAGGGTCACTAAAACAGCACAGGGGCTGGTGCTGTGATTGTGGTGAGTAAAGCCGCTGCTTGCAGAGCAAGCATCCCATATGGGCACTGGCTTAAGTGCCGGCTGTTCCACTTCCAATCCAGTTCCCTGCTAATGTGCCTGGGAAAGCAGAAGATGGCCCAAGTGCTTGGGCCCCTGCACTTGCGCGGGAGACCCAGAAGAAGCTCCTAGCTTTGTATCATCCCAGCTCTTGTCATTGCAGCCATTTGAGGAGTGAACCAGTAGATGGAGGATCCCTCTGTCTCTTCTCTCTCTGTAACTCTGCTTTTCAAATCAATAAATCGTAAAAACAATTTAAAAAGAATACAAGCACCCCACCTCTATGGGTTGTATATAATGATCAGAGAGCATAAAAATTAATATCAAACTTGCTTACTTTAATCTACAAAGCAAGAAAGAAATGAAAACGTATTAATATTTAACAGTCTCACTGACACCTCCTCTTGGTTGGTTTGTAAGTTGGCATTTCATGAGAGCTAGAGGGTTTCTGGGGAAGGGGTGACTACTGAACACTCCTTGTATCATTTGGGTTTCATGTAGAGCATTTCTTGCACTGTATTGGATTTAACATTCTATTTAATCTTTACCTATTTAATTTATGTTTTATAATATGTAACATTCTTATAGAATATAATTTACAGATAAGTATAGTTGTCATAATTTTTTAAAGAGTTATTTTTTATTTCAAAGAGTTATAGGGAAGGCAGAGATCTTCCATCTGCCAATTCACAATGGTTAGGGCTGGGCCAGGCTGAAGCCAGGAGCTTCATCTGGTCTACCATGTGGGTGTCAGGGGCCCAGACATTTGGGCCATCCTCTGCTGCTTTTCCCAGGGCATTAGCAGGGAACTGGATCAGAAGTGGAGCAGCCAGGACACAAACTGGTGCCCATAGGGGATGCTGGCATCACAGGCAGTGGCTTTACCTGCTACACCACAACACCAGTCCAGAAACAGTATATGTGATCAAAAAATCTTTAGATCACTGTCCTAGAAACACTTTTGCAAAGTGCACAATAACACATGGAAAAGGATGTTCAATGCAGTTCTGTTCAAAATGTAATGTTTAGTAAAAGAAAAAATATTTTTAAAATTTGGGAGGCAAAGATCAGACATGACATGGAGTTGGGGGTGGCAGCACATTTCTCCCATCTGCTGGGTCATTCCCCAGATGTCTGCGCATCCAATCTCAGATTTAGCAACACAGTCCAGGTCACCCACCTGGATTGCTGGCAGGGACCCAACTGCTGCCTCCCAAGGTCTACAAGAAGCTAGACTCAGGAGCTGGATCCAGGTATTGAACCTAGGCACTGCGATAGAGGACACTGGTGTCCCATTTAATCTTTACTTATTTTAGTTTATGTTGTATAAATTATATGTTTATAATGGGTGTTCCCATTGTATTTCTTAACTATTAAGGGTATGCCATAAGAATTTAAGTTGATATATTAAGTGAATCAAAGTGAATACATTTCAACAACAATGTTGAACTCAAAACTCAGGTTGTGGCTGGATATGTATATTATAACATAAACCAAAATTTAAAAAATGCAGACCAATATTACATATCACTTGTCAACACACAGATACATGGAAGAAGAATCAAACATGCATACAAATGATTAATATCAAATTCATAATAGTTATGTTGAAGGAGTGAGATGGATTTGAGAAGGGCACATACCAGACTGTCGGGCCTTGTAAAACAGGGTGATGATTTCAAGGGTATATTATATATTAAAACTTTTCCATATGCTTAAAATAAATCTTTCATAATAAGATAGTTCAATTTTCTCAGTATTCCTACCTGTTCCCTCTGAGACACACAGTATTTAAATATCATACCTGCTTTCTAACTTAACAAAATGAAGTAATATTGTAGAATTTTATAACTGCAATTTCAAAATGCTCTGAGAATACTTTGTTTGCCATTGTTGCACTTTATCTGAATGACATTTGATATACACTTTAAATGACAGACTTATACAAAATTTTTCTTGCAGTATCTTAAATTGTGGCAAGTATCTTATTCTATTATTTCTGAAGATAACCAGCATAATATCATACAAAGAATGTTAATGCATATAGAATGAATCTAAATGTTTGAACAGTATTATCTTTACTCTGATGTCATAAATCTTGTTAAGTACAATTGCAACCCTAGGTAATTTATTAATTGTAGATTATATAAACTGATTTTATAATTTGTAGATTATATAAACTAATGTGACTTTCTCTTTTTCTTGCTATAAAAATAATGCAGAGGATTTCTTTGTTCGTTCAAATAAATAGTATTTAATGAACATTAAATCCTAATTAAGTGCTGAGGTTGTGGCTGTTACATTTGTCAGTGTATTCTTAGTGCCTATTACAGTGCCTGGAAAACAATAGTCTCCAAAAATACTTGCTGAATGAATCAAAAAATAACAGGAGCAGAGAGTGGCAAAAAGCATGGATAGTTAGGAGATAACCTTTGAGTGGGGTTTTGAGGATACATAGATTTTTCCACGGCAAGGACAGTGAGAGGGAACAACAGCCTGTGTCAGGGTGTTAACGTGAACATAGTTCAGAGAGTTGCAAATAATTTGGGATAGTGTAAGATTTTGTAAGCAGTGAGACTGGTCTCTGAGCTGGGTGATGTGGCTGGCAATACAGTCGGAAGAAAGCTCGTTATGTTCGGGAGGTGGGACTCTACACCAAGTAGACAGAGGGCACCGCTGAAGCTTTGTTAGAGGCTACAGAGGATGATTGTTCTTCCTACAAAGCTCACTGAGTGTGAAGGATGACTGGTGTTGGGAATTACAGACAAGGAAATCGGGGGTTTCCAGAGTCTGATGAGACAGAGCTTGGATTGAGGCAGAGGGCAGCATGGGTATGGGCAGAAGAGGAATTTAAAGAAGACTCAGCCATTCTGTGGAATACTATTCAGCAATGAAACGTTAAGAGCTGGCATACATGATTATAAGAAACAATGCTAAATGAGGAAGTCAAACACAGAAGACTAAATACTGTATGATTCTATTTATATGGAATTCTAGAAAGGACAAAACTGTAGAAACAGCAGATCAGCGTTGGCTAGGGCTGTTGGGGGCTGAGCCAACCTCAGAGGGCATGAGGGAAACACTAGGATGAAGCAACCATTTCATTTACTGATTGTGGTTACACACAATATGTAAATTCATCAAATGCTAACGTGAGTGACTATTACATGTCAGTAGTACCTCAATAAAAGCATTTAGGAAGTAGAATCAGTGGAACTTGGTATATGCATACTTTGCTTTTACAAAGTGGTGCTATTTTTAGAAAAGATATATATAAAGACAAAATTGAAGATGCTCCAAGGGAACAATTTAATAGTTTTCAAACTTTTTTTTTTTTTTTTTTTTTTGACAGGCAGAGTGGACAGTGAGACAGACAGAGAAAGGTCTTCCTTTACCGTTGGTTCACCCTCCAATGGCTGCTGCGGCCAGTGTGCTGGCACACCACGCTGATTTGAAGCCAGGAGCCAGGTGCTTCTGGTCTCCCATGGGGTACAGGGCCCAAGCACTATGGCCATTCTCCACTGCACTCCCAGGCCACAGCAGAGAGCTGGCCTGGAAGAGGGGCAACCGGGACAGAATCCAGTGTCCCAACCGGTACTAGAACCCTGGGGTGCTGGCGCTGCAAGGCAGAGGATTAGCCTATTGAGCCGCGGCGCTGGCCCAAACTATTTTTTTTTTTTTTTGACAGGAGTGGACAGTGAGAGAGAGAGAGACAGAGAGAAAGGTCTTCCTTTGCCGTTGGTTCACCCTCCAATGGCCGCCGCGGCCGGCGCGCTGCAACCAGCGCACCGCGCCAATCCAATGGCAGGAGTCAGGTACTTCTCCTGGTCTCCCATGGGGTGCAGGGCCCAAGGACCTGGGCCATCCTCCACTGCACTCCCAGGCCACAGCAGAGAGCTGGCCTGGAAGAGGGGCAACCGGGACAGAATCCGGCGCCCCGACCGGGACTAGAACCCGGTGTGCCGGCGCCGCAAGGTGGAGGATTAGTAGCCTAGTGAGCCGCGGTGCCGGCCTGGCCCAAACTATTTTCTAGTGGAGAATTCCAAACACATATTAAGTTGACAAAATGATATAATGATTCCTATATACTCAACATCCGGTTTCAATAATTTTCAATTCCTAGCCAATTTTTGTTTCATTTATATCCCATTGTATTTTCCCTCTACTCATTAATTCTGAAGCAAATGCCAGATGTTACATAATTTGTCATAAAAATTTTAGTATAAATCTTTAATAAATAATGACTCTTAAAAGCATGACCACAATCCAATATCATACCTACAAATTAATTTTTCCTAAATGCCAAGTAATAACTAGGCAGAGTTCAAATATCTAACTATTTTACACGGTTATAAATTCAAATAAGGACCAGACATTGCAAGTTATTAATCTTATATTTTTTTAAGTTCCCTCTCTTCTTTCTTTTGTAATTTATTTGTTGATTAATCTGTATGTTTCTGAATGAAAGGAATTCTTCTATTCAATTGATCACCTCTTAATTCATGGGTTTTTAAATTTAGATTGTTTTATAATTTTTAAAAAAAATTTTTTTTTTTTTTTGACAGAGTGGACAGTGAGAGAGAGAGACAGAGAGAAAGGTCTTCCTTTGCCGTTGGTTCACCCTCCAATGGCCGCCGCGGCCGGCGCGCTGAGGCCGGCGCACCGCGCTGATCCGATGGCAGGAGCCAGGAGCCAGGTGCTTTTCCTGGTCTCCCATGGGGTGCAGGGCCCAAGCACCTGGGCCATCCTCCACTGCACTCCCTGGCCACAGCAGAGGGCTGGCCTGGAAGAGGGGCAACTGGGACAGAATCCAGCGCCCTGACCGGGACTAGAACCTGGTGTGCTGGCGCCGCTAGGCGGAGGATTAGCCTAGTGAGCCGCGGCGCCGGCCTGTTTTATAATCTTTTAATACTTGAGTTGCATTTGAAGAATCTTTGGATAAAGTCATAGGTTGGTGACATAAGATTGTCTTAGAGCATGCTTAGCATATTTTTGTTTGGGCAATTTATCTTAAGGTCATCAATGCTGACTTAGAACACTGTTTGGACATCAATGCAGGTGAGAATCACTTACAGGTGTTTGGAGATCATCTGTACTATCAAGGTAGATATTCGATTTTTCTTCTTTTTCCAAAATTATTTCAATATTTTGTGTCAAAACAGTTTTTACATCAGTTACTTGACTCCTCATTGTGGAAATCATGCAGTCACTTTGATTTTTATTGTACTTCATCTATATAGAAGTGAAATAAAGAAATTCCATCATAAATTATTGTACAAACTGGTGCAAAAGTGTTATATCGCACTTGGATTTCAGTATAAGGAATCAGCTGAACCTCAGATTGTTACATCTTAATCTCACAAAAATGGATAAGGTGGGGAGAGATACATCAATGTATTCATCTAGGAATGGAAGTTTTTTCCTAATTTTAATAGTTTATTTTATTTTTAAAAGTATTATAACCAGGGCTGGCATTGTGGCATAGTGGTTAAAGCCACCGCCTGCAGTGCCAGCATCCCATATAGGCACCAGTTCAAGTCTCGGCAGCTCCACTTCCAGTCCAGCTTTGCTATGGCCTGGGGAAGCAGTAGAGGATGGCCCAAGTCCTTGGGCCCCTGCACACACATGGGAGACCTGGAAGAAGCTCCAGGCTCATGGCTTCAGATTGGCACATCTCCGGCCGTTGCGGCCATCTGGGGAGTGAACCAGCAGATGGAAGACTTCTCTCTCGCGCGCTCTTTCTGCCTCTGCCTGTCTGTAACTCTGCCTTTCAAATAAATAGTTAAAACTTAAAAAAAAAATATTATAACCTGGGGCCGGCACTGTGGCGCAGCGGGTTAAAGCCCTGACCTGAAGTGCTGGCATCCTATATGTGTGCCAGTTCGAGTCCCGGCTGCTCCACTTCTGATCCAGCTCTCTGCTATGGCCTGGGAAAGCAGTAGAAGATGGCCCAAGTCCTTGGGCCCATGCACCCACTTGGGAGACCCAGGAAGAAGCTCCTGGCTCCTGCCTTCGGATTGGCGCAGCTCCGGCCATTGTGGCCATCTGGGGAGTAAAACAGCGGATGGAAGACCTCTCTCTCTGTCTCTACCTCTGTAATTCTGTCTTTCAAATAAATAATAATTTTATTTTATTTTATTTTTTTGGACAAGCAAAGTGGATAGTGAGAGAGACAGAGAGAAAGGTCTTCCTTTTGCCATTGGTTCACCCTCCAATAGCCGCCACGGTTGGCGCGCTGCTGCCGGCGCACCACGCTGATCCGAAGCCAGGAGCCAGGTGCTTCTTCTGGTCTCCCATGGGGTGCAGGGCCCAAGGACTTGGGCCATCCTCCACTGCCTTCCTGGGCCACAGCAGAGAGCTGGCCTGGAAGAGGGGCAACTGGGACAGAATCCGGCGCCCCGACCGGGACTAGAACCTGGTGTGCCGGCGCCTCTAGGTGGAGGATTAGCCTAGTGAGCCGCGGCGCCGGCCATATAAATCTTAAACATGTACGAAAATTAACAAAATGGCTCAAAAATATTACAGCCTTAGAATTACCAGAATTTGTGGGTAGAGGGTTTGTTTATTTGAGAGGTGGAGTTACAGAGGACTTGAACTGGCACCCAAATGGGATGCTGGCACTGAAGATGGAGGCTTTACCCACTACGCCACAGCGCCGGTCCTCCTGATAGTTTATTGTTAAAAAGACTTTTAGGCCTGCACTGTGGCTCGCTTGGCTAATCCTCCACCTGTGGCGCCAGCACCCTGAGTTCTGTTCCCGGTTGCTCCTCTTCCAGTCTAGCTCTCTCCTGTGGCCCGGGAAGGCAGTGAAGGATGGCCCAAGTGCTTGGGCCCTGCACCCGCATGGGAGACCAGCAGGAAGTACCTGGCTCCTGGCTTCGGATTGACCTGGCACACCGGCTGTAGCAGCCTTTAAGGGAGTGAACCAACGGAAGGAAGACCTTTCTCTGTGTCTCTCTCACTGTCTGTAACTCTGTCTCTGTCTCTCTCTCACTCTCTAACTCTGCCTGGCAAAAAATAAAAATAAAAAAAAATACTTTTTTTAGAGCAGTTTTAGGTTCACAGAAAAACTGAGCTGAGATTTCCCAGATGCTCTCTTGACACCACAGTGCACATCCTCACTGCTGGTGTCCTGTACCACTGCGGTGCACCTGTGACAAGTGATAACCCCACATTGACATATTGTCACTCAGTCACCAGTCTACAGTAGGTTCAGTCTTAGTGTGGGTTTGCTTCCTTCATTATAGTGTCATATAGAACAGTTCACTGCCCTTTAAATCATCTGTTTTCTACCATCTAAGCCCTAGCAATCACTGATCTTTTTCTGTCTCCAGAATGGCACGTAGTTGAGAGCATCCAGTACACGCCTTTTCAGATGGGCTTCTATCACTTAGTAATACACATTTAATCCTCCCTCCCTGGCCCCAGGTCCACTTAGGGCTTGATGGCTCATTTGTTTTTAGTACTGGGTAACATTCCATTGTTTGGAATACCATAATTTATTCATTCATCTCCTAAAGGTTAGCTTGGTTGCTTCAAAGTTTGGAGATTGCAAATAAAGCCGCTGTAGCATCCATGCACAGGTTTATGTGGAGATGTTTTCAACTCATTTAGGCAAATATTAGGGAGCATAGTTGCTGGATCATGTGGGAAGAGTATGTTTAGTTTTGCATTCCCAACAGCAATGAATGGGAATTCTGTTGCTCCACATCCTTGTCAGTATTTGATGTTGCCAATCTTTTGGAGTTTGTTCATTTCTAATAGTTGTTTAATGATATTTCATTGTTTTTTAAATTTTTTATAAAAAAATTTATTTTTACTTATTGGAAAGGCAGAGTTAGAGAGAGAGAGAGAGAGGTCTTCCATCCACTGGTTTACTCCCTAAATGGCTACAATGGATGGAACTGAGCTAATCCAAACCCAGGAGATTCTTACGGGTCTCTCACATGGGTGCAGGAGTTCAAGGATTTGGGCCATCCTCTGCTGCTTTCCCAGGCACATTAGCAGGGAGCTGTATCAAAAGTGGAGCAGCTGGGACTTGAACTGGCCTTCATGTGGGAGGCTAGCACTGCAGGCCGGGGCTTTAACCTGCTATGCCACAACGATGGCCCCTCATTGTTTATTTATTTTTAGAGATTTATTTTACTTACTTGAAAGGCAGAATGACAGAAAGAGGCAGAGAGAGAAAGAAAATCTTCTATCTGCTGGTTTACTCCCCAAATGGACACAACAGCCAGGTCTGGGCCAGAATGAAACTAGGAGCCAGGACCTCCATCCAATCTCTTGGATCGTCTGCTGCTGCTTTCCCAGGAGCAGCGGATTAAAGCCCCAGCCTGTAGTGCCGGCATCCCATATGGGCACCAAATTGAGTCCCAGCTGCTCCACTTCTGATCCAGCTCTGCTATGGCCTGGGAGGTCAGTAGAAGATGGCCCAAGCCACATGGGAGTTCCGGGAGAAATTCCTGGCTCCTGGCTTCAGTCAGCTCAGCTTTGGTTGTTGTAGTCATTTGGGTAGTGAACCAGTGGATGGATGATTTCCCTCTCTCCCTCTCTCTCTCTCTCTCTCCCTCTCTCCCTCTCTCTCTCTCTCTCTCTCTCTCTCTCTCTGGCTCTACCTCTCTCTCTTTCAAATAAATCTAAAAAAATAAATAAAAACAGCTGACTCAGAAGCAGAGTAGCCGGGACTCAAACTGGTGCTTCAATATGGGATTCCAGTGTTGCAGGCAGCGCCTGAACCTGCCTGCCACAATGCAGGCCCCTCATTGTTTTAAACTGTAACCCCCAATAACACATGCTGTGGATGTCTTAGGTTTATTTGCAACCTATCTTTTTTGGTGTGGTATCTGTTGAAGTCTTTTGCCCATTTTAAAATCAGGTTGGTTTTCTTATTTTTGAGTTTTAAGAGTTCTTTATTTTTAATAACAATAACTTATCAGATTTATCTTTTGCAAATATTTTCTCCCAGTCTCACTTATCTTCCCAATTTCTCAAGAGTATATATCACAGATCATTAAAGTTTGTTAAAAAACTTCTGTATTTGAGAAGGAGGGAGAGAGTAAGAAACAGCACTCCCATCTGCTGGTTCACTACCCAAGTACCCACACATCCAGGACTGAGACAAGCTGTACCAGGAACAAGACAGTACCAGGAACTCAATACAGGTCTCCCACACAGGTGACAGAGCCATCACTGCTGCCTCCCAGGGTCTACATTAGTAGGAAACTTGAGTCAGAAGTTCGAGTCAGGTATTAAATCCAGGTACTCTGATGTGGGATGTGGATCTGTTAACTGAGGTCTTTACTAGGACAAATGCCTGCTACCACAGATAATTTTTAAGCTTTTTCATTGAAAGTCCAGTTTATCAATTTTTTTTATCAATTGTGCCTTTGGCAATGTATTTAAAAAGTCATCATCATACCAAATGCATTTACAGTTTCTCCTATGTAATCTCGTAGTTTTGTAGTTTTACATTTATGTCTATGATCCATTTTAAGTTTTGTGAAGGATGTAAGGTCTGTGTCTAATTTTTTTTAATATGGGTGTCTAGTTGGTATTAATGTTGGATTCAGAGAATGAATTAGGAAGCATTCTTCCTGCTTATGCTTCTGAAAGAGATTGTACAGAATTAGTATAGTTTCTTCCTTAAACGTTGATAGAATTCACCAGTGAAGCCATCTGGGCTTAATGCTTTTTTGTTTTAGAGGGTTATTAATAATTGATTCCACTTCTTCAATAGATATAATCCTATTTAGATTGTCTTTCTGATACATTCTTTTCAGTTCTAGAAATTGTCTTTAAAGAAATTATTTAATGTAGGTTACCAAGTTTGTGAGTATAGAATTATTTATAAGATCCTTGATTATCTTTAAAATGTCTTTGGGATTAGTATGTTTCCTCTTTCATTCCTGATACCAGTAATTTGTTTCCTGTCTCTTTTTTTCTTAGTTATCTTTTCTGGAAGCTTATTAATTTTATCAGTATTTTCAGGTAATCAGCTTTTGGGTTTGTTGACTTTCATTTCTTTTTTTAAAAGATTTATTTATTCATTTGAAAGTCAGAGTTACACAGAGGGAGGAGAGGCAGAGAGAGAGAGAGAGAGAGAGAGAGAGAGAGAGTGTGTGTGTGTGTTCCATCTGCCGGTTCACTCCCCATTTGGCCGCAATGGCAGAGCCGTGCCAATCCAAAGCCAGGAGTCAGGAGCTTCTTCTGGGTCTCCCACGTGGGTGCAGGGGCCCAGGGGTTGGGCCATCTTCTGTTGCTTTCCTAAGCCACAGCAGAGAGCTGGATCGGAAGAGGAGCAGCTGGGACTTGAACCGGTGCCCATATGGGATGCTGGCCCTGCAGGCGGTGGCTTTACTTGCTACACCACAGTTCCGGCCCAAGGTTTGTTGATTTTATTTATTGATTTCCTGTTTGCATTGACTTTTGCCCTAATTTTATTATTTTTTTTCCTCTGTCACTTGGATTTAATTTGTCCTCCTTTTTCTAGTTTCCTAAGGCAGAATCTTAGATTGTTGATTTTAGATCTTTTCTTTTCCTGACATCTATATTTAATGCTACAAATTTCCCTTTTGGGTACTGCTTTTACTACATTGCACCAATTTTGATTGTTATTATTTTTATTTAGTTCAAAATAATTTTTAAATTTCTTGAGATTTTTTTCTTCAACCCATGTCTTATTCAGATTTTTAAAAGTATTTTATTTTAAAGGCAGAGAGACAGAGATCTTCTGTGTGCTGGTTCACTCCCCAAAATGCTTGTACCAGTCAGGCTGGACCAGTCTGAAGCCAGGAGCCCAAAACTCCATCTCTGTCTCCCACATGGTTGGTAAGGGGTCTCAAGTACTTGAGCTGTTACCGGTTGCCTCCCACCAGGAAGGCAGGAAGCTGAGTCAGGGAGAGGAGGATCCAGGACACAAACCAGGCACACCCGTATGGGATATGGGCAGCCCAAGCAGGATCTTAACTGCTGTGCTAAATGCTTATCCTCAATGTATAATTTAGAAGTATGTTGTTTAACCTTAAAGTATTGAGTATTTTCACGCTATCTTTCTGTTATCGATTTCTAGTTTAATTCCATTGTGATTTGAAAGCATATATAATTTTTTTTTTTACATTTCACAAAGGTGTGTTATATGACTCAGAATCTGGTGTGTTTTAGTAAATGTTACATATGCGCTTCATAAATATGTATTCTATAGATTTATCTGTTTCCAGTTGATTGGTGGTAATGTTCACTTATGTCCTTACTGAATTTCTAACTGCTAGATCTGTACATTTATGAGAGAAAGGTGTTGAAGCCTCCAACTATAGTAGTAGATTTACCTATTTCTCCTTGCAGTTTTATTAATTTTTGCCTCATGTTTTTGGGCACTTTTTTTAAAGGATTATTTATTTACTTATTTGACAAACAGAGTTACAGATAGAGAGGGAGAGCCAGAGAGAAAAGTCTTCCATCTGCTGGTTCACTCCCCAGATGGTCACAATGGCTGGAGCTGGGCTGATCCAAAGCCTCGAGCAAGGAGCTGCTTCTGGGTCTCCCATGTGAGTACAGAGGCCCAATGCTTTCCCAGGCCATAGCAGACAGCTGGATTGGAAGAGGAGCAGCAGGGAAAGGAAGTGGCACCCAATGGGATGCTAGCGCCACAGGTGGAGACTCTACTATGCCACAGCGCTGACCCCTATTGGACACTCTTGTTAGGTATACACACGTTAAGGATTGTTATGTCATGTTGGAAAATTGAATCTTTCATCGTTATGTAATACCCCTGATAATTTTCCTCACTCTAAAGCCTGCTGTCAGGAATTTAGGTACTTTATTATTTTTTTTAAAGATTGATTTTATTTATTTGAAAGGCAAAGTTAGAGAATCTTCCTTCTGCTGGTTCACTCCCTAAATGAGCACAACAGCTAGGACTGGGCCAGGCCAAAGGCAGGAGGCAGGAGCTTCATCTGGCTCTCTGACATGGATGGCAGGGGCCCAAGTACTTGGGCCATCTTCTACTGCTTTCCCGGGCACATTAGGGAGTTGGATAGAAAGTGGAGCAACCAGGACTTGAGCTTGAACTGGCACCCATATGGGATGCTAGCATTGTAGGTGGCAGCTTAATCTGTGCCACAGTGCTGGCCCAGCTTTTTCTGAAATTTGTATATGATATGAAGAGGTATACTTTTTTGGGCATTTATCCTGCTTGGTGTTCTCTGAGCATCTGGATTTTGTGGATGGCATTAATTTGGGGGAAAATTCTCAGTCATTATTGCTCCAGATGTTGTTGCTTCTCTCCCTTTCTCTATTTCATCTCCTGGAATTTTCATTACAAGTATATTATACTTTTTGTAGCTGTTCAGAGACCTTGGATATTCTCCGGTTTGTTTTTTTTTTCTTCAGTCTCTGTTTACTTTGCTTTTCAGTTTTTGAGATTTTTTTAAAAAAGATTTATTTATTATTTTTATTTGAAAGTCAAAGTTATACAGAAGGAGAGGCAAAGAGAGAGAGAGAGAGAGAGAGAGAGAGAGAGAAAGGTCTTCCATCTGCTGGTTCACTCCCCAAATGGCCACAAAGGCTGGAGCTGCGCTGATCCAAAGCCAGGAGCCAGGAGCCTCCTCCAGGTCTGTCACACAAGTGCAAGGGCCCAAGGACTTGGGCCATCTTCTTCCGCTTTCCTAGGCCATAGCAGAGAGCTGGATCAGAAGTGGAGCAGCCAGGACTCAAACTGGCGCCCTATGGGATGCCGGCACTGCAGATGGTGGATTTACCCACTATGCCACAGCACCAGCCCCAGTTTTTGAGATTTCTATCAGTGTGTCCTTAAGCTCAGACATAACTTTACTCAGTAGTATCCAGTCTGTTACCAAGTGCTTCAAAGGCAATTTTCCTCTTTGCCTTTTTGATCTTTAGCATTTTTCTTAGAATTTCCATCTTTTTGCTTACGTTATCCATATGTTCTTGAATGTTGTCTACTTTTTCTATTAGAGCCATTAGCCTAATAACCATAGTTGTTTTAAATTCTCATTCTGGTAATTCCAACATCCCTGCCATATCTGAGTCTAGTTCTGAAGCTTACTTTGTCTCTTTAAACTGTTCTTTTAATATGCCTTGTAATTTTTTAAAAATTATTTTTATTTGAAAGGCAGAATCACACACACACACACACACACACACACACACATATGAAGGGGGCAGGTATCTTCTACCCACTGTTTTGCTTCCCAAATTCTCACAAGGCCAGGACTGTGTCAGCCTGAAGCCAATGCCTAGAACTCCAATTTTATCTCCCATGCGGGTGCAGGGTCCCAAGTACTTGAACCGTCACCTGCTGCCTCCCACAGAGTACATTAGTAGGAAGTTGGATGGGAAGCAGAGCAGGGATTTGAATGCAGGTGCTCTGATGGTCCTATGGGACACAGGTGTATTAACTGCTGAGCCAGTCACCTAACTGTGTATTATTTCCTTTATAGCTAGACATGAAGTATCATAAACACAAATATAAACAGCTGGGGTAAGGTGTGTGGTGAGGAGAAGCATTTTGTATCCCTCTGATTGGGTCTCAGTCGTTTAGTGAGCTCACACCCCTGAGCTGTGAACTTCACAAGTGCTTCTCAGTCCCCTCACCCAAGTGGGACAGGATGGCTGGAGGGAGCAGGAATTGGGTATTTCCCTTCACCCATGTGGAAGTGTAGAGGCAGCTAGGGTTGAGTACAGTTGCCCTTTTGTATCCATGAATACCGAGGGATGACTTACTTTCCTTCCCTCAGGTTGGTCAGGTTCTGACAAAGCTCCAGTAGGTTAGATTCTGGTAGAAAAGAGTTTCTCTGGAGGGCTGACCTTACTAAGAACAGAATGCTCAAGGGTATTTCCAAATGGTTCCTCCCCTCGCACTAAGGTACAAGGGGGTTTTTGTCTGTTCTTCACTGTGAGGACCTGGCAGAGTCCCTGGAGGAAAAACTCACAAAAGTGTGCCTCCCTACTCCCACCACAGGCCCCTGCTACCTCATGGCTATGTCTTCCTAAAGTCTTTTTTTTTTTTTTTTTTTTGACAGGCAGAGTGGATAGTGAGAGAGAGAGACAGAGAAAGGTCTTCCATTTGCCGTTGGTTCACCCTCCAATGGCCGCCACGGCTGGCGCGCTTGTGGCTGGCGCACCGCGCTGATCCCGAAGGCAGGAGCCAGGTGCTTCTCCTGGTCTCCCATGTGGGTGCAGGGCCCAAGCACTTGGGCCATCCTCCACTGCCTTCCTGGGCCACAGCAGAGAGCTGGCCTGGAAGAGGGGCAACCGGGAAAGAATCCGGCGCTCCGACCGGGACTAGAACCTGGTGTGCCAGCGCAGCTAGGTGGAGGATTAGCCTAGTGAGCTGTGGCGCTGGCCAAAGTCTTCTTTTTAAAAGATAAGATATGGAATCAACCCAAATGCCCATCAACTGAAGACTGGATAAAGAAATTATGGGATATGTACACTATGGAATACTGCACACTGGTAAAAACAAATGAAATCCAGTCATTTACAACAAAATGGGTGAATCCGGAAAACATATACTTAGTGAAATAAGCAAGTCCCAAAGGGACAAATACCACATGTTCTCCCTGACCTGTGATAATTAATAGAGTACCTAAAAGGCAATCTGTAAAAGTGAAGTTGACACTTTGAGAAGCAATGACTTGAACAGCCCTGTCTTGACTATTGTGGAACAGCTTTTTTTTTTTTTTAAATAGTATTTGTTGAACTCTTAAAGAGTTAAACACATGTGTACAAAGCCAGTTGAAAATAGATCTCAGTAAAATATAAGAATGGGAATAAGAGAGGGAGGAGGAAGAGGGGTGGGAGGAGGCATGATGGGAAGAATCACCATGTTCCTAAAGTTGTAATTACGAAGTATATGAAGTTTGTAACTGTAAGATGTATAGTTCTGCATACATTCCTACAGACTTACTTCTAAGGGTACAGTTTAAAAACTTGCCATGGAAGCTGGTGGTAAAAATACCATCTTAAGTGTTAAAGTGATCATATGGATAAGATTAAGTGTCTGGTAATAATAATAGATAGAATTAAAAAGGAGTGCATGCTCCAACATTGGAAGCAGTCCACAGAGCAGACTCATAGAATGACAGTCACTTTGTATAGCACTGTGACCTCAGAATCAGCCCTTAAGACATTCTGGTCTGGCTGAAAAGCCCACGAGAGTATTTCAGGCATGGAAAGCCAAGACACTGTGGCAAAAAATGTCCTACATGAAGGACCTCGGTTGTTGAGACCCCAGTGGAAAGAAGTGGTCATCAAAGAAGGAGGTACTTTTCTCTGAAGGGTGGAGAGAACTTCCACTTTGCTTATGGCCCTGTCTAAATACTGACGGTGTTTGTGGAGTCAAAAGTCTTCCATAGCCTAAGCAGCTCATGTCAAGAGCCTTGGGTGATCGCTGAGTGTTAATTGTTATATATATGAGTGTTAATTGTTAAGTTAACATTAGGAGTCACTGTGCATTAACTCCCCATGCAGGACCTCTGTCCTCAAAGAATTGTATGATAATTACGTCTAAGGGGGCCGGCACTGTGGCAAAGCGGGTGAAGCTGCTGCCTGCAGTGCCAGCATCCCATATGGGCGCTGATTCGAGTCCTGGCTGCTCGACTTCCAATCCAGCTCTCTGCTGTGGCCTGGGAAAGCAGTGGAGGATGGCCCAAGTCTTTGGGCTTCTGCATCTGTGTGCGAGACCTGGAAGAAGCTCCTGGCTCCGGATTGGCACAACTCTGGCCGTTGCAGCCAATTGGGGGGTGAACCAGCGGATGGAAGACCTCTCTCTCTCTGCCTCTCCTTCTCTCTCTGTGTAACTCTGACTTTCAAATAAATAAATAAACCTTTAAAAAAACAGTCAAAACTTTATACAAATAATTATGTCTAAGTGCTCACAAAAGATGTAAAATTCTCGGGTGCTTCTTTCACGTTAACTTGTGTAAGTGAAGTGTAATTCAAGATACATTGACTTTGAACAGCTCTTGTCTCGACTGTTGAGGAACAGTTTTTCTTTTTTGTGCAAATTGTTGAACTCTTAGTATAGAATTGGTCTTCTGTGTATAAAGTTAATCAAAAATGGATCTTAGTGGAGAATGGGACTGGGATGGGAGAGGGAAGAGGAGGAGGGATGGGAGAGTGGGTGGGAGGGCTGGTATGGTGGGAAGAATCACTATATTCCTAAAGTTGTACTTATGAAATGCATGAAGTTTGTATTCCTTAAATATTCCTTTTGGGGGGAAATTAAATAATAAAATCACTGAGTGTCATATTGGAATTCCCTTGTATAAAAGGTTGTCAAAAAGTTCATGGAAAATGCATATTATGAAAAAAATTTGCACCAAAATAAGTTGATCTCTATCACATTTTTTATGAATTGTCTGAAATACCACATATAATGAAGTCATGTTTTTAAAATATAGTAATTTCCATGAACTGCTTACAAACACAAAATTAGAATAAATCTCAGAGTAACATGGATTCTTCACATGTCTGAACCCTGACAGGTGAAGACTTATCAGCAAAAAAATTTTAATTTTAGAAGTAGAGTTACAGACAGTGAGAGGGGGAGACAGAGTGAGAGAGGTCCTCCATCTCTGGTTCACTCCCTGCATGCATGGCCGCAACGGCCGTACGTGAGCCTATCCAAAGCCAGGAGCTAGGGGCTCAAGCCCTTGAGCCATCTTCCACTGTTTCCCCAGGCCACAGCAGAGAGCTGGATTGGAAGAGGAGCAGCTGGGACTAGAACTGGTGCCCATATGGGATGCTTGTGACGCAGGAGGAGGATTAACCTGCGCCACAGTGCCGACCCCCTTAAAGTTTTTCAGTTCCGAGGCTTGTCCACAGGTGCCCGCCTTTGCCAGTTATGGTTTAATCTTTCCCACCCTGGCACTAGTTCACATGAAGAGTTCTGTTCCAGGGAGCTGTGAATCTGTTCACCTGTTTGTGTCTCTGAATGGCAGCAGGTTGCTCTGTGACTTCACTTCTCTGACAGATCTAAGAATTGTTGATTTCTGTTTGTTCAGCTTTTTACCTGTTTTCGGATGGGGCAATGACTTGCAAGTTACTTACATTGCTAGACTGGACACTTTTTTTTTTTTTTTTTTTTGGACAGAGTTAGAGACGGAGAAAGGTCTTCCTTTTTCCATTGGTTCACCCCCCAAGTGGCCGCTACTGCCGGTGCGTTGCACCAATCCGAAGCCAGGAGCCAGGTGCTTCCTCCTGGTCTCCCATGCAGGTGCAGGGCCCAAGCACTTGGGCCATCCTCCACTGCCTTCCCGGGCCACAGCAGAGAGCTGGACTGGAAGAGGAGCAACTGGGACTAGAACCTGGTGCCAATATGGGATGCCAGTGCCACAGGCAGAGGATTAACCAAGTGAGCCATGGTGCTGGCTTGGACACATATTTAAAAATGCTTTCCTTATAAGAACCAGACATAAGATATAATAAATATCCTGTTCACAATAGCAAAAGACAAAATGGAACACATTTATAATAACACCTAGGAAAAGCTTGACAAATATGTAAGCATAAGACCTGTATCCAAGAAATTATGAAACGTTTATTAATAGATAATCTGAATAGAGTAACTTTAAATTTTTCTCAATAATATCAAAACATGATAGTGTTTTGTTTGGAACTGAAAAGTGAGTAAGTTCACTGTAATACAACAATAGCAAAACAAAATTAAAAAACTAGTTTGTTTTCTCACATGTCAAACTATACAAAAAGTTGGTTGTCATAATTAAGATAATATAGTTGGGGCTGGTGCTGTGGCCTAGCGGGTAAAGCTGCTGCCTGCAGTACCAGCATCCCATATGGGTGCCAGTTTGAGTCCCGGCTGCTCCACTTCTGATCCAGCTCTCTGCTATGGCCTAGGAAAGCAGTAGAGGATGGCCCAAGTCCTTGGGCCCTTGCACTTCTGTAGAAGACCCAGAGGAGGCTCCTGACTCCTGGCTTCAGATCAGTGCAGCTCTGGCCTTTGCGGCCATCTTGGGAATGAACCAGTGGATGGAAGACCTCTTTCTCCCTTTCTGCTTCTCGTTCTCTGTAATTCTGCCTTTCAGATAAATAAATAAACCTTTTAAAAAGATGATACAGTGTAGTTACAAGAAAAGACACATAGGCTGGCGCCACGCCTCAATAGGCTAATCCTCCACCTAGCTGCACCGGCACACCAGGTTCTAGTCCCGATCGGGGCGCCGGATTCTTTCCCGATTGCCCCTCTTCCAGGCCAGTTCTCTGCTGTGGCCTGGGAAGGCAGTGGAGGATGGCCCAAGTGCTTGGCCCCTGCACCCCATGGGAGACCAGGAGAAACACCTGGTTCTGCCTTCAGATCAGCGCGGTGCGTCGGCCGCAAGCATGCCAGCCATGGCGGCCATTGGAGGGTGAACCAACGGCAAAAGGAAGACCTTTCTCTCTGTCTCACTATCCACTCTGCCTGTCAAAAAAAAAAAAAAAAAAAAAAATTGGTGGGACACAATAGAGACTCTAGAAACATCTGATATATGACGAAAATCAGGGGAACTAGTAAATAATATCAGGACAATTAAATATCCTTTTGGGATAAAATAAGGGCTGGAACCTACATCATGCCATACAGAAAAAAATGCCAAATAAATTAGAGATAGTTTTTAAAAATAAGAAAAAATGCTGGGGCCAGCACAGTGACGTAGCAAGTTAAAGCCTCCACCTGTGACACAGGCATCCCATATGGCCACAGGTTTGAGACCTGGATGCTCCGTTTCTGATCCAGCTCCCTACTAATGCATCTGGGAAAGCAGAGGAGGATGGCCTAAGAGCTTGGACCCCTGCACTCACATGGGAGACCCAGAATAAGCTCCTGGCTTCAGACCAGCCCAGCTCTGGCTGTTGTGGCCATTTGGGGAGGGAATTAGGAGATGGAAGATCTCTCTCTTTCCCTCCCTCCCTCTTTCTGTAACTTTGTCTTTCTAAACAACAACAACAAAAGTCAAACTACAGATGTAAACCGGAAGAAAAATATTACAAAATGCTGACTAGTAAAAAGGTAGCATATTTTTGTTAGCATATTTTTGTTTAGAGATTTATTAAAGCATGACCCGATGTCCAGAAAATGCAACAGTGAAGATTTGATTAGTAAAAAAAAAATTCAAATTTCTATACCATGAAAAATGTCAAAGATAGAAGACAAATGAAACCTGGAAGAAAATATTTGCAGAATAAGTTGATATCCCATATAGAAAAAGCTTCGCATATCTATAAGAAAATACTTCAAGTTCAAAAAAAAGCAGACTCTAAAACGGCAACTCTCAAAAGCAGCATGATTGATTACACAATTGAGATGTCCAACTAGAGGAATGGAAATTAAAGAATTATTAGTGTTGATTAAAATAAAAATACCCTCATATTTTTTTTTGTCAGAAATTTCACTTTTAGGAATTGATCTTACAGTTTGGGAAGTGACCAAATTGTATGTGTGTGTGTATACAAAGATGCTCACTGCACCATTTTAATACTGAAAAATTGGATTAATTTCAACATCAATCCACAAAGAAATGGCTAAATAAATTATGGCACTGTGCAGTGGCTCAAAATTGGTACAGCACATAGTAATAAAAAAGATTTCCATGATATGAAGTTACCTTAAAAATGTAAGGTCTTTGGGGCTTGTGGCACAGCGGGTTAAGCTGTCTCCTGTGACCCCAGCATCCAATATGAGTGCTAATTCAAATCCCAGCTGCTCCACTTCCAGTACAGCTCCCTGCTAATGCTGGGGTTCCCCACCCATGTGGAGACCCAGATGGAGTTCCTAGCTCAGGCTCAGCCTGGTCTAGCCCCGGCCATTTGGGGAGTGAGACAGTAGATGGAAGTGTTTCTCTCTCTCTCTCACTCTCTCACTCTGCCTTTCAAATAAATAAATAAATGTTTAAAAAAGATAAGCTGCAAAATGACATTTCAACTTATTGAACACTCAGTATATGCCATGCATCCTTTTTAAGCACTTTATATGTACCAGCTCATTTAACTCTCCAACCTCTGTATAAAGTAGTACTTTTATCATCTCTTATTTTCTAAACATGAAAAGTGAAATGAGAAAAGTTGATAATTTGTCTAAGATTTCAAAGTTAAAATGAAGATTCAGAGATTAAGCCTGTACCCATCGAATTAGTGATCCCAGTTTTGTTTATTTAAAATGTATAAATTGGGGCTGGAGCTGTAGCACAGCGGCTTAAGCCACCGCCTGCAATGCTGGCGTCCCCATATGTGCACTAGTTCGATTCCTGGTTGCCACCTCTGATCCAGCTTCCTAATGCACCTGGGAAAACAGCGGAAGTGGCCCAGATCCTTGGGCCCCTTGGACCCATGTGGGAGACCCAGAAAAAGCTTCCGGCTTCAGCCTGGTCCAACTCAGGCCACTGCAGCCATCTGGGGAGTAAACCAGCAGATGGAAGATCTCTCTCTATCTCTCTGTATATTAAAAGTATAAATTTTATGTTTTATACACACACACATACAAGATATTACAGATGCACACTTTAGTCTCATAGTTATACACCTGTGCTTACCTGGGAGGGCATGATCAGATTGTAGAGAGACACTACACTCCTATTTCCTTTGTTATCTTTTGTATTAACATTTTCAGTGGACATTACTTTGGGAAGTGATCTGATCCACCTTACACAGAACTCGGCTCTGGCTGGTAACTGGGCCATGCAACCTAACATCAGAGTTTGGTGATGAGCTCACCACTTAGATGTGGAGAAAGGAGTGCTCTGTCCCCCAAAACACGTGCTAAGGATCAGACTCTGGATATCTGTGATTTTATCTGGGAAAACTGCCTTTGCAGATATAATCAAGATCAACAGTTAATATTTGATTTTTTCTTTTTGTTCCTTTTTCCTTTTAGAAGTTATTGTTTTTTTTTAAAAAAAAAAACAATTTAAATTTTTATTTATGTTCATTTATTTAAAAAGTGGAGAGAAAGAGAGACAAAGGCAAAGAGAGAGAGAGAGAGTCCATCTGCTGGCTCACTCCCCAAATATCTACAACCACCTGCCCTGGGCCAGGCCAAACCCAGTAGTCTCCATCCATCCCTGTCTCCCATGTGGGTGTCCAAAGTTTTTGAATCATACCCTGCTGCCTCTCAGGGTGTGCCTTTAGCAGGAAGCTGGAATCAGAAGTGGAGCCAGGACTTGAATCCAGGCTGATAGGTGAGGCAGCAGACATCCCAACCACATCTTAGCTGTAGCACCACATGCCACTCCCATGAACCAAAATTTCGTTAAAACGATATATTGGTAGTCCATTCAATGGCATACATATGTAAAAAGTTTCAAAATTTTACTAGGTACTTGTTAATTATAATTCAAAGACTTTAATAACTTTCATAAACTTTTCTGCAGATTTAAAACTTGCCAGGTTAGTTTATAAGGTAAAATGGAAATTTTTTGCTGGTGCTGTGGCTCACTTAGCTAATCCTCTGCCTGTGGTGCCAGCACCCCGGATTCTAATCCCGGTCGCTCCTCTTCCAGTCCAGCTCTCTGCTGTGGCCCAGGAAGGCAGTGGAGGATGGCCCAAGTGCTTGGGTCCCTGCACCCGCATGGAGGACCAGAAGGAAGCACCTGGCTCCTGGCTTCGGATCAGTTGAGGCCATTAAGGGAGTGAACCAACAGAAGGAAGACCTTTCTCTCTGTCTCTCTCTCACTGTCTATAACTCTCTCTCCTCTGTCTCTCTCTCTCTCTAACTCTGCCTGGCCAAAAAAAAAAAAAAAAAAAAAAAAAGGAAATTTCTTTGGAATAGATGTGTTGTTAATTACTTAAAATATGCTATTCTCAAATGGTAACTACTTTTCAGTAGTTATGTTAACATATTTTGGTTCTGTGGAATATGGAGAGTTTTTCATAAGAAAATGTATGTGTTTAGTATGAAAGCATGGGTATTTTGTCAGACATTGTGGTGGACGTGCCAATGACACCCAATGAGTGGCATCCTTGACTCTTTGGAATGACTTGCTCCTAACCAACAGAAGCAAAGGTGATAGAATGTGTCACGGAAGTGAGAGTGAGTCCCTCTGCTGGCCTGCAGGAAGCAGTCACACTGAGGCAGTGCATGTGGCAAGGCGCTGCTGTCAGTCTCCAGGACCTCCAGCCACCAGCCTGCAAAATACTCAATCCTGAATGGCCCTGGAAGCAGATTCTTCCCCAGAGCTTCCAGAGAACAGGGCCTGGCTGGCCTGCGAGCTCCTTGTGAGAGAACGTAGTTTAAGCTATGCCTGCATTCCTGAACCACAGGAACTGTGAGATAATAAATGTTTTAATCTGCTAACTTTGTAGTAATTTGTTCCATGTGAATAGGAAGCTAAAATCGATGTACTTAAAATATGTTTATCATGGAAAACTTCAAGCATATACAAAGGTAGAGTGACTAATATAATGTTTCCTATCACCTGGTTTCAGCAGTTATTTGCACACAGCTAAACTTGTTCACCCCCTCCCTTCTATAATTTTTTTTAAGATTTATTTATTTATTTGAAAGAGTTACACAGAGAGGAGAGGCAGAGAGAGAAAGAGGTCTTCCATCCGATGGTTCACTCCCCAATTGGCCACAACGACCGGAACTGCGCTGATTCGAAGCCAGGAGCCAGGAGCTTCCCAGTCTCCCACATGGGTGCAGAGGCCCAAGGACTTGGGCCATTTTCTACTGCTTTCCCAGGCCATAGCAGAGAGCTGGATTGGAAGTAGAGCAGCCGGGTCCCAAACCGGTACCCATATGGGATGCAGGTGCTTCAGGCCAGGGTGTTAACCCGCTGCGCCACAGCATTGCCCCCCACCCCTGCTATAATATTATAAAGTAAATTCCAGATTTTCTACTTTTTCAATCTGTAAATGCCTCTGCAGCTATAAGAATTTATCTAATTTTGGCCGGCGCCGCGGCTCACTAGGCTAATCCTCCGCCTGTGGGCTGGTACTCCAGGTTCTAGTCCTGGCTGGGGCACCGGATTCTGTCCCGGTTGCCCCTCTTCCAGGCCAGCTCTCTGCTGTGGCCAGGGAGTGCAGTGGAGGATGGCCCAAGTGCTTGGGCCCTGCACCCCATGGGAGACCAGGAGAAGCACCTGACTCCTGGCTTTGGATCAGCATGGTGCGCTGGCCGTAGTGGCCACTTTTTGAGGGGTGAACCAACAGAAAAAGGAAGACCTTTCTCTCTCTCTCTCTCACTGTCTAACTCTGCCTGTCAAAAAAAATTATCTATTTTTTCTTAAAAATTAAACCACAGTGTTATCACATCAGAAACAAATTCTTTACCATCATCAAATATCCAGTTTGTGAATGACTTATCAAAAAGACACAGTAGTGTTTTTAACGGTTGTTTTGTTGAACTAGGACCCTATGTGTACGTACTGCGTTTGATGGATATTTCTCTAAGTCTCTTTTATTCTATGGATTTGCCTTGATTGTTTTCCTCCTTATAATTTATTTGTGAAGAAATTGGGTCACCTGTCTTGTAGAGTTTCTCATATTCTAGAGTCTGCTGATTCCATCGCTGCGGAATCATTTCATGGGGGTGTTTGCTTCTCTCCTTCCTGGGGACCTGATGGGATTCAGGTTTGCTGTTTTGGGGGAAGAACACTTCAGGTGTGTGATGGCAGGAAGCACGTGACTGTCTCTTATTCTGCAATTAGGGATCGCCAGTGCACTTGGTTGTTTTGAACCTGTTTCATCCATTATGAAGTTCCTCGTTAGCTTTTCACCTGAATTTTTATCCATCATTGATGATAACTGTCCAGGTCTATTAATTCATTCAGGAGGGCAAAATGGTGATATTGATCACCTCTCCATCACTGAGGAGCTGGAATGCTTCCATCAAGAAAAACCAGCCACGCAGCCTTTCCTCATCCACTGCCTGGTTCTCGTGAGGTGCAGTTCAGAAAGCGCAGTCGGAGTAAGCGCTCCTTCCTGTCCTTCCACTATCAGAGCGCCAAGGCAGATCCACACTGTGCTTCAGAGTTGCCTGCTGTGGGATTTTGTCCCCATTGTAGGAACTTGTGGTGTTGAAAATGAGAGGTCTTTGCAAAGTTCATGGACAATGAGTATTATAAAAAAAAACTATATATGAATTTCAAATTTTTTTGTGACAAATAAATGTGCTGTTTAATTCCATTTTTCACGAATGTTTTGAAGTAAGCTTGTAGTAGATAGGGAACAGCCCACTGCAGTTGCATTTTTCTAGATGCGCAGATTATTCCATCACTACCCAGTGGCGGCCTCTTCAAGTTGTCTCCTAAAACATGACGTGAGCATAGTGGACTTTGACACCTTCCTTGTTCTCGGTGTGACAAAATGTTGCTGATTTCTGTTTCCTGCCCCACGTCTGGAATCAAGCCCAATTCCCTCTAATGGGAATCGGTGTTTAGAGACCCTGGTCTAGACATGAAGGTGGCTCACTGCCATTGGTCATTGTTTCCAGGCTTTTTCAGTGGATGGGCTAGGAAATTATTTAAACTTTTTCTTGGAATTTTTGAAAAAGAAAATACATCGTGATATATTTTTAGTGACATTATCTAGTATTTATTTTCAGTTAAAGCTTGGGATTTGAAGGTTTTACTTTGTTACTTTGATTTAAATTTTTTTTTAAGATTTACTTTATTTATTTGAAAGACAGTTACAGAGAGAGGTTTCTATCCACATGCCAAATGGCTGCAATGGCAGAGCTGAGCCAATCCGAAGCCAGGAGTCAGGTGCTTCTTCCAGGTCTCCCACATGGGTGCAGGGACCCAAGGATTTGGGCCATCCTCCACTGCTCTATCAGGCTCATTAGCCGTGGCTCAATAGGCTAATCCTCCACCTGCGGCGCTGGCACCCCAGGTTCTAGTCCTGGTCGGGGCGCCAGATTCTGTCCCCATTGCCCCTCTTCCAGTCCAGCTCTCTGCTGTGGCCTGGGAAGGCACCTGCATGGGAAACCTGCACCTGCATGGGAAACCAGGAGAAGCACCTGGCTCCTGGCTTCGGATCAGCGCAGTGTGCCGGCCACAGCGGCCATTGTGGGGTGAACCAACGTCAAAGGAAGACCTTTCTCTCTGTCTCTCTCTCTCACTGTCCACTCTGCCTGTCAAAAAAATTATTAAGAACTTATTTTTAGTTTTCTTTTTCTCAGAGTATAACCTCACTGGGAATGTGTGCTGGAGTCACCTGAAGTAAATTTTCACTTTCAAACGTTTAATTCACTACACAGTTAGGTTCTTCTTATTTTTTATTTTCCCCTGTTTTGCTTCTGAATTTTAGATATCACTCTAAAATTTGAAAATAATTCTAATGGCAATATCATGAAATGCACTCTTTGAAAAATTTTCAGTGCACAGTTCAGTAGCATTAGTGTATTTACACTGTCATGCAAGAGTCAGCACTACCCATGTCAAGAATGTTTTCCATCGTCCCAAACGGAAACTGTGTCCTTTAAACATTGACTACAATCCTCCAGCCCCTGCCCACTGGCCTCTCACCTTCTATTTTCTGTCCTTGAATTCGACCACATTATGGCCCTCACAGACGTGGAACCATCAGTATTTGTGCTTTTGTGACTGCTGAATTTCACTCAGTAGGGAATACTTCTTGAATTTTGGATTTAATAATATTGTGTAGTTATGCAAGACATTTGCATGGTTCCAAAGTCAAATTTTCCCAACAAGTTTCATCCATGGAGGCCTGGTTTCTATTCCCGTCACCTCAACCTTTCCTTCTCCCCCTAACCCCACAGAGGTAACCATTTACATATTTTTAGTTGATCCTTCCCTGTCCCCCTGGTTTTATTTTTTAACATTTATTTAATAAATATAAATTTCCAAAGTACAACTTTTGAATTATAGTGGCTCCCCCCCCATAACCTCCCTCCCACCCGCAACCATCCCATCTCCCACTCCCTCTCCCATCCCAGTCACATCAAGATTCATTCTCAATTCTCTTTATATACAGAAGATCAGTTTAGTATATATTAAGTAAAGATTTCAACAGTTTGCATGCACGCAGAAACACAAAAGTATAAAGTACTGTTTGAGTACTAGTTATACCATTAATTCACATAGTACAACACATTAAGGACAGGGATCCTACATGGGGAGTAAGTGCACAGTGACTCCTGTTGATTTAACAATTGACACTCTGATTTATGACGTCAGTAATCACCTGAGGCTCTTGTCATGAGCTGTCAAAGCTATGGAAGCCTCTTGAGTTCTCCAACTCCGATCTTATTTAGACAAGGCCATAATCAAAGTGGAAGTTCTCTCCTCCCTTCAGAGAAAGGTACCTCCTTCTTTGATGGCCCATTCTTTCCATTGGGATTTCACTCACAGAGATCTTTCATTTAGGTTTTTTTTTTTTTTTTTTTTTTTTTTTTTTTTTTTTTTTTTTTTTTTTTTTTTGCCACAGGCTTTCCATGCCTGAAATACTCTCATGGGCTTTTTAGCCAGATCAGAATGCCTTAAGGGCTGATTCTGAGGCCAGAGTGCTGTCCAAATGCCTTAAGGGCTGATTCTGAGGCCAAAGTACTGGTTAGGACATCTGCCACTCTATGAGTTTGCTGTGTATCCTGCTTCCCATGTTAGATTGTTCTCTCCTTTTAAATTATATCAATTAATATTAGCAGATACTAGTCTTGTTTATGTGGTCCCTTTGACTCTTAATTCTATCTTTATGATCAATTATGAACTGAAACTGGTCACTTTGACTAGTGAGATGGCATTGGTACATGCCATCTTAATGGGATTGAATTGGCATCCCCTGGCACGTTTCTAGCTCTACCATTAGGGATAAGTTTGAGTGAGCATGTGCCAAACTGTACATCTCCTCCCTCTCTTATTCCCACTCTTATATTTAACAGGGATCACTTTTCAGTTAAATTTAAATACCTAAGAATAATTGTGTGTAAATTAAAGAGTTCAACTAATGGTATTAAGTAGAACAAAAAAATACTAAAAGGAATAAAGTAGTAAGTTGTTCCTCGACAGTCAGGATAAGGGCTGATCAAGTCATTATTTCTCATAGTGTCCATTTCACTTCAACAGGTTTCCTTTTAGGTGCTCAGTTAGTTGTCACTGATCAGGGAGAACATATGATATTTGTCCCTTTGTGTCCCCCTGTTTTTAAAGCTATAAACAAATATACATATTTGTACTTATTCCCTTTTTCTTAAATGGTGGCTTACAAGAATGGCAAATAGTAGCATACCACGCATACTTTATTAACTTATCAACATACTGTGGATATCATTCCTTAGCATTATCTATAGGTAGTTCTCATTTATCTGAATTCACAGCTCTTCATTCATAATTCCTAACTGAGTTGTCAGCCGTAATACCATTAACAGTTCAGAGGACAATTTGAGGTACATACCATATACTTTCCTAAAACTTGTTGAAAATCTGCAGTAACTGCATTTGAAGGAGAAAACTGTTCTTGTGACATCAAAGGATTTCTTGTTAAAGTGTCACTAACCTGGGGAAATTAATGGAAATATTTAGCCTATATGGATTATTTCAACTGGAGAACGACAGAGCAAATATTCATTTGAAGCCAAGTCTGGCAGAAACCTGAAGATAAAAAGAAATCATAACATGTTGGGTTTTTGGTGGCTGGTCATTCTTGCTGTTTTAGATGCAGTATTGATGCAAAGTACAGTCGCCCCAGTTTTATCTACTGCTGCTGTACCAGTTAGAGCCTCATCCAAGTGCAAGGGCCACCCTGGTTCTTTACTACATCTGAGCATGCGAGGGGAAGGGTGGATGTTTATGTCTGGAAGGCAAGGAAAGATAAGAATCCATGACATTTTCTAAACAGCACTTTCATTTCCCCCTCTGGCCCCTACTTTCAAAATCCAATAACAAAATGATGCTAACTAAATGCCAAACTCAGGTTGCAGGGCATTTTGAAACCTGTTTATATTTCATGTTCTAGTTCTCAGAAACAGTGGTGACATGAAGTGGCCAAAAATTTGGTGTCACCTGGTTTTGGGGAGGTAGTAAATTCGAGATGTTTTGCCATAATGGGCAGAGAGAAAAAAACATGAGGGTGTTTTTAGTTAAATGGTTAACAGTGTTTAGCCTCTGGACTGGAGCAATTTTCTAGGAATAACTGTACAATAAATTACAATATTTGGGTTTTATAATCTCTGTATGTGCGTTCAGTTTGAGCTTTGTTAAAGCTGACTGTTTATTTTCATGTTATTTGAAAGAGAGAGAGGGAGAGATCTTCCGTCTGCTGGGTCACTTCCCTGCAACAGCCAGGACCGGGCCAGGCTGAAGCCAGCAGCCTGAAACGTAATCCAGGTCTCTCAAGTGAGTGGCAGGGGCCCAAGCGTCTGAGCCATCACCTGCTGCCATGACTAGAGAATAGCTATTAGTGATTATAGTATTGCTGACTGACTTTTCTATTAATATATTTTTATTAAAAATACTTCAATTACATATCTGTGAATAAAATTGAAGATCCGTATCATTTACTTTCTTTGAGAGGCAGGGAGGGAGGCTGTGCTCCATCTGCTGGTTCATTCCCTAAATGCTTGTAACTGTGGGGGACCGTCTAAAGCCTGGAGCCAGGGAACTCAGTTGAGGGTAGCAGGAGTCCAGTACTGGAGCCATTGCCGCTGCCTCTCAGGGTCTGCATTAGCAGGAAGCTGGAGTCAGGAAACAGAGGGGGGAGCTGAACTCAGGTCTTCCCATGTGAGACACAAGTGTCTTAACTGCCAGGCCAAATGGTCACTTCTTGTTTACTTTTTAAAGAAGCAAACATACTATCTGGATTACAAAATTACCAGAACAATTAGTAATTAGTCTACTTCTAAGACTCTCTTCAGGAAGTCTCCTTGTAGGCAGAGATCAAACTTGCGGTGATTTGAGCAACATGAGGTATGTACTGAAGTTAATTTCCTTTTAAGAATGTATACATTCATGTAGCTACTCATGTAGCTACCTTGGTACATACACATACACACCAGGAACACTCTCTTTACCATGACTTATATTTGCTGGCAATTCTTTGGTCAAAGTTTACCCAGGGATAGTATGACTTGATTTTTTTTTAAATATATTTTTTATTTAACTCTAATGGAAATGTCTTTAGAGTAGTGGCTGCAAATTATTTAAAAATATATTTATTTGAAAAAGCATCAGAGAGAAAGGTAGAGACAGAGAGAAAAATTTTCCATCTGCTGATTCACTGCCCAGATGGATGAGATAGTCAGGGCTGGGTCAGGCCAAAGCCAGAACTAGGAACTCCATCCAGGTCTCCCATGTGGGTGGAAGGAGTCTAAGAACTTGGGCCATCTTCTACTGCTTTCCCAGGTGCATTAGCAGGAAGCTGGATAGGAAGTGGTGCAGCTGGGATTTGAACCGGTGCTTCTATCTGGGATGGTGGTGTTGCAGGTGGTAGCTCAACCCACTGCTCCACAATGCTAGGCTTGCAAAAGTTTTAATCACTTACCTCCCCATGTATGTAATTATTTGTAAAGTAAATATATGTGTTATTGAAAGATTATATTAAATGTTAGTATAGCTTCATTTTTTTTCTTACTTTTAAAAACAAAATACAGAGTCTTTTCAGACCTAGCTTTAGAAATGGAGGCAATATGGAAGCAGGAGACAGGTAAGGGAAGAGGGTCAGATATCTCCAAAGGGCATTAATGGCTTTGCTTTATAAACAGGGCATGAGTGACCTGCTTTTGGTTAGTGACACTATTACTAATAAATTAAAAAGCAGAGAGCTCATAATTTCAGTAACTGAAAAATTCTTTACAACAGTGTAAACAATTACTTACTTTTTTAAGAAATGCAGATGGTGCCACAGTATCCAGCGCATTATCTGTAGCACATAAGTAAGTGATTCCATCAATAAAGAGAGTATGGTAGATATAGCTTTGAAAAGAATACAGTTATTTACATGATAACATTGAAAAAATTAAATACCCACATAGAGAATTTAATTTCAGTTTTCAAGCTGTCATTAGTCATATTAAAAAACTATATAGATAACTGTTTGTAATCAGAATACTTGGAAGAACTTTAATACATTTGAAAAATTAAGTCTATAAAATTTGTGTATTTAAAACTACATCAATCGGCCTGCACCACAGCTCACTAGGCTAATACTCTGCCTTGTGGCGCCAGCACACCTGGTTCTAGTCCCGGTCAGGGCGCCGGATTCTGTCCCGGTTGCCCCTCTTCCAGGCCAGCTCTCTGCTGTGGCCTGGGAGTGCAGTGGAGGATTGCCCAAGTGCTTGGGCCCTGCACCCCATGGGAGACCAGGAGAAGTACCTGGCTCCTGCCATCGGATCAGCATGGTATGCCGGCCGCAGCGCGCCAGCTGGGGTGGCCACTAGAGGGTGAACCAATGGCGAAAGGAAGACCTTTCTCTCTGTCTCTCTCTCTCACTGTCCACTCTGCCTGTCCAAAAAAAAAAAAAACCAAAAAACAAAAAACAAACAAAAAAAAAACTACATCAATAAAAATAAACAATATGTATACACATATACAATTTTTGAGGACTTTGACAAGTCAGTCACATTCCAAGATTGAGCTAAGAGTATGAGCAAATATAACATGCTGCATTCACTGATTTTTCTTACCTTTATATATATATATTTGAAGAGTTACAGACAGTGAGTGAGAGAGAGAGAATTCTTCCTTCCGCTGGTTCACTCCCCAGATGGCTGCTACGGCTGGCGCTGTGCCGATCTGAAGCCAGGAGCCAGGTGCTTCTCCTGGTCTCCTATGTGGGTGCAGGGCCCATGCACTTGGACCATCCTCCACTGCCTTCCCGGGCCACAGCAGAGAGCTGGACTGGAAGAGGAGCAACCGGGACTAGAACCCGGCACCCATATGGGATGCCGGCGCTGCAGGCGGAGGATTAACCAAGTGAGCCAGGTGCCGGCCCCTTACCCTTATATTTTTGCATAGATACACAAGGGGTCTTCAAAGAGACCGTAGAAAATGCCTATGAAAAAACTATGTCTGAATTTCAAAATGTTTTGCACCAAAATAAACTTTTAATCTTTTTCATGAACTCTTAAAAGTACCATCATATTTAATTTTGACACTTCTTGGTTTTCTATTATGATAAACTAGAACTAAAAAAGTTGTAACCTGCCAATACCAAATATTCTGGAGAACAGGATGACTTGGGGAGAGGGGGATTAAGCTCGAGTGCACGTTATCCTGACCACTCTAACTTCTAGATCTCTTCTGTCCTCTTAGAGTCTCATATTAGGAGGCTGGGAGACCATTGGAAAGTGTCTCTCATTTGATGCCCAACAATCCAGAGAATGTCAGAACAGGGCAATAAACATAGTTACTTTGTGCCTAGACTTTGGCCTTTTTGAACACACTGTCTCTGAATGGTTGCCAGGCAAAGATTTGGTCAAATGCTCAACTGGATCTACACTAGAATCTCAGGAACAAGGACCAAAACATAAGCCCAGAGGCAGAACATTTAACATAAATCTTTCATAGCATATGAATATATTACACTACAAATATTTTTAATGATATTGATTAATACACATAATATCCACCTGGCAAATATTTCTATTTCTAAATTTGGAGGAGTCTTCACTGAAAAAAAGCTTGCTAATTCTACCATCCATCTGAAAGTTACACGTATGCTTTGGAGTAACTTGAATCCGGATGTGAAAAGGAGAGATTTTAAATTTATGTTTATTAGAGTAACATTCAGAAACCATCCTTAATGTTGAAAAAAGTGTGAATACCTGGTGTCCAGGTATATGGTTAACTGACAAAAGCAAGGCAGAGAAAGCCATGAGATACTATCAGTTAGTCATCATTCTCATATGCTACCAAAAAGGAAGTATGAATGTATAGATCTACTCTAGTATGTATTCTTCTATAATGGGTTTCTCTCTCTCTCTCTCTCTCTTTTTTTTTTTTTTTTTTTTTGCCAGGCAGAGTTAGAAAGTGAGTGAGAGAGAGAGAGACAGAGAGAAAGGTCTTCCTTCCATTGGTTCACTCCCCTAATGGCCGCTACGGCCAGCGCGCTGCGCTGATCCGAAGCCAGAAGCCAGTTGCTTCCTACTGGTCTCCCATGCAGGTGCAGGGCCCAAGCACTTGGGCCATCCTCCACTGCCTTCCCAGGCCACAGCAGAGAGCTGGACTGGAGGAGCAATTGGGACAGAATCCGGCGCCCTGACCGGGACTAGAACCTGGGGTGCCAGCGCTGCAGGCGGAGGATTAGCCAAGTGAGCCACGGCGCCAGCCCAGGTTTTTCTTTTTTAAGTATTTGAAACTCAATGTAAATATATTTATTTATTTTAAAATGCATTTATAAGTGGTGTGAGGGAGAGAAATAGGAGGATAGCTATCTTCCATCTGGTGGTTCACTTCCCAAATGTCCAAAACACCCAGGGCTGGACCAGGCCAAAGCTAGGCACCTGAAACTCACATCTGGGTCTACCATGTGGGTGGTGGGGAGCCCAGTACTTGCACTATCACCTGCTGCCTCCCAGGTGCGCATTAACAGGAAGGTGAAATTGGAAGTGGAGTTGGGACTCAAACCTATGCACTCTGAGATGTGTCCCATGTGGCATTTTTTGTGTGTGTGTGTGAGACCCTGTCTCTTTTTATTTGTACAAACAGCACCCAGCACTGGAGGACTGTAGCTCCATGCAGACAGCAGCCCAGGGGTTACACCAGTCCTCCTGTCCTTGTATTGGAAGGCAAATGCTGTTGCTATGGAGCCTTCATGGGAGGCTGGGTACCATTGGGAGGAGCCTGAGCCGGAACTGTGGCTGCAGGTGCATGTGCAGGTGCAGCTTAGGCCTGAGCCTTGGCCTGGGGCTTGATTTGGGCCTGAGCCTTGGGCTTGGTTTGGGGCTGGGCCTTGGCCTTGGTTTGACCCTGGTCCTGGGCCTTTATTTGAGCCTTGGCCTTGCCCTTGATTTGAGGGTTGGTCTTGGCCTTTGCCTTGTTTTTTGGCTGGGACAGCCTAAGACCCTTGGCAATGTGGGCATGAGCACACTTTCAAAGCTTGGGATAGGTGATGTAGGTGAGTTGATTAAATTTGTTGCTGACACTCTTAGGGATTGTGGGCTTAACTTCCTTAGGCTTGACAAGGGCCTTGATGGCTTCAGCAGGTGCACCCAGAGCCCTGGTGTTACTACTGGCCTGTATCTTCTTCAGGTTCTTGTTGTGCTTCTTGGCAAAACACATGTTCCTCAGGAAATTGGGATGCAGCCCTTTAAGAGATTCATATTTTTGGCCGGCGCCACGGCTCACTAGGCTAATCCTCCGCCTAGCGGCGCCGGCACACTGGGTTCTAGTCCCAGTCGGGGCGCCGGATTCTGTCCCGGTTGCCCCTCTTCCAGGCCAGCCCTCTGCTGTGGCCAGGGAGTGCAGTGGAGGATGGCCCAGGTGCTTGGGCCCTGCACCCCATGGGAGACCAGGAAAAGCACCTGGCTCCTGGCTCCTGCCATCGGATCAGTGCGGTGTGCCGGCCGCAGCGGCCATTGGAGGGTGAACCAACGGCAAAGGAAGACCTTTCTCTCTGTCTCTGTCTCTCACTGTCCACTCTGCCTGTCAAAAAAAAAAAAAAAAAAAAAAGAGATTCATATTTTTGTGATTGTGGGTTTCTTAATGCAATTTCTGTGTCATTTTCAGGACTGGTTGTGTGTGATATGGTTCTTGGGTTTGGCCATGTCTGCATTGTAACCTGCAGTTGCTGAAGTGCCTGGGACCAGAAAAAGAAAATATCTCCAAGTGGCATCTTAACTACTGTGCCAAATGTCCATCCCTAGAATGTGTTTCTTAAGGAAAAAATGGTAAATCAAAGCCTTTTTCAAAATAGTTATCTTGTAAGGGAAGAAATAGAGCATTGTAGAGAGAAAAGGAATCTAAATTAGACTTCTCAAGGTTCTTATTTTGTAGATTTGACTTTGGAACCATATAAATGTTTTTGCATGATTGCAAGATATTATTAAGTCAAGCTTTTTTTAAAATTTTTTTTTAATTTTTATTTTTGACAGAGTGGACAGTGAGAGAGAGAGAGACAGAGAGAAAGGTCTTCCTTTGACGTTGGTTCACCTTCCAATGGCCGCTGCGGCTGGCGCATCGCGCTGATCCGATGGCAGGAGCCAGGTACTTCTCCTGGTCTCCCATGGGGTGCAGGGCCCAAGGACCTGGGCCATCCTCCACTGCACTCGCTGGCCACAGCAGAGAGCTGGTCTGGAAGAGGGGCAACCAGGACAGAATCTGGCGCCGCAAGGCAGAGGATTAGCCTATTGAGCCATGGCACCGGCCTAAGTCAAGCTTTTAAAAAGAACTGGTGCTGTGGCTTAGCAGGTAAAGCTGCCTCTAGTGGCACTGGCATCCCATGTGGGCTCTGGTTCGAGTCCTGGCTGCTCCACTTCTGATCCAGATCTCTGCTAATGTGCCTGGGAAGGTAGTGGAGGATAGCCCAAGTCTTTGGGACCCTGCACCCATGTGGCAGACCCAGATGAAGCTTGTGGCACCTAGCTTTGGATCTGCCCAGCTCTGGCCATTGTGGCCATTTGGGGAGTGAACTGTTGGCCATTTGGGGAGTAAACCGGTGGATGGAAGATCTCTGTTTCTGCCTCTCCCTATCTCTCTTTCTATAACTCTGTCTTTCAAATAATTGTTAAAACCATCAAAAACAAAATGAGGAAAATGACTTTGTAATGAGTAACCAAGGCAGGAGATGATGGTGGCTTGGTTGCTATTGAAAGGGAAAGGTAATGAGATTTGCTGATGGAATGAACTTGGATGTAACAGACACAAAACAAAGGTTTTTAGGCCTGAGGACCTGGACAGGTGATGTGTGGGAGACTGTGGGAGGTGGGTGACTTTGGAGATAAGTTTGAGGTACTTATTAGACATCCGAGCAGAGATGTGGACTGGGTAGTTATGAGTCAGCATTTCAGGCAAGAGATCTTCAGAGACTTGCATTGGAACGTACAGTTAGGGTGAGCGAATAGCAAATGAAGCAAGTGTCTATTTGTGAAATTGTTTCAGTGAAAACAAAACTAGACAGTCACTATTTTGTAATTCCACCTCCAAAAGAGATGGAATAGTATGTGCCAGCTGATGAAAAATGCCCCATAACTTTCCCGGAGGGAATGGGTCTCTGGATCCAATATGCAAACTGCATTTCGAGTATGAGTCAACAAACCTAGAAGTGTGGGAAACCTTACAGATTCTTCATAATAAATTCTAAGGGAAGGGATAGAAGGAGAAAATATAGATGGAAAGAGACTTAGCATGATTGGGCCGTCATTTGAGGATGTGTATTTGGGTGCTGAGACAATGAAGAAATGGGGAAGTGTGACTACTATAGAAGCTGGCGTGGTGCTTATCATGGGGAGGGTGACGGAGGCAGTGAGTGGCACAGAGCACGTGGTGGGGAAGTTTTGAGGTGGCCGGAAGGCGGCAGTTTTTGGCCTAGATGGTGGTTGCTGCTGGGGGATGTTCCTGATAATACTTGACAAAGCTAGACATCCATTTGATGAATGTGTGTGTGTGTTTTTTTTTTTTTTTTTTTTTTTTTTTGTAACTGCGGTTACTTGTAGATTAAAACAGATTCCTTAAAACAATGAAGAACCTAAAAATAGCAGATGCTCTCTCTTCCTCCATCTGTTCCTTTATGAGCAGAAGTTTTAGAGTGGTTTGGTCCAGAGCACGTAATGTTCCAAGGAAACTACTAGTTCAGCCATCTTTTCAAGCAGGAGTTTCCCTTTTCCCTTGTATTAATGAAATGTTTTGTGTATATCAAAAAAGCATGGAGAATAAAAGAACATTTTCAGAGCCAGTACCCAGTTAAAAGGTTACGGTTAATGTTCCCGACATGTTCTTCCTTTGTTTCGCTCTGTTTAGTGTTAATCATAGTGCTATTCATGATTTTCTACTTTTTCATATGGAAGTTCTCCTTTCTGAGGGCTCAGTCAAGAATAGGTACAACTAGGACTTCCCCCTCCCGCCCTCGTTGGAATCACTATCCATAGCTGTCCAGACAGACACAGACTCGCGCCAGGACACACCTTACCTTCCCATCTGCATGATGGTCCTCGGCTCAGCTCTAAGCAGCACTAGCCTGAGCACTTTCGCGGTGGCTTCCTAAAAATAAACGGTCAGCGTTTACTTCGTAGGAGGTTGTTGTGTCTTCCCGTTCCCCTCCCGAGTTTACCAACGTTCTGATTAATTCATCAGGGAGAAACTCTACTCGGAGACAAAAATGGGTGGAGACTCATAATACATGGTAAGAGGCAAGTGATCATGAAATACTCTGATGACTCTGAAGAAAATATTAAAGCCACATAAACATACAGAGACTACATACATAAACAGTATAAAAATGTAAGCTGTGCTGGACAATCTCATTTTTACAGTTGCACCTTTAAATGGTTTCAAGGCTGGAAGCACTGTCCAATCTAACATCTTTTCAGTGACTATTAGCACTGAAACTAGAAATAAAAGGTTAAGGAATTAAAGATACTCAGCTCTTATTCTCCCAATACCCTGAGCAATCTTCTTTAAGAGAAAATTTTGTATATGCTATTGTTCACTGATCTCTTTTAAAAACAAATAACTCATAAGCTCTCTCACATCTGTGTCCTTTTTTATTTTTATATTTATTTGAAAGTCAGAGTTACAGAGAAGCAGAGACAGAGGCAGAGAGAGAGAGAGAGAGAGAGAGAGAGAGAGAGATCTTCCATCTGTTGGTCCACTCCCCAAATAGCTGCAATAGTCAGGTCTGGGCCAGGCCAAAGCCAGAAGCCAGGAGCTTCTTCTGAGTCTCCCATGTGGGTGCAGAGGCCTAAGCACTTGGGTGATCTTCCGCTGCTTTCTCAGGTGCATTAGCAGACAGCTGGATCAGAAGTGGAGCAGCTGGGACTTGAACCAGCGTCCATATGGGATGCTGAAACCGCAGGTGGTGGTTTTATCTACTGTGTCACAGTACTGGCCCCACATTTGTTTCTTATCTGGCTCATTCTTTGGGGAAAATTTGGAAGACACCACAGTTACCTGAAGTATGGTCAACTGTATGGAATCCCGTTAATTTACTCTAGAAGCATGAAAGGAATCTGAAAGTTATCTAAGAAGCCCTGAATAGCCACACTTCTAATTCAGTTTTCCTCCCTCACAAAATGATACTTTAAAAACTTTTCATTATTGATTTTTCTTTTTTTAATTAAAAAATTTTTAACTTTTATTTAATAAATATAAATTTCCAAAGCACAGTTTATGGATTACAATGCCCCCCCCATAACTTCCCTCCCACTCGCACCCCTCCCATCTCCCGCTCCCTCTCCCATTCCATTCACATCAAGATTCATTTTCAATTCTCTTTATGTACAGAAGATTGATTTAGCATATATTAAGTAAAGATTTCAACAGTTTGCACCCACACAGAACATAAAGTGTAAAATACTGTTTGAGTACTAGTTATAGCATTAATTCACATTGAACAACACATTAAGGACAGAGATCCTACATGAGGAGTAAGTACACAGTGACTCCTGTTGTTGACTTAACAAATTGACATTCTTGTTTATAGCGTCAGTAATCACCCTAGGCTGTTGTCATGAGTTGCCAAGGCTATGGAAGCCTTTTGAGTTCGCCAACTTGGATCTTATTTAGGCAAGGTCGTAGTCAAAGTGGAAGTTCTCTCCTCCCTTCAGAGAAAGGTACCTCCTTCTTTGATGGCCCGTTCTTTCCACTGGGGTCTCACTTGCAGAGATCTTTCATTTAGGTCCTCTTTTTTTTTTTTTTTTCCAGAGTGTCTTGGCTTTCCATGCCTGAAATACTGTCATGGGCTCTTCAGCCAGATCTGGCTGCCTTAAGGGCTGATTCTGAGGCCAGAGTGTTGTTTAGGACATCTGCCATTCTATGAGTCTGCTGTGATCCCGCTTCCCATGTTGGATCGTTCTCTCCCTTTTAATTATATCAGTTAGTATTAGCAGACACAAGTCTTGTTTATGTGATCTCTTTGACTCTTAGACCTATCAGTGTGATCAATTGTGAACTGAAATTGATCACTTGGACTAGTGAGATGGCATTGGTACATGCCACCTTGATGGGATTGTATTGGAATCCCTGGCACATTTCTAACTTTACCATTTGGGGCAAGTCCGATTGAGCATGTCCCAAATTGTACCTCTCCTCCCTCTCTTATTCCCACTCTTATATTTAACAGAATTTAGCTGAAAAGTGATCTCTTTTTAATTTAAATTTTAAAAATTTATTTTCATTTTTTACTTGAAGCAGACAGAGAGAGAGAGACAAAGAGATAGAAAGATAGATTTCATCTGCCAGTACATTCCCCAGACAGTTGCAATAGTCAGGGCTGGGCCAGGCGGAAGCGAGGAGCTCAGCTCAGTCTGGGTCTTCCATGGAGGGCAGGACCCGAGTACCTAACTCATCAGCTGCTGCCTCCCAGACCAGTGGATTTTAATGTTACAGAGGTGAACAGTTCACTGACATGGTTTCAGGTTCACATTGCAGCTAGCTTTTAAGAAAGTACCACGTACAGAGTACAAAATGACCCTCGATACCAAAACTTTTATGGAAGGGCAACGCCTACTATGAGTGGTAGAAAGGAAAGCCTGAAACTCGGTTTTGCATGAAAAAGCAAGGTGGTGTGAACATTTTCCAGGCAAGGATTTCCTAGGAAACTTGAGCTACTAAAGGGATCTACAAACTTTCAATTGCTCTAGAGGCTCCTGGAACACCTTGTGGTAGCTTGCCCCAAGCATCTCTTAGGGCATGTAAATGATGATGTCATGGCAAAATGTGAAACAAAGCCAATGGCAACAAGAGGAACAGAATGAGGGACAGTCACTCTGGAATTCATGTGCTGCATAGCCAAAGCAGGGACGTGTCTGGTCTGTTTCCTTGCGGGGAGGACCAAGAGACTGGGCGTGCTCCCTAGGATCTGACCAGCTCCAGACCCTGTCATAGTAGCAGATGGAACCTCATGATTAAGCTTTGGTATCTTCAAGTGAATATTCAAATTTTGAGGCGCTAATCCTTGGCATGGAGGGAAGGTGTGGCTCGCTCTTTCCTTCCGATCTGAATTGCCCCTTTAAGCTTCTTTTACCCATCTTCTCCCTGGCCAGCCTTTTGCACAATAGTCATTTCAAGCTCTTCACACCTTTCCCCCTTTCCCCCAACTGTATACTGCTCCACCCTCCTCTGCTTCTTACCTCTCTTTTCTTTTAAAGATCTTTTTATTTATTTGAAATCCAGAGTTACAGAGAGGAGAAGCAGAGAGGGGGCGGGGGGAGAGGGAGAGGACGGGAGAGAGAGAGAAAGACAGAGGTCTTCCATCTGATGGTTCACTCCCCAATTGGCCGCAATGGCTGGAGCTGAGCTGATCTGAAGCCAGGAGCTTCTTCTGGGTCCCCCACGCGGGTGCAGGGCCCAAGGATTTGGGCCATTTTCCATTGCTTTCCCAGGCCATAGCAGAGAGCTGGAGCAGAAATGGAAAAGCCGGGACTCAAACCGGCGCCCACATGGGATGCCAGCACTGCAGGTGGCGGCTTTACCCGCTACACCATAGCACCAGCCCCACCTCTCTTTCCATTAAGAAGGGCCACTTAAGCTTATGAAAGTCTTCAGCTCTCTCTCTCCTCCCTTAATTAACCAGCTAAACAAATGCTTAGTGACAACTACCAGGTCCTAGGCACTGCACTGGGAAGACAGATGAAGAAGACCCTGCTCTGAAGTTCAGTGCTAGAGATATGGAAGCACAAGGAGACTCCACATCAGCTCAGTAAGTAGTTGGTCTGAGATGTAAGGTAGCCAGGGCATAGAGAAGCCTTCTAGAAGAAACTGAGGGAGGTCAGAGTACAGAAGTTATACTGCCCCAAAGCAGGGAAAAGTGGTTTCCTGGCAGAAGGAACAGCAGGGAGTCCTTGGTGAGATTGGAGAGTGGCGTGGACTTCAGCATAGCCAGAGGACAGGGGGTGTGGGGAAGGTAAGGAGATAATCATGGAAAAGCCCTTGCAGGGGTGGAGGGTGCGATGGCGGGGGGCCGGGGGAGGGAAGCCTTGGATGCCTGGTGAAGGAGTATGGGCTGTATTCTGAATGTGCGCAGGCGTCACCACCTGATCTTCATCAGCCGAGTGATCCGATCGGAGTTGCTCTTGAGCAGCGGTGTGGAGGTGGGTTTTGAGGACAGGTCAAACACCAAGAGATTAGTGGGGAGATATTTTCAGTAGCTCTTGATAAGAAGTAATCAGTGAGAGCCTGGATGGACATATGGTTTAGAAACAGGTAGACAGATCCAAGGTGCTCTGAGGAGACAGAACTGAGTGACGAATGGACAGATGCTCAGATAAAGAAGCAGGCAAAGTCGAGGGTGGCTCCTGGCTCCTGGCTTGAAGGGCTCTGTAGAATGACTCGGCAAGACGAGAAATGCACAGAGGGAAAGAGAAGTAATTTACGCTATGTCTGACCTACTAGGCAGCCTAGCTCTGGGGACAGGGAACTTGGGAAGCGGATTTGGCAGTGATCGGGGGAAGGCGCCCGGGGGCGTGAGTATCGTGCCAAGGTAACAGAGGATGGTGAGTAGACCCCAGGGAACACAGCGTGTGAAGGGCTAAGGAAGGAGAGGGCCCCCTGTTACCTGGACAGCCACACTGCCTCCTGTCCCAGAGAGAGAGGGCGTTCTTCAGGCAGGCTCACGCCCTGCTGCCTCACTTTGTCTCAGCCCTTGGTGCACCCTCAGGTCTTGATCCACTAATAGCCCTTGCTCTCCTGCATCTCCAACTTCTTCCCGTTAGCCTAACATAACATGGGAACGTTTTTCCTATAGTGAAAAGATGGACCGTGTTTCTCTGGTTTCACCCCATCTCAGCCCCTTACTACATTTTGAAAGAACTGTCTCATCCCACTCGCCAGACTTCCTCATCTCCCACTGCCTTGGCCGAAAGCAATCTGGCTTCTGCCTCTGTCACTTCTCCCAGACTGCTCACGTTCCCACCCCCATCTTTTTCCCACTGCCGAGTCCGGTGAACACCCTTCAGTTCTTGCCCGACTTACTCGGGGACCTGAGACCTTCTTGGAACTTCTTCTCTCTGCTTTTAGGATACCACTGCTCCCATGTGGTGACCCACCTCTCTCTCTGCCTTTTGGTCCTCCTGCTTTTCACCCTGTTTGTTTCCTAGGTGCTCTTACCCATTTCTGCTATTCTCTCTCTCTCTCTCTAAAGATTTATTTATGTATTTGAAAGGCAGAGTTACAGAGAGGCAGAGGCAGAGAGACAGAGGTCTTCCATCTGCTGGTTCACTCTCCATATGGCCGCAACAGCCGGAGCTGCGCCAATCCGAAGCCAGGAGCCAGGAGCTTCCTCTGGGTCTCCCATGTGGGTGTAGGGGCCCAAGGACTTGGCCCATCCTCTACTGCTATCCTAGGCCATAGCATAGAGCTGGATCAGAAGAGGAGCAGCCAGGACCGGAACCGGCGCCCATAGAGGATGCCGGCGCTTCAGGCCAGGTGTTAACCCGCTGCACCACAGCACCAGCCCCTTTTTGCTATTCTCAATCATCAGTTCTGACTCCAGCACAGGCAAGGAGGGAGGTAGTACTCTATGTGCAGTGGAAAACTGCAGCTTTCCCGAAACACTGCTTAGACCTGAGCCCAGCCAAAAATGAAACAACATGGCTGCTGGCTGCTTCCTGGCAATGACCGTTAGCTCAGCATAATGTCATTATAATAAAATTACCCTGACACTCCAACTCCCATCATGCACCTGATGCCATGAGTATCTGAGATTTCTAAAACAGGACTAGGAAATGGGCAGCACTCCAACCTCATCCCAGAGCTGCCCCCTATAAATATCCAATTAAACCCTGCCTCAGACACTACCTTTATGCCTCTAGATCTTATGAAGAGATGATCTCCTGAACCTTGCTAAGTGAAGTGAGACCAACATATTTCTTACCTATCGCATGTTCTTCTGATTTTAAAACCTTTTGGAAATAAGGTAGGAAATAAACACACAAATCGATTGGCCATTTCCAACATGCAATGAAATTCAGAAAGTCCCAAACCACTCTTCTCACCGGCACCCCGAGTCCCTGCCCCAGTGCTGCTTCTATATCCTATGTGTTGCTTCACGCTGCCTAAGGAGAATCTTGAGACTCATCCTACCCGTGACCTCGCCCAGTATTCTACATTTTCAGCCAGAGACCAACTCCTAAGGGCTCCTCTTACCAAGTCTCTTCAGGTTCTGACCCATTCCTTTGCTTCTGCACCATCACTGCCTTAGGCCTGGCCCTTAGAGATTTTACTACACACTCTAACGGCCATCCCATCTCTGTCTTCATTCGAATCCACCTTCCATTTTGTAACTGGGCCTAATTTTCCAGACGTTCCTTCAGATCGAGCCTCTGCATACTTATGAATCTGTAACGGTCCCTAGCTTCTCTGTTAAACAACTGTATACAGGATGCTTCAACTATTCCCTGCCCACTTTTTTGGCCTCCTCTGTGCTCTGGCCTCACTGAGGCAATCCCCAAACACACCATCCTGTTGCCTTTGTAAGAAGTTCTATTTCTCCTTTCCCGGGCCAGGCGAGGAGTACTTCTTATACAATTTATAGCCAGGCTCCTTACCAGTCTTCCGCCACTGAAATACTCTTTACACCCTAGGACAACTGTAGGACAGAAAAGACAACATCAGGCTCGTCTTCACTGCCGCATCCCTCACATTCTATACTCTAGCATTTTGCAACTAAGACATGTTTAACAGGTGTATACTGTTAAACATGGCCACTTCTGCTACAGGCCACTTCTGCGCGGAGGCGGAAAATCTTCAAACGTTGGACGTGCTTATAATTCACACCCAAACAGGACACGTGCGGCACCAATCCTAACCTCTGGGTGGCGCTCGTGCGGCTTCAGCCGGGGACTTAAGGCCCGTCGCGGGGGCGGGGCCTGTCGCGGGGCGGGGCCTCGCGTCCCCACCTCAGGTTCTGGGCCACCCCACAGCACCGCGTCTCGGGGGCTGGGCCCGGAGGGCGCCGGGCTCGAGGGGCGGAGCCTGCGGGGGCGGAGGCGCGGCCTGGAGGTACCTGATAGGAGCCGCCAGTCAGGGCCAGCTCCGCTAGCACCGTTCGGCCATTAGCAATGCAGCTGTAGGTGATCGTCATAGCGGATGGCCAGTGGAGGGGAGAAGCGTACCGGACCTAACCGCCCGCCCAGGCCTCGGGGCGGGGCTCCGGGGAGGCGGTGTGTGCGCAGGCGCGGGAAGCGGTTGATTGGCAGGGGAGAGGCGGGGCCGTCTCTGGCTGATTGACGCAGGGGGCGGGGTCTCTGTAGAAACCTGGAAGGGTAGGCGTCGCCTTTTACTCCGGGCCTTCACTGTAACTGAAACTTTCCGAGGCAGTTCTGTTGTGAGTAGTAGTATTCATGAGTATGTCTTTCTTTCTCCCAGTGGGATGACCTTAAAGGACAGCTCACTGAGGGCCCGGGGTGCCTAGCAGCAGGTGCAGGCAGGTGGTCAGTTCCGTTTACTTTGACCAGCCAGCGGCATGACTGGGCTGGGCTATCTCCTGGGAGAAACGCCTTGTTGTCCCTCCTAAAGGGGCTTTTGAATCAGTGTGTCTTTTTTTTTTTTTTTTTTTTTTTTTTTTTTTTTTAAGATTTATTTATTTGAGAGGCAGAGGCAGAGAGAGGTTTTCCATTTGCTGGGTCACTCCCCAAGTGGCCACAATGGCCAGAGCTGGGCCCATCCAAAGCCAGGAGCCAGGAACTTCTTCAGGTCTCCCACGTGGGTGCAGGGGCCCAAGGACTTGGGCCATCTTCCACTGCTTTCCCAGGCCACAGCAGAGAGCTGGATAGGAAGTGGAGCAGCCAGGACTTGAACCGGTGCCCATATGGGATGCTGCACTGCAGGTTTTAGCTTTACTCGCCAGCCCCAGCCCCAATCAGTGTGCCTTAACCTGTTCTGAGCTAGTGTTTGTTACAGGCACGGTGACAGAAGACAAAGCACTCGTCACTTTACTTCTATGTAGGAAAATAAAGAATGGAATTTGGAGGTGAGGCTTGGCGTATCCTTGCTTAGAGTAAAAGCGAGCCAAACCAACGTGGCCACATTGCGGTGCCTGGGTGAAGGGCGCGCGGGCTGCAGCAATGACCGCAAGCGTCCACTAGGTGGAGAGGTGTGTGTGAGACGTCCCTGTCTGGGGCACGCGATAGTAAATGAGTCTGGGCAGCAGGTGTGTTGGGTTCACTTGGCACATCCACATCTTCAGGCTACAGCAGTGCAAGAGCTTCTACCAGGAGTCTGGCTTTCTTCTAAGCCCTTTTTCTTTTCCCTGCTCAACTATTGGCACTGCAGTCACTGCCAAGCCTTTAAAACATTCACAAATTTATTTTCATTCTTATTTAGAGAGAGAGATGTAGAGCTCACTATTCCATCTGTTGATTCACTCTTCAAATGCTCTTAACAGGCAAGGCCTGGCCAGGAGCTGGGAACTCCTGGGTGGCCGGGGCCCAAGTACTTGAGCCATCAACTGTTCCTGGGGACCTGTGTGTTTGTTTGCTTTTTATTCAAAGAATTTATTTATTTGAGAGGTAGAGTTACAGAGAGAGAGAGAGAGAGAGAGAGAGAGAGAGAGAGAGAGAGAGAAAGAGAGGTGTTTCATCTGCTGGCTCACTCCCCAAATGGCCACAATGGCTGGAGCTGGGCTGATCTGAAGCCAGGAGCCAGGAGCTTCCTCCAGGTCTCCCATGCGGGTGCAGTGCTTTCCCAGTTGCATTAACAGAAAGCTGGATCGGAAGTGGAGCAGCTGGGACTAGAACGGGCGGCCATATGGGATGCTGGCGCCACAGGCGGAGGTTTAACTTACTGTGCCACAGCACTGGCCCTGACACAAGTGTTTTCAACAGCGAAGCCCAACTCCTGCCCCCAGCATGCTGCTTCTTATTAAATGTTGAAGTTCTCCTCTAAATGCTTGCTTTTAGACTTATTGGAATTCTTCAAAATGAAAATATTCTTATAGATTTTTCCTTATAGTGTGTGACCACTGTCTAAATTCAAACAATGCAATGACAAATGCCTGTTTTTACCATTCCATAAACATAACTATTGTAATAACCTAATTTATATTTGTCCTTTCTTTTTTATGGATTTAATTACATTTTTTTAAAAAATGTTTATTTTATTTTGTTTGAAAGGCAGAATTCCAGAGAGGGGGAGAGATAGAGAGGTCTTCCATCTGCCTGCTTACTCCCTAGATGGCTACAATGGCCAGGACTGGGCCAGGCCAGAGCCAGGAGCCAGGAGATTCATCTGGGTCTCCCATGTCAGTGCAGGGGCCCAAGCAATTGGATCATGTTCTGCTGCTTTCCCAGGTGCATTAGCAGGGAGCTGGATCAGAGGTGGAGCAGCCAGGACTTGAACTGGTGCCCATATGGGAGCCAGTGTTGCAGGCAGCAGCTTTACCCACTTTACCACAGCCCCAGCCCAGGATTTAATGACATTTGACATTAATGGATATATCCATATTTTTCTTGTCTGCTTTAAATTTTTTTTTAAATTGTTAATGTACTGTTTTCTTTGTCATATTTAATTCAAGTAATTTCCTCTGAAGTTTATTTGTCATTTGAGTTCCCTTTTTCTTTCAGGTGTTTACTCTTTTGCAGACAATTTTGCTTCTGACCGTCAAACATGTCAGTGTTTTTCCTTATGTTGTTGGACCTTAGTGTCACACTGGGCAAGGCTTCGTTCCCTATCCCTGCATAAAAATTCTTCCCTTGCCGTGGGCATTTGGCCTGTGCTTAAAACACTCTTGTGATGATTTGCATCTCATTTCAGAGTGCTGGCTTAAGTCATGGCTACACTGCTTCCGATCCAGCTTCCTGCTAGTGTGAACCCTGGGAGGCAGCAGGAGATGGCTCAGATATCGGACCCCGCCTTCATGTGGGCGCCCTGGACTGAGTTTCAAGCTCCTGGCCAGCTCCGGCTCGTGTGGGCATTTGCAAGTGAACCAGTGGATAGGAAACCTCTCTGCCTGTCTCTCCCTGTCAAATCAATAAAATAAATAAGTAAAAATTAAAAAATGCATGCCTTATTTTTCTTCTGTAACTTTTATTTGCTTATTTTAACACCTGAGTCTTTAATCCACTTAGACATTTGTTTTTGGGTCTCTTGTGAGGTAGAAATTTGTGTCCTTTTTTTTTTTTTTTTCCAAAGGTTTATTCATTTATTTGAAAGTCAGAGTTACACAGAGAAAGGAGAGGCAGAGAGAAAGAGAGAGAGAGAGAGAGAGGTCTTCCATCTGCTGGTTCACTCCCCAACTGGCTGCAACGGCCAGAGCTGCGCTGATTTGAAGCCAGGAGCCAGGAGCTTCTTCCGGGTCCCCTACATGGGTGCAGGGGCCCAAGGACTTGGGCCGTCTTCCACTGCCTTCCCAGGCCATAGCAGAGAGCTGGATCAGAAGAGGAGCATCCGGGTCTCAAACCGGCTCTCATATGGGATGCTGGCGCTTAGGCTAGGGTGTTACCCCGCTGCACCACAGCGCCGGCCCCGGGATTTGTGTCTTCCAAATGGACAGCCAGGTATCTCATACTACTTTTTTTTTTTTTTTTTTGACAGGCAGAGTGGACAGTGAGAGAGAGAGAGAGACAGAGAGAAAGGTCTTCCTTTGCCATTGGTTCACCCTCCAATGGCCGCCGAAGGCAGGAGCCAGGTACTTATCCTGGTCTCCCATGGGGTGCAGGGCCCAAGCACTTGGGCCATCCTCCACTGCACTCCCGGGCCACAGCAGAGATCAGGCCTGGAAGAGGGGCAACCAGGACAGAATCCAGCGCCCCGACTGGGACTAGAACCTGGTGTGCTGGCGCCGCAAGGCGGAGGATTAGCCTAGTGAGCTGTGGCACCAGCTTCATACTACTTATTAAATAGTTCTTTTACAGTAATTTAAAATGCCACTGTTACCATAGTCTAATTTCCCTCATTGTTAATTGGACATTAGAGTTGACTTATATGCCCATTTCTAGGCTAACATCATAATAATGCGATACATGTAGCTCAAATTGCTTTAAATGTAATGAATTGGAGAGAATGAGTATATTTACAATACTGAGAGCCATCCCACCTCAGAACATGAGTTGTTTTCCTCTTTATTCTTTATACGGTCTTCCTCGAAAGCTCTATAAATGTTTTCAAGAAGGCTCGACAAACATTTCTTAGGCTTATTCCGGGGGATGTTCAGCTGTTCTTGCCCGTGCAGTTTGCTCTCCGTTATGTTTCAGACTGGCTAGTTGTAGCGTGGAGGAAACTGATTGGCACATTGGATTGTGGGAATAGCCCTGCTCTGGTTGAGTGTCCTTCCCTCAGGCTTCCCGGAGAGCAGCCCATGGAGCTTTGCTGTGTGTGAACATGACCTAGGGTACTGGTATTGTGAGTTTTTTTTTTTTTTTTTGAAAATTTAATTAATTTATTTGAAAGGCAGAAACAGAGAAAAGAGGAAGAGAAAAAATGAATGAGCTGTTACCCATTGGTTCATTCCTCCAAATGCCTGCAACAGCTGGGACTGGGTTGGGTGGAAACCAGGGATTTGGAACTCAGTCTAGGTCTCCCGTGTGAGTGCAGGGACCCAACTGTCTGAGCCATCACCTGCTGCTCTCGGAATCGGGAGCAGAGCCAGAACTCAGATCCAGGCACTCTGGTGTGGGATGGGAGTGTCCTAACCAGGAGCTGGACCGCCAGGTCAGATGCTCCGGGATAGTGTTGCTAGGCTTCTCCGCCAGTCTCTGCAATTGTGGTGGGGAAATGTGAGCAGCAGTGATGTGGGAAGTAGACGGGGACTCGGGCTAGCATAGTGGGCTGACTCCAGGGACTTCGGAGTCAGGCAGATCTGGACTTGGGTCCTGACTTGGCCACTTTCTAGTTGTGTAGTTTTCGCATCTCTTGTTCTTCACTGTTTCCCTTAGGCTCATTCCTGAACATAATTCATAAAACGAGCTAAAGTATATAAAACATCTTGTGGTCAGCTCCCCACAGGCGTGCCAGAGTGGATGACTGTTATGATCGTTATGGTTTCATATTGTCACGTAACCAAATCTACCCAATAAGGTGCACATTTACAAAAGCATGGCCTGGCCTGTGTATTCATTGAATTTAATTGTGTCATTGTATAAGGAGCATGTTAAAAAAATGTTCTAAGATTTCTCCTTTGAGAACTGTGTTCTCTGTCAGTCTCCCCTCTCTAGCTTACAACTTTCCTGAGCACAGAGATCAAGTCTTTCCAATCTTCTGGTTCCCAGCACATCACACGATGGTGGACACAGCTTCGGGCACTGCATCTCATAGTATGAAATGGAATAATTTAATCACCTTTCCTACTACTCTACATAAATTCTCGTATTTTCATATTTGCTAGGAAGTGTAGCCACATTAAAAAAAAAAACCTTTTGTTTAATGAATGCATTTTTCATAGGTACAACTTTAGGAATATAGTAGTTCTTTCCCCCATACTCACTCTCCCACCCCCAACTCCTATCCCACTGCTTAGTCTCTCTCCCTATCCTTCTCCATTGTGGTTCATTTTTAGTTTAATTGTGGCAAACATTGCCAAAGCCACCCAGATGCAGGAGTGGTAGCATAGTTTTAAACCCGATTGTGCGCCAGGGCCAGCAGAGGGCGCACACAGCACAGCTTTGAAGGGGAAAGGCGGCTGTGGCTGGGCTGGGGAAGCCGGCAGCAGGCTCTCAGGGCTGTCACAGAGGAAGGAAGTGCCATCTGGGCCGAAAGCCGCTGGGCCGCTTCATTCTCTGCTGCCTTGCTCATTTCTGTAACCCATCCGGGCTTCTCTTTTTCTTTGTCCCTGGCTCTGCAGCTTTCCAAGCCCTTAGCTCTCCGTTGGTTGATTACACAGCAAGACCCACAAGTGCCGGCTCAGTTACTGAGCTCAGATGCCCGCGATAGATGCTGGTGAGGAGCCCAGAGAACCACCGAGGAACCCATCTCCACTGAATAAGGCCAGCTGGGGGGCCTGAAGGCGTGTGTGGGGCTGAGGTTGGTTCTTCTCTGCAGGAGGAACTAAAGAGGCAGCTGCATTATCAGGAGGGGTTTCTAGACAGGAGAGGGGGTGCCATTTCCTGCTCATTGTCTTGCAAGGCAGCTCTATAACAGGCACAGAACCGCACGTGACAGGTCCCCAAACACAGAAGCCAGTGTAGGCCAGAGTTTCCCAACATTTTCTCGGAATACTAGCATGTAGATCAGTATTATGTGAGAGTAAGACTTGCGATCAAGGGAGTGGTGTTCGGCACAGCAGTTAAGGCGGCGCCTGGGATGCCTGGATTCCATATCGGAGTGCCTGGCTTCTGGCCTCAGCTCCACTTCTGATTCTGGTTTCCTGCTATTATGAATCCAGGGAGGGGGCAGCAGGTGCTGGCTCAGGTGTTTGGGTCACTGGCACTCATCTGGGATACCCAGATCGAGTTCTAGGTTCCTGGCTTGGCTTTTCTGAGCCCTGGTGGCATCTGTGGAGTGAACCAGTGGATGAGAGATCTGCTTCTGTTTGTTTCTGTCTTTGTCTTTTTCAAAATAATGAATAAAAAATGTGGGGGTTGGTGTTGTGGCACAGTAGGTTAATCCTCTGCCTGAGGCGCCGGCAACCCATATGGGTGCCGGTTCACGTCCTGGCTGCTCCACTTCTGATCCAGATCTCTGCTGTGGCCTGGGAAAGCAGTAGAAGATGGCCCAAGTCCTTGGGCCCCTGCACCCATGTGGGAGACCCAGAAGAAGCTCCTGGCTCCTAGCTTCGGATCTGCTCAGCTCCGGCCATTGCGACTGACTGGGGAGTGAACCAGCAGATGGAAGACCTCTCTCTCTGTCTCTCCCTCTCACTGTAACTCTACCACTCAAATAAATAAATAAATAAATCTTTAAAAAAAACTGTGTGATCATATAAGTGTGTCGAAAGTTTAAAAAATTGAGGTTTCTCAAGTGTGAGAATTCTTAGATCCCTTAATAGGTGAATTAATGTGATCTGATAGAAGGGGATATAGGATGTAGGGTTTCCTACAGTTTTGTGTACTGCATCTTTTTAATAGATGGCAGCTTCTAGGTCAAATATTCTGTGAATGACGTTTCTGAAAGTGCTGAAAAAGGTTTGTTCAATGTTTAGGAAATTAGGTCCTTAATCCATGAACTACAATTCAGGAGCACTCTCAAAAAGGCAGTGTTTCTTAGCGCTTTCCGTAGCTTCCTACTGAGGGGGACGTGGGGGGAAGTGTGGGTGCTGAAGGCAGGCACCTGAGAATCTGCGGTGAGGCTGTTGAAATCTCCTGTCTCTCACTGTCTGCCTCCCTCCGTGGCGATGTTGAAGCCATTCTTACTACCTCTGTCCACTATTTGGGGGTCTCCTACATAGTGAGCAGCTGCTGTTACTTGGGAATAATGGCATCACTCAGGTGTACTGGGGGAGGGAAAGCCATTGTAAACCACAGTCCTACAAGTTGAGTCTAACATTCGCTGCCCGTTTCAGGTTTTCCACTGTCTTTTCCAACTCCAGCAGCCTCCTGACTGTAGCTCTATTCTCCATGTTAACCACCACCATCACCAACTGAGTCTTCTAACTCACCTGAGGTCATATTATGCCAGTTCCAAGTCAGAAACTTCTGGTTACATAATGTTTCCCATGTTTTAATTCCTCTTTTGTCCTTTAGTTTCCAGCTTAAGTCTTCAGGAGCCTCCAGTAATTCAACCTGTACCACCTACTTTTTTACATTGTCAGGTTCAGCCATAAATTGCATTCAGTCAAGTTTTTGTTAGCAAATTTGTTGGGTTTCAAAGTTTATAAGTTGATTGTTTAGAATGTAGAGCACATTTCTCCGCAGAAATATTGTAGCTGAGTCAAGATACATGTGCAATCAAAATAGTAGAAAACAATCTCTAGTAATTAAACAAGTCAGTAGCTCTTGTGATTAAACACAACAGGGAATCAATAGGACTGAACTGGCTTATTCTCATTTATCCTGGTGCTGGTGTTTAAGGAAGAGCAGGTTTGGTTAAAGGAGGAGGAAGAGGTGTTGGAAACTATTGTATACTCAGAATGGGCCTTAGGGGGCGGTTTCCAGAAGGCCTGGACTCTGTGATGTCTTCCTAAGTCATAGCTCCCAGCTCCCCATTTCCAAGATGCTGGTGTCTAGCTGCGAGTGTTTTTATATGTAACTCTGACTTAGATTATTTTGGGCTTTAAATTTTGTCTTCCATAAGAGCAATGAATAATAAAAAAAAAAGCCTGACAAATATTTTCTGTGTACTGCAGAACTCTAGTAACTAACCAACTAACCAAAGGTCTGCAGTAATCCGGGATTTTTTATTCAAGAAAAATGGGTGAATCTCAATATGAACAGAGAGCTGCGTAGAATTTTGACTTGCTCTAGTCCCATTTCCCACATGCCAGCTATGCAATGGTTTTAAAACATAGTAGCATCAGAGGGAGCAGAATGCATCTCTAACTCTTTGAAAACTTCATTCTCAAATAATTGTCCTTATCTGTTGCGTCTGGAGGTTCCCTGGCAGATCTCACAAGGTTCTGTTAGAGCTCAGGCAAGGCCACAGTCTTCTCCAGGGAGGCATTGTCAAAAACAATTAAAGGCAAGGTTTTAACTTTGTAGATGCCTGAGGTGATGGTTAACAGTCGGGGAAAACAACAGAATTAACAGAAAGCTTTAAAGAAACAGCCGGTGAATGAGGTGTCCCTAGAGGCTTTGAGAAGCTCTGGCACATTCCTGATAACCTGGGAGGCCGGGCACACACAAGAGCTGTGAGCGAGCTCAGGAAAGAACTGAGAAGGCCCTAAACTCTCACCTCTGGGTTATCCTGAGATTCTGTGCCCGCAGGAAGTGAGGGCTGCCCTGGCCTCACAGATGATCCGAGTTTGAGGCATGCGTGGACACCCACCCAGAGCCACTCATCACAGTCCGGGAGGTTTATGAGTTCTAGGCATTTAAGGAAATCTGTCCAGTCACCATCTAGCCAATAGGCTAACCAAGAAGACATGTGAACGTGACAAAGAATACAGACTTTCCAGGACTGCTTCACAAAGTCAGCAAACAAACCAACCCTGCTCGTGAGGGTAGGGATCTGATTGCAAGACGTGTTATGCTGTTTAAATGTCCAATTTTCAACCAAAAATATGAGGCATACATAGGAAATGTGAGCCATTCAAGGACAGAAAAAAATCAGTAGAAACTGTTTATACGAAACCCCAGGTATTGGCCTTATAAATGAAGGATTTAAAAAAAAAACTTTTCTTAGAAAAGCGTTTATTTGTTTGTTTGAAAAACAAAGTTAGAGGGAGAGACAGAGATCTTCCATCCACTGATTCACTCCCCAAAATGGCCTCAATGGCCAAAGCCAGGAGCCTGTAATTCCATCCAGGTCTCCCATGTGGGTGGCAGGGGCCCAAACACTTGGCCATCTTCTGCTGCTTTCCCAAGTGCATTATCAGAGAGCTGGATCAGAAATAGAGCATCTGGGACTCAAAACAGCACTCACATGGGAGGTCACCATTGCAGGTGTTGGCTTAACCTGCTGCATTGTGGTGCTGGCCCTTAGATGAAGGCTTTAAAACAGTTATTTAAGATATGTTATAGAGCTAAAGTAAACCATGCCTAAAGAACTAACATATGATAGATAATGTTTCACCAAATAGATTATCATAAAGCAATAGAAATTATGAAAAACAAACAAAAGTTCTGTAGTTTACAGCATAAAAACAAATTAAAAATCACTGGAGAAGCATGCAGAGAAAGAATCCAGGAACTTGAAGACAGTGTATTTATATTACTTACTCGGGAACAGAAAGAAAATAAAGGACAATGAAAGGAACCTCTGAATCCAGTGGACACCAGAATAGGTCTCAGCCTAAGTGTAATGGGAGTCCTAGAGAAGAGCAGAGAGAATAGGGCAGAAATAATGGTTGAAAACATCACAAATTTGATGAAAAACAGTATATATCCAAGACGTTTATCCCATGTGGGATAAACTCAAAGAGATCCATACCTAGACATAGCATGAACTGTCAAAAGAGAGAGAGTAAATTATGAAGACAGCAAGACAAAACCAACTCATGACAAATGGGAGCCTCTCAATAACACAATGGCTGATTTCACACCAAAAGCCCTGGTGGCCAGGCAGGAGCATTTAGCCTAGTGGTTAGGATGTCTGCATCTCATATTGGAGTGCTTGGGTCTCATGCCCAGTTCTGGTTCCTAATGCCAGCTGTAGTGGTGATGACTCAAGTGGTTGGGTTTGTACACCCATCTGGGAAACTGGGATTGATTCCTCGGCTCCAGGCATTGGCATTGGTGCAGCCCCACCCAGTTGTTGTAGGTATTGGGGGAGTGAACTGATGGATGGGAGCTCTCTCTATGTCTGTGTTTCAAAGAAATAAATGTATTATTATTATTATTATTATTGGCAGACAGAGTGGACAGTGAGAGAGAGAGACAGAGAGAAAGGTCTTCCTTTGCCGTTGGTTCACCCTCCAATGGCTGCCGCGGCCAGCGCACCGTGCTGATCCGATGGCAGGAGCCAGGTATTTATCCTGGTCTCCCATGGGGTGCAGGGCCCAAGCACTTAAGCCATCCTCCACTGCACTCCCTGGCCACAGCAGAGAGCTGGCCTGGAAGAGGGGCAACCGGGACAGAATCCGGCACCCCGACCGGGACTAGAACCTGGTGTGCCGGCACCGCAAGGCGGAGGATTAGCCTAGTGAGCTGTGGCGCCGGCCAGAAATAAATTTTAAAAATTAACCCCTCCCCAGCCCAAGCAAACCAAAGTGAAGCTATGGTGACCAGAAAGTGCTGAAAGAAAAAAAAATGCCAACCAAGAATTCTGTATCCGGGGAAGTGATTCTTTGGAAGGGAGGGATATTAACACATTTCCAGATAAACAAGGACGGAGAGGTCATGGCTGGTGGATCTTCTCTAGAAGCAATATCAAAGGGACCTGTGAGGTGACCAAGTAGAACTCTTATGTTGACATTCTCGTCTCCAATATGGCGGCATTTAGAGAAGTGGCCGTTGGGAGATACTTAGACGCAAGAGAGCTGTTTCCATTCTCTCCCTCCCTGCCAAGTGAGGGCACAATGAGTACACCATGGTCTTCAGACCAGGAAGGGGGCTCTCACCCACCCATGGGGAGGGCTCAACCATGCTGCCACCTTAATCTTGGACTTCCCAGCAGCCAGACTATGAGAGATAAATGCTTGTTTTTAAAGCCACCTGTCTGTGGTTTTCTGTTCTAGCAGAAATGACTAAGGCAGCAATTGGCACTGAGATATGGGGTGCTAGTCTAACAAATACCTGAAAATGAAGTGGCTGCTTTGAGACTGGGTAATGGGCAGAGGCTGGAAGAGTTTTTTGACATGTGTGCAGAAAATGAACTATATTTCCACGAAGAGTCTTTTAAAAGCAATTCTAGTGAGGGTGCAGAAATAAAAGAGGAGAGCTGTAGAGTGTCTGCCTCTTGTTAGAGAATGTGGAAATAATGTATGGAATGTTGGTAGAAGTGTGGATGGTAAAAGTCACTCTGTTCAGGTCTCCTGTGGGAACAAGGAGCATGTTATTGGACCATGGAGAAAAAGTGGTCCTTGCTACAGTGTGGCAAAGACCTTGGCTAAATTGTGTTTATGTTCTTGTGTTTTGTGGAGGGTAGAACTCAAAAGCAATGGCATTGATTATATTGCTTATGCAAGATGAACACTGAGCAATGAGATTGAATATTTCTAGGAAAAATGTTGGAGTAGTGGCCTGGTTCTTCCTGCCTGCTTTATGGTAAGTGTGAGGTAAAAGAAGTGAATTGAAGACAGAATTGTTAAGTGAAAAGGAACCAGAAGTTAAGGATTTGGGGAATTCTCAGCCTATCCACATTGTAAAAAAAATGAGAAAATGTGTTCAGAAGAGGGTGCTAAGGGTGTGGCAGATCTTTTGGTAGGAGAGTTGTGAAGATGTGTATGTGAAGGTGGACTTAATAAGCTGTCTCAGTGGAGGCCAGGAATAGAGGTGGGATTACTCTTACAGACACATGGACTGTTTGAACTAAAGGGGTCAAAGAAAGCAGGACAAAATGACAGAAGGCTGTCAAATTCCCTAGATCCTACAGGACAGTCCCATGGAACTAAGTCTTTAAGAGCAGAAGGAAAACTATCATCTGGAAGAACAAAGTGCCAATTAATACTTAGAAAACAATGAAGACTAGTAGACAACTAGAACACTCCACCCAAAAATAGCAGCGCTCTTACAACTCAGCAATAAAAAGACAAATTACCCAATTAAAACTTGGGCAAAATATCTGAATAGGCATTGCTCCAAGAAGATATATGAGGGGTCTTGAAAAAGTTCATGTAAAATACATATTATGAAAAAAAATGCATGGATCTCAAAAATTTTTTGCACCCAAATAAACTTATTTTTAGATCCATTTTCCCACAAAATTTTTGGAGCACCTTAGTGCAAATAAACACATAAGTTGTTTGACATTATTCATCATCAGATCAATGCAAATCAAAACCACAGTGAGATACCACTTCACTAGTGTGTTTCAGTCATTAAGTTAGAAAATGACAAGTGTTGATGAGGGAGAAATCAGGATCCATTTTTTTAAAAGAGGCTTTATTTATTTGAAAGGCAGAGTTGCAGAGAGGCAGAGGCAGAGAGAGAGAGAGAGAGAGAGAGAGAGGTCTTTCATCCACTGGTTCACTCCCCAGATGGCCACAATGGCTGGAGCTGTGCCGATCTGAAGCCAGGAGCTTCTTCCAGGTTTTCCACGTGGGTGCAGGGGCCCAAGGACTTGGGCCATCTTCTACTGCCTTCCTGGGCCATAGCAGAGAGCTGGATTGGAAGCGGAGCAGCTGGGACTCAAACCGGTGCCCATATGGGATTCTGGCACTGCAGGTGGTGGTTTTACCCACTATGCCACAGCGCCAGCCCCTAGAATCTCCCCCTCTCCTTTTTAAAAAAGGATTTATTTATTTTTTTGAAAGGCACAGTTACAGAGAGGCAGAGGCAGAGGCAAAGAAAGGTCTTATATCCACTGGTTCACTCCCCAAATGGCTGCAAAGGCTGGAGCTGGGCCAATTCGAAGGCAGGAGCCAGGAGCTTCTTCCAGGTCTCCTATGCAGGTGCAGGGGCCCAAGCACTTTGCCATCTTTTACTATTTTCCCAGACACATTAGCAGGGAGATGGATAGGAAGGGGACCAGTCAAAACTAACCAGCGCCCATATGGGATGCTGGCACTGGAGGTGGTGGCTTTACCTGCTACACCACAGCGTCAGTCCCAAAATCAGAACTCTTACACACTGATAGGAATGTAATATGTATGGTTCAGTTGCTTTAGAAAACAGTTTTGTAGTTTCTCAAATGATTATACATAGTTACCATATAATCTGGCAGTTCCACTTCTTTGTGAACACTCAAGAGAAATATGACCACATAAAAACTTGTATGCAGGGGGCTGGTGCCATGGTGTATTTGGTTAATCTTCTGCCTGTGGTGCCGGCATCCCATATGGGCGCTGGTTCTAGTCCCAGTTGCTCCTCTTCCAGTCCAGCTCTCTGCTATGGCCTGGGAGAGCAGTAGAGGATGGCTCAAGTGCTTGGGCCCTTGCACCTACTTGGGAGACCAGGAAGAAGCACCTGGCTTCTGGCTTCAGATCAGTGCAGCTCCAGCCATTGCAGCCATTTAGGGGGTGAACCAACGAGAGAAAGGCCTTTCTCTCTGTCTCTCTCACTGTCTGTAACACTACCTCTCAAATAAATAAATAAAATCTTAAGAAAAACCTTGTATGCAAATTTTTATTTAAAATTTTTTATTTTTTTTCCAATTTATTTGAAATGGAGAAGGGGAGAGGAAGAGAGGGAGATTGAGAAAAAAAGGGAGAGAGGGAGAGAGAGAGAGAGAAAGATCTTCCATTCACTGGTTCACTGCACAAATGCCTGAGCCAGGTCTGGGTTGGGCCAAAACTGGAGTTGGGAACTTAATCTAGTTTTTCCATATGGGTGCAAGGACCCCACTCTCTCAGCAGCCATCACCTGCTGCCTCCTAGGGTGTGCTTATCTGGAAGCTAGAATTGGGGGTAGGGCTGGGACTCCTATGTGGGGTGTGAGCATCCCAAGTGGCATCTTAACTGCTAGAGAATTGCCCATCCTGTATGTGAATTGTTATTGCACCATTCACAATAGCCAACATTTGGAAACAGATGTCTCTAAACAGACATGTGGATAAGCAAAATGTTCTATACACAGACAATGGAATATTATTCAGTCATCAAAAAGGAATAAGTATTGAGTCATGCTACATGTTGGGTGAACCTTGATCAGATCTGTACATTATATGACTCTATTCGCGTGAAATTCAAGGATAGAGAAATATATGGAGCCAGAAAGCAGAAAAGTGGTTGCTTAGGGCTGCAGTAGGACCAGGAGAATAGGGGAGTTGTGACTAGAGGATACAGGTTCCTTTTTCGGTGGTAAAAATGTTCCAGAATTGACTGTGGTGATTGACATATCATATGCTGACCATAGTTGTGAATGTAGTAAACATCACTGAAACACGTGTGCTTTAAATGGGTGAATTGTATGGTGTGTGAGCTGCATTTCAATAAGGCTTTGTTAAAAAAGAAGACCTAAAATCTATAGTCTCCCATTTAACAAGCTAAAACCCAATATAAGCAGAAAGAAAAAAAAATGATTAGGATGAAAATAATTAAAACAACAGGAAAACAGCAGAGAAAATCAACAAGACTAGATATTGGTTCTTTGAAAAGACCAACAAAATTGAGTGAGAAGTCAACTGACAAGACAGCAAATAATTATTTGTGTGTGGGTGAAAACGGGTTTGATGCTCAAATCTGCAACTGAATTTGAGATGTTCATTTAGGGATTTTCCTAACTTTCCTAGGTTTCAGTACTTTATCTTTGTAGTTGAAAGAATTGACATGATTCAGTAAATTGTATTTCAACAAACATACCATATGCAAAGTCTTTGAATTAATAAAATATAATTTTTATTGCACAAGATTGAATTATTCTGTGTTGGAAATTGACCTAATCTGGGTATTTCCAGGACATATTCTTTTAGTAAATATTGGTACTATGATAATTAGAGGTGGGTGCGGGCTCTATCTCTCTTTCTTTCTTTTTTTTTTTAAACATTTATTTATTTATTTGAAAGAGTTACAAAGAGAGAGAAGGAGAGGTAGAGAGAGAGTGAGAGGTCTTCTGTCTGCTGGTTCACTCCCCAATTGGCTGCAACGGCCGGAGCTGCGCTGATCCAAAGCCAGGAGCTTCCTCTGGGTCTTCCCATGTGGGTGTAGGGGCTCAAAAACTTGGGCCATCTTCTGCTGCTTTCCCAGGCCATAGCAGAGAACTGGATCAGAAGTGGAGCAGCCAGGTCTCGAACTGGCGTCCATACGGGATGCTGGCACTGCAGGCGGTAGCTTTACCTGCTACGCCACAGCGCTGTGGGCTCTATCTCTTTTGCCACAACCTTGGAACATGGAAATATTTTACAATAAAAGCAAAGTTAAGATCAAATTCTACCTCAGGTACATTTATTGTTCAGTGAATACAAAAAGCAATTAGAGGGGCCGGCACTGTGGCATAGCAGGTAAAGCTGCCACCTGTAGTGCCAGCATCCCATAAGGGTACTGGTTCATGTCTGGGCTGCTTCACTTCCAATCCAGCTCTCTGTTATGGCCTGGGAAAGCAATAGAAGATGGCCCAAGTCCTTGAGCCCCTGCACTTGTGTGAGAGACCCGGAAGAAGCTCCTGGCTTCAGATCGGTGCAGCTCTGGCCGTTGTGGCCATCTGGGGAGTGAACCAGGACTCAGTGACATCTTCATCCTCTGTCCTTCCGGGTGTCTGAACAAGCTATTTCATGAAAGAGTCACTCCAAGGCCAGTGGCACGATACTATGAAGGCAGGATCAGTTAGCCTTCTAACTGGAGGAGGCAGTCAGGTCCTTCGTTTTGATGTAGGTAGAGAGATCACAAGATCAAATGCATCTCTATTTCTAGCGTCAGCTCTGAATGTGTTAGGCTGCTAATCTTGCCTGCTTCTATATTCATTTTGTGGAAGGGTAGAAGGGACTACATGGTTGGTAAGGTGACCACACATCATGGATACCCTTTGCTTCACCAATGAAAGATTCTATGTAACCTGTCAGCTGTCTGTTGTCATGATGCTCCTGCATGAAAACAATCAGCCTTAGAAGCATAAGAAGTGAGTTTGTTGTTCAAGTACCTCTGTTCAGTGGAGGGCGAGTTAAGCTGTTCAGTTGATCTCTGAGCTCGCCAACTTGTTTGGATTCTGTTGGTGTTGGCTGGGGCAGCCGAGCTATTGCTTCACATGCCTCTCGTCTTCTGGAAGGCTGTCAGGGCACATTCTGTCTGATAGCAGAGGTGCAAGAGCAGACAGTCTCAAGCAAGCGAGCTCTTTCTGAGCTTCTGCGGGTATCATGTCTGCCAACACTGACCAAAATAAGTGACACGATGGAGCCCGAGTCAAGAGGTGGGGCCAGTACTTCGCGGCGCAAGGGCACTGGTGCTTGCACTGTCGTGTGTATCTGTAGTGATGCTCCTTTCTGTTTCTCTGTTTGTGAAGTAGGCAGAGAATCAGACAAACCCAAGAGAAAAGCAGTGAAAACCATGTTGACTTTATTATTCAGTTTTGTGGTTGTGAATTAAGACCTGGCATGGGGGCGCCATGTCATCAGACAATTGCTGGAGAGCTGTGTGTTCTAGTGGTTGGTGTCCATGGAGAAAATGCTAAACTGCTGTCACACATTCCATGTGCTGCAGGATCACTTTGGTTCAGATGCTGTAGTTTCAATGGTGCTGAAAAACAGTCCCTTAATTTGGCTGTGCTTTGGAAGGTGGTCTGTCTTCAAGTAGAGAGTCCTGCTGCAGTTCTATTAACTAGCCTGGAATGAATAGCCCCTCATTAACCTGTAAAGTGGAAGAATGAAATTTGACAAAGCTGAGTAGTGTCTTAGAAATTAATTTTTGTGTCGTCCACTTGGTGGTACAAGTGTTTCTAGAAAGCAATGTGAAGAGTAATGAGCCAAGGCAAAGAGATACAGGATCTCAGGACTTCCCAGCCTGCATTTGGAATAGGCGTTATCCTAAGCAGCATCATTACTTACTTACTTAAGGATGAAGGAGAAAATGGTGTGGAATAGGGATGTTTATATGATTTTGTTGTTCTTGTTAAGGAAGAGTGCTAGTTCCATTTCATTCACACCAGATGAAGCTACTGGTCAGAGTTCAGTTCTCAGAAATAAGGATTTTAGGGACCGGCATTGTGGCACAGCAGGTTCAGCTGCCGCCTGTGACACCAGCATCTCATATGAGCCCTGGTTCAAGTCCCAGGTGTTCCATTTCCCATCCAGTTCCCTGCTAATGGTCCTGGGAAAACAGCAGAAGATTGCCCAGGTACTTGGGTCAGTACCAACCATGTGGAAGACGAGGATGGAGTTCCAGGCTCCTCGCTTTGGCCCGGCCCTGGCTGTTGGAAGCATTTGGGGAGTGAATTGGGAGATGGAAGATTTCTCTCTCTCCATCACTCTGCCTTTCAAATAAATAAGTAAATCTTAATTTTTAAATAGAGATCATCTTAATTTGGGTAATCTGTTTAATCTGTATTTTCCCTTTTAAATTTAGAAAAATCCTTATATGAAATCAAGTTTCTATAACAATGATGTCTAAGTCATTCCTGCCCCAGTGCAGTCGGCTACTCAGCAACACAGGCATCCCCTGGGAGCTTGTTAAAACAATGCACAGCCTTGGCCCTCACCCCAGACCCACGGTCTCAGACCACAGTGTACCAAGGGTGATCTCCAGGTGATTTGTTTTTTTTTTTTTTAATTTTATTTAATAAATATAAATTTCCAAAGTACAGCTTTTGAATTACAGCAACTTTTCCCCCTATAACCTCCCTTCTACCTGCAACCATCCCATCTCCCACTTCCTCTCCCATCCCATTCTTCATCAATATTCATTTTCAATTATCTTTATATACAGAAGATCAACTTAGTATATACTAAGTAAAAATTTCAACTGTTGAGTAGTAGTTTTACCATTAATTTGCATAGTACAACACATTAAGGAGGTCCTACATGGGGAGCAGGTACACAGTGACTCTCGTTGATTTAACAATTGACACTCTTATTTATGATGTCAGTAATCACCCAAGGCCCTTGTCATGAGCTTCCAAGGCTATGGAAGTCTCTTGAGTTCACCAACTCTGATCTTATTTAGACAAGGCCATAGTCAGAAGTGGAAGTTCTCTCCTCCCTTCAGAGAAAAGTACCTCCTTCTTTGATGGCCCATTCTTTCCGCTGGGATCTCACAGAGATCTTTCATTTAGGTGTGTGTTTTTTTTTTTTTTCCAGAATGTCTTGGCTTTCCATGCCTGAAATACTATCATGGGCTCTTCAGCCAGATCTGAATGCCTTAAGGGCTGATTCTGAGGCCAGAGTGCTGTTTAGGACATCTGCCATTCTATGGGTCTGTTGTGTATCCCACTTCCCATGTTGGATCATTCTCTCCTTTTTCGTTCTATCAGTTAGTATTAGCAGACATTAGTCTTGTTTATGTGATCCCTTTGACTCTTAATCCTATCATTATGATCAATTATGACCTGAAACTGATCACTTTGACTAGTGAGATGGCATTGGTACATGCCACCTTGATGGGATTGAATTTGAGTCCCCAGGCACGTATCTGACTACCATTTGGGGCAAGTCCAAATGAGCATGTGCCAAACTGTACATCTCCTGTATGAGGTTTGAGATGTGCTGTTCTTCATGGGTAAAATGCAGGCAGTAGATGAGGAGGAACCAAAGGGAAGAGAGGTGGAACAGATATCAGGACTTGAATCAATTTAGGAGGTACTCCTGGATTTACTCTGCATCTTCAGTTGCTCTTTTTTTTTTTTTTTTTTAAAGATTTACTTCATTTATTTGAAAGGCAGAGTTGCAGAGAGAGGTGGAGAGTGAGAGAGGTAGAGAGCAAGAGAGCTAGAGAGAGAGGGAGAGAGGTTTTCTATCTGCTGGTTCACTCTCCAATGGCTGCAATGGCTAGAGCTGAGCCAATCCAAAGCCAGGATCCAGGAGCTTCTTCAGGGTCTCCCACATGGGTGCAGGTACTCAAAGACTTGGGCCATCTTCTGCTGCTTTCCCAGGCAGGGAGCTGGGTGGAAGTAGAACAGCTGGGACTCGAACTGGCACTCATATTGGATGCCAGTGCCACAGGCCACGGCTTTTTTTTTTTTTTTTAAAGATTTATTTATTTGTTTGAAAGTCAGAGTTACACAGAGAGAGGATAGGAAGAGAAAGAGAGAGAGAGATCTTCCATCTGATGGTTTACTCCCCAGTTGGCCGCAACAACCGGAGTTGTGTCTATCCGAAGCCAGGAGCCAGGAGCTTCTTCTGGGTCTCCCACGTGGGTGTAGGGGCCTAAGGACTTGGTCCATCTTCTACTGTTTCCTTGGCCACAGCAGTGAGCTGGATTGGAAGTGGAGCAGTCAGGTCTTGAACTGGTGCCCATATGGGATGCCGGCACTTCAGGCCAGGGTGTAAACCCACTGTGCCACAGCACTGGCCCTAAGGCCATGGCTTTAAACCACTGTGCCACAGCACCAGCCCTTCAGTTGCTCTTTGGAAACCTGTATTTGAATAATGTTCATCTTGGTTTCACATGTGGTTGGCAGGAACTCAAGCATTTGGGTCATTTTCTGCTGCTTTTCCAGGCATATTAGCAGGGAGCTGGATTGGATTGGAAGGGAGGAGCCAAGGTTTGAACCAGTACTCTGATATGGACGCTGCCATTGCAGGGAGTGCCTTAACCTGCTGTGCTACAATGCAGGCCCTTGAACACGTGCTTTTAGGTACAGGTAGACTGAGAGTCAGCTGGTAAACAAAGGAAGCCCTGTACATCTTTGGGCTGGCATCTGTATGGAGTGGGTGCTGGTGCCCTAGCAGTTTGTTGAAGAGTTTGAATATTTTTGAGTGCATTGCCTACACTCCCTTTTTGTTTTTTAGCTGAAGAAACAATTAAAATACCTCAAAGTATAATTGTGAGGAATCAATAAGATAATTTATGAAGATTCTGGCAAACAATAGCTGTTCAATAAATGTTAATTTTTTTCTTTACTTGTTTATCCATACCCAGAATAACTTGGACATAGATCTTTACTTCTGGAAACTTCTATAATTGTGATATACCAAATTAACAGAGTCATTTTGTGCCATAATAATTAACAACAATAACAAAAAAGATAGTTAACTAGTAGGGCAATTCTAATTGAAGGAAAGGTTGAACATTCACCAAGGACTCTTTCCAAAGTTGAAGATGACTTTCTGCTTCAGGCCAGTGAGTTGTTTTTTTAAACCTCTTAACCTTTTATTTTTAGTGTATACAAACTTTGTGCATTTCATAATTACAAATTTAGGAACATAGTGATTCTTCTCACCTTACCTGCCTTCCCACCCCTCTTCCTCCTCCTTCTCTATTCCCATTTTTATTTTTTACTAAGATCTATTTTTTTTTTTGACAGGCAGAGTGGACAGTGAGAGAGAGAGACAGAGAGAAAGGTCTCCCTTTTGCCGTTGGTTCACCCTCCAATGGCCGCCGCGGCTGGCGCGCTGTGGCCGGCGCACCGTGCTGATCCGATGGCAAGAGCCAGGAGCCAGGTGCTTTTCCTGGTCTCCCATGGGGTGCAGGGCCCAAACACCTGGGCCATCCTCCATTGCACTCCCTGGCCACAGCAGAGAGCTGGCCTGGAAGAGGGGCAACCGGGACAGAATCCGGCGCCCCAACCGGGACTAGAACCTGGTGTGCCGGCGCCGCTAGGTGGAGGATTAGCCTAGTGAGCCACGGCGCCGGCCACTAAGATCTATTTTCAATTAACTTTATGCACATGACATCAGCCCTACACTAAGTAAAGAGTTCAACAAATAGTATGAAAAAATAAAAAGACTGTTCCTCAACAGTTGAGACAAGGGCTATTCAAAGTCATCACATCTCTAAGTGTCAATTTCACTTCCATAGATTACCTTTTAGTTGCTTTATTAGTTAGCACAGATCATGGAGAACATCTGATATTTGTCCTTTTGGGACTGGCTTATTTCACTAAGTACAGTGGTTTCCAGTTGCATCCATTTTGTTGCAAATGACAGGATTCCTTTTTTTTTTTACTGCTGTGTAGTATTCCATAGTTTACATATCCCATAATTTCTTTATCCAGTTCAGTTGATGGATATTTGGGTTGATTCTTTATCTTAGCTATTGTGAATTGAGCTACAATAAACATGGAGGTATAGATAACTTTCACATGCTGATTTCATTTACCTTGGGTAAATTCCCACAAATGGGATGGCTGGGTCATATGGTAGGTCTATCTTCAGATTTCTTAGGTATTTCCATTCTGTCTTCCACAGTGGCTGTACCAGTTTATATTCCCACCAACAGTGGATTAGGGTACCTTTTCCCCCACATCCTGGCTATCATTTGTTGTTTGTTGGTTTCTGTAGGAAAGCCATTCTAACTGGGGCGAGGTGAAACCTCATTGTGGTTTTGATTTGCATTTCCCTGGAAGCTAGTGATCCTGAGCATTTTTTCATGTTTCTGCTGGCCATTTGGATTTACTTTTTTGAAAAATGCTGTTTAAGTCATTAGCCCATTTCTTTTTGTTGTTGTTTATTTTATTATTAATTACATTACTGAAGGTTGGGTAAGCCAACAAAATGCAAGCATGTAACTGAAAAACAAATTTAGCTGACTGTACTACCACTGTCGTAAGACATTACAATAGTTTACTGACGGTAATTGGCAAGAGTTAACTTGGAAAATAACTTCATCCAGCAGTACATGATCAGTAGTACAGAATCTCTCATATATATCTCTCTATATATCTCTGTCTCTCTATAGGGAGCAAGGCACATAATGAAGCAAGAGCATACATTTACACAGAGGAAAATAGCAGTAAAACTAAGAAAAATTTTAACCTCTTCAGTGAGCTGTGCATAATACTTTGAATAATATCTTCTGTGTGATACAGTTCTGTTTGTCTTTTTCATGCTTTAGAAAAGTATTTTTCTACACTGTATCTATGGCAAAGCTCGCACATCCTGGAAGTCAGTGTAAGCTTTGGCTCAATTTTTTAAAAAAATATTTATCTATCTATTTTATTTATTTGAGAGGTAGAGTTACAATGAGAGGGAGAGACAAAGAGAAAGGTCTTCCTTCCACTGGTTTACTCCCCAAATGGCCGCAATAGCTGGAGCTGCCCTGGTTCGAAGCCAGAAGCTTCCGCTGGGTCTCCCACACAGGTACAGGGGCCTAAACACTTGGTTCATCTTCTACTGCTTTCCCAGGCCATAGCAGAGAGCTGGATTGGAAGAGGAGCAGCCAAGACTAGAATCGGCACCCATATGGGATGCCAGCGCTTTAGGCAGAGGATTAACCCACTGTGCCACAGTGCCGGCCCCTTGACTCCATTTTTTAAAGTAGTAGGGCAGGAATGGAGGCAGGGGCAACCCCAGTTAAAGTGCAACTTCCTTTAAAACAGTAAACAACGTTTTTATAACACTGAGCACAAGCTACTTGTATTTTACCTTACATGCACATCTCTGTAAGAGTTCACTAGTGACTCATAATAGAACTTAAGTAAATTCATTTGAAACATTCCAGTTAATGCTTATTTTCTAGAAGGATTATTTACAGGAAGAAAAATATTTAGGAGGTGGGCAGTCACGATAAATGGCAGTTTTTGGTATCAGGTTACAATAAACGTAACGAACAAGGGACAGCTTCCAAAAGGTAGGTTTTGTTTCATTTCGTTTTCCCCTGAAGTGCAGCAGACACGTGTTACTGCCTAGGAAGAGGCTGAGGCGTCAGCAGCCGGGAGCCTGCTCTAGGAAGCCCCTGTTGTCAGCACAGCCCCTTCTCAGCTCAGCTCTGCCCGAGCCCCTTCTCTGGTGTCTTTGGTACGAAGCAGCCAGACCTCATTTCCGTGATGAAGCCTCTCCTGGAAGACCGGCACTTCTTCCATTTCCTGTCAGGACACTCGCCTGCCTTTGCTTTCATTAGCACCTCAGAGTGTGAGTGAGTGAGTGTGAGTGAGTGTGAGTGAGTGAGTGTGAGTGTGTGTGTGTGAGTGTATGAGTGAGTGTGTGTGTATGAGTGAGTGTATGTGAGAGTGTGTGTGAGTGTGTGAGTGTGAGTGTGTGAGTGTGTGCGAGTGTGTGTGTGTGCGAGTGTTGTGTGTGTGTGAGTGTGTGTGTGATGTTATTCCTGCAAGAGTTCAAGGCCCTGATGATTACAGCAAGTGTTTTCTCTTGTAAATTGTTTAACAAGAGCAAACCAATCAGAGATTTTGTTTTTCTCCTTCTAATGTTACCAAGTATGTTTTGTTTATTTTTATTTGGAATTGATTCTACAGCTAGATTTCAGATTTTTTTTAACATATAGACAAGGGCACTATAAGAACCGAGCACTTTCTGGGAAAGGTGTAGAGATGTTCTCACTGGATTTTAAAATGAGCATCTCAAAAGACAGTGGGATGTTTACTTTTGTTCTACCTGTAGTTCTCTTTGGATCAAGTCTCTCTGAGTGGTTACGCATTCTACAGGGACAGCGATACCCTGCGCTCCTGCCATCGGATCAGCGTGGTGCGCTGGCCGCGGTGGCCATTGGAGGGTGAACCAACGGCAAAGGAAGACCTTTCTCTCTGTCTCTCTCTCACTGTCCACTCTGCCTGTCAAAAAAAAAAAAAAAAAAAAAGAAAGAAAGAAAGAAAGAAAGAAAGAAAGAAAGAAAGAAATAGTCATCTTCTCATTAAGAGTACAAGCCCGTATTATTGCACAAGCAGTCACCACACACAGTCATACAAGGTCACGGGGGCTTACCTGGCCTCACCTTGAGTGAAATCTGATTACATCAGTTACACATTTGTTAGCTCTGAGTTTATGCAGAAGTTTGGTGACATATTAAAATGGCATGGGCTTCTTACTTGTTTAAAACATGTGTTTGTAACATAAAATTGCCTTTAGTTGAGGAGCAAGGTGGCAAAGTCAGATCAAACCAGTCCGCGCTGTTACCTGGAATCCTGTGTAGGCTAACTCTGAACCTTACACCCTTGTACTCTCCAGAATGGCAGTGTCTGAAACTTAAACTGGATGCACAGTCCCTCCTAACCTTCATCCAAACAGCTGTCACTCTATCAGAATCACTGTACCCCCAATTTTGTTTGATCAACTCAACACTGTTACCAGTGACAAGTAAATGCCCAGTGGGCAGAGGGCGGCCGCAGGAGGGCAGATCACCCAGATGTAGACGCGTGTTGGGTACCGCGGCAGAGTCTGCACTAATTCACCCACATACATTCTCTAACGCAATCAGTGTTCGCTGACTTCTTGGTTCAGCAGGCTTTCTCATTGTAAACAGTTCCAGAAATTTTTAAAAGCCCAATTTACAGTTAAGTGGTTATTTCTATAAACTTCAAGATTGCTTTTCCCAGGTGAAAATTAGAGCCGCTTAGGAAAAGAACGTATCTAAATTTGCCTGAGTAGCTGAAGCCAAGTTGGTTCTACAATGAATATGGAATAGTCTAATGATTACACAGTAACACCATGGACCTGAAGTAAACTTACTAACCATGAACAGGTTCTGCCGCCCTTCAGAGTTGACGCCGAAACTTTTAAGTGTAGAGTGGTCCAATTTTCAAATTACCTATAGTAAAAATGAAGGGTGTCACTACACTTTGTCAGTACGGCCTCGTCCCCTGTCCTCTGTATTTGGGCCTGAAGAAGCCAAGCAGAGTGGCAGTGAAAGAGGGCATAGCACCAGGCTCATGTGACCGTAGGTGTTCCCGCAGGGGAAAAGAGCTACAGACATTCAGGGAGCTCTCACTGGAACTGCATCCCAGGCAGCACAGCACGGCAGGTTAAGCCACCACTCGCGATGCTGGCATCCCATACCTGAGTGCTGGTCTGGGTCCCGGCTGCTCTTTGAATCCTGCTCCCTGCCAATGCACCTGGGAAGGCAGCAATGATGTCCACGTACTTGGACCCTGCCACCAGGGTGGAAGACCCAGATGAAGTACCTGGTTCTGGCTTAAGCCTGGCCCAGCTCTGGCTGTTGTGTTGTCCATTTCTTAACTGGGTTGTTTGGCTGTTGTTGAGTTTCTTGAGCTCTTTATATATGCTGGATATTAACCCTTTATCAGTTGCATAGTTTGCAAATAATTTCTCCCATTTGCCAGTGTTCTTTAGACATCATTGCTTGCATGCCTTCTCCAAGGTTTTTGGAAAAAACAAAGAGACATGCACTCCACATACATTTTCCTGTTGACATCTAGAATTTTTCAATGCAAATTTAAATAGTTGTGGAGGATAGAATTTCTGGGATACTATAAATATTAGTGTTTAAAAAAAACAATTGTTGAAAGTGTCTTTGATTTGTAAGCAGGGAGAATGGTGAGAAGTACCCATCAACAGGTTGGACCATCTCTATTTTAAGTTCTTCTGAGTGAGAAATAGCTTGGTGAGGTTGTTCTTTCTCCAGTGTCTCATTCTGTACCCTGAGTGCTCAGTTAGCTTCATCTCAAGGAAAACATAGTGAAAGGTTGTTAGGTTTCTTTCTGTCAGGTCAACCCACATTGGACCTTTGAAAAAAATCAGATTTGGCACACTTTTTCATAAAGGACCTGAGAGTGTATATTTTAGGTGTGAGGGTCTTTTAGCCTCTGTTGTAACTATTCAACTCTCCCTTCTAGTGCACAATGGCCGTGGACAATCCATGGATGAATGTTCAGGTTGTGCTCCAACAGCACTGTTTATTCTGTTAGCATCAATCCCCATCTCCCATCCTGGTCTCCCTCCCCCTAGGCAGCCCCTTCTCTACTCTCTGTCTCTGCACATTTGTCTGGGTTCTTTTGGAAACCCACTTAGAGCTTGTTCTAGTGATTTTGTAAGAACCCAGTTCCCTGTATTAAATCCCTTTCTGCTTAAAATGCCTTCAATGGTTTCCATTTCTTCCACTGAATCATGACTGTGTCAGTCAGAATTAAAGGAGCAAAATGAGTGATATGGAGCTTCCAGCTTAAAAAATTATATAATTTATTTATTATAAATCAATATATTAAATATATTATAATATAAATATAATACTTTATATTAAGTGTAAATTTAATATAAACTATATAATGTAATTTATTTATATGAACAAATTTCATGCATTTTGTATACACAGATTTGGGGGGAGCTTCCGACTTTTTAAAAAAGATTTATTTATTTATTTATTTGAGAGGCAGAGTTACAGAAAGAGAGGGAGAGACAGAGAGAGAGAGAGAGGTCTTCCATCTGCTGGTTCAGTCCCCAAATGGCTGCAATGGCCGGAGCTGCACTGATCCAAAGGCAGGAGCCAGAACCTTCTTCTGGGTCTTCCATGTGGGTGCAGGGGCCCAAACACTTTGGTCATGTTTTGCTGCTTTCCCAGGTGATAGCAGAAAGCTGGATTGGAAGGGGAGCAGCAGGGACTTGAACCGGTGTCCATATGGGAGGCCGGCATTGTAGGCAGAAGCTTAACCTACTATGCCACAGTGCCAGCCTCAGAACTTCCAACTTTTTAAGAGCTTATTTTTAAATGTCTTATGATAGATATTAGATCACTATTATATTTAGTTTCCATATTTCCATATTTAAATATTTATTTACAGCTTCCCACAGAACTACATCTTTTTTGAGTATTTATGATGAAAAAATTTTGGTGTTTCACTTGCAGCTATGTAAGAAGGTAAATCAATTTTTTTAAAAGATTTATTTATTTGAGTGTCAGAGTTACATAGAGAGAGAAAGAGAGACAGAGAGAAAAAGAGAGAGAGAGGTTTTGCATCTGCTAGTTCACTCCCCAATTGGCTGCAACAGCCAGAGCTGCGCCGATCCAAAGCCAAGAGCCAGGAGCTTCCTCCGGGTCTCCCATGCGGGTACAGGGGCCCAAGGACTTGGGCCATCTTCCACTGCTTTCCCAGGTCATACCAGAGAGCTGGATTGGAAATGGAGCAGCCAGGACTTGAACCGGCGCCTATGTGGGATGTCAGCACTGCAGGCAGTCGCTTTACCCACTAGGCCACAGCACCGACTCTAGTAAATCAATTTTCAAAGTTCTCATAGGTGAAATGCAAGCAACAGCATCTGAAGACTGTGGTAGGCCAGATGTCATCGTCTCTGGACTGTCAGTGACAACATTGTCTCTGGACTGTTGTTTGAAATGAAGACACTGACTTTATATTTTCTGACTTTAGTCTCTATAAAAAAAGCCTATGAACTTTTGCAAGTTTTTTTTTTTTTTTTCTGGTTTGGTTACTTAAATGAAACAACACCATATGCTTACTATTTAAAACTTTGGAACAATATGCCGCGGCTCAATAGGCTAATCCTCCGCCTGCAGTGCCATCACACAGGGTTCTAGTCCTGGTCCAGGCACCGGGTTCTAGTCCTGGTTGCCCCTCTTCCAGTCCAGCTCTCTGCTGTGGCCTGGGAGTGCAGTGGAGGATGGCCCAAGTGCATGGGCCCTGCACCCCATGGGAGACCAGGAGAAGTACCTGGCTCCTGGCTTCAGATCAGCGCAGTGCGCTGGCTGCAGCGGCCATTGGAGGGTGAACCAACGGCAAAGGAAGACCTTTCTCTCTGTCTCTCTCTCTCTCTCACTGTCTACTCTGACCGTCAACAACAAAATAAAACAAAACAAAACAAAAAAACTTTGGAACAATATGGACATGATGGTTCTACTTTCAGCCACACTTTCTAGGGAGTTATTACAAGCCATAATTGATAGCTTTTATCCTTTGGGATCTTTCTGTGACCCAGGAGCAGCAAGGCAAACTCACTTTGTGAATTAGATGCCTTTTTGAAGTGCATCCTGGGACTTAAGATTTCAATGCAAAATCAGTGTGTTTCACTGGAGTCTCTTGGAATGCCTCATATAGTACCTAACCTGTACTACTCAGTGAATCTTTGTTGATACTGACCTCTACTGTAAGTGCTTCAAAGTCTTGGCAAAGAGCTGAGATGTAGATCTTCTAGGGTGTGAGTCAGAAGTGCACGTTGTGCCGGCGCTGCAGCTCACTGGGCTAATCCTCCGCCTGCGGCGCCGGCACACCAGGTTCTAGTCTCGGTCGGGGCGCTGGTTCTGTCCCAGTTGCCCCTCTTCCAGTCCAGCTCTCTGCTGTGGCCCGGGAGTGCAGTGGAGGATGGCCCAGGTGCTTGGGCTCTGCACCCACATGGGAGACCAGGATAAGCACCTGGCTCCTGGTTTCAGATCGGCCGCAGCGTGCCAGCTGGAGTGGCCATTTGCAGGGGTGAACCAACAGAAAAGGAAGACGTTTCTTTCTGTCTCTCTCTCTCACTGTCTAACTCTGCCTGTTTAAAAAAAAAAAAAAAAAAAGTGCACATTGTTAGTAGCAAAGGCTCTCTGCAAAGCCAATGCTATTTTTGAACTTAAAGATTTCATTTTTTTTCAAAAAGGGGGTACATATTACACAGAAATGACAAATGTCTTTATTTAAGTATTACATTTATGATCTGAAGAAAATGAAGTGATTCTTCTTGCCGTAACAGTTCAGTTAAGATAACACTGTTAATACTTGACAATTATAATTGCTTTACACTTTACTTTAAAGCACTTGGAAGTAATTTGATCCCAGTGAGATGGATGTGGTATGGGTTGTACCTATAGAAGCTAAGTGAGGTTTACTGACTTGCTCAAGTTCACACAGTTAAGAGTAGAGCTTGAACTAAAACATTTTGACTCCAGTGTTCTTCTACTTATTCTTTTTTAAGATTTATTTATTTATTTGAAAGTCAGAGTTACATAGAGAGAGAAGGAGAGGTAGAGGTAGAGGTAGAGGTAGAGAGAGAGAGAGAGAGAGAGAGAGGTCTTCCATTTGCTGGTTCATTTCCCAATTGACCGCAATAGCCAGAGCTGCGCCTATCCAAAGCCAGGAGCCTGGAGCTTCCTCTGGGTCTCCCACATGGGTGTAGGGGTCCAAGCACTTGGGCCATTTTCTACTGCTTTCCCAGGCCACAGCAGAGAGCTGGATCAGAAGTGGAATTGCCAGGACTCGAACTGGCGCCCATATGGGATGCTGGCACTGCAGGTGGTGGCTTCACCCGCTACGCCACAGTGCCGGCCCCAACTCCAGTGTTCTTTTCCCTACACACACACACACACAACATTTCCAAGAAACTGTCTTTGTTAAATGATAATTTGGGTAAGATGACTTTGGGGAACAATTTTGGGATGGCTGGCATATGTTACTGCAATTTTTGCATGTTGTTGCACTTCTTTCTCATATGGAAGCCAAGTGACAGTTTAGCACTGTTAAAATAACTCGGTAAATTAACTGTGGCCTGATGAGGGTGCTGTTATTCAATACATGGTTTGACAATTGATGTTCACTATAGATTATAATGTCACATAGCCACGTATTACTTTACTAAATTAATGTGTGAGTATATTTATCTTGGACCAAGTAAGAATATTGCAGTTTAATCTCACCTCTTTTTTTAAACCTGTAAAAAGAACTCGAATCAAATCTTTCCCCTCCATGCTGAACACAGCACAGAGTATCTTTTTTTTTTTTTTTTTTTTTTTTGACAGGCAGAGTGGACAGTGAGAGAGAGAGACAGAGAGAAAGGTCTTCCTTTGCCGTTGGTTCACCCTCCAATGGCCGCCGCGGCCAGCGCGCTGCGGCCGGCACACCGCGCTGATCCGATGGCAGGAGCCAGGAGCCAGGTGCTTTTCCTGGTCTCCCATGGGGTGCAGGGCCCAAGCACCTGGGCCATCCTCCACTGCACTCCCTGGCCACAGCAGAGGGCTGGCCTGGAAGAGGGGCAACCGGGACAGAATCCGGCGCCCCGACCGGGACTAGAACCCGGTGTGCCGGCGCCGCTAGGCGGAGGATTAGCCTAGTGAGCCGCGGCGCCGGCAGCACAGAGTATCTTTAAAACAGTAAGATCCTTCTAAAGGCTGGATTGATTTAACAGTGATTCTGGAGGGAGAGTGTGAGAATGGGAAGCCCTGCTTTCCCTAATCTGGTCCTAGCCATGCAGGTACCGCATAAAAATGATTGCCTGTGGCTTGGCCTCAGTTCTTAGATTAGCTTGCCTACAAGTTTGGCTATTGAAATTTATATTTACTGATGGAAAAATTAACCTCAGGTTCTGGTTTTGCATCCTAGATGTGCATTTGTGGATCGACGTGGTTCATACCTTCCTGGCTGGACCCCCTCAAGTGGCCTTTGAGCCGGTGTTGTCCCCGCCCCCTAGGCCTGGGAGGCTCTAGAGAGCATAGGGATGTGTGTGCACACAGCAAAGGCATGTACGCGTGCCCCTCAGCTCCCTAACCATGCCCACTGGCTAGCCTCTGGACAACACGTTAGTTTATTGAGACATAAATGTCCGATATATTGGACATTTGCTCCTTTAAGTTAAATAGTGCCAGACAGCAGTGACTGCCACTTTCCAGCCTGGAACCCGGGAGCAAGTTACCTTCCTTCTTTAGATTTCACTCATGTACAGGGAGTGCTAGTAATAGTTCTGACATTAAAGTGCAGGGGTGAGGATTTCAGTATACTATAGGAAAAGCGCTTTGCACATGGACGGATTGTTACAGCTAAAATGCTCCTTGAAATGAAACCTTTGACTTTATACTTTTGGCTTCAGTCCTTAAAAAAAAGTTTAACTTTTAGAAATCATTTGTATTTGAGTCTTAAATGTAAAAACACCAACCATATCATCATTCTATGAATTTACTATTGATGAATAATAAATGATAAACAGTCAGTATTTATACTCAGTCCTCCTGGACTTCTGATGGGGTTACATCCCAGTGTACACATTGTAGCTGAAAATGTAAGTTGAAAATACATTTGATACTTGGCTTACTGAGCATTATAGTTTAGCGAAGCCTACCTTATATGTGCTCAGAACACTGACACTAATCGACTGTTGTGTAAAATCACAAAGCCTATTTTATAATAAAAGTGTTGAATATTCCATATAATTTATTGTGTACTGTGACTGAAAGTGAAAACCAGAATGGTTGTGTGGCACCTTACCATTCACCTACATGGCAGGAAGCACACTGGGCCTCAGGAGTGCTTGAAGCACCGAGTTCCAGTTGCTTTCTGGATGATGGCATTGCTAGGAGGACAGTATCAACCATTTCTTTCTCTTCTGTTGAGGCTCAAGAATGGCTGGTAGAAGGCTCTGGGGCACCAGCGTTTGTTGATGGCTTACCAAGGTTAGACGTCTTCAGGAAGATGGCAAGTTCTGGCCGTACGGTTTGATTCTTCTTTTCACTATTCCTCTGTAAGAGCCCAGAGCAGCCCGTATGTGTCTCGGTGCCGTGAAATCTCTCATCACTGATGTGCAAAGACATCCATTTCTTGCAGCACCCTGTGCTACCACTGATTGTAGCAAACACCGCACCGTTGCTTTGCTGTGAGTTTTCTTGGTGCCTCCTCCTCTGCTTCAGTGTCTTCACTTTGTTCTTTTTCCAGTTCAGCTATCTCATTGGACGGCTTTTCAGCCTCAGTGCCAACAAGTCCGTGACTACCTTCTTTGTTCACATCCCATTCTAGCTATTTCCCAATCACTAATAATGTCTTGTTACTTACTAGTTCATCAACAGCAAGTTCTTTTGTGAAAGCTTTGAATGTGTTCACATACACCTTGAACCCGTTCTTTCAAATGTCATTCATGCATTGCTGTGTGACCTCTTCCCCTGCTACAGCAATGTTCTGGGTAGCATACAGAATGCAAAAACCTTTCCAAAACTCTGGGAGCATTTGGCTAGATTCAGTCACTTGCGAATATTTGTGCCAATGGTATGCTTCTAATGCAGCTATTGCATCCTTGTCCATTGGTTGAATGAGTGTGGCTGTGTTAGGCTGCAAATACACAACTTTTATTTTTTAATTTTTTTATTTATTTGAAAGACATAGTTACAGAGAGAGGGAGAGAGAAAGAGAGAGAGAGAGAGAAAGAGAGAGAGTGAGTCTTTGATCTACTGGTTTACTCTCCAATGGGTCACAACGGACAGAGCTGAGCTGGTCTGAAGCCAGGAGCCAGGAGCTTCTTCTGGGTCTCCCACGCAGGTGCAGGGGCCCAAGGACTTGGACCACCTTCTACTGCTTTCCCAGGCCACAGCAGAGAGCTGGATAGGAAGTAGAGCAGCCAGGACTTGAACTAGTGCCCATATGTGATGCCGGCCTGCAGGCCGGGGTTTTAACCCACTGCACCACAGTGCAGGCCCCAAACACACAACCTTTCCATCCAGGGTGCATGTTGCCAAAATGGTGTGGATGCTCTGGGGCACTGTCTAAGATCAGAAGGGTCGGAGTGGGATGTTGTTGTGCCTACAGTCATCTGTTGCTTGTGGAACAAAACAGTTCAAAAATCAGGCTTCAAACAATGCTGAGGTCCTCCAGGCTGTGCTTGTTGCAATAAACAGGAAGCTGGTGCTTTCTCACAGTCTCAAGTGCTCTCGGATTCTCCAAGTGGCAAGTCAGGAAAGGCTTTTATTTAGCCTTGCAGCATTTCCACCTCAAAGCAGCATCACCAGGTTTTTGAATGCCTTGGTAAATGCTCCAGGACAAGTTCATTTCATTGCTGTAAATATTTGTACTGGCAAATATTTCTCCTCTACAATTACCTTATTCGGCTCTTCCTTAAAAGCTTTGGCATCTTCAGTATCAGCACTTGTTGCATCACCACTGACTTTCACATTATGAAAATCAGGTCACCTTTCTGAAGCAATGGAACCATCCATGAACCTTAGCCTGCTCTTGTAGCAAATCAAAAGAACACCAGGCCTCAGGTGGGATCTCCAGCAGGCTAAGCAGTATCTGGTCTTCAATCCTTGTCTTAGTAGCTTTTCCTTATCATCAGTTGGCCCAGCTCTTTTTTTTTTTATGGTGACAGTGGATGTGACTGCAGTACAGTGCAATTCTTCTTCCTTTTCCTCTTCCTCCTTCCCCGTCTGGTGCTGCCGCTACTGCCACCTTCTCCTTTTCTTCCTCCTCTTCTTTTTTCTTTATTTATTTGAAAGGCAGAGTTACAGAGAAGGAGAGAGCTAGAGAGAGAGTGTGTGTGTGACAGAGAGAGAGTGCACTCTTCCATCTGCTGGGTCATTCCCCAAATGACCACAACAACCAGGGCTGGGCTAGGCTGAAGCCAGGAACCAGGAACTCTATCCTGGTCTCCCATGTGGGTGCAGGGACCCAAACACTTAGACCATCTTCTATTGCCTTCCCAGGTGCATGAGTCGGGAGCTGAATTGGAAGTGGAGCAGCTGGTTCTTGAATCAGCACCCATATGGGAGGCTGACATAGCAGATGGTGGCTTAACCTGCTACGCCACAACATGGACACCTACAATGCACTGCTTATCTTTGAGGTTGGTCATGATCATTGGTTGCAAAAGTCATGTGCAGCAGCCACTATTGGCTGCTGCCTTCACACTGGGCAGTTCTCCCCAGTTTCATCTCAAGAGTAATTGCCTTCCTTTTGCAGATGGGCATTTTGTAGGTATGAACACAAGCTCCAAAATATGGCCACCCAGTACCTCAGAGAGTAGGATTCTTTCCCCTCCTTATTGCTTGACCAACTGAGAGCTGTTGCTCACCGCAGATGCCCCGCACCATCAGGAATGGTACCAGGTAGTGTCACCTGAGAAAAGGCCGTGGAAGCCGTGGGGTTCTTGTTTTCATGCAAGAAAGAATTCAGGCGTGAGACAGAGAGCGAAATGATAAGGCTTTATTGGGGATAGGGCATCCGTCAGAACAGAAGGGACAGAGAGAGAACACCCAGTTGCTCGGACTGGGGGAGAGTGAGGTTCCATAGTTGAATGGAGAGAATACACCTGAGCAGAGAGCAGGGAGCCGAGCTTGCAGTCTGTTTGGACTCCGTAGGTGGTTTTTTTTTTTTTTTTTTTTTTTTAAAGAGTTAGAGAGAGACAGAGAGAAAGGTCTTCCTCCTGTTGCTTCACCCCCCAAATGGCTGTTACAGCCCGTGCACCGCACTGATCCGAAGCCAGGAGCCAGGTGCTTCTTCCTGGTCTCCCATGCGGGTGCAGGGCCCAAGCGCTTGGGCCATCCTCCACTGCTATTCCAGGCCACAGCAGAGAGCTGGACTGGAAGAGGAGCAACTGGGATAGAATCCGGCATCCATATGTGATGCCAGCACCGGAGGCGGAGGATTAACCAAGTAAACCACACGCTGACCCCGACTCCCTAGGTTTTTAAGGGAGTCTGTTTACCCATCTCGCCCTCTCCTCCAGGACAGGATGGGGAGTCCCAGCAGAAGAGTTTTTGGGTGAAAATTAGCAAATTCCTCCCCAGATTTGCTGGCCCCAGGCAGAGTAGAGGGGCTTCCTTAGAGCATCTGTGAAGGTTTTATTGCCCCATGTTATCAGGTCAGGTAACCCATTTGGTCCTGAGAGAGAATTCTCCTGGGAGCTCTCCTTGCGGGAAGGGCTGGGACCCCTTGGAAGGTATCAGGGTCTGGGCAGGACTTTGAAGTGCAAAATGCTGGGCTTCTGGAGCTTCCACAGTAGGTGCTGGTCTTCAGGGCCTTCTTGCACACACACAGTAGGCTGACTTTCTAACTTCCTGCCTAATGGTAGCACATTGGGAGCCTGTAGAAACAGCAAAATTCAACATTGAAAGTATGGTTTCTACTGAGTGCATCTCACTTTCATACCACTGTAAATTCAAAAAGTCCAAGTCAAACCATCCTAAGTTGAGGAATGTCTATTTTGTTAAACATACTTAGCCAATAGCCCCCAACTTTAGGAGGTAGTTTTTTTTTTTTTTTTTTTTTTTGTGAAGAGCGGGACTAGTAAGAGTAATTATAGGACTGATCACTTGAAATAGGGAACAAAGAGAAATGTCTATAAACTCAAAAGCAGGACCTTTAATGATAAGACTGTAGTAGGGAGAGATTCAGGGGCCATGCAGGAAATTAGTGGTTACTTTAGGGGAGAGCAACCCAGGTACAGGTGGCAGTAAAGGGGCTCAGGTTGCAGTGGTCCTAGCTACTCCCTCCATAAGCAAAGCCGTCTAACAGCCAGGATGGGTCAGTGCTGACGGTTGCCAGGGTGAGGGCTCGAGCAGGTCATGTAGAGTCAGATCCTTGTGTGCCTTATATCTGGAGAACAATTGTTAGGGGAAATGTACAAAGCACTTTGGGGGGCCTTTTCATTGACTAGCTATTGATATGCCATCTGTCTTTCCCCAGAGTTGTGTTCTTTTCTTTTTTTGTTGGTAGGCACTCTTTATATATTATGAATATTAACGTCTGTCCTAGCCAGTGTGTTGAAAAGTTACTTATCCTCAAGTTATTTACCACGTTTTGGTATTCACTACTTGTTTACATTGGAAACCCTCCGAAGCAGTAATTAAAAATAGGACCCCAGGTATTGTTGTTAAAACTTGTATTTGAAAAAAATAGTAATAATAATTTAGGTGTACAGAGGAAATATGTTGTGGGTAATGTAGAGTCTCACTAAGTTAATCTAAATATGAAAAGTAACCATAAGGGAATAGTGCTTTGTTCATCTGAGTTACTTTAAAATTCTAATTCCCCGTTAGGCATATTTATAATTGCAAAAGAAGGAGTTGGGGGTTTTCATATTTATTAGATTGACATTTGGGGAAATGATTCCTAATCAGTTCAGTGGCTCTGGGCTAAAGAAGCTATGGTGACTTCCTTTTCTCATTTTGTTTTCAGTTTTTGAAATGCCCTTGCTGGTCCTGTGAAACTCTCCCTTCCTAGTTAGCTCAGTCGCACCTCACTTCCCCGGAGGCTTCTAACCTTCTCTGAGTCCCTGCAGAATTCGCCAGGGAGGCCCTGTGACAGACATCTTTCTTGCTGTCAGAGCCCCACACTTGTCTGGGGCTCACTTCTCAACCTGTGATCTCAGGAATACGATCCCATCTCTAGCCTCTGAGTTCCAATCAGAATTGGCCTAAGCCTCAAACTTTAGTTTGCTTCAGATTTACATGCAGGGCTTATTAAGACACGGATTACTGCTACACCTCACCCCACCCTGCTCCAAAGCATCTGTTTCCATTGGTCTGGCTGGGGCACTTCTACTGAGTTTCTGGTTGATGCTGATGCTGGTGGTCCAAGGACTGACTTTTGAGAATCACTGATTTAAGTCATTCACGATGATTCAGTATCCCTTGGCAATGACTAGTTTACATATGGACATGTCCCAGTCCTGGCCAGTAAGGCTGGGGGTGTGGACTAACGGAGAAGGGTTATCTCACTACCAAAATTAAACGGAGACCTATTTGGAGGAAGTATTCCTATTTCTTGTACCATCTGGAAGTTCTGCAGTCACCCTGTGAGCAGAAGCAGTGAGCAGCAGGGGCCTAAGCACCGGCTCATTTCCTGCCACTTTTCTCAGGCCACTAGCAGGAATCTGGATTGGAAGAGGAGCAGCTGGGATATGCACCAGCACCCATGTGGGATGCCAGAATTGCAGGTGGCGGCTTTACCTGCTATGCCACAACACTGGTCCGACTTTTGATTCTTTTTTTTTTTTAAATTATTATTGTCTTTTCCCCAGTTGTAATTTCAATTTTATGTACAAATACATAGATACCACCTCATTTTTTTAGCTCTCAAAACTTTTTATTTTCAAACAAAAACAAAAAATCAGCTTCTTTAAGCTTATATAAACAAAAGCCTAACCTATCCCTGAGGATCTGTGAAGACTTTCCTATGAGAATTTCTTCCCATGAGGGTGAATTAATAGGTGATCAAGAGGAGGAAGAGGGATATTACACACTGACGTGTGCACAGTAGGTTACTGGGTCTGTTTATGATGAGGTAGCTGGATGATCCTGCATTACCTCTTAAGATGAAATCAAGTAACTCCACATTCTGGGAACACTGGCACATCACAAAGTGGATGAACAGCCATAACATACATTAGAGGTAATGGTTACAAACATTCATGTAAAGTAAAAACCTAACCAGCACACTTCTCACACGTAAGAAATACGTCCTCAGACACAGTGTGCCATTCTTCCCAACCCAAGAATCCTTTGGTACTAACAGCCAAGCACATCTGGCTTCCAGAAATACCTCCCAGAGATGATGGCCTGAGTGTCCCAGGCAGCAGAAGGTGCATCTTAGGAGAAGTTGGACCTCCGAATCATTCGAGTGGTGGATGTACATGGAGCTGGGGATTTACAGGCTGGGGCATTTGCAGCTGCACAGATTCACTTCTTGTTAATAGGTCTCCCAAATCCTGTAGCAACTCCGTGTCTGGTTTATGGCACATTTTCATCAGTTCTTCATATATTTCTGTTAATTCTTTACATCTTTGCAACATTTTGGCTTCCTTACATTTCTGCAGAGTCTCTGGACCTTCCTCTTCCAGTTTCTCTAAAAGCTTTTCTTCTTCCTGAAGGTGAATTGGATGCAGCCCCTTATACTCGGCGCTGTTTTTCTTTCTGTTGATGCACGTAGCTCACCCACAGACTGATGGTTGTTCTCGCGTGATTTAGGTTCCTTTGGTTGTTTTGGATCTTTTCCCATAAAGACCTCATTTGCCTCAAGAGCTTCTCCCTCTAGTCCTCAGCCATCACTTCAGCAGGGCAGTGTCTGTGAGCCTGGTGCTCTGAGAGTCAGAGCAAGGGACACAGATCAGGCTCTCATGCTCTTTGCAAAATACCTTCTTTGCCTCCTTGTGGGCCACACGCTCGTGCCCCTCACAGCTCAGGAACTGCTAGGGACGGGCCTCTCTGGCCTGGGAGGCCGTCTCCTTCACAGAACTGTAGGCCTTGAAGTCTCTGCACACAGGGCATCGGGCAGGGGTTTGGGCTTCTTGGCAGGAATGGCAGAGGTGGGGCCTACAGAAGCTGTGCCCACAGCCTGTGGGGAGTGGGAGGGTCAGGGAGCTCTGGCAGATGAAGCAGGGGAGTTCTTAGTGCAAGACTTGTGATGTGCCTGGACTCATTTTTGGGAAGGAAGAAAGCGATTATCTTCTCCCTAAGGAGCCTATCGGTGTTCCCTCCGCTGCGTGCAATAGAAGTTGGGCTATGAAGTCCACTCAGGCACTGCTGGTGGTGGTGTGGCTCACAGAAGTCTCCCCAGCTAGTTCCCCAGTTCTGGAGAAGCACCACATCATTTAAAAAATTTTTTTTTAAAAATTTATTTGTCAGATAGATTAGACAGTGAGAGAGAGAAGGAGACAGAGAGAAGGTCTTCCTTCCATTGGTTCACCCCCCAAAATGGCCACTACTGCCGGAGATATTGCCGATCTGAAACCAGGAGCCAGGTGCCTCCTCTTGGTTTCCCATGCGGGTGAAGGGCCCAAGCACTTGGGCCATCTTCCACTGCACCCCCCCCCCCCCCCAGGCCACAGCAGAGAGATGGACTGGAAGAGGAGCAACTGGGACTGGAACCTGGTACCCATATGGGATGCCGGCGCCACAGGTGGAGGATTAGCCAAGTGAGCCACAGTGCCGGCCCCCACCACATCATTTTTAATACTTAGCCTAGATGGGTAGAAAGCAACCAAATCACGTTTTTAAAATGCAGTAGAAACTTATGTGATATAATTTAAATATTTACTTAGAATTTAAAAAATTTTCATGATATCATCTCAAAATTCATTATGCTATACTGAATGTAAAAATGTAGGACATGCTTTAAACATCCAATTAAGAATAAATTTTAGCCAATACCTTGATGACACAGGAATATGTTGATACTGTGCTGAACTGATGTGGCAGCAATCAGGGAACTATTGAAATGAAAAAGTGAAAGGGACAATAGCAAGGATTTTCATGGTTACTTTGCAGAATATTTGTCTCTGATAAATGGACTTGGGCTTTTAAGGGAATTTTTAATTTATAAGCAACTCATTATAGTTATATGAAAAAATATGAGAACATATGAACAAAACTTAGTAATTTAGGATATACTTTTGTAAAAGTATGTTGACAACTACTAAATATTGTAATTGTATTTTTTTTTGACAGGCAGAGTTAGACCGAGAGAGAGAGACAGAGAGAAAGGTCTTCCTTCCATTGGTTCACCCCCAAAATGGCCTCTATGGCCGGCATGCTGCCGTAGCACCAGTCTCCCATGCGGGTGCAGGGCCCAAGCACTTGGGCCATCCTCCACTGCCTTCCTGGGCCACAGCAGAGAGCTGGACTGGAAGAGGAGCAACTGGGACAGAATCTGGCACCCCAACTGGGACTAGAACCCGGTGTGCCGGCGCCGCAAGGCAGAGGATTAGCCTAGTGAGCCGCAGCACTGGCTGTAATTGTATTTTGAACATCATCTAAAACAGAAAACATCTGATGTTAAATACTGATCTTTTATGCCTGAGTTGGATTTAGATACTGAGTATTTTCTATTGGGTAGAAAAGAACTTTTGAAATTTTTTCAGTGCTTGTAGCATGTAGTATTACTCCTCACCAAAATTTTATGAAATTTAAATGTTGGTCTAAAACTAGTTATTTTTTCCTTGAATATTCTAAATCTAAAACCTGACAATTTGGATTAGTCTTCAGATTTTCAGGACATGAAAGATACATAAATAGAGTAGCCAAGAACATGTTTTAACACATTTAGGATGTTTGCTTACAGTTAACACAGAAATACCTCAACTTTTAGATATCAAATAAAATATCCTAAGCAAACGTAGAAGGTATTTTGGTTCAAATGACTTCCTAGTTCAACTAACACATCATGTCAATTGATTTTTAAACCAATTTCTTTTTTTTTTTTTTATTTGACAGGTAGAGTTAGACAGTGAGAGAGAGACAGAAAGGTCTTCCTTCCGTTGATTCACCCCTCAAATGGCCGCTATGGCCGGAGATATACCGATCAAAGCCAGGAGCCAGGTGCTTCCTCCTGGTCTCCCATGCAGGTGCAGGGCCCAAGCATTTGGGCCATCCTCCACTGCCTTCCTGGGTCACAGCAGAGAGCTGGACTGGAAGAGGAGCAACCAGGACTAGTACCTGGCGCCCATATGGGATGCCGGCACCGGAGGCGGAGGATTAACCAAGTGAGTCATGGCGCTGGCCCCCATATTTCTTTTTTTTTTTTTTTTTAAAGATTTTATTTATTTATTTGACAGGTGCAGTTACATACAGTAAGAGAGAGAGAGAGAGAGAGAGAGAGAAAGAGAGAGACAGACAGACAGACAGACAGAGACAGAGAGAAAGGTCTTCCTTTCGTTGGTTCACTCCTCAAATGGCTGCAATGGCCGGAACTGTGCAGATCCAAAGCCAGGAGCCAGGTGCTTCCTCCTGGTCTCCCATGCGGGTGCAGAGCCCAAGCACTTGGGCCATCCTCCACTGCCTTCCTGGGCCACAGCAGAGAGCTGGACTGGAAGAGGAGCAACCAGGACTAGTACCTGGCTCCCATATGGGATGCCGGCACTGGAGGCGGAGGTTAACCAAGTGAATCATGGCGCTGGCCCCCATATTTCTTTTTTTTTTTTTAAGATTTTTTTTATTTATTTGACACGTAGAGTTACAGACAGTAAGAGAGAGAGAGAGAGGGAAAGAGAAAGAGAGAGAGAGAGAAAGACAGAGAGACAGAGAGAAAGGTCTTCCTTTCGTTGGTTCACTCCTCAAATGGCTGCAATGGCTGGAACTGCGCAGATCCAAAGCCAGGAGCCAGGTCTCCCATGCGGGTGCAAAGCCCAAGCACTTGGGCCATCCTCCACTGCCTTCCCGGACCACAGCCAAGAGCTGGACTGGAAGAGGAGCAACCGGGACCAGAACCGGCGCCCATATGGGATGCTGGCACTGCAGGCAGAGGATTAACCTGCGCCACGGGGGCGGCCCCAAACTCATATTTCTTGAAGCTTACCTGTGATCATTCCCTGGTGGCTCAGGTTGAAGGTGGATCACTGCAGGGAGGATTTGCATCTGTATCAGGGAGCTGTGGATGCCACCATCCGGCCTGAAAGAGAGCGAGGTATGGAAGGGGAGAGAGTGAGAATGCTCCCCACCCATTGGTTCACTCCCCAAATGCCTGCAATGGGGGGGTGGACTGGGCGCCCTGAAACCAGGAGCTGGGAGCTCAGTCTGGATCTCTCATGTTGGTGGCACAGACCCACGTACTTGAGCCAATATTCCCAGGGTGCACATTGGCAGGAAACTGGAATCAAGAGTGGAGCCCAGACTTGAACCCAGATACTCTGATGTGGGGCAAAGGCATTCCCGGCAGCTTACCTGCTAGACTGCATTGCAACACTTGGGTCTGTTTCAAATTCTGAGCGAGACTAAAATTTTTAGATCACTCCGGTAAAAATGCAGGCTGCAGTGAGGGTTGATGTTTTCCTCTTTCACTTAGCACCAGGATTAAAATGCACCCTCTCCTCCTAGAGGTCTGTTTTGTTTTTCTTGTATTTCACATGAGTTCTGAGGGCTTAGTGATTTTCTGTGGGGGAGGGTGGGGCGAGGGGGCAGTTCCTACTTTTTGGGAAACCATCTTCTGTGTTCCTTACCTCCAGGGATGGCTTTGAGCCCTACTCCCTGTGGCCCGTGAGGCCTTGGTGGCTTCAGGGTTCAGCCAGTCCCTCAGGGTGAGAGGCGGCCGCTGTGCCCCTTCCCCTCTGGGTGCTGTTTTCACCCAGTGTGCTCCCTCTGTGTGTTTATTACTAACTAGGATGCTCAGCCTTTTAAGGAAAAGACTGAACATCTTTTATTAAGTACTTGTATTGCTTATCGTGGGAGGATTAGCCATAGTACTGGAAATCCAACACTCTAGTTGAATTGACTCTTACGTTAATTGGAGCTCATGTTAAGTGCAGTTGGAAACATCTAGCTGATGCAGTTGAATGAATATTTTTACTTCCTCATATGCTGTGTAAAATTTATTGTTCAGTTTTCTTGTGCTTGTGTGTTCAATGTGAAAGTCTCTTATAAGCAGGAATTCCATCTCATGGTTGTTCAAACATATTCTTTATTCTCTGGAGGGATTGAAATATTCCCTCTGGAAGTCGCTATGAACTACTAAAATGCACCCAGAATTCCAGTGTGCTGTAATCCATGCTGTATCATGCAGACTGGATATTACCTGGGAAGCGACACAGAAATCATTTCTGAGATCATAGATCTCAATATGGACTGGGTAAGGTGTGACTAGTGTTTTATGATCTCTCTGCTTTTGTTTCTAAGGGCTGTACACGTAGCACTGACCCGTGTGTGTAAGAAGTACACAATGAATCATAAAGATGCATTTATAGGGGTAGCATTTGGCTTAGCCATCGACGCTGGCTGGGATGCCCGGATCCTGTATCTGAGTATCTGCATCCAAGTCCCCGCTCAGCTGTCAATTCTAGCTTCCTGCTAATGCACACCCTGGGAGGCGGGGGACTCAAGTACCTGCCTCCCTGCCACCCACGTGGGCGATCTGGATTGAATTCCAGGCTCCGGAGTTTGGCCCAGCCCAGTCTTTGTTGTTAGGGGCTTTTGGGGGAGTAAACCAGTAGATCAGAGTTCTCTCTCTTCTGTCTCTCAAATGAGTAAACAAATAGATAAATATGCATTTGTAGTCCACACTCCAGGTTAACTGAATTTGTGAGGAATCTGGTACGTGGACTTGGGTGCCAGCCTGGCTTGTATGAGGGTGCTTCAAAAACAATGTCAAAAAGTTTATAGGCAATGTTTATTACAAAAAGCCCAATGCATTGATTTTGCACCAAAATAAACTTATCTTTTATTTTCCATGAACTCCTCCTTTCTGAGTTATTATGCTTTTTCTGCACTTCACTGGCTACATGTACTTGGGCAGAGGGCTTCATTTCTCAGCCTTTGGTTCTGTACACTGGGGATGATCATTCTGATCTTGTGGAGCTGTCGTTAGTAGTCATGTTTGCAGTGGAGGATGGACCAAGTGCTTGGGCCCCTGCTCCCATATGGGGAGACCCAGTAGAAGCTCCTGGTTCTTGGCTTTGGATCAGCACAGCTCCAGCTGTGGCAGCCATTTGGGCAGTGAACCAGTGAATGAAAAACCTCTCTTTTTCTTTCTGTCTCTACCTCTCTCTTAAAAAAAAAATCAGTCTTGAAGGAGACAACAATAAGGCTGGCTGGCCTTTGCTCCAGGGTTTTTTTTTTTTTTTAAAGGATTTTTAGATTGTAAGTATAGTTTCTAATCAATTTACATCATTAGAAGGCACACATATTAAGCCAGTTTGGATTTTCTGTGATTATCACTCAAACTTATTTACTAATTATTTTTCTAAATAGCAAGATACATCTCCACTCAGTCTCCCCACCCCACCCCCAAATCAATGGTCCCATAAGAAATCATTTTGCCGTTAGCCTGGAAATGTTCCAAAAACGTAACGGCGTGGTGGCAGTCTGTGGCACGGCCTCAAGGGAGACATCAGATGGTGGTTCAAATGTGGCTTTCATGCTCTGGATCCCGCGTTGAAAGGAAAGATGCCGTGTGTCTCTGACAAGGTGGTGCTGAATAGGGTGTTCTGTCTCTGTCAGCTCATCAGCCTCTGGGGACGCACAATCCGAAAGCCATCAGTGGCCTCGTGGGCATTGCCTTTCATTGGCGTCTCTTCCGGGGCCTTGAAATACGGCGGGAGGGACCACGTGGACGCCAGCAAATGCTAATCATGTAGCAGCCGGCTGCATAAGCTGCTCTCATCTGGGGATTTAAAAACACTTTGCAAACACAGAAGTCATTAATCTTCACGGTGGCCCTCTGGAGTCATAAGCATCCATCACCACCCATCCTTACCACTGGGAAATCTGGGATTTCACTGGCACAGTGCAGGGCTGCAGGCAGGGGCCCAGGTGGGTCCTGGGATCCCAACTGTGATCAGATCATCAGGCTCTAGAACTGCTGTGGCGAGCAAGGCACAGCAGGAGGACCGGAGGCGTGGTCGACGCTCTGGAGCCAAGTTTGATTCTATGAAAGCTGTGGCTGTGGCCAGACCCCAGTCAGAAGCACTGGCCATCTTGGGAAATGTTATTGGGAAAAGACACGGCTTGCTTTTGTGGTTTTGGTCTTTTCCTTTCCTTGGTTATTTCTTTCCCTTTTTCCCCTGCAATTGCTCTTTTAATTTCATTTCTCACATCTGAAGTCATAGATTCACAGCCTTTGAGAGTACAAAGACATTGCCAGAGTTGGCCACTTTTGATCTCTCCGTGAAATTTTGATAATCTGGGCTGGGGTGAGTTTCTTGACAGTGAGGACTCAGGCGTTAGAGTAGAAGTCCATTCCTGTCACTCCATGTTTTATTGGGCACATTTTACTGGACCAATGGCAGGTGCTTCATACATATCTTCTGAATGAACATACGAATAAGGAGAGCCTTACCTGGCGTAAGGGTTGGAAGAAAAGCCACTGTGGCAGTGGCTGTACCTGTTCAGGTAAGGCGCAGAGGTTCACTGGATCAACCCAGACTTCTGGTGGCTACACTACTGGCTAGCACCTTTAATCAGCTCATGCCCCTAATTTTATAGAACAAGTTACCAAAGGCCACAGAGGGTTTAAGTGAAATGCCCCAAATCTCATAATTCTTAGAAATGCAGCCATATCGTAAAATCTGGGAAATCACTGGATTCTTTTCTACTTACGTAGAACCTAAAGTAGTTGGTGTAACATCTCTTCGTAAGTAAAGTCCTGCTCTGTCACCTGTCATGTGACTGCCCAGGGCCACTTCATTCTAATAAGCAGTCATTTCTTTACCTGTGAAATGCTCACAATGACACCACCCCTCGAGCATCACTGTGAGGATGAAATAAGATAATGGACACTGTGAGGATGAAATAAGATAATGGACATGAGCCTGTTAGGAGATTTCACAGTTTAATAATTATGTATTTTATAATTCTATTTGAAGATTTTATTTGTTTATTTGAGAGGCAGAGTTACAGAAACAGAAAGGGAGAGACAGAGAGGTCTTCCATCTGCTGGTTCGCTTCCCAAATGGCCACAGTAGCTGGAGCTGGGCCAGGCTGAAGCCAGGAGCCAGGAGCTTCTCCCGATCTTCCATGCGGGTGCAGGGGCCCAAGGACTTGGGCCATCTTCCACTGCTTTCCCAGGCCACAGCAGAGAGCTGGATAGGAAGTGGAGCAGCTGGGACTCAAAGCAGTGTCCACAGGGGGTGCCAGCACTGCAGGTGGAGGCTTAGCCTACTATGCCATGGCACTGGCCCCTATAATTCTATTTGAATACAAAGTTCCTAATGAAATGTTGTAGATAGTTCTGGCCAGTGACAGCCATTCCAAACCGAGAACCATTAGGCATTGCCTCATTGACAGTGTTGAGGTGAAAATATTAGGAAATATATTGCAGGGAGTTTGCTGGGAGCTTCCTGTATATGAGAGACAAGGCGGGGCTAAGGCAAGAGACTAAACGTCTTGTGAGTCAGTATTCTGTGGGAATCTCATCTGGATAGCCTGCAACTGCAAGTTAAACATAAAGTTATAATTTATGAGTTTATAAAGTTAATCACATCAAAAGGCTTTATATACAATAGAGGAAAGTGAATGAAAAATGTGAATAGATAAAAAAGTAAGGAGGAGGCCGGCGCCGCAGCTCACTAGGCTAATCCTCTGCCTAGCGGCGCTGGCACACCGGGTTCTAGTCCCTGTTGGGGCGCCGGATTCTGTCCCGGTTGCCCCTCTTCCAGGCCAGCTCTCTGCTGTGGCCAGGGAGTGCAGTGGAGGATGGCCCAGGTGCTTGGGCCCTGCACCCCATGGGAGACCAGGAAAAGCACCTGGCTCCTGGCTCCTGCCATCGGATCAGCGCGGTGCGCCGGCCGCAGCGCGCCGGCCGCGGCGGCCATTGGAGGGTGAACCAACGGCAAAGGAAGACCTTTCTCTCTGTCTCTCTCTCTCTCACTGTCCACTCTGCCTGTCAAAAAAAAATAAAATAAAATAAAAATAAAAAAAATAAGGAGGAACCGAGGGGTAGCTAATGTGGTCTTCATTTGTGCCGATGGCCATAAGATCGGAGCTGGTGTTTGTAACATTTCTGTCACCACGTGTTCTCTGTTCCCTTTGCTCCCAGTTTGCAGGTTGTGGTTGTACCTGGCGGGTGACCCAAAGTTCCTTTCGGGTTGGGTGTAGGCCTTTAGGTGTCCTGGTTGTGCTGACCAGCCGTCTTTATTACCAGCGGGGCATGGGGGTACTAGGAGCCACTGTCTCCTGGGTTCTGCTCGTTTTTGGCTCCTGGCCGTAGCCAGCATTGCCTGTTTTTGATTTCTGAGCTCAGTAGCTCTATGTCTTCACCCCTTCCTTGTCATTAGATTGTCTTTGTCTGGGTCATGCCTATGCTTATTTTGAGCATAACCACCCATAACTCTGGCATATTTTAAATCTGTGGTTGCACTTTTGGAGAGGAGGTGAAGACAGGCGTTGCTGTGTGCTGCTGAGCCTACTGGCACGTTGTGGTGCCCACTCTGATGCCCTCCGTAGGGGTCCTGACTGCCAGTGGGCTGCCGAGGCCTACAGCTGTGTCCTTCATGCAGTTGAACCTCATGCGCAGGGAGCTGCCTTGTGCAAGGTTGTGCCTCCTCTTGGCTGGTGTGGGTGTGAGGGGTCTCCCTCCTGGCTTCTGTTTGGAGCAGCTGTGCAGGGCATCCCAGCCCTGGAGCTCCCCATGGGAGGGACTGAGAGCTCAGCTGCAATGGCCTGCAGCAGTTTCTCCCTGCACCTCCTCCTGCCTTGGTCGCTTCCTTAGGTGTGGTGCGAGGGTGTTTCAGATTTGTGGACAGGTGGGTGTTCAGCCTAGCAGTTAAGACATGCACATCTCGATTTATCAGAGTGCCTGGGTTTGATTCCTGGCTCTGGCTCCTAATTCTGGCTTTCTGGGTGGTAGTAGGGGCGGCTCCAGTAACTGAGTCCCTGTCACTCAAGCGGGAGAACTGGATTGAGTTTCTGGCTTCTAGTGTTGGCCCAGTTGTGGGCATTTGGGAAGTGAAATGGCAAGTAGAAAGTCTCTCTCTCTCTGTCTCTCTCTCTTTTTTTATTTTTATTTTTGTTTATTTATTTATTTTTGACAGGCAGAGTGTACAGTGAGAGAGAGAGAGACAGAGAGAAAGGTCTTCCTTTTTGCTGTTGGTTCACCTTCCAATGGCCGCCGTGGCCGGCGCACTGTGGCCGGCACACCGCGCTGATCTGATGACAGGAGCCAGGTGCTTCTCCTGGTCTCCCATGGGGTGCAAGGCCCAAGCACTTGGGCCATCCTCCACTGCACTCCCTGGCCACAGCAGAGAGCTGGCCTGGAAGAGGGGCAACCGGGACAGAATCCGGCACCCCAACCGGGACTAGAACTGGTGTGTTGGCGCCGCAAGGCGGAGGATTAGCCTAGTGAGCCACGGCTCCGGCCTGTCTCTCTCTCTTTTAAGATTTATTTTATTTATTTGAAAGACAGAGTTACAGAGAGAGGTAGAGCCAGAGGGAGAGAGAGAGGTCTTCCATCTGCTGGTTCACTCCCCAAGTGACCACAATGACCAGAGCTGAGCTGATCTGAAGCCAGGAGCCAGGAGCTTTTTCTGGGTCTCCCACGTGGGTGCAGGGGCCCAAGCACTTGGGCCATCTTCCACTGCTTTCCCAGGCCATAGCAGAAAGGTGGATCAGAAGTGAAGCAGCCAGGACTCGAATCTGTGTCCATATGGGCTGCTGGCACTGTAGGCTGGGGCTTTAACTTGCTGTGACACAACGCCCCCCACCCTTGAATAAGAAAAAAAAAATTGATGGAAAAAATGGAATGAAAAGATAAGTTCATTTTGGAGCAAACATTTTTTTTTAAACTCTAGCATTTTTTTTTAAAGCATGTGCCTTTTCTGTAAACTTTTTGAAGACCCCATGTATCTCCTGAGAACATTCCACTGTGTCCTCTGGCACACTTCTCTCCACCTTGGAGCCTTTTGGGGACCCAGTCCAACTCAGACTGGCCACTCACCAGAGAAATTAGTCAGTGGCCTGCAAAAGACTCCTGTGCTTTGATGTACTGGATGTCTGTTATATTTTTTCTTAGCAAGCCTTCTCTTTTCTGAAATTGTTCTTTCTTTTGGAAACTATCATTCCCTGTGATTCCAGTCACATTATTTATTGCAGAGTTTTCCACATTCTGTGACTGTAGGCTTTATCTAGCCCAAATTAGAATTATTGCTTCTTGCAACTATGCTTTCTGAACTAGTTCACTAGATTAAAGCACTCCTTTATAAACCAATGAGTTAATAAACCTGGCTTACTAAATTGATCTACCTTTTTATTTTATCAAACACTTATTTTATTTATTTGTGGGGCCAGTGCTGTGGTGCAGTGGGATAAAGCCCTGGCCTGTGGTGCTGGCATCCCATATGGGCGCTGGTTCAAGTCCCAGCTATTCTACTTCTGATCCAGCTCTGTGCTATGGCCTGGGAAAGCAGTAAGACAATGGACCAATTCCTTGGGCCCCTTTGCCCATGTAGGGGACCTAGAGGAAGCTCCTGGCTGTTGGCTTTGGATCTCTCTTTTTCTGCCTCTGCATCTCTCTAACTCTGCCTTTCAAGTAAATGAATAAATCTTAAAAAAAAAGAGATTTATTTATTTATTTGAAAGGAAGAGTTACAGAGAGCTGTAGAGACACAGAGAGAGGTCTTCCATCCGCTGGTTCACTAACCAGATGGCTGTAATGTCCAGAGCTGGGCAGATCTGAAGCCAGAAGCCAAGAGCTTCTTCCTGGTCTCCCATGTGAGTGCAGGGGCATAAGGACTAGGCCATCTTCTACTGCTTTCCCAGGCCACAACAGAGAGCTGGATCGGAAGTGGAGCAGCCAGGGATATTTCATGTCATTAAGTGCCCTTCCATTACATACTTTTATTTTCTTCCCTAGAAACTTTTTATTTAGGGATTACAAACTTCGTACATTTCATAATTACAACTTTAGGAACATGGTGAGTCTTCCCACCTTGCCCTCCCTCCCACCTACTCTCCCACCCTTCGTCCTCCTTCCTCTCCTAGTCCCATCCTTATTTTTTACTAAGATCTATTTTCAATTAACGTTATACGCATATGATTAATTCTATGTTAAGTAAAGAGGTCAACAAATAGTATGAAAAAAGCTATTCCTCAACAGTCGAGACAAGGGCTGTTCAGTCATTGCTTCTCAAAGTGTCAATTTCATTTCCTTTTTTTTTAAGATTTATTTATTTATTTGAAAGGCAGAGTTATAAAAAGGCAGAGGCAGAGAGATGGAGGTAGAGAGAGAGAGACAGAGAGAGAGCGCGCGTGTGCGCGAGAGAGCCCTCCATCTGCTGGTTCACTCCCCAAATAGCCACAACTGCTGGAGCTGAGCTGATCTGAAGCCAAGATCCCAGAGCCTCCTCTGGGTCTCCCAAGTGGGTGCTGGGTCCTAAGCCCTTGGGCCATCCTCTGCTGCTTTCCCAGGTACATCCACAGAGAGCTGAATCAGAAGTGGAGCAGGCAGGACACAATCTGCTCCCATATGGGGTGCAGGCACAGCAGGCAGTGGCCTTATCTGCTATGCCACAGTTCCAGCCCCTCAATTGGTTTCTAACATGATTCTATCACGTTATGCAGGTAGCAGAATGTAAGATAGTGTACTTTGCTAACACTGGATTGTTTTCATAAAAGAATCTTGTCAGTTTGATGGGCAACATGGTGGTTTATTTCTTAATATTTTGTTAATCACCAATAGAAGAAACTTTTTTTAAAAGATTTTATTTATTTATTTGAGAGGTAGAGTTACGGACAGTGAGAGGGAGAGACAGAGAGAAAGGTCTTCCTTCGGTTGGTTCACTCCCCAAATGGCCTCAACAGCTGGAGCTATGCCGACCCAAAGCCAGGAGCCAGGAGCTTCTTCCCGGTCTCCCATGTGGGTGCAGGGGCCCAAGCACTTGGTCCATCTTCTACGGCTTTCTCAGGCCACAGCAGAGAGCTGGATTGGAAGAGGAGCAGCCAGGACTAGAACTAGTGCCCATATGGGATGCTGGCACCTCAAGTGGAGGATTAACCTGCGCCATGGCATTGGCCCCTAGATGAAACTTTTTTAAAAAATATTTTTATTTATTTGAAAGGAAGAATTACAGAGAAGGAAGTAGAGAGGGAGAGGAAAAGGGGGAGGGAGAGGGAGAGAGGTTGAGTTTCCACTCACTGGGTCACTCACTAAATGGCTACAACAACTGGATCAAGTCAAAGCCAGGAGCTTTGAACTCTAATCTGATCTCCCATGTGGGTGGCAGGGGTCCAAGCACTTGGTCCATCCTCCACTGCTTTCCCAAGTGTATTAGCAGGGAGCTAGATCTGAAGTGGAGCAGCTGGGACTAAAACTCGTACTCTGACATAGGATGAAATGGGGTGCTGGGGTCTCAGGTAGTGTCTTAACCTCCTGTGCCACTATGCCAGCCCCAAGACGTATTTTCATACATTTATTGTCTACCTCTCTTTCTGTGTCAGTATGTCAATTGCTTGTTCTGTCCTTTGTCCACACTTGTCTTGGCATGTTAAAAGTTTTCTGTATTGGGCCGGCGCCGCAGCTCACTAGGCTAATCCTCCGCCTTGCGGCGCCGGCACACCGGGTTCTAGTCCCGGTCGGGGCACCGGATTCTGTCCCGGTTGCCCCTCTTCCAGGCCAGCTCTCTGCTATGGCCAGGGAGTGCAGTGGAGGATGGCCCAAGTCCTTGGGCCCTGCACCCCATGGGAGACCAGGAGAAGTACCTGGCTCCTGCCATCGGATCAGCGCGGTGCGCTGGCCGTAGCGCGCTGGCCGCGGTGGCCATTGGAGGGTAAACCAACGGCAAAGGAAGACCTTTCTCTCTATCTCTCTCTCTCACTGTCCACTCTGCCTATCAAAAAAATTTAAAAAATGGAAAAAAAAAAGAAAAAAAAGAAAAAAGAAAAAGTTTTCTGTATTGTATGATGCAGGTTGTTTTTTTTTCGGTTGGGGTGTCATCTGTCTTTTAATTTTGTTTATGCAGTCTTTGGATGTATGCAGTGGTTTCCATAAAGGTCTTCACCAACCCTAGGGAAGAGACACTTGTTGGGTGAGATAGAAGGGAACAGACCAGGAGGCTGACAAAGCCTGCAGTGAACCCTAGCACCCTGACAAGGGCCCTGCCACTGTGTCCTGTGCCTCATTCAGTCTACAGGTGATGGAGCAGTGGTCTGGGGAGAATAAGAAGTAAGATTGAGGTCTCCTAACAACAGCATTGTCCATGACGGGCTGCATTACATTTTATAAAAAAGTAATTAATTTAGTGTTGGTGAAAAGGAATAATAAATTTCTTTTGTGCTTTTCCTATAATCTTATGCTGGCCACAGCACACGGAATAAGGAATTAAAAATGTCCCTGAAGCTGATTACATCTTTACACCTAGAATTGATGGTTCTAATTTATTTTTATTGATTGTGTAGCATTTTATAAAAGCTATATGGATGTCATGGTGCTTACCCAGAGCAAACTCACTGTGGCACCCACCATCCATCTCTAATTGTTAACAGTGTCTACAAATTAAAGTGGAGGCCTTTGAAACTGAAGAACAGGCTATGTCATGGTAGCTTGCCTTGTTGGCTCAAAGACTAGAAACAAGCAGCAAATGGCTGAATATTCCAGAAACGGACTTTGCCTCTAAGAGGCAGGATGCAGGGCTGTCTGGTTTAGCTAGTAAAAATGTGGAGCATCCAGTCGAGTTTCAGGTAAACCATGGATAATTTTTTTTAATATAGTCAGCTAGCATTTAACAATGGAGGTGCATCCTGAGAGATGCATTGTTAGGTAATTCCATCATTGCACGAGCATCATAGAGTGTCCTTACCGAAACTAAGACAGAGGTGACATCACTAGGTGACATAATATTTTTTAAAAGCTTTTATTTAACAAATATAAATTTCATAGGTACAGCTTTTGGAATATAGTGGTTCTTCCCCCCATACTTGCCCTCCCACCCCTACTCCTGTCCACCTCTTACTCCCTCTCCCATTAAGATTCATTTTTAATTATCTTTATATACCGAAGGTCAATTCTATACTAAGATTTCAACAGTTTGCACCCACACAGACACACAAAGTATAAAGTACTGTTTGAAGACAAATTTTACCGTTAATTTTCATAGTGCAACTCATTAAAATCAGAGGTCCTACATGGGGAGCAAGTGCACAGTGACTCCTGTTGTTGATTTAACAATTGACACTCTTATTTATGATGTCAGTGAGCAACCAGGCTTTTGCCATGAGCTTCCAAGGCTATGGAAGCCTTTTGAGTCCATAAACTCCGACATTATTTAGACAGGGCCATAAGCAAAGTGGAAGTTCTCTCCTTCTTTCAGAGAAAGGTAACTCCTTCTTTGATGGTCCCTACTTTCCACCAGGATCTCACTCACAGAGATCTTTCATGTAGATCATTTTTTGCCACAGTGTCTTGGCTTTCCATGCCTGAAATGCTCTCATGGGCTTTTTTTTTTTTTTTTTTTTTTTGACAGGCAGAGTGGACAGTGAGAGAGAGAGACAGAGAGAAAGGTCTTCTTTGCCGTTGGTTCACCCTCCAATGGCCGCCGCGGCCGGCGCGCTGCGGCCGGCACACCGCGCTGATCCGATGGCAGGAGCCAGGAGCCAGGTGCTTATCCTGGTCTCCCATGGGGTGCAGGGCCCAAGCACTTGGGCCATCCTCCACTGCACTCCCTGGCCACAGCAGAGAGCTGGCCTGGAAGAGGGGCAACCGGGACAGAATCCGGCTCCCCGACCGGGACTAGAACCCGGTGTGCCGGCGCCGCTAGGCGGAGGATTAGCCTAGTGAGCCGCGGCGCCGGCCTCTCATGGGCTTTTGAGCCAGGGCTGAATACCGTAAGGGCTGATTCTGAGGCCAGTGTGCTGTTTAGGGCATTTGTCATTCTATGAGAGGTGACATAATCTTATGGGTGTGCTGTTCTCTGTGTGACCTCTCACTGAATGAAATGTCATTATGTGATACATATCTGTATAATTGTGTCCTATGCATTATTTGGGGGATTGTTTGTGTTATGAAATTATTCATTGCTTATGTTATGTGAAATTTAAATTTATTAAGGCATCTGTATTTTATCTGTCCACCTAGGAAGAGGTACTGTTGGTTAAGCATCTTGAATACCAAACCCATGCACTGCATGTATTAGATGAGGTTGATTCTTTATCAGTCCATTGATAGTAGTTGAATGAACAAGGTGGTTTCCAGGAAAAGTCCACCAAGATCCTCAGTAATAGGAAGTGGAAATATTGCATTGGTTTCCTAGGATGACTGTCATGAAGCGACATAAGCTGATGGCGCAAAACACCAGAAGTGTGTGTGCATCAGAGTTCTGGAGGCTGGAAGTGTGAAACCAGGGAGCTGGCAGTGACATGTTCTCTCTGGCTCTGGCAGGGCAGTCCCTGCCTGGTTCTTCTGGGCTTCTGGTGCTTCCTGCTGTTTGGTTCACAGCCAGAGTGCTTCACTCTCCACTGCTGTCATCACAGGGCAAGCCCCGTGTGTCTGTGTCTTATATGGCATTTTCCTCTTCCTAGAAGGGCACCAGTCTGGTCGAGTTAGAGCCCATGCTACTAACCTCATCTAAACTTGATGACATCTGCAAAGACCCTGTTTCCGAAGAAGGTCACGTTTACAGGTACCAGAGATTAGGACCAGCTTATCATTTCAGGAGGACACAATTCAACATGTAAGATCACCTAACATCTGTGATTATATATTAACAGTTGGGAAACAAGTTTTACTGTAGGTATTTTTCTATTTGCCAATTCTAAGTACATATACTGCCCAAATCATATTCTACCCAATTATTCTCAACTGGAAAGATAATTATTTTTTAAAAAAGATTCATTCTATTCATTATAAAGGCAGACTTACAGAGAGAAAGAGGGAGAGATAGACAGACAGAAAGACACACACACAAACACACACACACACACACAGAGAAAGAGAGGTCGAGAAAGCTCTTCCATCTGGTAGTTCACTTCCCAAATGGCAACAATGGCTGGGGGTAGGCCAGGCCAAAGTCATGAGTCAGGACCTTCTTCCGGGTCACCCACGTAGGTGGCAGAGGCCCAAGTACTTGGGCCATCTTCTCTGGTTCCCGGGAGCATCAGCAGAGAGTTAGATCAGAAGTGAAGCAGGCCGGTGCCGTGGCTCAATGGGCTGATCCTCCGCCTTGCGGCCCCGGCACACCGGGTTCTAGTCCCGGTCGGGGCACCAGATTTTGTCCCGGTTGCCCCTCTTCCAGGCCAGCTCTCTGCTGTGGGCCGGGAGTGCAGTGGAGGATGGCCCAAGTGCTTGGGCCCTGCACCCCATGGGAGACCAGGATAAGTACCTGGCTCCTGGCTTCGGATCAGCGTGATGTGCCGGTCGCAGCGCCGGCCGCGGTGGCCATTGGAGGGTGAACCAACGGCAAAGGAAGACCTTTCTCTCTGTCTCTCTCTCTCACTGTCCACTCTGCCTGTCAAAAAAAAAAAAAAAAAAAAAAGTGAAGCAGCAGGGGCTGGAGCACTGCCCACATGGGATGCCGGGCTGCTGGTGGTGTTTAACATGCTATGCCACAGCACAGGCCCCCAAGATTTTTAAAAGAACAAATACAAAATCTGATGTGACAGTCTAGACTTCAAGCTTACATTTTTGTCCTTCAGCCCAAACTTGATATTGGAAGGAGGAAGCTCTGGGGACTGCTGCATTCAATCAGGCAGAAGTTTACATTCCTTGGACAGAGGGTAAAGTGTGCTTTTTGTAAAAAAAAAAAAAAAAAATCTTTTATTTGAGAGAGCAGGAGAAAGAGAGAGAGAGAGAGAGAGAAAGAAAGCACGCCTATCCGTTGGTCCATTCTTCAAATTCTTGTAATGGCCCTGACCAGGAGCTGGGAACCCCATTCAGGTCTCCCATGCAGGTAGCAGGAACTCAATCAGCTAAACTATCCCCTGCTGCCTCCCAGGGTGTGCATTAGCAGGCAACTAGAATCTGGAGTGGAGCCAGGACTCGAACTCAGGCACTCTGATATAGGATATGGGTGTCTTAGCCAGTAGGCTAATTGCCCACCCCTAAATTGTGCTTTTAAAGGAAAATAATAGTTGTTGGTGGACTCCCAGGAGTGACGTCAGGGGGAGGCTCCCACCATGGTCCCAGAGGGTGCTCTCACGCTCCTTCAGCCACTGCTAGTACAATCGACCCAGCAAGGGAGGGGGAGATGTGGTCTGAAACAGCAGTAACTTTTGCTTGGGAACTTGTAAGTCATTTTAGCCTTAAGGTGCTGTGGCAGCAAACTCACAGGAGCTGCTCAGCAGTGCACGAGCTGTAAAAGAGGACTGGAACAAGAAGCAGAGGTGGCCGAGTAACACCTGGCTTTTAGTTATGGTGTCAGGAACACAGGGTCGGTTCATCAAAGGCCACACCAGTCAGTTTTCTTTTCTTTTTCTTTTTTAAGAAAACTTTTATTTAATAAATATAATTTTAGAAAGTACAACTTTTGGATTATAATGTTTTTCCCCCATAATCACCTTCTAACCCGCAAACCATCCCATCTCCTACTCCCTCTCTCAACCCATTCTTCATTAAGATTCATTTTTAATTATCTTTATATACAGAAGATCAACTTAGTATATACTAAGTAAAGATTTCAACAGACTGCACCCACACAGACACACAAAGTATAAAGTACTGTTTGAAGACTAGTTTTACCTTTTTTTTTAAACTTTTATTTAATGAAAATAAATTTCCAAAGTACAGCTTATGGATTACAATGGCTTCCCCCCCATAACGTCCCTCCCACCCGCAACCCTCCCCTTTCCCACTCCCTCTCCCCTTCCATTCACATCAAGATTCATTTTTGATTCTCTTTATATACAGAAGATCAGTTTAGCATACATTAAGTAAAGATTTCAACAGTTTGCTCCCACACAGAAACATAAAGTGAAAAATACTGTTTGAGTACTAGTTATAGCATTAAGTCTCAATGTACAGCACACTAAGGACAGAGATCCTACATGAGGAGTAAGTGCACAGTGACTCCTGTTGTTGACTTAACAAATTGACACTCTTGTTTATGGCATCAGTAATCACCCTAGGCTCTTGTCATGAGCTGCCAAGGCTATGGAAGCCCCCTGAGTTCACCGACTCTGATCATATTTAGTTTTATCTTTAATTCGCATAGTACAACATGTTAAAGACAGAGAATTTACATGGGGAGTAAGTGCACAGTGACTCCTGTTGTCACATTTAACAATTGCAGGCCAGTTTTTTTTTTTGACAGGCAGAGTGGACAGTGAGAGAGAGAGACAGAGAAAGGTCTTCCTTTTTTGCCATTGGTTCACCCTCCAATGGCCGCTGTGGCCAGCACGCTGCAGCCGGCACACCGCACCGATCCGAAGGCAGGAGCCAGGTGCTTCTCCTGGTCTCCCATGGGGTGCAGGGCCCAAGCACTTGGACCATCCTCCACTGCACTCCCGGGCCACAGCAGAGAGCTGGCCTGGAAGAGGGGCAACTGGGACAGAATCCGGCACCCCGACCGGGACTAGAACCTGGTGTGCCGACGCCGCAAGGCGGAGGATTAGCCTAGTGAGCCGCGGCGCTGGCTGCAGGTCAGTTTTATAATTCAGACTGAGTTAGGGAAAAGAGGATCTTTAGATAATATAACAGCATTAAAGAAAAATTTGAAAAAAATGGAAAATCATAATTTTAGAAACCTTACACAAATATGTACATATTCCTCTCCTTTTATAATATTGTGACATGAGGTTTTCAGGTTAGTGGTTTACCTGTGACAAGTTGGAGCATTTTTTAAAAAATGACTTTATTTATTTGAGAGGCAGAGTTACAGACAGAGAGAGGGAGAAACAGAGAGAGAGGTCTTCCAACCACTGGTTCATGCCTCAGATGGTCACAACGGCTGGAGCTGGGCTGATCCGAAGCCAAGAGCCAGGAGCTTCTTCTGGGTCTCCCATGCAGGTGCAGGGGCCCAAGGACGTGGGCCATTCTTCACTTTTTTCCCCAGGCCATTAGCAAAAGCTGGATCTGAAGAGTGGCAACTGGGACAAAAATTGGTATCCATATGGGATGCTGGCACCACAGGCAGATGCTTAGGCTACTGTGCCACAGTGCCAACCTTGAAGCATATTTTTTATAATTTAAACGTGTCTTTCTTTGAAAAATAGTGGCCACCGCAAAGGAAACAATAAAAAAGTGAAGAGACAACTAAAAGAGTGGGAGAAAATATTTGCAAACTATGTATCAGATAAAGGATTAATATCCAGAACACATAGGGAGCTCAAGCGACTCAACACCAACAGAGCAAACAATCCAGTTAGGAATAGGTTAAGGATACGAACCGGCGTTTCCAAACGAGGAAATACAAATGGGCAAGAGACACATGAAAAACTGCTCAGGATCATTAGCCATCAGGGAAACACAAATCAAAACCACAATGAGGTTTCACCTCACCCAGATAGAATGGCTCTCATCCAAAAATCCAAAAATTACAAATTCTGGAGAGGATCTAGAGAAAATGGTACCCTTTTATACTGTTGGTGGGAATGCAAACTGGTACAGCCATTATGGAAGACAGTATGGTGATTCCTCAGAAAACTAAAAATGGGCCTGCCATAGGAGCTGGCTATCCCACTCCTGGGAATATTTCCAAGGGAAATGGAATCAGCACACGAAAGAGTTAACCTGCACTCCCATGATTATAGCAGTCAATTCACAATAGCTGAGATATGGAATCAACCTTGATGTCCATCAGTTGATGACTGAATAAAGAAGATGGGGTAGATACACAGGATGGAATACTACTCAGCCATAAAAAAGGATGAACTCCTGACATTTACAACAAAATGGATGTGATTGGAGATCATTTTGTTATGTAAAATAAGTCAGATTCAAAAGAAAAATATCATGTTTTCTCTTACTTGTGGTAGTTGATATATACAGATACACTAAAAAATAAAATAAAGGCCACCCAAATTTAAAAGTCATTTGCAACATAGGCCAGTCATATAAAAATAAGATAATGAAAGCATTAACCTGCTTGTTATGATCTGTAAGACTGGTTTGTGCTGATGGGACGTCGGAGAGCCTTGTGAGGGTTGCACACTGGGTTTCTCATGTGTAAACTCGTAATTCAGGTTTACACTTCTTTCACTCAGGTCGCTCAAGTCAGCTTGTAACAAAGGATTTTCCTTCTCATGATTTGTGTGTCAGAAAATGCTTTTTGAAACGGAGTTAGCTCTGATACATTAATATTTTTCATGGGTAATATTCTTAGGGGACATCTCTTAGTTGCTAGCAGCTTTTCTGAAAGCTTTCAGTCTGTAATCAGGGTGACACTCATCTTGGCAAGTCCGAACTCAGTAGATCTTTAGGTGATCGGATGCTTCCAAGAATCTAGACTGAGATAAGGTTGATGATGAGGGAGCCTTGTGTGCAGAGTTTCTTGGCTGGATTTTAAAATTGAACCATTGGTTGGCTCAACCACCTCTTATCACTCATTTCCTCTGCTTTTCCTCATTGGATGCTTCACAGTTAGCTGGTAGCTGCAACACTTCCTCCCTACTGACCTAGTCTTGACTCAGGTTCAAAGTCAGCCTGCACTGAGGCAGGGCACGCAGTGCCAGGTCCCTGACTTTCTGCTTAGCACTAGTCCTTTACTTTGCCTTGGGGTTTGGCACACTGGATTCTTTGACTCTCTGTGACTGCAGTCAGCCCAGGGTTCCTGCTCCAGTGACTACTGGGCCCTAGCACTGCTCTCTGCGATGCCTCTTTTGCATACCAGTGCGTGTCGGCTTCCCACCCTGGCTGTCAGTTCTGGGGCCTGCCACTTTGTCTTGTTTTTGCCAAGTTTCTCCCAAGAGTCAGGGCCTTGCCTCTACTTCTAGGCTAGGTCAGTTAGGCTTGCTTTCCCTTGGAGAAATGTTATAATGTTACTTTTGATTCTTTCATTTACTTATTTATTTAAGAGAGAAAGAGAGGAAGCCAGCTCCCATTCACTGGTTCACTCCCCAAATGCCTTCCATAGCTAGAGCTTGGCTGGGCTGAAACCAGGAGCTGGGAACCCAATCTGGGTCTGGCACTTGGGGGACCCAAGCAGGGACCCAAGTACTTGTACCATCACCTTCTGCTTCCCAGGGTGTACATTATCAGGAAGCTGGAATCAGGAATGCACCCAAGACTTGAACCCAGGCCTCCCATTTGGGATGTGGGTGTCCTCGTCTTAAGGACTACATCGAACGCTGTCCCCCTGCATCCGTCTTGACTCTGGATTCACAGGTGCTGTCCTTCACTCACGTGCTGAACGTACTTACCACTCTTGTCTTGGACTTTGTGGCTCTTTGTTTCATCAACGGACCCAGTTTCCACTGTGCCTGGGCTGTGTTCTCTGCTGGCTGGGGCTGTCTTTAGGTGAGTGTCCTGACCTGGTTCTGATCCTATCTGCAGATCCTTCCATCCCCTTCCTCCTACCTGCCCCGGGCTGCTGAGAAACCCTGTTCTGTCTTAGGCTGAGTTCTGAGACGCTGTTTCCCAAGCATTTGTAGAGGTGTCTTGAGAATGCTCACACCTCCTGATATTCCTCACTTCCGTATCCTGAGTTCCTTCTGTTTCTGCGTTGCCTGCTAAGGACCATGATAGGACAGTTTGGAGCACATGTTCAAAAATTGCCTGTTGATTAGTGAATATATACAATGAAGGAATGAGAAACCCTTTGCAGGTTGTTCAGGTTCAAAGCCAAAGCTTGGGGCTGACACTGTGGCTCACTTGGTTAATCCTCCACCTGAGGTGCCAGCATCCCATAAGGGCGCAGGGTTCTAGTCCTGGTTGCTCCTCTTCCAGTCCAGCTCTCTGCTGTGACCCGGGAGGGCAGTGGAGGATGGCCCAAGTGCTTGGGCCTCTGCACCCACATGGGAGACTGGGAAGAAGCACCTGGCTCCTGGCTTCGGATTGGCGCAGCGCGCTGGCTGTAGCAGCATTTGGGGAGTGAACCAACCAAAGGAAGATCTTTCTCTTTGTCTCTCTCTCTCACTAGCTAACTCTATCTGTCAAATAAATTAAAAAAAAAAAAAAAAAGCCAAAGCTCAAGAAGGCCACTCAGGTGGATGGGAGAGGGGTTGTAATTTAAACTCTGCATGACCTCAGTGCCCACAGGAAAGCTAAAGTGCAGTTGAAGAAATATCCATAATTTTCTCTGTAGCTAGGGAGTGTTACAACAGTTAGCAGAGGAAATATGGATAGGTTTTAACCTTTTCCCATGGCTTCCAGGTTTTCTTAAACTTATTTATTTATTTGGAAGGCCAGAGAGGGAGATGGAAGGAGAGGGGAGGTGGCGGGGGTGGTGGGGGGGAAGATCTTCCATCTGCCATACTCCCCAAATGGCCACAACAGCTCCAGCTGGGCCAGGCTAAAACCAGAGCCAGAAATTTTATCTGCATCTCCCACGTATGTGGCAGGAACTAAAGTACTTGGGCTATCACTGCTTCCCAGGTACATTAGCAGGGAGCTGAATTGGGAGCTGAGTAGCCAGGACTTGAACCAGGCACTCCAATATGGGATGCAGATATCCTGCGTGGAGGCTTAATCTGCAACGCCCACCCCAGCTTCCAGTTTTACTGATGGTGTCTTGGCATGTGAATTGTAACCTGTTATATTGCTGCAGTGTCTGTGATGATGCTGAAGAAATGACCATTGGTTTGTGTTATGGGTGGAGTAGGACTCAACTCTCCCCCAAACTCATGCAAATGTTTGAACTCTGATGTCTTAATGGTTGATGGGTTGAGGGTGGGGACTTGACGTGCATTTCTTTTTCTTTTTTTTTTTTTTTAATTTGACAGATAGAGTTATGGACAGTGAGAGAGAGAGACAGAGAGAAAGGTCTTCCTTCTGTTGGTTCACTCCCCAAATGGTTGCTACGGCTGGAAATATGCCGATCCAAAGCCAGGAGCCAGGTGCTTCCTTCTGGTTTCCCATGTGGGTGCAGGGGCCCAAGCACTTGGGCCATCCTCCACTGCCTTCCCAGGCCACAGCAGAGAGCTGGCCTGGAAGAGGAGCAGCCGGGACTAGAACCTGGTGCTCATATGGGATGCCGGCGCCTCAGGCGGAGGATTAACCAAGTGAGCCATGGCACCAGCCCCAGAGGGTGGGGACTTGCTATAATTATGGCCTCTGAGAGATGGATCTGGTGGAAGATCGTTAGGTCATTGGGAGCTTCCCTAGGAGGGTGGTTCTTTCAAGTTCAAGTTCAAGTTCAAGTTCTGCCTAGCTGCTCTCTCTGCTTCCTTGCTTCTTATGTGATTGTTCTTTTGCACCCACCATGACCAGCCTCCACTAGATTCCAGGCTTAGGGGCCACCTGATCCTGAACTATTAGCTCTAGACTGTAAGCTGAAATTAACCTCTTCCTTCCCATGAAGCTCCTCCTAGGTAATTTAGTAAAAGTAGCAAAAAGTGGATTAATATACTTTGTGTGTGACTCAGGCAATGCCTGAGAGCAGTGACAGGAGAGGGTCCTCTTGCAACTCCCCTGGAAGTAGAAAACTACCAGTGGGGTACCATGTGGTCCCTGATTTGTCATTCACTGGTGTTGAACCATAGGGAAATGTGAGCTCCAAGCAATGGGTCTGGTATTTTGTGTTCATAAACCAGGGCAGGCCTGGAGCAGGATGTATATTCTTATTCTAGCAAAGGTCTTGGTAGATCCTTAAAGGCAACTACGATGCCCCAGTGCTTGAGTTTCTCTGAAGAAGTTTTTAATCTGGTGTTTTGTGTGTGCATTTGTGTGTTTTGTGCCATAAACCTCTTTTTTTTAATTTATTTTTTATTTAGTAAATATAAATTTCCAAAGTACAGTTAATGGATTACAATGGCTTCCCCCCATAATTTCCCTCCCACTTGCACCCCTCCCATCTCCCGCTCCCTCTCCCATTCCATTCACATCAAGATTCATTTTCAATTATCTTTATATACAGAAGATCGATTTAGTATATATTAAGTAAAGATTTCATCAGTTTGCACCCACACAGAAACACAAAGTGTAAAATACTGTTTCAGTACTAGTTATAGCATTACTTCACATTGGACAACACACTAAGGACAGATCCCACATGAGAAGTAAGTACACAGTGACCCCTGTTGTTGACTTAACAATTTGACACTCTTGTTTATGGCATCAGTAATCTCCCTAGGCTCTAGTCATGAGTTGCCAAGGCTATGGAAGCCTTTTGAGTTCGCCGACTTTGATCTTATTCTGACAGGGTCATAGTCAAAGTGGAAGTTCTCTCCTCGCTTCAGAGAAAGGTACCTCCTTCTTTGATGGCCCCGTTGGTAGTCAACAGAATGTTTTTGAACACATAAAAGGAAGTATTGGATTATAAAGAAAATCAATGTTATTGGAATCTGGTAATCATAATACAGTAGGTCTAACAGGGGCTGGAAAAGGTACATTACTCAGAAGGGAATCAACAATAATGTGATGTGATAGGAAAATATCTGGGATTTTGATTGGTGATGAATGCGTAGGTGCTGCTAATATTACCGTAGCTTGTGCCGTACATTAGGGTGGAAGGAAACTTAAGTTAGAGGTTTGTGGGGAAAAAAAAAAGATTTTTTTTCTCTGACTGTGTCCCCAATGCCCTAAGTGGAGCACCCCTTTTTCTTTGGGTAAGCATAATCTGACTGCAAAGCAACCACTACAGGCTCAGTCAAGCAGGCCTCCCCATGGGCAGCCGTGGGATCTATAAGGCAATTACTCTGTGACAATTGAGCCTGGATTCATCGCCTCCCCTCTTTATGCATCTCTTTCTTCTGTGTCACTGCATGAGATGTGCTGGCCCTATCTTTACCCGAAGGTTAAGTGTAGTGATCTATGTCAAATAAAATATGTCACATGCCTTCAGGTCCTTACAAGCAAAGTCAATATTTACTAGGTGTAATTTCATCTAGACGGATGTGGGGAAAATTAAATGGGGGAGATTAGTTTTCATTATTCATGATTCTTTCTTTATCCAGTTTTTTTTCTCTTTGATGCCCTTCCTAATAAATATTGCCTCCTGATGATTTGTAGGATTATAATTTATAATTAAAAAATTGGACTAGTACTATTTTTTCCTTTAATAACATTTGGTTTGTTATTATATTATCATTAATAATTCAAAAATTTTTGTTAGTTGAAAGGTACTGAAAAAGCAAACAAAAAAAAAAAAAAGGAAAAAAATCAGCTGCAATTCCTTTACTCTTCTTTGGAGTTGCATGAAGAATTGAAAGTGATCTTGTTCTCAGTACTCTAACCCCCAAGAGACGTATGATTGTGTGGTATTTAAAATGGGTGTGCATGTGTGTGCATTTTATTGATCTTTGTGATCAACCGTGGTCCGCTCTAACACTGTTTAGCCTGGGTGCTTTTCCATGCCCTTTCTTTGGCAAGATCAGCCTTTTTGGGGCTGGCACTCTTGCCTGTGGTCCCTGGATTGGTCCCAGAGCCTTGTTTTCTGGGGACAGGGTAGGAAGGAAGCAGCAGCAGCAGGGCTTAAACGTTAAGGCTCTGGTCAGGAACAGGTATTTGAGAGGTGTTATCCAGGTTGGTTCACTTGACAATCTTTTAACATTTGCTCTCTTTGCTATCTGGAGAGTTTGAAATGCTAAATCTTCCCAGATCCCTTTGCAGTGGGGCAACCTCATCACATTTTTCTGCCAATAAAAAATAGATAGGAGTCTGTTAAGGGCTTCTGGGGAAGCCACAAAGCCAGCCCTGCCATATGATTTTCTTTAAAAAAAGATTTATTTATTTGAAAGGCAGAATGAGAGACAGAGACAGAGAAAGAGAGAAAGAGAAAGACACACACATACAGAGACAGAGAAAAAGGCAGAGAGAGAGAGAGAGAGAGAGAGAGAGAGACAACACACACACGCAGATCGATCTTCCATCTGCTGGTCTACTCTCCAAATGGCTGCAACAACCAGGCCTGGGCCAGGCCCAAGCCAGGAGTGAGGAACTTCATTTGAGTGTCTCATATGGGTGCAGGAACCCAAGTATTTGGACCATCTTCTGCTGCTTTCCCAAGTGCATTAAGAGGCAACTGGAGGGGCTGGTGCTGTGGTGCAGCGGGTTAATGCCCTGGCCTGAAGTGCTGGCATCCCATAAGGGCACTGGTTCGAGACCCGGCTGCTCCACTTCTGATCCAGCTCTCTGCTGTGGCCTGGGAAAGTGGTGGAAGATGGCCCAAGTCCTTGGGACCCTGAACCCACGTGGGAGTCCCAGAAGAAGCTCCTGGCTCCTGGCTTTGGATTGGCGCAGCTCTGGCCATTGCGGCCTCTCCTCTGTGTAACTGACTTTCAAATAAAAATAAATAAATCATAAAAAAAAGGCAACCAGATTGGACGTGATACAGCAGGGACTCGAACTACTGGTGCTTTGATATGGGATGCTTGCTTAATTTCCTGCACCATAACATCAGCCCCCAAACTGGCCACTTATTTCCAAGTCATTTTTTTTTTTTAATAGGCAGAGTGGACAGTGAGAGAGAGAGAGACAGAGAGAAAGGTCTTCCTTTTCCGTTGGTTCACCCCCCAAATGGCCACTGCGGCCGGCACGCTGCAACTGGTGCACTGCACTGATCTGAAGCCAGGAGCCGAAAACTGCTGCCGGGGGCAGAGCTAAGATGGCGGAATAGTGAGGGCGCGCACAGATAGTCTGGGAAAATTTAGTTTAATAAAAGTGGAGTTATGGTAGCCTCAGAAAAAGGATCAGGAAAAAATTGCAGAGGAAACTCTTCTGGATCTAGTGGCTGTGACTCAGAGGACCTACTGGGAGAACAAGGTCGCCCACCGCGCGGAAGCCAAGCCACGGGAGCCACAGGGTCTGCGCGCCAGTGCAGGAAGGGGAGTGGATGTCACACAGACACCAGCGGGGAGAGTTGGGACACCCAGGGCTCCGAGTCCACACATCGGCGCTGGAAGGGGAGGTGAGCTCAGTAACCCGAGACATTGGCGGGGAAACGGGGGTCAGAATCTAGAGGGGAGTGGGAAAGTGCACCAGACTGACTACAGGAGAGAAGGAAAAAAGGTGGGGGGTTTCTCCCTCCACCAACCTTGCAAAGGTTACAAGGCTGCAAGGTTTGCAAGAGCTTGCAAGAGTTTGCAAGGTTTCCAAGAGACAAAGAGCAGACCCTCACTCTGGATTTACATAACAACAGGGGAGAGCTAAGGAACTGAGTCACTACAATTCAGTAGCCTAGGCAACCCAGTGGGAGTCCAGAGGAGAAACAGAGCCTGCACAGACTCTTTGGGTAGAAGCCAGAGATCGGAAGCTAAATACCATCCATTCTGCTCAGCCGTGGGGTGCGGTATTACTTACCTCCTGAATAAATAAAATAAATAAATAAATAGAGAGAGATTTACCACGCATAACCTGAGGGTGTCACCTTTGTACACCAGTAACCCGGAAGAACCAAGCAGAGCTCTCAGGCCACACCCATCTCAAGCCTCCAAGGCTCCTCCAACCGCAGGCAGTCCACTTAACACAGACATAGTATAAAATAATAATAATAATAAAAAAAATGCACAGTGACAAAAGAAGAATTAACTATGCCAAGCAACAAACACAGAAATCGAGGGAACAAGATCAACGATGACACTATGATGCCTCCAAATAAACAAAACACCCCAAACCAAGATTATGAAGATGATGAGATAGAAGAAATGCAAGATATGGATTTCAAAAAATTTATGATAAGAACATTTAGAAATTTTCAAAAGCAAATCCTTGAACTACAGAAATCCTTATTGGACAGGATTGAAAATCTCTCTCGTGAAAATGAAATTTTAAGGAAGAATCAAAATGAAACTCAGAAACTAGTAGAACAGGAAAGTGTGACAGTGAAGAGAAATCAAAGTGAAATGAAGAGCTCAATAGATCAAATGACAAACACATTAGAGAGCCTTAAAAACAGAATGGGTGAAGCAGAAGAGAGAATATCGGACTTAGAAGACAGAGCACAGGAAAACATACAGTCAAACCAAAGAAAAGAAGAGGAAATTAGAAATCTAAAAAATATTGTTGGGAATCTACAGGATACTATTAAAAAAACCAACATTCGAGTTCTAGGAGTTCCTGAAGGCATGGAGAGAAAGAAAGGATTGGAAGGCCTTTTTAGTGAGATACTAGCAGAGAACTTTCCAGGTTTGGAGAAGGACAGAGACATCCTAGTACAGGAAGCTCATAGAACCCCCAATAAGCATGACCAAAAGAGATCCTCACCACGACACTTGGTAATTAAACTTACCACAGTGAAACAGAAAGAAAAGATCCTAAAATGTGCAAGAGAGAAACGTCAGATTACTCTCAGAGGATCTCCAATTAGACTCACAGCAGACTTCTCATCAGAAACACTACAGGCTAGGAGGGAATGGCGAGACATAGCACAGGTGCTAAGAGAGAAAAATTGCCAGCCCAGAATATTATATCCTGCTAAGCTCTCATTTGTGAATGAAGGTGAAATAAAGACCTTTCATAGCAAACAGAAATTGAAAGACTTTGTGGCCACTCGTCCGGCCCTGCAAAAGATACTTAAAGATGTGCTACACTCAGAAACACAGAAACACGGCCATCAATATGAAAGAAGGTAAAGGAAGAACACCTACCAGTAAAAGAGCATGGGAAGCTCAAAGCATATACTAGAAAATATCTCTGGGAAAATGGCAGGGCAAAGTCACTATGTATCAATAGTCACATTGCACATTAATGGTCTTCAGTTAAAAGACACCGATTGGCTGATTGGCTCAAGGAACACAACCCAACTGTTTGTTGCCTACAAGAAACACATCTCTCTAACAAAGATGCATGCAGACTGAAAGTGAAAGGTTGGAAAAAGATATTCCATGCCAACAGAAACCAAAAAAAAGCAGGTGTAGCCATATTAATATCAGACAAAATAAACTTTAATACAAAAACTGTTAAGAGAGACAAAGAGGGACACTATATAATGATTTAGGGTTCAATTCAACAGGAAGATGTAACTATTATAAATGTATATGCACCTAATTACAGGGCACTGGTCTATTTAAAAGATATGTTAAGGGACTTAAAGGGAGATTTAGATTCCAATACAATAGTACTGGGGGACTTCAATACTCCACTCTCAGAAATAGACAGATCATCCGGACGGAAGATCAACAAGGAAACAGCAGATTTAATCGACACTATTGCCCAAATGGATCTAACAGATATCTACAGAACTTTCAATCCTACAGCTAAAGACTTCACATCTTCTCAGCAGTGCATGGAACCTTCTCTAGGATTGATCACATACTAGGCCATAAAGCAAGTCTCAGCAAATTTAAACGAATTAGAATCATACCATGCAGCTTCTCAGACCACAGTGGAATGAAGCTGGAAATTAGCAACTCAGGAAACCCTAGAAAGTATGCAAACACATGGAGACTGAACAACATGCTCCTGAATGAACACTGGGTCATTCAAGAAATCAAAAGAGAAATCAGAAACTTTCTGGAAGTAAATGAGGATAACAACACAACATATCAAAACTTATGGGATACAGCAAAAGCAGTACTGAGAGGCAAGTTTATAGCAATAGGTGCCTATACCAAGAAATTGGAAAGGTACCAAATAAATGAGCTTTCAGCGCATCTCAAGGACCTAGAAAAACTGCAGCAAGCCAGACCCAAATCTAGTAGGAGAAGAGAAATAATTAAAATCAGAGAAGAAATTAACAGGATTGAATCAAAAAAAAAATTACAAAAAATCAGCCAAGCGACAAGCTGGTTTTTTGAAAAAATAAACAAAATTGACACCCATTGGCCCAACTAACTAAAAAAAGAAGAGAAAAGACCCAAATCAATAAAATCAGAGATGAAAAAGGAAGCATAACAACAGACACCACAGAAATAAAAAGAATCATCAGAAATTACTACAAGGACTTGTATGCCAGAAAACAGGAAAATCTATCAGAAATGGATAGATTCCTGGACACATGCAATCTACCTAAATTGAACCATGAAGACATAGAAAACCTAAATAGACCCATAACTGAAACAGAAATTGAAACCGTAATAAAGGCCCTCCCAACAAAGAAAAGCCCAGGACCAGATGGATTCACTGCTGAATTCTACCAGACATTTAAAGAAGAACTAATCCCATTTCTTCTCAAACTATTCAGAACAATTAAAAAAGAGGGAATCCTCCCAAATTCTTTCTATGAAGCCAGCATCACCTTAATCCCTAAGCCAGAGAAAGATGCAGCACTGAAAGAAAATTATAGACCAATATCCCTGATGAACATAGACGCAAAAATCCTCAATAAAATTCTCGCCAATAGAATACAACAACACATCAGAAAAATCATCCACCCAGACCAAGTGGGATTCATCCCTGGTATGCAGGGATGGTTCAACATTTGCAAATCAATCAATGTGATTCACTACATTAACAGACTGCAAAAGAAAAACCATATGATTATCTCAATAGACGCTGAGAAAGCATTCGATAACATTCAACACCCTTTCATGATGAAAACTCTAAGCAAATTGGGTATAGAAGGAACATTCCTCAATATAATCAAAGCAATTTATGAAAAACCCACGGCCAGCATCCTATTGAATGGGGAAAAGTTGGAAGCATTTCCACTGAGATCTGGCACCAGACAGGGATGCCCACTCTCACCACTGCTATTTAACATAGTTCTGGGAGTTTTAGCCAGAGCCATCAGACAAGAAAAAGAAATTAAAGGAATACAAATTGAGAAGGAAGAAGTCAAACTATCCCTCTCTGCAGACGATATGATTCTTTACTTAGGGGATCCAAAGAACTCTACTAAGAGACTATTGGAACTCATAGAGGAGTTTGGCAAAGTGGCAGGATATAAAATCAATGCACAAAAATCAACAGCCTTTGTATACACAAGCAATGCCATGGCTGAGAAAGAACTGCTAAGATCAATCCCATTCACAATAGCTACAAAAACAATCAAATACCTTGGAATAAACTTAACCAAGGACGTTAAAGACCTCTACGATGAGAATTACAAAATCTTAAAGAAAGAAATAGAAGAGGATACCAAAAAATGGAAAAATCTTCCATGCTCATGGATTGGAAGAATCAACATCATCAAAATGTCCATTCTCCCAAAAGCAATTTATAGATTCAATGCAATTCCAATCAGGATACCAAAGACATTCTTCTCAGATCTAGAAAAAATGATGCTAAAATTCATATGGAGCCAAAAGAGACCTCGAATAGCTAAAGCAATCTTGTACAACAAAAACAAAGTCGGAGGCATCACAATACCAGATTTCAGGACATACTACAGGGCAGTTGTAATCAAAACAGCATGGTACTGGTACAGAAACAGATGGATAGACCAATGGAACAGAATTGAAACACCAGAAATCAACCCAAACATCTACAGTCAACTTATATTTGATCAAGGATCTAAAACCAATTCCTGGAGCAAGGACAGTCTATTCCATAAATGGTGCTGGGAAAACTGGATTTCCACGTGCAGAAGCATGAAGCAAGACCCCTACCTTACACCTTACACAAAAATCCACTCAACATGGATTAAAGACCTAAATCTAAGACCTGACACCATCAAGTTATTAGAGAACATTGGAGAAACCCTTCAAGATATTGGCACAGGCAAAGAGTTTCTGGAAAAGACCTGGGAGGCACAGGCAGTGAAAGCCAAAATCAACTATTGGGATTGCATCAAATTGAGAAGTTTCTGTACTGCAAAAGAAACAGTCGGGAGAGTGAAGAGGCAACCAACAGAATGGGAAAAAATATTTGCAAACTATGCAACAGATAAAGGGTTAATAACCAGAATCTACAAAGAGATCAAGAAACTCCACAACATCAAAACAAACAACCCACTTAAGAGATGGGCCAAGGACCTCAATAGACATTTTTCAAAAGAGGAAATCCAAATGGCCAACAGGCACATGAAAAAATGTTCAAGATCACTAGCAATCAGGGAAATGCAAATCAAAACCACAATGAGGTTTCACCTCACCCCGGTTAGAATGGCTCACATACAGAAATCTACCAACAACAGATGCTGGCGAGGATGTGGGGGAAAAAGGGACACTAACGCACTGTTGGTGGGAATGCAAACTGGTCAAGCCACTATGGAAGTCAGTCTGGAGATTCCTCAGAAACCTGAAGATAATCCTACCGTTCAACCCAGCCATCCCACTCCTTGGAATTTACCCAAAGGAATTTAAATTGGCAAACAAAAAAGCGGTCTGCACCCTAATGTTTATTGCAGCACAATTCACAACAGCCAAGACCTGGAAGCAACCTAAATGCCCATCAACGGTAGACTGGATAAAGAAATTATGGGATATGTACTCTTTAGAATACTATACCGCGAAGCCAGGAGCCGGGTACTTCTCCTGGTCTCCCATGGGGTGCAGGGCCCAAGGACCTGGGCCATCCTCCACTGCACTCCTGGGCCACAGCAGAGAGCTGGACTGGAAGAGGGGCAACTGGGACAGAATCCGGTGCCCCAACTGGGACTAGAACCTGGTGTGCTGGCGCCGCAGGTGGAGGATTAGCCTATTGAGCTGCGGCGCCGGCCTTCCAAGTCTTAGTGAGAGATTTGTGTGGGTAGTAAGCCTTCATTCTCTGCTCAGATACCTTGAGAACAATCTCTTGCTGCTGAAGGAGCCACTTACCTCTCAATGTGCTACTGTTTTTGCTTCCTTTGCTTTATGGAATCTAATGAGTTGAAGCCCCGGATGTTTCTGGCATTTGCAAGCTGAAGGCCGAGCACCACCTGCCCAGAGCTGCCCCCTTTACTTCCACACGTGGACATAATGATGCGGCTTGTGGGAATCCAGCCTCCTGAGGTGCTCATGGGTGGGTTGATTAGCTCCAGTGGACTTTGACCAAGGGGCACTGGAGACCATAGGCAGCTGGGCACAGAAGTCCTCCTTTCCCTCCTCCCTGAATTGCTTCTTGTGGCCAGTTGCAGAGGAGCGCTTGTGCCCAACCAGCCTGCTGGCCAGAGTGCCTCACGTGTCTCTCCAGTTAATGAGAGGTGATCCCTTGGCCAGGAAGTGGGTAGAGTGTCACATCGCTTCCCACCTTTCCTTGCCTCTTTTCCCTTTGCTCTCTTCTCAACCATCATGGGCTTGCAACTTGCACATAAAGTCTCAGCATTCTAACCCTTCCTCCAGTTCAGCTTGCTAGAGGATTTGGGCAAAGACGTCCCTCCACATATGTTTATGATTGCTGTGCTTTGATTGTTCCCATCAACTCACATTGAAATGTAATCCCCATTGTGGGGTATTACAGGGTGGAGGCTTAACCTGATTGTGGTATCTGGAGGTGAGACCTGTGGGAGGTGATTAAGGTTAAATGCAGCCATGAAGGTGAAGCCCTAATCAAATGGGCCCGTGGCTTTAGAAGAAGGAGAGAGCTCATCACGGGCTGCACTGCTTCGCACTGGGATGTTGCAGAGTCTCCAGCAGCAAGGTGCAACCGCCTGATCTTGAACTTTCCAGCCTTCAGAACCATGAGCCAAAGAAGCTTTTATTCTTTCTAAATTACTCTGTGGCTTTCAGTTGTAGGAGCAGAAAATGGACTGAGACAGTGATGAATTGTCATGATCCAGCAGCTCTTATCTCGAGGGACGCTATAGGATGTAGTGAATTTTGATGTTTCCAAAATTGGTCTTTTAAAAAGCAATTCAAACTAAGGTCCCGTCTCTTCTTGATATTAAGCTGTGGTTATTGATGTTCATTGAAAAGTTCTTACAAAAAATGAGATGACCATTCCTTTCATCATATATGGTTATTTTTTGCTTATCATATGTGGTACATGTTAGTTACAAAAATCAGAAAATAAGAGGAAAGATAGTAATTACAACACAGATTACAGTTGGCTTATATCTGTCTAGCCACTTAATATATCTGTGCATGTTTCCTTTTTTTTTGACAGGCAGAGTGGACAGTGAGAGAGAGAGACAGAGAGAAAGGTCTTCCTTTTCCGTTGGTTCACCCCCAATGGCCGCTGCGGCCGGTGCGCTGCGGCAGGCGCACCGCGCTGATCCGAAGCCAGGAGCCAGGTGCTTCTCCTGGTCTCCCATGCGGGTGCAGGGCCCAAGGACCTGGGCCATCCTCCACTGCACTCCCTGGCCACAGCAGAGAGCTGGACTGGAAGAGGAGCAACTGGGACGGAGTCTGGCGCCCCGACTGGGACTAGAACCCGGTGTGCCGTTGCCACAGGCAGAGGATTAGCCTACTGAACCGCAGTGCAGACCTCTATTTTTTTTTTTTTTTACAAAAATGGGATCAAATAGTCCATCCTATTTACAACCAGCATTTTGTACTCAATATATTATAAATATATTTCCTTGCTATTAGTTCTATGTCATTCTTTTGCCTGGCTGCATGATACTCCATAATTTGTATAGCATGGACTAATATGAAGCAGGTTGTTGTGAGGGACAACTGGAATCAGTTACAGAATCATATATTTAAATGTTTTACTATAAGGCATGGTACTAATGTAAATCGTGATCACTGTTCTCTTTTACTGAACTATTGAGGACATGCTGCTGGTGGTTATGTGTCCCTATCCCTTTGGCTCTGGTCTTTCCTGAGTCCTCTAATCAGAAGAGGTTCAAGTAATTGTAATGAAACCTTTACGGCTGCAGCGCATGAGGTGTGAATTCTGCTGCCCTGAAGAAAACCCGTGCAGGATAGTAGGTGAGGTTAAGCCACGTGTCCCTGCAGGGCTGCTGAGGTCAGCTAACAAGTGAGCTCACCTGGTCAGACTTCTGCATGCTGCCCACCTTCCTACAGTCCTCCCCAGAAACGCGTGGCCACTACGTCCTGCTGGGGAGCAAGCGTGCACTACCATTTCAGACGTGTCAGACCTTCCTGCCACTGCCTAATGACTTTGGCTGTGCAAAGAGCAATGTCACCTGGAGGGGCTGTAATAATGAGCAATTTCTTCATCAATAATAGATGGAGCTAGTCAGCGCCAAGGTCCGAATAGTTAAGTAAATTGGGCCAAGACCCCGGAGGTCACTTGCTTTTCCATGATTATTAGGGAATAGTTTCCCTTCCTGGCTGTCTTAGAAAGCTAGGTGGGTAATTTACCAGTGTCTCGGAGGGGTATTCTTTGTGGGATAGCAAATGCCCAGATTTGGGTAGGAACTGGTAGCGCGCTGGGACCTGTGTGTTGAAAGCTTTAGTTAAAGCAGTTGTGAAGCTTCTGCATCTTTGCATCTTTACCTGGCTCGGGCGGAAGCTAAGGCACACACGCAGGCTAAGTAATACAAGACGCAGCTCTGCCGGACAGCTCACCAGCAGTATTGATGGTGTTCACGGGAGCCGAGGCTTTTTTTTTTTTTTTTTGCCTTTGAGAGTTTTCCCTGAGTCAGAAAATCTCCGTGAAAGGAACAAAGGATTTTTCCTTCAAGAATAAACACTTCTAAATATGGCCCAGAAAATTGTGGCTTGGTCTGTAGCATTTTTTTTTCTGTTTTGGGCAGGATTAATAGTGATTTTTGTTTTATTTATAATCTTAGCTAGAGAACATGGAAGGCTGTTGCTTCAGAGATACCCCCGAAGAACCACAGAGAGAGGGGCCTTTCCTTTTTAACACCTTGTCCCCTGTTGAAGTCCAAGGAGGCAGGAGACACCCCTGCAGCCTTGGGCCTCCCCTGCTTTCCAAGCTGCAGCCTGCACTGCACTTGCCCTGGCAGTGCAGCCCAGCCCCTGGGCCCTCAGCCGTCACCAGAGTGTGTGTTGAAGTTCCTGATAAGTGGCAAGTAAATACCAAGACGTGGGCTCACATCGGAAAAACTCCTGTGGTGGTCCCCAGACCAGCTCACGCTGGGCTAGGGCGGTGAGGGAAGCCTGGCAACCACGCAGCTTGTTAAAAATGGTTTTCCCAGTCCTGTTTAGAGTTTGGGTTTCTATTTCCGTCAACACACAAAGCCACCTCCTTTGGTGTTGGTCAGAATGTTTACTTTTCTTATTTATCAGCTTAGTACTTGTAAATTTCACTTGTTGGAATATTTTCTTTACTTTTTGGAAGAAGGGGGTGGTGAGTATTTATAACATAGGTGACCTTGTCCCACAGAAAACAGGCTAACTACCGTTTGTGTTTATTCTTGAGTGACCCTGGACGTAGCCTTCATTAGCAAAGCTGCCCTTTGTTAAACCCCAGAAGCTGTTTCCAAGGGATTTCTTTATACCCCTTTTCTTCCCGCGTCTTGAAGAATGCTACATCCCTGCTGTGAGCGGTCACTCAGCCACTGGCTTGTGGAAGGGTGGGGGGTGTGTGTGTGGTCGCAGAGGTCGAGGGAATTTGTAGTTTTGTTTATTCTCATTTTATTTGAAAGGCAGAGACAGAATGAGACACACACACACACACTCACAGAGGGGAGAGAGAGAGGGAGAGATCGAGCAAGAAAGCGAGAGAGCCATGTCTGCTGCCCCCAGGGTTGGCATTAGTAGGAAGCCGGATAGGAAGGGGAGCTGGAACTCCAACCCAGGCGCTCTGATATGGACTGTGGGCGTTCCGTGCGGCTGTACCACAATGCCCGCCACCAAACTCACTTTTGAGTTTAGTAGAAAATATTTATTATTTATTGTTCTGTGCTCAGAGCAGGTGTTTAAGCAATATTCTCAGGGATTTGAGGAAACAGAAAGGTGTTTCTATCTCTTTTTTTTCACATGTGGTAGAGTGAATGTTATGAATTTGTTATTAAACCAACAAATTATTATTAAATCTTAACAGTATTTTGTTTGAAAATAGATATTATAATTTTATACCACAAACACTTGTGTAAGAACAAACTCTTACCAGATTTTTTTTGGTGATGTTTCATCCGATTTTCCTTGAACTCTTTGCAGGGAGAAAATGACTGGAATATTATGAAAATAATTCATGCACATTAGTTATCCACATGGTAGTGCTTACGTATCTTTGTCCTAATTTGGGGCTTCTAACTTAGGATCTCAATAAATGTTTGCTGAATTCAATAAAGATAATTTGAGAAACAGATAAAAATCATTCAGATTCTCATCAATAAACATATGAACTATTAACATTTGGGGTATTTTGTTCCAAGTATTTTTTCTCCAAGAATAGCAAGCATTTTTCCTTGTTATTATTATCTTCATAACCATTGTTTCAACTGTTTTTTCCCAAGATGGAAAAATCTTTTTTCTCAAGATGAAAAAGACATAAAAATTCAGACCTTTAGAAATACATTAAATACAAAATACTTTATAAGTTTCTCAAAGACAATATATTTAACTGTTTCATCCATTCATTTCAAATACCTACTTATTATTCAATTCAGTTCATAGTTTACTTAGGTTTTTCATTATTATTGGCTATTTAAGATTGTCCTCCTAAATTTTTGCTATTATAAACAATGTTCCAATGAATGTCTTTGCATGTGAAGATTTTCCTATATTTATTTCTTTATGATAAAATCTCAAAATGGAATGACTGGGTCAAAGGCTGTGAGTGAACTTAAGACCTTTGAGAAAGATTTTCAAATTGCTTTCAAAATGGTTATGTCAATTTATATATTTCTACAGGGATCCATACAAATATCAGGTCTGTAACACTGTTGCCAGTATGGAATACTGCCATTCAACAGTGCACCTGAGAACTGCACAAGAAAACCAGCACTTGACTGCGGGTTTATTTTGTATTCCTGTAATTTCTGTTGGCGCATTTCCCACTGTTGGTTTGTTGGTTGTATTTTTTTTTATTTTTTTGGTAGATTGTCTATTTGTTATCGAGCTAGCCAGTTCCCTTTCCCTTATTGTGAACACTGCAAGATGGAATGCGAGTAATCATTTGCTACATAAGCTAAATTTTTGGTCTCAGTTTGAGAAGTTTCCATTTTTTATGTGGTATTTCTTCTGTTGCCTCTCAGCTTAGGAGTTCCTCCTTCCTCTAGAGTGTTTATACTTAAAAATTTTTTTATTTGAAACAGAGAGAGAGAGTTTCAGTCTGCTGGTTCACTCCCCACATGCACACAACAGCCAAGTATTCACATCATCACCTACTGCCTCTCAGGGTGTGCATCAGTAGAAAGCTGGAAGGGGAGTGGAGCAGGGAATTGAACCCAGGCAGTCTGATATGGGTTATAGGCATCCTGAGCAGCATCTTAACTGCTGTGCAAACACCCATACTTAGGGTTTTTCTCTTTTGTTTCTTTAGAGTGATTTATTTATTTGAAAGGGCAACAGAGAGGGAGACAGAGACACAAAGATAACTTCCGCCCACTTCTCCATTCCTCAAATGCTACTACAGCAGGGGCTGGGCCACACTGAAGTCAGGAGACAGGAATTCTACCTAGGTTCCCCTTGTGGGTGCCAGGAACTCAAGTATCTGAGCCATCATGCCTTGCTTCCCAGGCGCATGAGCAGGGAGCCGGATCAACAGTGGAGTAGCTGGGACTTGAAGTTGTACTCCCAAGTGGGATGAAGTTGTAGCTCCCAAGTGCAGCTTAACCCCTTGTACACAACACCCTCCCCTCTCCCCAATGGTTTTCTAGATCATAAGTTTTAACTACTTAATGTTTTAGTTATAGAAGGGGATAAAGTTCTCTATTGGCTTGCTTTTCAAATTTTTATCTCATTTTCTCTCTCTCTCTCTTACTTTCTTTCTAGATTGTATTTATTTATTTGCAAGGTAGAGTTACAGACAGTGAGAGGGAGGGAGGGGGAGGGAGGGGGAGGGAGAGAGAAGGAGGGGGGGGAGAGAGAGAGAGAGAGAGAAGTCGAGAGAGAGAGGTCTTCCTTCTGCTGGTTCACTCCCCAAATGGCCGCAACGGCTGGAGCTGCGCCAATTGGAAGCCAGGAGCCAGGAGCTTCTTCCGGGTCTCCCACCTGGGCGCACGGGCCCAAGCACTTGGGCCATCTTCCACTGCTTTCTCAGGCCATTGCAGAGAGCTGGATCAGAAGTGGAGCAGCCAGGACTCGAACCGGTGCCCCTATAGGATGCAGGCCCTGCAGATGGAGGATTAACCTACTGTGCCGTAGAACCGGCCCCATCTCATTTTCTTTGCTTCATTTACTAAACTCATTATGGTTTTCACTTGATTTCTTAATGATTAAAGACGTGCAACATCTTTACCTATGCTTTTTAGCATGTCAGGTATCTCCTGTTTAATTTTGTCCAGTTCAGCTTCTCCGTGGCTGTCGCGCGGCCCCAGCTCCCTCGCGTTATGAGGCTGCGCCCTTGGCTGGCCTAAAGATGACCACAAACTTCTTTTGGTACACGAGAAGATGTGGTTTGACAAAACACGATGATCAGAAGGGAACTTCTCGTCGGCGCAGATGAACGGGCCTGTGACCTTCTGCAGTGTGGTCCCCGAGGCCCCGCACAGGCTCTGCCTCCGGCCGCCTCGAAGTGGAGGCCCGGCCTGCCCGCTGGCCGCCCACCGGGGCTCGGCCCCGCAGACAGCCAGTGTCCCCCGCGACCCGGAAGGCGGCCACGCGGGCAGAGGACGTGGAGGACGGTAACACTGACTTGCCAGGCACTGACGACAAAGGCGGCCCGGCTGTGGGAGGCGAGGGGGCGGCAGTGCGCGGAGAAGGCCACGGCTGGTGGCCAAATCCTCCATCCTCCCGGACGTCCAGCCCTGGGCTGACGAGACGGATACGGCCCAGCTGGAAGGGGGACGGGCTGGCCTCGGGGGTGGGGGGCTACGGCGGCTGCAAGCTGCAGACCCCGTGCATGGTGGAGGCCGCGCAGGTGTGCCCGACCTCGCTGGCCGGAAGAGGAAAGCGCCTTGTTTGAGGAGCATGCGCAGAGCGCTGGCGGCGTCCCTGTCGGGATCCGAACGCCGAGGTAGCCCTCCGGTGATGAAAGACTGAGTCTCTGGAAAATATCTTTTTGTTCGATTTTATCTGGATTTATGGTGTTTTTATTGAGCTATGTATCCTATATCAGGTATGTGTTTGAATATTCTCCCTCCGGCTCATGCAGGAGTTAAATTCTCAAAGTCCTAAGTTCATGGTACCAAGAGAGCGGAAACTTAATCCAGCGACGATGTTTAGAAGTGAGGCTTTGGAGCATGATTAGGTTTAGCAGAAGTCGTTAGTGTGCAGCCCTTAAGATTGGGACCTTGTGGCTTTGAAGAAGAGGGGCCGAGGCCAGGCACACAGACACACACGCTCCCTGTCTCTTGTGGATGAGGCTCTGGACCGCCTGCGAACTCTGCCGCAAGGCGGGCGTCGCCGGATGGGCTCCTAGACCCTGCACCTCCACACCGCAAGCCTGGAGAGACTTCTCTGTAGACTGCATCGCTGAGGCAGTCTGTAAAGACCAGCACAGATAGTTTTATGGTTTCTTTTTATGATGCATTTCAAGTTAATTGTTCAGTCCCTCCATATGGATATCCCGTAGTTCTCACACCATTTGTTATCAAACACAGATTGACCATACTTGGATGGCTGTCTTTCTGGCCGTCGTTAATCTATATGTGTATTTTATACACTACCGGTTTGCTTTGATTACTTTGGCATTACTAAGACTTGAGGAGTGAGCATGTGGTACAGCAGTTAAGATACTACTTGGGATACCTGGGTTTGAGTCCTGGATCCACTTCCTATTCCAGGTTCCTGCTCATGCACACCTGGGAGGCAGCAGGTGATGGTTCAAGTACTTGGGTCCTGCACCCACGTGAGAAACGCAAATCGTGTTCTAGCTTCCTGGCTTTGGTCTGGTCCACCAACAGCTGTTGCTGGCATTTGGAAAGTGAACCATTAGATGGAAGGACTCATTCACTCTCTCTCTCTCTCTCTCTCTCTGCCTTTCTAATAGAAATCAAAATAAATATATAAAAATTAAAAAAGCTTTGGAATCAGATGTTATGAGTCCTTTGTTCTTTTTCAGAATTATTTTGGCTATTCTAAGCCCTTTACATACCCCCCCCCCCTTTTTTTTTTGACAGGCAGAGTGGACAGAGAGAGAGAGAGACAGAGAGAAAGGTCTTCCTTTTGCCGTTGGTTCACCCTCCAATGGCCACCGTGGCCGGCGTGCTGCGGCTGGTGCACCGCGCTGATCCGATGGCAGGAGCCAGGTGCTTCTCCTGGTCTCCCATGGGGTGCAGGGCCCAAGCACTTGGGCCATCCTCCACTGCACTCCCTGGCCACAGCAGAGAGCTGGCCTGGAAGAGCGTCAACCGGGACAGAATCTGGCACCCTGACCGGGACTAGAACCCGGTGTGCCAGCGCCGCAAGGCAGAGGATTAGCCCAGTGAGCCGCGGTGCTGGCCTACATAACCTTTTAAATTCTAGAATGAGCTCATCAGTTTCTACAGTAAAGCTTGCTGGGATTTTGACTGATATAATGAAGAATCTGAAGATCAATTGGTAAGTATCAACATCTAATTAGTGTTATGTTTTCTGACCGTGAATATAGGTTATATATCTTCATATATTTATATCTTTACTTTGTCTCAGTAATCTTTTGTTGTTTTCAGTGTAAGCCCTTGTGTACATCTAAAAAAACTTTAGGTACTTAATATTTTTCACTGGCATTATTAAATGGTATTAAAATTTTAATTTTAATGGTTTATTTCTAGCAATAAGAAATACAGTGGATTTTGATGTATTGCCTTTGTATCCTGCTACCCTCCTAAATTGGCTTATTATTTCTAGAAGCTTTTGTCCAGATAGGATTTGCCATCTAGGTGAGCAAGTTATGTCTACTAATAAAGACTATTTTATTTCTTTTCTAATCTGTATGCCTTTTATTTCCTTTTTTAATATACTACTGCTAAGGCTTCCAACAAAATGTTGAATAAGAGTGGTAAGAGAAAGCATCATTATTTCTGATTTTAGGGGGGGAAATATTCAACCTTTTTAGATGAAGAGTCATATTAACTGGAGATTTTTCATGTATCAGGAGATGTTATTCCATTCTGTTCCTAGTTTGCTGAGAGTTTTTTTTTTTTAAAAAACATGAATAGATTTTAATTGTTTTTCAAATGTTTTCCCTGCATTTATTGAGAGATGTTGTTTCTTCTATATCTGTTGATACCTCTGTAGTGGGTTTCATTGGTTGATTTTCTGATGTTAAACCTTCATTTCTGGGACAAACCTCATTTCATTATGGCATTGTACTCTTTTTTAATTACATATTTCTGGGTTTAAATCTACCTGTGAACCAATTGTTTCATACAATTGAGTGCCGATCACATAGGGTTTCATGAAGCATTAATTCTGTTGAAAGCAGTAGTGAGATGCAAGGTAAAGGTAGACCAGATATTTTTCTAAAACAGAATTTGAGGACAATAAGTGATTTGTTTTATTGCTGTGGTATTTTAACTGCTGCTAAAACAAAGCTGTCAGTTTTATGGAAGAGTCTTTAAAGACATAGAAAAATTTGCTGTGAATATACTTTTCATAAGACTCTGCCTTTTTTTTTTTTTTTTTTTGGTTTTGAAGTTGCCAGTTTATATTCCTGCTAGTGAGCTAGAGAAAGCTTTACAAATGGACTTCAATTATTCTACCTGCCTGAGAGCTGACAAATGCAATAGCCTGGATGTTTCTCACGGGCTTTACAATCCAATATTGAGGCTTTTCTTCCCAGTAGAATTTAAGTAACGTAAACAAAAAGAAAAGCACATGGGAGAATGACAATGTGCAGAGCCAAGTCCTTAGAAGTAGATCAGTTTTGAGTGGTGATCCGAGGGTTATGCTTGTGATACTGTTGAGGATTGTTCTGCGTTGTGTTATCTGAGGCTGTAAGTGCAGCAGTCTTTAAGCGTGCCTTTACATTTGTCATGGTGGAACCTCTCTGTCTGGTTGAAGTTCCAACTGGCGCCTCCAGGGCAAATGTGTTGGGAGCACCTAAAAATGTAGAACGAAGATCCCTGAGGTTTGTACTGAAGTGTGTGTAGCCTCTGAGAGCGCCATGTTCCTTGCCTCAGGACTGTCAGCTTTTTCCAGTGCCCCTGTGGTGTGCACTTAGAGGAAGGGACAACTATTCCAAGAATTAATCTGGAAGGCATCTGGGAATTAGCAGTCAGTAGTCAACATGGTTCCTCCATGCATGAGATGCAAAGCATCTCTATACACAAGTTAGTGTCTGGAAGATTGGTGGACCCAGGTGTTGTTTCCTGATATATAGATATTTAAGTGAAAGAGTGTTGGCTCGTTTGATCAGAAATTTTGATGTCAGAACCACCTGCATCACTCCAGTTATCCCAGGTTATAGACTTCAAAGTACTGAGGAGTAGTAGCTCTTTACTGAAAAAGAATATTAGGGGAATGAGGAAGAGAGGGGATAGGCGCCACAGGTTTAATGTTATAAAGTGTGACTGGCACATTGGTTAAGCCACTGCCAGGGACACCCACATCCCAAATTGCATGTGGGTTTGAGTCTTGGCTGTGCTCTCCATTCCAGCTTCCTGCTAATATGCATCCTAGGAAGTAGCAGGTGGTGGCTCAAGTGGGTGGGTTCCTGGCACTCACTTGGGAGACCTGGATTGAGTCTAAGGTCTTTGAATCTGACTTTGGCTTGGCCCAGCCCTAGCATTTGGGGAGTAAACCAACAGATGGGAGATCTCTGTATTTCAAATAAATAAAATACATAAATGAATGAACATTTAATGTTATAAGGAAGTAAACAAAAGTCAATGATTCTTAAAGTTAGATTTGTGTTCTGTGGGTCAACAGTGTCAGCCTTACCTGGGATCATAGAATGCAAATTCTCAGACTCCATCTCTGGGCCATTGAATTAGACAGTTGGGGAGTGGAGCCTTGTCACTGGTGTTTTCACAAGCCCTTCAGGTGCCTCTGAGGCATGGTAAGATTTGAGGGTACTGGTGTAGAGTGTTGGCTATCACCTCTGTAACCCGTGGAATTTCTAAAAAATACAAATATGCCCTGACTTTGCATGGCTTGACATAAGATTTTTTGACTCTGCAATTGTGCAAAGGAAACCATACCTAGAATTTGGAGTTTGGGTCTCTTCCCAGGTGAGTGATATTCTGGACAGTGGCAGTGAGCTGCACTCTCACTGAGTGCTACGATCCCGAGGAGAAATGACTGGTGCTCTCAGTGTGCTATATTGCCGGTGTTCTTTGGGTATAGATATTCACCTCAGGAGAGATTCAATGCTATATTGTAAAATTGGCCTTGTGTTAGATGATTTTTGCCAACCTACAGGCTGACGTCAGTGTACTGAGTACATTTAAGATGGGCTTGGCAGGTTTTGTGTATTATGTGTTTTTGACATAAAATTTCCAACTTATGGTCGGTTTACAGGGCTGTTAGTCAGTCAAGGAGCACCTGTAGACTGATGGCTGGACCTCATCCCTAGATGAGTTAAAGCAGAAGTTTTGAGAGTTGGGTCTGGGCATTGATATCTGTCAAATATTCCCCAAGTGAGTTAATATTTAGTCAGAGGATAGAGCTCCTAATATAGGTCACTGGTTTTATTTTGTGCTTGGTTTTTGGTTTTGATGTCTACTTTTTGATTGAAGAAAAAACTTACAAATAAAAGCATATGAATCATAAGTGTGCATGTGGATAAATTATCAGCAGGTGAACATATGTATGTAGCTAACACCTGCTCCTAGACATAGACCATTACCTGCCCCTTGTAGTCCCCTGAGCTCCTTCCTAATCACCTTCCTGTGCTACACCATATCTCAAAATCCATTTTCCAACTCCTAACACCATAGATTTGTTTTGTAGGACATAGGTTTTTAAAAGTGTTTATTATTGACGTCAAAATCATCTGGCATGTCTGTTAAAACACTGTCCAATATTCCTAGGCTCCTCCCCAGACCTTCTGAGTTAAATTCTTTGGGATAGAAGTGAGAATTTTAAACAAATTCTAAATAAGTTCTTTTGCGCTAAAATTTGAGAATAGCTTAGATCAATCATTGCCATCATTTATTTGGACTCTCTTATGTGCCAATACTATTCTAAGAGTTCTTTATATATTTATGCATCTTGTTTAATCCTTCCAAAAACACAGCTAGATCCTGTTATTCTTATTTTACTTTAAAAATTATTTATTTATTTAGAAGGCAGAGAGAGAGAGAGAGATTATTTTTAAAAGATTTTTTTTATTTGAGAGGCAAGTTACACACAGAGAGAAGGCGAGACATAGAGAGATCTTCCACCTGATGGTTCACTCCCCAAATGGCTGCAACATCTGGAGCTGGGCCGATGGGGAGCCGGGAGCCAGGAGCCAGGAGCTTCTTCTGGGTCTCCTATATGGGTGCATGAGCCCAAGTATTGGACCATCTTCCACTGCTTTCCCAGGCTATCAGCAGGGAGCAGGATCATAAGTGGAGCAGTCAGGATGTGAACCGGTACCTATATGGAATGCCAGAGTCACAGGTGGAGGCTTAACCTACTGTGCCACAGCACTGGCCCCAAGAGTGATATATTCTATCTGTCGTTCACTCTCCAAATGTCTGCAATGGCCAAAGTTGGGCCTGTCCGAGGCCAAGAGCCAGGAGCTTCTTCTGGGTCTCCCCAACAGGTACAGGGGCCCAAGCACTTGGGCCATCCTCCACTGCCTTCCCAGGCCATTGGCAGAGAGCTGGTTCAGAAGTGGAGCAGCCGGGACACCAACTGGTGCCCATAAGAAATGCTAGTGCCACAGGCGGAGGATTAACCTACTACACCATAGTGCCAACCCTGTTCTTTCATTTTATCATGCATTATTCAAGATTCCTATGTGAAGAGAAGGCCATCTGAGAATATGAATTATTATTGAAGTTGTAATGGCTTAATGTATTATCCCTTCAAGTGTTTTCCTAACAAATGAGTTTATTTGGAATAAAAAAGTGGAGTTTGGAGGAATTAAGGCAATGGTAGATGGATCATTTTGGATGGACATGTTTTGGGGCTTGGAGACATTTAGAATTAACTGAGTATATTCTGTGGGTGAGTGCATGCATGGTGGACCTCTGGTCTGTTTGGTGAGAATGTGAGGAAAGAACTGCATTCTCATTTGTTTGAAATTTGGTGAACAAGTCAGCAGTTGAAAATCTCAACTTCATCTCTCCAGAACTGAGGTTGGCAAGCTCTGGAGCATTGGGCCAATTCAGTGCCCTAGCTATAATTTAAAAAACATTTTAAAATATAAAATTTATCACTAAAAACTAAAAATTTATTATTAAAACATGTATTACTTAAAAACTGATTAAAAGGCAGAGGTGGGGGGAGAGAGAGAATGAGAAAGATCTCCTATAGACTGCTTCAGTCCCCATATGCCTGTAACAGCTGTGGGGCTGAAGCCAGGAGCTGGGAATTCAAGCCATGTCTTCCACGTGAGTGGCAAAGCTGAATGACTTGAGCCATCACCGCTTTGTCTAAGGGTCTGCATTATCAGGAAGATGGAGACAGGAGCTGGAGCTGGGTATGGAAGCCAGGCATTCTGACAGGAGACATGGACGCCTACCCCTTAAATGTAAAGTTAAAAAAGACTCTTAGTTTTTCTGTTGGAGCACTTGCTTAGGGATTGGGGCCCTTGTCCCTTGGCTCACAGAGCCTAAAATGTTTATCCAATCCTTTACCGTTTACGAACTCCAGGTGGAGAAGATAATTCCAACATTGCAGTTTGCACGGATGGAAAGAGATGTAGTCATGTTTGTTTTATGACATAAAGTCTTTATTTAAGACATGTTTGTTGGGTGATTATTATTATGCATGTATATGTGTGTGTGTGAGCCAACGGGCTGAGGTCCTCTGACACTTGTGTTGGAGGGGAACCAGGCAGTCCCCAGGCTCTGCTGATGCCTACCTGAGCACACCTTCCCTTGCAGTGATGTGGTTAGGCTAGCAGACTGGCGTAGAGTATCTGAATTTCTTATATAGATATTTCTGTGAAGCACAGCAGAAGGTTGTACTGTAGCCTGTTTCAGACAAGCCTGGAGCTTGTCAGGAGGAATCGCTCCCCAAACTTGCTTTCCTCAGCTCTCCTTGGTACCCATAGCCTCCTGCTGGAACTTGGTCTAGGCGGCCTACATCATCTCATTTAACACTCCGACTTCTCTGTGTGGCTTTATTCTCTCCCTTTTACAGGTGAAGAAGCACAGGACACAGAGACTTTTCGCATGGTTCTGGCTCTGATTCTTTTAATGTGGTACGGGGATGAGGGAACCAAACAGATGTAGACTAAAGCAGTGTCTGTCTTGAATCATCAGCCAAGATGGCCTTAGTATCAGAATGTCAAGTTCGTCTGTAAATAGGAAATCTATTTTTCCCCCTGGAATGCACAAGCAAATTAAAAAGCATCCTTTATGTGCAGCCGGAATTTCAGGAGCAGATGCTCGTGTTGCTGCTTGGTGCTCGTTTGCAATTCGTTCTGCAGGCTGTGGCGCCAGGCCAGCTCTGTTCAAACGTGGAACAGGAAACTGCCCGAATGCCTGACTTCTCCGGCGCTCCAGCATGAGCTGTGGGGCAAGGAGCTCCATTGCATTCACCCCGTTCCTTCTGCCTTCTCACCGAGGCCTGGAGGGCACATAACAAGGCACAAAGATTTTTCCATCCCTAACTGAAGATCCGCCTCCTAGCAGGAATTCTGGATGCTCTCATGCCACTCCATATGTCTTAATCCTGGCACCTGTCAGACGGAGGCTGAGTTATATTTCCACATCTCCAGCATCCAGCACAGGGCCAGCCCTAAAATAAGTCACTTCTTATGTATTTGGTGAATGCATAAGAGCTTACGTTTGTATTTAGGGGGAAGCAATTATTGTCAGAACCTTCCCTGATGGCTGGTTTTGACGGGGGTGGGCCCGAGTGCCTGATGACTGAGGAAGGTGTTCCAGAAGAGGAGGGAAGACTCAGAGAGAGGAGACGGAATACCAAAGGGAGTGCCATCTCTTAAGTCTTCCTTTGGCTAGCTGGAAAGGGAGCTGTTTGAGTGACATGGGGTAAAACTCTTGCATTTGTTCTTTTTAGTTTGTTTTTAAGATTTATTTATTTATTTGAAAGGCAGAGTTACAGAGAGGCAGAGGCGGAAGCAGAGAGAGAAGTCTTCTATCTGGTTCACTCCCCAAATGGCCGAAATGGCTGCAGCTGGGCCGATGTGAAGCCAGCAGCTTCTTTCAGGTCTCCCACATGGGTGCAGGGGCCCAAGGATCTGGGCTATCTTCTGCTGCTTTCCAAGGCACATTAGCAGAGAACTGGATTTGGAAGTGGAACAGCTGGGACTCGAATCAGTGCCCATTTGGGATGCCAGCTCTTTAGGCAGTGGCTTTACCCACTATGCCATAGTGCCGGTCCTTTGCATTTGTTCTTGTACAAAAATCATGCTGGTGGTTCCAATATCCAAAGGGTGCCACATGCTGCCTAGATCTATAGTTCTGTCCCCAATAATGGAGCTGATTTTGGACAAAGAGTCTCAGCAGAACCCTGAAGTTTTTGTGTGCTGGAAGACGTTTTTTCTTCTGTGACTTGGTTGTAGGGTTTGCATTGTAGGGTTTGCAGTTAGCAGCCATCTGCTGCCCTGACTCTATCAGTAGCTCCTTGGGGCCCTGTTGAAGAGTGGGGCCATGGTACACCTGGCAAGGGGAGTTAGTGGCCTGTCCACAGCAGAGCAGGGGTGCTGAATGGGACACGCCCAGGAGTGAACCCCACCGTAGATCAGTCTTTAACCAACGATGGATGGGAATCTGAGGGCAGGTACCCCTGACCCTTTGCTCTTTGCTCAGATGCACGGGACATGGGCATTCTATACTGCGCCCACTGTTCCCACACTGATGCAGCTCTGGCCACCTCCGGTGGTTTCTGGCTGGGGAGCTCTCTCTTTAATGATCACCTTCCCTCCCCTCTCGCCCCACTCACTTGCTGGGCCTAGCCCCAGCTTGCAGCATTTGAATTGCTGCCATAGGGTCTGTTGAGAATGAATTACAGGGCAAGGCCTTGTTGGAGGGTTCTGTGCAATGGACACTGGTGCCCTGGGTGTGTATGTGTTGGTTGTGCTTTGTGGTGGGGTGAGGGGTTGCAGTGCATGTTGAAGGGGCAGGGATGAGGTTGATTGGGTTTCTCTTGCCACTTGATTTCCCCAGCTCACTACAGACCATTAACTCTTGGGTGGTGAGAGGGTGAGAGTCATTCTTGCCTACAAGTAATTGCATCATCCTGGAGAATCTGTTCTGCTGCAAATAGAGTCCTTTGTCCCCAGCCCGGTCATCAATTCTGACGCAGCTAAAGTTGATGGTCTTGCTCTGCAGCGCCTCCTCGGAGAAGCCCAGACGAGCAGAGCCATTAAGCTTCCATTTCCAGCAGGTGCCAGCCTCCCTGCGCCCTTGCCCTCGTGCTTGTCTTCTCACCTGGCGGTGTTCCAGCGGCACCTGTGCCCGGTAGGGCATGTAGAGCATGTAGGCGAGGCAGAAGGGGTGCAGTCGCTCTGCTCGGCGCCATGTGTCTCCCGGTTACACAGTGTCAGCTGCAACCCATAGCGCGGGACTTAATAAGGCAGCGGTGTCAGAGCATTATGAGCGTGTCAGGATGATGAATTTGCTATAACAGTATCACCATTGGCAGCACACGTAACGCGCTATATCTCAATCAGTCATTTCTCACAGTCATGCATTCTTTTTGTCCTTTAGATTCTGAGTGATGCTTTGTAATGGTGGTGGTGAGAGGGGCAGGGATGGATACTAATTTTTGACAGCCTTGGAGTTAACTGTTGTTGGCAGGAGGCAAGGGACTCTCTCTCTCTCTCTCTCTCTCTGTGTGTATGAGAGAGAGAGAGAGAGAGAGAGAGAGAGAGAGAGAGAGAGAGAGAGAGATGGGAGTGGGGATTGGGAGAGGAGAAAGGGATTGGAAGCTATATTATTAGTAAAGCATGCAAGCCTTGGAGTGAACGTGTTTAGTGGTCATTCAGGAGACTTACGCAGCATCAAGCTTCACCTGCACTTCCTTTCCAGGGTCAATTTGCTCAGGCCTAGGGTGGGGCATCAGAAGCTGTGACTTGCAGCCCCTACTGTGACATCAGCTTGGAAAACCATCTCTAACACTGCATGTTTTCCTCCATTGCTTTTAGCTGGGCCACAGATCCCTCTAAGTGTGTGGCTGGCTTCTGGGCACAGCCTGGAGCTCCTACACAGGTCTCATCAATGCACCACTGTTTACTTCCACAAGAACAACTAAGTATCCTTCCCACTTGCTGCTCTAGTCTCCTTAAATTTTTTTGTTTGTTTGGTGTATAATTGTGCATATTTATGGGGTACAATGTGATGTTTTGATACGTGTATACACTATGCAATGATCAGATTAAAGTAGTTAGCATATCCACCACCTCAAACATTTATCATTTTTTTGTGATGAGAGCATTAAAAATCCCTTCTTTTAGCCACTTTGAAATACACAATGCATCATTGTTTATGGTCACCCTACTAGAGCACCAGAATTGGCTCCTCTTATCTAACTGTAACATTCACTCACTAATGTCTCCCCAGTTTCCCTGGTTCCTCCCCTATCCACTGGTAACCACTGTTCTACTCTCATCTTCTCTAATATCATTTCTTTTTTAGATTCCACATATGAGTGAGCACAGATGATATCTGTCTCTCTGCACCTGACCTATTTCACCTAATACAATGTCCTCTTGGCTCATCTAAGTTGTTGCAAATGATGGGATTTCAATCTTTCTTATGGCTGAATAGTATTCCATTATGTGTATACCCATCATATTTTCCTTATTCATTCATGTGTTAAAGGACACTTAAGTGGATTCTATATCTTGGATATTGTGAATGGTGCTGCAGTGAACCTGGGAGTCCACACATCTTGGTAGACTGATTTCTTTTGGATATATACCCAGTAGTGGGAGCCTTGGAGCATAGGGAAGCTTTAATTTTATTTTTAATTTTTAAGAGGGTGTTAAACAATTCTGTGCCAACAATTTTGGCAACTAATGTGAAATGCTAACATTAAAAATACAAATTCAGAATACTGACATGGAAAGAAAAAAACTTTGAATAGACTCATATGTGTTTCATTAATTCATTTAATTAAACATCTACCCCCCATCCTGAGATAACTACAGGCTCAAATAGTTTCACTAATTCTGCTAAACATTTAAAGAAGAAACCATAGAACAACAATATGTTCTTTCAGAAAATAGGAAAGGGTCAAGCATTTTCCAGCTTATTGTAATAGACCAGTGTGACTCTGGCAAGACCTAATGAGGACAAGAAAAAAATTATATAACTATAGTCCAAACAGTACAGCCAAAAACACCCCTGAACCAAACAGAAAGCAAGTTAAATCCATATCCAAAAAAAAAAAAAAAAGGTAAAAATAAAGTACAAATCACTAGGGTTTCCTTCTTTTTGTCTTTGTGTGTTTGGTCTTTCATCTGCGCTTTCATATGTCCTCATGGTGGTAGCTGTCATCATTTCACCCCTTTAAGCATTTCTTGTAGGGTTGGGCTGGTGGTGATGAATTCCTTCAGTGTGTGCTCATCATGGAAAGTTGTTATTTCTTTTTCTTTCTTTTCTTTTCTTTTTTTTTTTTTTGACAGGCAGAGTGGACAGTGAGAGAGAGAGACAGAGAGAAAGGTCTTCCTTTTTCCGTTGGTTCACCCCCAATGGCTGCTGTGGCAGGCGCACCGCGCTGATCCGAAGGCAGGAGCCAGGTGCTTCTCCTGGTCTCCCATGGGTGCAGGGCCCAAGCACTTGGGCCATCCTCTACCGCACTCCCTGGCCACAGCAGAGAGCTGGCCTGGAAGAGGGGCAACCGGGACAGAATCCGGCGCCCCAACCGGGACTAGAACATGGTGTGCCGGTGCCGCAGGCGGAGGATTAGCCTATTGAGCCACAGCACTGGCCATATATACAGTTTTAAAGGCATAATACTTCCTATTCTACCCTCCCTCCCTTTCTTTTTCCCTCCTTCCATCCTTATTTTTCTTTTAATTTTTACAATGATATACTTCAATTTTCTTTTTCATCACAAGCTTAAATCTGTACTAAATAAAGGATTCAACAAGTAGTAAGTAGAAAAAAAATGCTATTCCTCAAGAGTATAGGCAAGGGTTATACACAATAATCAAATACCAAAATGTCAATTTCATTCATATACATTACGTTTTTTTGTATTAGTTACCACAAATCAGGGAAAACATATGATATTTGTCTTTTTGGGACTATCTTATTCCACTAAGCATAATGGTTCTCAGTTGGATCTATTTTGTTGTGAAAAACAGGATTTCATTCTTTTTATGGCTGAGTAGTATTTCATCATGTATATATACACCATTATTTTTCTATCCAGACATCAGTTGATGGACAACTGGCTTGATTCCATATCTTAGCTATTGTGAGTTGAGGCACTATAAACATGGGAGGACAGATAACTCTCTCATATGCTGATTTCATTTCCTTTGGGTAAATTCCCAGGAGTGCTACTGCTGGGTCATATGGTAGATGGACTTTCAGACTTCTGAGGAATCTCCATACTGTCTTCCATAATGGTTGCACAGTTTACATTCCCACCAACAGTGGATTGGTGTACATTTTCCCCTACATCCTCGCCATTATTTGTTACTTTTGGATTTTTGGATGAGAGCCATTCTGACTGGGGTGAGGTGAAACCTCATTGTAGTTTTTGCCTTTGCCTGATGGCTACTGTTCCTGAGCATCTTTTCATGTGTCTGTTAGCCATTTGTATTTCATCCTTTGAAAAATGCCTGCTCATTTCCTTAGCCCATTGCTTAACTGGATTGCTTGTTTTGTTGCTATTGAGTTTCTTTAGCTTCTTATATGTGGGGAGCAACTGGGAGCAACTCGGACTAGACTAAGTTACTGGAATTAAGACTTATTCTATGCATCTGCTCTCCCACAATATGGCGCTGAGAAGGGAGAAACAGCTTCTACACAGCTGCCTCCAGTTCAACCAATAAACTGTAGGACCTGCTCCTGATTGGAGGAGAGCAGCGTACTCGGCGTGTGGGTAGCAGAGTTGGGATTGGTGGAAGAGGACTATAAAGGAGGAGAGAGACAACATGCACCAGGAACATCTAAGGGGAACATCTATCTGAAGGAACACCTGTGCAGCCCCCGAGAGAGCCGGCCGGCGGTGTGCCGCTCCCCCGCGGAAGTGGGGAAAGTGGCTAGGGGGAACCGCCCTTCCACGGAGGTGGAAGGGTCGGTAGCCAACCCGGGAAGAACCAGCAGCAAACCCGGGGAGGGCCGAGCAGATAAAAGAACAGCGCAGGGTCCTGTGTCGTTCCTCCACGAAGAGGGGGAGCGACACTTATATATTCTAGATATTAATCCATTATCAGATGTATAGTTTGCAAATATTTTCTCCCAAGTTTCTTAGCTTTATGTAATCCCATTTGTCTGTTTTTGCCTTTATTACTTGTGCTTCAGGGATCTTATCCAAGAAGTCTTTGCATATGCCAGCATCCTGCAGTTTTTCCTCTAGGAATTTAGTGGTTTCAGGTCTTATATTTAGATCTCTTATCCATTGTAAGTTGATTTTTGTGCAGGGTGTAAAGTAGGGGTATTATTTCAAACTTGTGTATGCGTAGATCCAATTTTTCTAACACCATTTACTGAAGAGACTGTTTTTTCCTCCAGGGAGTGATTTTAGCTTATTGACAAGGATTAGTTGGTTGTAGCTGTGTGGATTAATTTCTGGGGTCACTAGTCTGTTTCATTGGTTGACATGTCTATTCTTGTGCCAGAACCAAGCTGTTTTTTATTATGACTGCCATGTAATATGTCTTGAAATTTGGTATTTTTATGCCTCTAGCCTTATTTTTATTGCTTAGGGTTGCTTTAGTTATTCAGGTCTGTTGTGTTTCCATATGAATTTTTGGTTCATTATTTTCCAGATCTGGGAAGAACATCTTTGTATTTTGATAGGGATCGAATTGCTTTGGGTGGTATGGGCATTTTGATGATATTAATTCTTCTAATTTGAAATTGACACTTTGAGCAAACAGTTGAAGAACAATATTTTTCATACTATTTGTTGTACTGTTAGTATAGAGTTAATCTTATGTGTATAAAGTTAATTGAAAACAGGTCTTAGTAAAATAAGAATGCAAGTTGGAGAGGGAGGAGGAAGAAGGGTGGGAGTGTGGGTTGGAGGGCAAGTATGGTGGGAAGAATCACTATGTTCTTAAAGTTGTATTTATGAAATGTATTAAATTTGTACACCTTAAATAAAAGTGACCTGGGAAAAGAAGTTCTTCCAAAGAAGATGGAAGATTTTTCCACTTTTTGTGTCATATTCTATTTCTTTCTTTGATGTTTTGTAATTTTCATCATAGAGATCTTTCACATCCTTGGTTAAATTTATTTTCCAGGTTCTTTCTCAGCCATGCCATTGTTTGTGTATGTAAAGTCTTTTGATTTTTTCACTGTGCTTTATTTGAGAGGTAGAGCTATCGATAGTGAGAGTGAGAGCAAGAGCGAGAGCGAGTGAGAGATTTTCCATTTGCTGGTTCACTCTCCAAATGGCTGCAACAACTGGAGTTGGGCTGATCCAAAGCCAAGAGTCAGGAACTTTTTCTGGGTCTCCCAGATGGGGGTGGGGGCCCTAGCACCTGAGCTGTCTTCCACTGCTTTCCCAGGCCACCAACAGGTAGCTGGGTTGTAAGTCGAGCAGCTACTGGTACCCATATGGGATACGAACTGGTGCCTATATGGGTTGCCAGCACTGTAGGCAGAAACTTAACCTACTATATCACAGCACTGGCCCCAAGGCTATTGATTCTTTTATGTTTATTTTATATCCTACAACTTTACTAAGCTCTCTTATGAGTTTCAGTAGTCTCTCTCTCTCTCTCTCTCTTTTTTTTTTGACAGGCAGAGTGGACAGTGAGAGAGAGAGACAGAAAGAAAGGTCTTCCTTTTGCCGTTGGTTAACCCTCCAGTGGCCGCCATGGCTGGCACGCTGCAGCCGGTGCACCATGCTGATCCGAAGGCATGAGCCAGGTGCTTCTCCTGGTCTCCCATGCGGGTGCAGGGCCCAAGCACTTGGACCATCCTCCACTGCCTTCCCGGGCCACAGCAGAGAGCTGGCCTGGAAGAGGGTCAACCGGGAAAGAATCCGGCACCCCGACTGGGACTAGAACCCGGTGTGCCGGTGCTGCTAGGTGGAGGATTAGCCTATTGAGCCGCGGCGCCAGCCTTCAGTAGTCTCTTAGTGGAGTTTTCTGGTTCCCATATTTATAGGATCATATCATCTGCAAATAGGATAATTTGGTTTCCTCTTCCATTTATATCCCTTTGCTTTTTTTCATGCCTAATGGCTCTGGCTAAAACTCCAGAATTATATTGAATAGTAATGGTGATAATGAGGATCTTTGTTTGGTTCTTGATCTTAATGGAAATGCTTCCAGCTTTTCCCCATTCAATGTAATGTTGGTTGTGGGTTTATCTTATATTGCCTTGATTGTGTTAAGATATTTTCCTTCTATACCCAGTTTGCTTAGGGTTTTTATTATGAAAGGATGTTTTATTTTATCAAATGTTTTCTCTACATCTATTGAGATAATCATATGGCTTTTATTCTTCAATTTGTTAATGTGATGTGTCACATTAATTGATTTGCAAATGTTGAACCCTCTTTGAATCCCAGGGATAAATCCCACTTAATCTAGGTGAATCATCTTTCTGATGGGTTGTTGGATTTGATTAGCTAGTATTTTGTTGAGGATTTTTGCATCTATGTTCATCAATGATATTGGGCTATAGTTGTTTTTCTTTGTATCTTTTTCTGGTTTTGGAATTAAAGTGAAGCTGGCCTTGTGGCAGAGACCTTTGTCTTTTAATTTGACTTATTTTTAACTGACATAATTAAAGTTGTGGTAGAGGGGCTTGCGCTGTGGCATAGTAGGTTAAGCATCTGCCTGTGGTGCTGGTATCCTAAAATGGGCACTGATTCCAGTCCCGACTGCTGCATTTCTGATCCACCTCCCTGCTTATGGCCTGGGAAAGCATTAGAAGATGGCCCAAGTGCTTGGGCCCCTGTGTTTGTGTGGGACACCAGGAAGAAGCTCCTGGCTCCTGGCTTCGAATTGGTCCAGCTCCAGCTGTTGCAACCATTTGGGGAGTAAGCCAGTGGATGGAAGACCTTTTTCTCTGTCTCTCTCCCTCCCTCTGTCTGTAACTCTGCCTCTTAAGTAAATAAATAAGTCTTATAAAAAAAGTTGTTGTAGAGGCCTTCCCACAGTCAGAAGAAGAAAAAGGGAGGCATCTGTCCTGGGAATGAAATGTAGTTGTAACCTGATTGCCTATAAATGCTTCAACTGTAGCCCCTATCTGCTTATATGTAACCATTTCAGGTTCTATTAGCTAGTACAGAGCAATGATGTTAACCCCTGCCAGACAGCAGATGGCTCAGTATGTGTGTGGGGAAAAAAAAAATCATCAGTAACTATGTTCCTTTGCAGGCAGTATTATATCAATCCTGTATCAATTGTATCAATCCTGTGGCTGACATGTAACAGAATAGTCAATCAAATGAATGCATATAACAATATAAAGGAGACAAAGAGGCTAAAACTATTTATAAGAAAAAAAAAAAACAACCCTGGGGCCAGTGTTGTGGTGCAGTGGATTAACACCCTGACCTGCAGTGCCAGCATTCCATATGGGTGCCGGTTCGAGACCCATCTGTTCCACTTCTGATCCAGCTCTCTGCTATGGGCCTGGGAAAACAGTACAAGATGGCCCAAGTCCTTGGGCCCCTGTACCCGCGTCAGAGACCCAGAGGAAGCTCCTGGCTCCTGGCTCCTGGCTTCAGATTGGTGCAGCTCCAGCCGTTGCAGCCAACTGGGGAATGAACGAGTGGATGGAAGACCTCTCGCTCTCTTTCTCTCTCTCTCTCTCTGCCTCTCCTTTTCTCTCTGTATAACTCTTTCAAATAAATAAATCTTTTTTTTTAACTTTTATTTAACAAATATAAAATTTCCAAAGTACAGCTTATGGATTACAGTGGCTATTCCCCCCCATAACTTCCCTCCCACCTGCAACACTCCCATCTCCCACTCCCTCTCCCATTCCATTCACATCAAGATTCATTTTCAATTATCTTTATATACAGAAGATCAATTTAGTATATATTAAGTAAAGATTCCAACAGTTTGCACCCACATAGAAACACAAAGTGTAAAGTACTGTTTGAGTACTAGTTACACCATTAATTCATGTAATACAACACATTAAGGACAGAGATCCTTCATGGGCATTAGGTGCACAGTGACTCCTGATGTTGATTTAACAAATTGACACTCTTGCTTATGGCATCAGTAATCTCCCTAGGCTGTTGTCATGAGTTGCCAAGGCTATGGAAGCCTTTTGAGTTTGCCGACTCTGATCTTATTTAGACAAGGTCATAGTCAAAGTGGAAGTTCTGTCTTCCCTTCAGAGAAAGGTGCCTCCTTCTTTGATGACCCATTCTTTCCGCTGGGATCTCACTCACGGAGAGGTCTTTCATTTAGGTTTTTTTTTTTTTTTTTTTTTTTTTTTTTTTTTTTTTGCCAGAGTGTCTTGGCTTTCCATGCCTGAAATACTGTCATGGGCTTTTTAGCCAGATCTGACTGCCTTAAGGGCTGATTCTGAGGCCAGAGTGCTGTTTAGGACATCTGCCATTCTATGAGTCTGCTGTGTATCCTGCTTCCCATGTTGGATCATTCTCTCCCTTTTTAATTCTATCAGTTAGTATTAGCAGACACAAGTCTTGTTTATGTGATGATTTTGACTCTTAGACCTATCATTATGATCAATTATGAACTGAAACTGATCACTTTTACTAGTGAGATGGCATTGGTACATACCACCTTAATGGGATTGAATCCCTGGCACGTTTCTAACTCTACCATTTGGGGCAAGTCTGATTGAGCATATCCCAAATTATACATATCCTCCCTCTCTTATTCCCACTCTTATTTTTAACAGGGATCACTTTTCAGTTAAACACCTAAGAATAATTGTGTGTTGATTAAAAAAAAAAAAGAAAAATATCTTTTGTTCAGGGCTCAGGCTTTTGGATAAGAAATTCCACCTGGGCCTTTTGCCTGCGTAATAAAAGTCTATTCCCTGTTAAAAGCCCGGCCACAGCCTCATCGTTGGAATTTTGGAGGATTCCATCCCTTTAAATGGTTTTGAATAGTTTGAGAAGAATTGGGATTAGTTCTTTTTAAAAGGTTTTGTAGAATTCAGCAGTGAAGTCATTTGGTCCTGGGCTTTTCTTTGTCAGGAGAGGCTTTATTACTGATTCAGTCTCCATCTTGGTTATTGGTCTTTTTAGGTTTTCTGTGTCGTCATGATTCCTTTTTGGTAGATTGTCTATGTCCAGAAATCTATCCATTTCTTCTAGATTTTCCAATTTGTTGGCTTATGGCGGTTTGTAGTAATTCCTGATGATTCCTTTTATTTCTGTGGTGTCTGTTGTAACATCTCCTTTTTCAGCACTGATTTCATTTATTTGGGTCTTCCCTCCCCCCTTTAGTTGGGCCAGTGGTGTATCAAATATATTTTTTCAAAGAAACAGCTTTTCTTTTATTTATTTATTTTTTTTGGAAAGGCAGAGTGGACAGTGAGAGAGAGAGACAGAGAGAAAAGTCTTCCTTTTCTGTTCGTTCACTGCCCAATGGCCACTGTGGCCAGTGCGCTGTGGCCAGCACACTGCAGCTGGCACACTGCGCTGATCCAAAGCCAGGAGCCAGGTGCTTCTCCTGGTCTCCCATGCAGGTGCAGGGCCCAAGGACTTGGGCCATCCTCCACTGCCCTCTTGGGCCATAGCAGAGAGCTGGACTGGACGAGGAGCAACCAGGACAGAATCCGGCTCCCCAGCTGGGACCAGAACCTGAGGTGCTGGTGCTGCAGGCAGAGGATTAGCCTACTGAGCCGCGGCGCCGGCCAAGAAACAGCTTTTCATCACTGTTTTTTTTTTTTTTTTTTTTTTGTATCTTATTTTGGTTTTAATTTTGATTACGCCTTTTCTAATGTTAATTATTTCTTTCCTCCTGTGAATTTTGGTTTTGAAATGTATTGTTAGATCATTTATTTGATGTCTTTCTAATTTCTTGATGTATACTCTAACTGTTATAAACTTTCCTTTTTACCATTGCTTTAGGTTATCCCATAAATTTGATATGTTGTATTATCTTCATTTCTAGGAATTTTTTTTTAGTGTATGGTACCATTTTTATTAAATTAATTATTAAATATCCATAATAGAAAAATCTAGAGAGACAGAATAGACCAGAAGTTGTCAAGGGTTGGGTAGGAGTTGGGGCTAGAAATAAGATGACTGCAAATGAGGATTGGCATTCTTTTTGAGATGTTAAAAATACTGCAAAATTTTAATATTGGTTGCAGAACTCTCTAAATATACTGAAAACTGTTGATGTGTACACTATAAATTAAGAGCTTTATGTTATGTCATTTATATATCATCAAAGCCATTTAAATGACAAACATGAAAACCTAGTGGGTGGTTGAGTGTTTGCCCAGCAGTTAAGAGACCAGTTAAAGTGTTCACATCTCATATTAGAATACCTGTATTCAGTACCCATCTCTGGCTTCCGATTCCAGTTTCCTGCAAATGCACTTGGAGGAAGACACTTGGAGGAAGTGGTAATGGCTCAAATAGTTGTGTTCCTGGGGCTGCCCGTGACTATGGCATCCCAAATGGATGCCAGTTTGAGACCTGGCTACTCCACTCATTTCTAGGAATTTTTTAATTTCCCATTTGATTTCTCCTATGACCCACTGTTCATTCAGGAGCATGTTTGTTCAGTCTGCATGTGCTTGCGTATTTGATAGTTTTTTTTTTTTTTTTTTTTTTTTTTTTTTTTTTTTTTTTTGACAGGCAGAGTGGACAGTGAGAGAGAGAGACAGAGAGAAAGGTCTTCCTTTGCCGTTGGTTCACCCTCCAATGGCCGCCGCTGCAGCCGGCGCACCGCGCTGATCCTGGCAGGAGCCAGGAGCCAGGTGCTTTTTCCTGGTCTCCCATGGGGTGCAGGGCCCAAGCACCTGGGCCATCCTCCACTGCACTCCCTGGCCATAGCAGAGAGCTGGCCTGGAAGAGGGGCAACCGGGACAGAATCCGGCGCCCCAACCGGGACTAGAACCCCGTGTGCCGGCGCCGCAAGGTGGAGGATTAGCCTATTGAGCCACGGCGCCGGCTCTTGATAGTTTTTTACAGTTGTTAATTTCCAGCTTCATTCCATGTGGTCAGAAAAAGATACATGGTATGATTCAGTTTCTTTGAATTTGTTGAGACTTGCTTTATGAGCTAGCATATGGTCTATTCTAGAAATGTTCCATGTACTGATTTGTAATGAAATGTTGTGATATCAGTGTGGTTACTCTTGCTCATTTTTGCATTCTATTAGCGTGGAATAGCTTTTTCTATTCCTTCACTTTCAGTCTGTGTGTATCTTTGTTGGTATGGTATGTTTCTTTTCTTCTTCTTCCTCTTCCTCTTTCTCCTTTTCCTCCTTTATTTATTTGGAAGAGTTACAGAGAGAGGGAGAGATAGAGAGAGCTGTTTCCTGGGATCATTGTTGGGTAGGGCTGCTAGTCTGCTTCCCTGGGCCTGTGAGGGCTGAGCTACTCATGGTGGGCTACCTGGCTACTTTCTGGGGTCCCTGAGTTGTTCTCAGGTTGGATCAGCTGAGCTGCTCATTAGCTGCCTGCTAACTAGGGAAGGTGTAGTGTGGGCCCCTTTTTCCCTTGTGGATAATGCAACAGTGTAATTACTGACAGCTCTGCAGAACCTGGGAACTCCAATGTGGGACATGGGTGTCTTCAGGACTAGGCTATTTAGCCTGGCCCCATTATTGCTATTTTAGGTGATTCCTTCTTCCAACTCCCCTCTTCAGGAGTGTCTCCAATTATTTGGGGAAACCTCACACCTATGTATAGGGATTGAGTTCTTTTTCACAAAGATGTATTCATTTTGAATGTCAGTCACACACACACACACACACACACAGAGTGAGAGAGAGAGAGAGAGAGAGAGCGAGCTTTCATCTGGTGGTTCACTCCCTAGATGGCCACAATGGCCAGTGAATGGTTGGGCCTAAAGTGATGGTAGTCACTGTGGCAGATGTAACAGTATGAAGATGGGGACTCTGGTCCTCAGGTCTCTTAGTGTAGTCTGTAGTGACAGGGGTTCTCTCTTTGTGTCTTAAAGATCTTAGAACTGGTGTGACTGGAGTTCTTCCTATGTATTCCTCCAGATTCTCTCTCTCTCTCCCTCACGCTCCTTAGAGGGATAAAAATAAATTATCTGAAAAAGTGAGTCTGAATCCATAGAGGAGAAACAAGCATCCCTAACTGTCTTACAGTTTGTAATGTGTGACGCTGTCAGCGTAGCCTTCACTACTGGACAGTATTATTTCCTTTCCTTCCTTTTCCCTTCCAAATTGTTCTCTTTGGATTCTGCTGGGAGACTGAAGCACTGGTTGGGAGATCTTTTTGTCAGTCTCTGTCCTTCTTCTTTTCAAATAAATTTAGAAACATCATTCCATCCTCAAATGAAAATGATATACCAGTGTATTTTCCTGCAAAAGTTTAGAATTTTTACTTAGTATAGAGGTTAATTGTATATGTGTAAAGTTAATTGAAAATAGATCTTAGGAAAAAATAAGAATGTGAATAGGAGAGGGAGGAGTAAGAGGGGTGGGAGTGTGGATGGGAAGGCAGGTACAGTGAAAAAATCACTATATTCCTATAGTTGTATTTATGAAAAGTATGAAGTTTATATTCCTTAAATAAATGTTTTCTGGGGAAAAAATGAAAGATTAGCTCAAATATTTAATAATTTTGCCTCTATATTTCAGGCATGGAAAGCCAAGACACTCTGGCAAAAAAAAAAAAAGACCTAAATGAAAGATCTCTGTGAGTGAGATCCCAGTGGAAAGAACAGGTCCTCAAAGAAGGAGGTACCTTTCTCTGAAGGGAGGAGAGAACCTCCACTTTGACTATGACCTTGTCTAAATAAGATAAGAGTCGGTGAACTCAAAAGGCTTCCATAGCCTTGGAAACTCATGACTGGAGCGTAGGGAGATTATTGATGCCATAAACAGGAGTGTCAATTTGTAAAGTCAACAACAGGAGTCACTGTGCACTTACTCCTCATATAGGATGTCTGTCCTTAATGTGCTGTACATTGTGATTTAATGCTATAACGAGTACTCAAACAGTATTTTTCACTTTGTGTTTCTATGTGGGTGCAAACTGTTGAAATCTTTACTTAATGTACACTAAACTGATCTGTATATAAAGAAAATTGAAAATGAATCTTGATAAGAATGGAAGGGGAGAGAGAGCGGGAAAGGGGAGGGTTGCGGGTGGGAGGGAAGCCAATGTAATCCATAAGCTGTACTTTGGAAATCTATATTCATTAAATAAAAGTTAAAAAAATAATTTTGCCTCTAGCTGGCTATGAAAAAAGAAAAACTAAATTTTTTAAATTTTATTTATTTGAAAGGCAGAGTTACAGAAAGGGGGGGGGGAGAGAGAGGGAGAAGAAGAGAGAAAGATATCTTTTATCCACTGGTTCACTCCCCAAATGACTGCAACAACCTGGGCTTGGCTAGGTGGAAGCAAGGAACTACATCTGGGTCTCCCATGATGGTGCCAGGAGCCCAAGAATTTGGGCAGTTTGCTGCTGCTTTCCCAGGTGCCTAGCAAGGTGCTGGATTGGAAGCTGAGCAGCTGGGGCTCAAACCAATTTGATATGGGAGTTGACATCACAGTTGGTAGCTTTACCCACTGCACCGCAACACTGGCCCCAAAAAGATAAAGTCACTGAGCAATATTCCTAAATATTGAATATGGAATGGACCAAATGATTGGTTTCATGAGGATGGCAATAGAAGGAGGGAGAGAGGAGGTAGACACCCTGACTCTTATTTGGTGTCAGCAATGAGGCTATTTCTGTTGATTTCAATAACTGTTCCTTCATTTCAGCCTTGTGTCTTTCAATTCCACACACAGATTTTAGAATATAGCTGCTTTTTGACTGATTACTTAAATCCCAGTGAGGTGGAACAGCATTCAGATTGTTTATAATGACTATCATCAGTGGCAAATTAGTTTAGTCTGTCTCAGTTTATTCTCTTTGACAGCTTCATGTTTATTTCACACTATAGAGGCTGAAAAAGAAAACACGTGTAAGGGAGAACTTTTTTATTGTCATTTAATTATATGACTAATTAAACATAATCAAGAATGGGTTTAGGACCCTCTCTTGATCACAAAAGGATGCTGACCTGTCAGATGAGCTTTCTAGTAGATTTACATCATTGTTTTTATCACCATATATTGTTTTCTTTCTTGCTGAATTTTGACAAACTTCTACTTTTCTAGAAGGGAAATTTAAGAAATAGACAAGTCACGATCATTGCAAGCCATCCATGATTGGTTGGCATTTTGGATTTTTCCATTATGTCTAATGCCTTTAAAAAAAGCCTTCTAAAAATCCCTTTACTTCCCCATGAAGTCTAGAAATAAAATGTCTATAATGTAATAAAGTCTATATGAAAATTAAAAAGAATGCACTTTCTAGGATCTCACATCTTCTAGCCATGAGTCTGACAAATGATGTACCTTTACCTATGTTTTACTGCAATAGAAAGATTAGGGGGTGGGTGTTTCACCTGCTGGTTAAGATGCCCATGTCCCATGTTGTAGTGCCTGGATTTGAGTACTGGCTCTGGCTTCTGATTCCAGCTTCCTGCTAACGCAGACCCGAGATGGCACAAGTAGTTTGGTCCTTGTCACTCATTTGGGGGACCTGACTTGAGGTGCTGGCTCCTGACTTTGGCCTGGCCCAGCAACCACAGCCATTTCAGAGATTTGGGGAATAAACCAACAGAGAGGGGCTGATGTAGTGCAGTGGCCTGTGATGCGTATAGTAGCATGTGATCCCATTTAATAGCACTGATTCAAGTCCTGGCTGCTCCGCTTCCCATCTAGCTCCCTGCTAATGCACCTGGGAAGGCAGTGGAACATGGCCCAATACTTGGGTCCCTGCCAACCATGTGGGAGACCTAGATGGGATTCCTGGATATTGGCTTTAGCCTGACCCAGCTCTAGCCGTTGCAGCTCGGGGAATGAATGGAGGATCTTTCTTTCTCTGTCTCTACCTCTCTCTCTGTAACTTTTCTTTTCAAATAAATAAGTAAATCTTAAAAAATAACCCCAGAAGATAGAAGCTCAATCTTTCTCTTTGTCTTTCAAATAATTTAGAAGTTAATAATAATTTATAAATGATTTACTTATTTATTTGAAAGGCAGAGAGAGAGAGGAGAGAGAGAGAAAATGAGAGAGAATCTTCCTTCCTGTGGTTTACTTCCTAAATGCCTGCAACAGCCAGGGCTGGGCCAGGCCAAAGTCTGGAGCCAGGAATTCCATTTGAGTCCTTCATGTTGGTGGCAGGAATCCAAGGACTTAGGCCATCATCTGTTGCCTCCCAGGCACATCAGCAAAAAGCTAGATCAGGAGCAATGATGGAACTTGATCCTAGGCACTCTGATATGGGATTTGGGTGTCTCAAGTAGAGGCTTCTCCCACGTGCCACAATGCCTGCCCTGAGAATAATTTTTTCTCTCTTTTTAAAAATTTTATTTAAGGAATATAAACTTCATGCATTTCATATATACAAATTTAGGAACATAGTGATTCTTCTCGCCCCTCCCTTCCACCCATACTTCTTCCTCCTCCCTCTCCCATTCTTCTTATTTTTTACAAAGATCTATTTCAGTTACATTTATACTCATAAGATTAACCCTCCACTAAGTAGAGGAATCAACAAATAGTATGAAGAGAAATGTAAAAAAAAAAAAAAACAACACAAAAACAGATAAACAAAAAGCATTGCTACTCAACAGTCAAGACAAGGGCTATTAAATTCATCGCATCATAAAGTGTCAATTTCACTCCTATAGATGACCTTTTAGGCACTCTATTAGTTATCACAGATCAGAAAGAACAAATGGCATTTGGGACTGGCTTATTTCACTCAGTATAATGGCTTCTAGTTGTATCCGTTTTATTGCAAATGACAGGATTTCATTATTTTTATTGCTGTATGGTATTCCATAGTGTATATATACCATCATTTCTTTATTCAATCTTCAGTTGATGAACCTCTGAGTTGATTCCATATCTTAGCTATTATAGATTGTACTGCTATGAACTTAGGAGTACAGATAACCCTTTCATATGCTGATTTCATTTCCTTTGGGTAAATTCCCAGGAGTTGGATGGCTGGGTCATATGGTAGGTCTATATTCAGCTTTCTGAGGTATCTCTATACTGTCTTCCACTGTGGCTGTACCAGTTTACATTCCCACCAACAGTGGATAAGGGTTCCCTTTTCTGCACATCCTCGCCAGCATTTGTTTGATGATTTCTGTGAGAGCCATTCTAATGGGACTGAGATGAAACCTCATTGTGGTTTGGATTTGCATTTCTCTTATGGCTAGGGATCCTGAGCATTTTTCATGTATCTGTTGGCCTTTGAATTTCTTCTCTTGAAAAATGTGTGTTCAGGTCCTTTGCCCATTTCTTTCTTTTTTTTTTTAATTTTATTTAGAAATAAAAATTTCCAAAGTACAGCTTATGGATTACAATGGCTTTCCCCTGTCCCCCCATAACTTCCCTCCTGCCCGCAACCCTCCCAACTCCCTCTCCCTCTCCCATTCCATTCACATCAAGATTCATTTTCAATTCTCTTTATATACAGAAGATCAATTTAGTATATACTAAGTAAAGTTTTCAACAGTTTGCACCCACACAGAAACATAAAGTGTAAAATACTGTTTCAATACTAGTTACAGCATTCATTCACATTGAACAACACATTAAGGACAGAGATCCTACATGAGGAGTAAGTGCACAGTGACTCCTGATGTTGACTTAACAAATTGACACCCTTGTTTATGGCGTCAGTAATCACCCTAGGCTGTTGTCATGAGTTGCCAAGGCTATGGGAGCCTTTTGAATTTGCCAACTCTGATCTTATTTAGACAGGTCATAGTCAAAGTGGAGGTTCATTCTTCCCTTCAGAGAAAGGTATCTCCTTCTTTGATGGCCCGTTCTTTCTACTGGGATCTCACTCGCAGAGATCTTTCATTTAGGTGGTTTTTTTTTTTTTTTGCCAGAGTGTCTTGGCTTTCCATGCCTGAAATACTGTCATGGGCTTTTTAGCCAGATCTGACTGCCTTAAGGGCTGATTCTGAGGCCAGAGTGCTGTTTAGGACATCTACCATTCTATGGGTCTGCTGTGTATCCCACTTCCCATGTTGGATCATTCTCTCCCTTTTTTATTCTATCAGTATTAACTGGATTGTTTTGTTGCTGTTGAGGTTCTTGAGCTCTTGTAGATTCTGGAAATTAATCCTTTATCAGTTGCACAGTTTGCAAATATTTTCTACCATTCCATCAGTTGCCTCTTCACTTACCTAAATGTTTTGTTTGCAGTGCAGGAACTTCTCAATTTGATGTAATCCTATTTGTCAATTTTGGTTTTGATTGCCTGTGCTGCTAGGGTCTTCTCTAATGAGTCTTTGCCTATGCCAATGTCTTGTGGGGTTCCCCAATGTTCTCTAGTAATGTGATGGTATTGGGTTGCAGATTTAGGTCTTTGACCCATTTTAAGAGGATTTTTGTGTAAGGTGTTAGGTAGAGGTCTAGTTTCAAACTTCTGCATTCAGAGATCCAATTTTCCCAGCACCATTGTTGAAGAGACTGTCTTTGCTCCAGGGATTGATTTTTGCTGCTTTGTTGGAGACATGTTGGTTGTAGATGCATGGGTTGATTTTTGGAGTTTCTGTTTTGTTCTGTTTCTATATGTAGTTTGTTTTTGTGTCAGTACCAGGCTGTATTGATTAAAACTGCCCTATAGTATGTCTCAAATTCTGGTATTGTGATGCTTCCAGCTTTGTTTTTGTTTAAGATTGCTTTAGCTGTTTGGGGTCTCTTGTGTTTCCATATGAATTTTAGTATAATTTTTTTCTAGATCTGAGAAGAATATTGTTGGTATTTTGATTGGGATCTCATTGAATCTATAAATTGCTTTTGATAGTATGCACATTTTGATGGTATTGATTCTTCCATTCCATGAACATGAAGATTTCTCCATTTTTTGTGTCTTCTTCTATTTCTTTCTTTAACGTTTTTGTCAATTTCTTTAAATTACTTTACATTTTAGTTCAGTGTTGGATATGGATACACACATTCACACACACAAACACACATGCATTTTTTTTGTTGCAAACAGTGTTTATTTTGCTACTCTAATTGGAAGTATTCCCCAAATAATGAAACCAATGCATTTTAAAAAAAAATTTATTTGACAGGTAGAGTTATAGACAGTGAGAGAGACAGAGAGAAAGGTCCTCCCTCCGTTGGTTCAGTCCCCAAACGGCCACCACGACTGGCGCCGTGCTGATCCGAAGCCAGGAGCCAGGTGCCCCCTCCCGGTCTCCCATGCGGGCACAGGGGCCCAAGCACCTGGGCCACCCTCCACCGCCCTCCTGGGCCAGAGCAGAGAGCTAGATTGGAAGAAGAGCAGCAGAGACCAGAACTGGCACCCACACAGGATGCCCATGCCGCAGGCGGAGGACCAACCAAGCGAGCCACAGCTCCAGCCTAATCAATGCACTTTGACATTCTACCAAGAAAAGCCAATCCAATCTTCATCCTTTATATTTTCAGATAAAGGCATCAAGTTAAAATTTCTTATTATTTTTTCTTCCTGTAAGTTACTCTTTCCTCAATTGCTAGCCCTCAATTTAAATGTCACCACTCATTCTATCATGATGACATTTTTATATTGTGTATTTATAGGAATAATATATATATTGATTTAGTAGTCTTTTAGGAATATTTGCTTTTATAGACTTGAAAAAACTTTATTGTTTTGTATAACAAACATACAGAAAAATGTGAAATCCCAAGAATTATCATGAAATGAACACATTCTTGTATCCCCCACCCAGGTAAAAATTTCCATTTTGATTTATTTTCCAATCCACAGATTATTTAGATCTCTAGTTTTTAAAAAGATTTGTTTTGTTCATTTTAAAGACAGAGTGATAGGGAGGAACGGGGCAGAGAGAGAGAGATCTTGCATCTGCTGGTTCACTCCCTTGATGCTGTAACAGCTGGGGCTGGGTCAGACTGAAGCCAGGAGCCAGGAACTCCACCCAGGTCTCCCATGTGGGTGGCAGGGGCACAACTAGATGGGCCATCTTCTGCTGCTTTTCAAAGCACATTATTGGAGAACTGGACCCGAAGGAGTAGCTGGGACTTGAACCAGAGCTCATTTGGGATGCTGGTGTTGCAGGCATTGGCTTAACCCCTTGCTCCACAATGCCGGCTCCTGGGTCTTTAATTTTTAATATTCAGAATATGTGAAAGGGACTGTTACTGTGGCTCAGTGCATTAAGTGTCCATTTGGGATGCCAGCAAACCATTTCAGAGTGCCAGTTTGAGTTCTGGCTACTCCGCCTTGAATCCAGCTTCCTGCTAATGCACCCTGGGAGGCAGCCGATGATGGCTCAGTGCTTGGGCTGCTGCCACCCATGTGGAGACCAGGATGGAGTCCAGGATCCCTGGAGTGAACTAGCAGATCAAAGACCCGCTGCCCCCATATTTTGCCTTTCAAGTAGATGAAAATAAATAAATACACATTTAAAATTCACACAAAAACTTTTTAGTAGTCTTATTGGCATTCATTCGAGTCTGACTCAATATAGCCATCAATTGTACTCTATGTGATTTAAGTCTTTTGAAGTTGTTAAGGCTTGTTTTGTGACCTAAAATATGTCAACTTTGGCAAATGTTTTGTGTACGTTTAGAAAAGAATGTGTTTTCTGCAGTTGTTAGGCACATTGTTCTATGTACATTACAATTCTTCTATATCTTTAATTTTTTTTTTTTTGGGTGGTGGTTGCTGACTGATCAGTTACTGAGAAAGCATGATAAGTTTCTCACTATATAGGGACTTGTCTGTTAATTTATAAGGAAAAGAAATTCATTTCTCACAGTTCTGCTGGCTGGGAAGTCCACTTTCGAGTTGCTGGCATCTGGAGAGGGATTTCTTGCTGCATTGTCCCCTGGCAGAAGGCAGTGGGGTAAGAGAGTAGGTGCATGTGGGGGAGAGAGAGCCAGAGACTGAACTTGCATCCTCAAACCCCTTCATCATTGGCTTTGGTCCATTCATCCTTCAAGAGGGTGGGGTCCTGGTGACCTAATATCTCCCGGTAGGCTCCCCTTCCTCACACTGTGCATTGGGGATTAATATGCCTCTTGGGGGCACATTCAAACACTGTACTGGGCAATTAAAACCGTTATTATGATTTTGTGTATTGATTTTTATCTGACTTATTTTGTCTTAACGTCTGCTTTATCTGGTATGAATATAGCTACATTGGTTTCTTTTGGTTAGTATATACATGTATTTTTCTCATTACCTATGTACATATTTTTATTTTTAATAATTTTTTAAAAACCTATTCATTTATTTGAAAGTCATTGTTACAAAGTGGGGGAGGGAGGGAGGGAGGAAGGAAGAAAGAGATAGAGATAGAGAGAGAGAGAGACATCTTCCATCCTCTGGTTCATTCCCCAGATGGCCACAGAAGCCAGTAGTGAGGAGCTTCTTCCGGGTCTATCATGTGGGTGGCAGGGACCCAGGTATTTGGGCCATCTTCCACTGCTTTTCCCAGGCCATCATCTGGGAGTTAGTTTGGAAGTGGAGCAGCCAGGACTTGAACTGGTACCCATATGCGATACTAGTGTTGCAGATAGTGGCTTTACCCGCTACACCACAATACCGGTCCCCCTACATGTTTTTCTATCCTTATTTTCAAAGTGTTTCTCTATCAAATAGCATATAATATAATATAATCTTGAGTTTCAAAATCCAGTCTCATAATCTTTATCCTAACTGGGACATTTAATTTATTTAGATTTAACTATTGATATAGTTGGTTATAAATTTACCATCTTCCTAATTGTTTTCAACTTCTCACTTCTGGTCCTCTTTTGAATTAATATGCAGTTTTTTGAATTAGAGAGGCAGAGCAGGAGGGAGAGAGTGAGAGTACATGCTCACATCTGCTGCTTCTCTCCTCAAATCCATGCAATGGCCCGGACTGGGCTGGGCTGAAGCCTAGAGCTGGGAACTCAATACAGGTCTCCCAAGGGGGTGGCAGGTACCCAGCCATTTGAGCCATTACCTCTCAAGGTCTGTGTTATCAGAAAGCTCACATCAAGGGCCAAAGCTACGAATTGAAGTCAGATATTTTGGTGTAGGACTCAGGTGTCTTAACTAGGGTCTGAATTTGCTAAATGTTTTCATTATTCATTTTACTGCATAAACAGGGAGGAGTTACAAAATGTTTATGCTTTTAATGGTTTCTCTTATTTCTAGATTATAATTTGCATCCTTGATTTATCAAAGTGTAATATAAATTAGCACTTTTACATATTCTAGGAAAATTCTGGAAGTTTAGAAAAGTTTAACTGTTTATACCATCCTGATCTTTTATTGGTGTATATTTAATTCTCTGTATTTTAAGCTGTACAAGATAATATTTTTATTTCCAACAACCAGTATTTTTTTATTCTCTTTCTCCTCATTCTTTTATTTCTTGCATTTTTAATATTCTATTGAGAATTACTTTCCTCGTTAGGTAATTTTTCAAAAATAACAAGAGTTGTGTGTACTTATTGTAGATAGTAAGTTCTGAAACATGGGATTTACTTTTACTTGAAGGGTGCTTTTGGTATTTCTCAATGAGGGTCTAGAGTGGAAAATTATTTTTTTTGTCTTAAAGTGTCTGTATTATACCAGCTTTCTTGTAGGATGTTTGTGTGGAGTATAGTTAGCAGTTTCATACTTGGAATGAAAAAGTATACATTGTTATTTATTTCATTGCTTTGTTGAAAAGTGATATTTTCTTTTTTTGAAAGTGAGTTTTTATTTTCTGGGGCTATGCTCCACATTTTTCTCTTTGTGTCTCAGCAGTCTTGTGTCTCCAAGTGTTTTACTTTGGATTTATCTTGCTTGGGATTTTACAGGCTATCTTGGAGCTCTCTCACTAATGTGGGAAACACTCCCAGTCATTGTCCTTCCATTCCTACTGTCTTCTTCCTTATATGCTCTGTTTACCCTTTCACTATGCCACCTGTCTTTTTGTCCTGATAGTCCTCTTATTTTTCACTCAGTTCGGACAATTTTTAACATATCTTCCAATTCATTAATTTTCTATTTGATTATGTTTCTAGTGTGCTATTAATCCATATATAAAATTATACATTTCAATAATTTTATAATTCACATTTGGTTCTCTTGTATAATTTCTGGATCTCTCCCCAAATTTAAAGTCTTATTTTTTATTTCCTTGAACTTCTTAAAATATAGTTTTTGTGTATAATAAGAAATACAGACTTGGTCTTTGTCCCTAGTCTTTGGGGTGGTAAGATTGTCTTTTGTGTGCAAATGAAATGACAGGTTGGTAGGGGTCCCTAGACAGCTGGTCACCAAAAAGCCCAAGGTATGGGTAGAAGGTTGGAACTTTCAACCTTATCCCTCAACCCCATGGAGGGGAGAGAGCTTGGAAATCAAGTTAGCCAGTAACCAATGATTTAGCAAATCATGCCTGCAGAATGAACCCTCTATAAGTTAGAATGGCTCTCATAAAGAAATCAACAAACAATAAATTCTGGCAAGGATGTGGGGGAAAAAGATACCCTAATTCTTGGTGGGAATGTAAACTGGTGATCGTCAGTAAAGCTCTTTCATGCATTCTATGAGTTGTTCTAGCAAATAATCAAAACTGAAGAGGGGTTAGGGGAAACTCCAACTTTGTAACCAAGTCAATGAAATTGTGGTAACCAAGGACTTGTTATTTGTTTGGTGGCTGAAATGAAGGCAGTATTTTGGTCTTAAGCCCTCAAACCTGTGGAATTTGAGCTAACTCCGAATAGTTAGTGTTAGCATTGATTTAATTGAGTTGAATTGAATTGGAGGACACCCAGTTAGTATCAGAATTGGTTGTTGTCAGGAGGAAGAAATCTTGGTTATATTAAAGCTTGTATCCATTAGCTCCATTTCTTCATCCTGACTTGTCTGTATTTGTTTCTGTTTTTTCTTTTGTCTTTAGTCACTTTTTTGTCATTTTATATTCCTTGGTAATTGGATTGAGAACCAAAGAGTGTGAAGAGCAAGAGATAATTTGCAACTCTAGATGTACCACTTCAGGAAGATTTCTATTTGCATTTATGTACTTCTTTCCTCCCCCCACCTTCCTCCTCCTTTTCTTCTCATCTTCCTCTTATTGTTTTTAAGGATTTGTTTATTTCTTTGAAAGGCAGAGTGATAGAGATGGACGTTGTAAATGGCAGCTTATCCCACTGTGCCATAATGCCAGCCCCAGATCTTCTTAATATAATCTACATTTGAAGTGATAGGAAGTTGTTTCTTTTTTTTCTTCATGTAAAGATTTATTTATTTGAGAGGTAGAGTTACATACAGAGAGAGGAAGACACAGAAAGAAAGGTTTTCCATCTGCTGGTTCACTTCCCATATGGCTGCAATGTCTGGAGCTGGGCCAATTTGAAGCCAGGAGCCAAGAGCTTCTTCTGGGTTTCCTATGTGGGTGTAGGATCTCAAGCACTTGGGCCATCTTCCACTGCTTTCCCAGGCCATAGCAGAGAGCTGGATCAGAAGAGGAACAGCTGGAACATGTACTGGCACCCATATGGGATGCCAGTGCCACAGATGGAGCCTTAGGCTACAATGCCACAGTGCCAACAGCTGAATCTCAGTCTTGTATGTTCTGTTCTCAGTTTAACCTGGTTCATACTCATAGTGCATATTTCCTCAGGATCTTAAACCTAGAGTGTGGGGAGCAATCCGGACTAGACTAAGTTACTTGAATTAAGACTTATTCTATGCATCTGCTCTCCCACAATGTGGCGTTGGGAGAGAAGTAAACAGCTTCCGCACAGCTGCCTCCAGTTCAACTAATAAACTGTAGGACTTGCTCCTGATTGGAGGAGAGCAGCGTACTCGGCGTGTGGGCAGCCGAGTTGGGATTGGCGGAGGAGGACTATAAAGGAGGAGAGAGACGGCATGCATCAGGAACATCTATGGGGAACATCTAAGGGAACCCGTGCAGCCCCCGAGAAAGCCGGCCGGCGGTGTGCCGCTCCCCTGCGGAAGTGGGGAATGCGGCCAGGGGGAACTGCCCTTCCACGGAGGTGGAAGGGATAGTAGCCAACCCGGGAAGAACCAGCAGCAAACCCGGGGAGGGCCGAGCAGACGAAAGAACAGCGCAGGGTCCTGTGTTGCTCCTCCACGAAGAGGGGGAGCGACATAATGGTGCCGTGACTCGGATAGGAAACCTGACTCGGATAGGAAACCTAGGACGGATAGCAAACTTAGGAGGGAAGAAACGGGAAGAAACGGGAAGAATTGGGAAAATATCGGAGAGAGAGACTAGCAAACAGCCTAGGGAAAATACCGGAGAGAGAGACTAGCAAACAGCCTAGGGAAAAGCCGGACGAAAAGGGTGCCGGAAGAAGCTATTGAAAGCCTAGGCATAGACTCAGATACGGACTACGGGGGGAAGCTGGGAGAAATCTCTAAGGTCGAAAGTGAAAGTGAAAGCTAGAACAAACAGACTCGGACGCGGACTGTGGGGAGAGGCCAGGAGAAATGAGGGAGGAATATCGTTGGAGGAAAGCTTGGGGAAACATAGCGGGTAGAGAAAAGTGTTAGGGAAATTGAAGCCGCGGGGGGCAGGCCGAGGCAGATACGAAAGCCACTTTGGGATTCTCAAGTTAGCCCGGGAATAGGGGGCGAAAAGTTGAAACCAGAAGCTGAGACGCAAGCCAGATTGGGATCCGTCTGATTAGCCCGGGGAGCAAAGGACGGGAAGCCAAACCGTGGGGCGGAGACGTACGCTGGGTTGAATTCGCCAGGCTAGCCCGGGGAACTTAGATTGAATGCTAGTGGCGGACACGTAAGCTACACGCTGTGTGACTCGCGGAGGCTGCCGTGCGCAGAGAGAGCGTGCGGGGCACAAGTAGATAGGGAACGGGGCTGGCGTAGGCCGTGGTGCAGACGCGAAGGGCGTGGAGACCGCGGAGCGCGTGAAGCCAAGCCGCGCAAAGCCGGGAAGCTGCGCAGATGAGAGAGGCGCGGGCTGAAGCGGCTCAGCCGGGAAGCCGCCGAGAAGTAGCCTCGGGGCGGGCAGTGGGAAGCTGCGGGGATAAGAGAAACAGAAGTTTGGAAGTGGAGTGAGAGAAATGGGAATGTTGGCAGATAGAAGTAAAATGGGAGAAATAGGAATGCCCGGAGATAGAGAAATAGAGAAATAGAAAGGCCCCCCTCAACATGGCAATGAGAAAGCTTGGATTCGGTCTGCCCAATTAGTGAGGCGATGAGAACCTGCGGCGGCTAGCAGCTTATGCACCGCAGGTCACCGAAGACAGGCACAAATTAACATCAATAAGGCCTCCCCACAATACTACAATGTGAGAGCTTGGATTCGGTCTGCCTGATTAAGGCGGTAAGCGCCAGCAAGCAGCTCGACCAGAGTATAAGCTGCAGGTCACCGAAGATAGGCACGAACCAACACTAATAAGTCTCCCCCACAATACGGCAATGAGAAGGCTTGGATTCGGTTTGCCTGATAGGTTTTGTAAACACCTGCAGGCAGTTCTAGCAGAGCAGAGTATGCGCTGCAGGGCACCGAACACAGGCACGCATCAGCGCCTAAAAACCTCCTCACAACATGGCGAAGAGAGGACCCGGATTCGGTTTGCCTGATAGGACTTGTAAGAGCCTGTGGCAACTCTAGCAAGTAGAGCAGAGTGTGTGCTGCGGGACACCGAAGACAGGCGCGTATCAACGCTAAAAAATAAAAAGAAAGGGGGATCTGTGGGGAGCAATCCGGACTAGACTAAGTTACTTGAATTAAGACTTATTCTATGCATCTGCTCTCCCACAATGTGGCATTGGGAGAGAAGTAAACAGCTTCCGCACAGCTGCCTCCAGTTCAACTAATAAACTGTAGGACTTGCTCCTGATTGGAGGAGAGCAGCGTACTCGGCGTGTGGGCAGCCGAGTTGGGATTGGCGGAGGAGGACTATAAAGGAGGAGAGAGACGGCATGCATCAGGAACATCTATGGGGAACATCTAAGGGAACCCGTGCAGCCCCCGAGAAAGCCGGCCGGCGGTGTGCCGCTCCCCTGCGGAAGTGGGGAATGCGGCCAGGGGGAACTGCCCTTCCACGGAGGTGGAAGGGATAGTAGCCAACCCGGGAAGAACCAGCAGCAAACCCGGGGAGGGCCGAGCAGACGAAAGAACAGCGCAGGGTCCTGTGTTGCTCCTCCACGAAGAGGGGGAGCGACACTAGAGCCCAAGTGGGTTTTTCTGCTGCAATTTACTCCCCAGTGATCATTGAACTCCTACCCTGTGAGGCTGTCAAAACCATTAACCAGCTACTCAGCCTCTCCATTGTGTTTCCTGGGACATTGGCAGAGTTGTCTGGTAGAAAAGTGGCTCCAAATTCCAGACTCAATTGCTGGGTTTCTTTGCTGTTCTGGACCATGTCTGTGTAATTTTTCACTATTTTATCATCTCTCAGAAGTCTTCAAACAGATTAGAAAAAGTATTTCCATATTTGTTCAGCTTTTCAAGTAGTTCTCAGCAACAGGTTTGGTTTAAATCACTCATTCTGCATTAATGAAAGCAGAATCCTCTTTTATATGCCTCTAATACTCAAAGTCCTGGATTCTTGGTACTTAAAGATTTCTGGGGAATTGAAATTAAGATGAAAATAAATATTCATTTAAATTTATTTGAAATTGAATAAAAAGATATGCCAGTTTATAAAATCATGAATTTTTTATGATTGAACTATATATCACCTTTTAACATCCCCAGTTTTCTTTCAAACTTGTCCTGAACACAGGCAAAAATAATCCAACATTCTTTTTCCCAGTCTTTTAATGCGTTTGAGATAGGATGTTAAATTAAACAGGGCTTATGAACCAAGTGTGTAAGTCATCCGGGAACAAGAAACTATGCTTTGTAAGTTTAAATCCTTTTAAGTTTCTTGAATTCTTTTTCAGTCTATTTGGAAATTAACTCTAATATCTCTGGTCTGCGGACAAATGGAATTGATTTGGATTTCATCATCAGCTGAACCAGAACATCAAAGAGGAAAGAGCCTTTCCCTGAATGTTGCCAAAGTGTGGACAAGGCGGAGTTGGAGTCAGGTAGATGAAGCTCAGGGAGAAATAAAAAGAGGCTTCGTATGTATCTTCTAATCTCTACTTCGAAAATTTCCCTCCAGAGCTTATTTTTGCTCCATTATTGAAAAAGTTTTGCCATTTTCATGCACTTTCTCTTGTTTAGTAGATGGAGCTCACTGCCAATTATATTATCAATCTGTATCATATTATTCTATCATCATCAATTACTACCTCCATTACCCTAGCGAAGCAGTATGCCACAGTGTACTACCAAACCAAGGAAAATTTAGCTAATTTCATACTCCCTGCTTGCTAAACCTAGAATCCTTGGGATATGATTTTTTTAAGGGGAAACAGTAAAATTCATGGGAAAAGCATCAATTCTCCAGAGATTAAAAAAAGCCAAAACTCAATTATTTTTTTCATATACAGACTTGACTGAAAATGATTGAGTAAATAATAAGGAAGTAAAATAAAATTTTAGAAGAGGACATCCATAGAAGCAGTGTATTTTTTTTTACTTAGTAGTATTCATAGTCTGTTTCCTTTAAGTGTTTTCTCTATTTAGTGATGTGGGACTATGCATCCAGACTTACATGTTACTTCTGATTACACTGGTTACGTATGGCTTTTCATATGTGGGTTATTATCTTGTAGCTTATATATGCACATAATATTGAGTATTTCTTGAGTGTCGATGAAAAAAATAAATCATTGGTATGAGAAAACACTGGCATTATAAGGCATTCATCTGAAATTATTCAACCTTTCACAAGCAAATGAGAAAGATTACAGGATTAGACCAAATCCTGGATTCCCTTTCCTCTCTGCCTATCTGTATTCATAATAGTTGAAAGAGAGACAAATGAAGCTATTGGTTGCTCAGTCTTTAAAGCTTTATTACAATTTAAAAGCATTAAAAAAGAGAGAAAATGGAAAAATTTTATCAAAGGCTGGGGATGATCATCATATTGAGTAGCTGAAATTTCCATTTAATGACAATGAAGAATGAAGATAGGAGTTGTAAAGATATGGCTTTATTATTGATATCCTGCAGTCTTCTCAATTCCGAAGAATTGAGGGTGGAGCTTTCAAAGGCCTTTGTCAGGATGTGAAAGTGACAATTGGGCACCTCTCTGGAGAAAATGAAATGGGTCGTGATTTCTAATTCTATACAAACTGCACAGGACAAGCTCATAGCCTTGGATAGAATTCACAGCACAACTCAAGACTCCCCTGAATGGTTGCTCTGTCACATATACTCCCTGGACCCCAGGAGTGTGAATGGGTTATAGGGCAGGGCCACAAGAGCACCAAGCTGCCAAAGGAAAGGCACTCGTGTTCTCTCAGTATCTGTTTCTCTCCCCTTTCCCCAAAACGCCCTCCATTTCATCTTTGACTCCAGCCTGTGCCAACACAGCCCATGGGCTCCAGGGAAAGCAGAGTCCATCCCCAGTTCCCGGGGGTCCCTCATTGGTGGAAGGATAATTCAGTCCCCACTGTTACAATAATTGATTCTGGAATAGACATGTTTCCCAAATAACAGACACTTGCTGGGGACAATGGGGAGAGTAATTCCTTTGTCCTTTAGAGAGGGCCACTAGTTTGGATACATTCCTTTCCTCTTGACATGATGGGTAGGATATTAGGCTTGAAACTGCTGCAGCAAACCTGAAACAGATATGTGCAAAGAGAAGAAACAGAATGGAAGAGAAAAGAGCCATAACCCTGATCAAACTGTATCAGAGCATTGATTTTAGAGCTCTCTGCTTATGATTTTCCTTAATTGTTCAGGCCAATTTAAGTGAACTTCTTGTTTTAAAAAAAGATTCATTTATTTATTTGTTTCAAAGGCAGAGCATCAGAGAGGGGAGAGAGGAAGAGGGACCATTTCTTTGAGCTAAGATTATCACTGCTGAGAGAAAACAGAGACCTGTGATATTCAAGTCTACAATCAGATTGGTATATTTTACCCATCTGTTTTAATAGTGCTATCAAGTTATGACTAGTGAATTTCATAGTGTTTGTGGGTGGGGTGTGTCAAAGCTCTTGGAAGTCATAATACTTTAGATATGACTTTTTAAAAAAGAGTTTATTTATTATTATTTTTTTATTTATATGAAAGGTGGGTAGGGGAAGGAGAGAGAGAGAGACCTCCCATCCAATGGTTCACTTTCTAAATCTTGCATCAGCTTAGGGCTGGATCAGGTTAAAGCTGGGATCTAGGAACTCAGTCTGGGTCTCCCACATGAATGGCAGGTATCCAAGTACTTAGCCATCACCCACTGCCTCTCATGGTGCACATTAGCTGGGAGCTGGAATTGGAAGTGAAGTAGGGACTTGAACCCAAGCACTCAAATATGGGATGTGGATATCCCAAACATCTCAACTACCACATCAAGAAATAGCTTTTAAAAGCAATTTAATACCATTCTAAATGTATGGTGTAGTTTTCAGGCGGAAAATCTGGCTCTGCTGTATGAAGAACCCTAGTGACTCTGGACTTCTTTGTTATAATCTTAAGGCCTCTCTGTTCATTGTTACAGCCACAGAGACAGCAGTCTTATAGCTAAGAGTAACTGTAAAGCCATTTAAATAAATAAATAGCTTGGACAATGCCAAACGGAGATGGCCTTCATAAAATGCTGTGAAACTTAAGTCTTTTACTCATCTGTCTTTTGGAAGTCTTACTCACAGTTTGGTAGGTGGCTCTAATCATTCTTAGGTTCCTTCAGTTCTTCAGAACTTCAAAAATAGCCCTTTTTTATTTTATTTTTTTTTGTCCTAACTCTCTTACCTTGTGAATCTATGTTTTTTCTCTCTAGAGTACATTTTAGCCCTTTCCTATAAAAATCAATCAAGGCAATCTATAATTCTCTTATTTCTTCCTGCCACTCATTACTCAGATCTGCACAGTTAGGCCCAAGAGTTGCGTATGTGAGGAAAGAATTTTCCATGACATCATGTAAAAATATTGAACATTCATAAACAGCATTTTTTTTTATTGTTTAGCATCACTTCGATATGAGCAACATTACCTCTCCAACATCATTTCCTACCTTAGTCCCACTTCTGCCACCAAAGGATATAAGCAGATGTGTAGCATGGTCACAATTGCATTTTAGAAAGATCACTCTGATTGCTGTTTAAAAATGAACTGGGATTTTGCTGGAGTAAAGAACAGGAGAGACAGTAGGGAAATCAATTAAGAAATGACAGAATAGACCAAGAATGAGATATTGATAGTTTGGATCAGGTGACAGCAAGTGAGACAGATTTAGGTTGAAAGGTTCAAGATATATTTTGGTGATTTCTGACTAGGAAACAGAGGGGGTTGTTATCCAGAGTTTGGAATATAGACAGAAGATCTAGTAGTAGGGTAAAATACTGCAGGGTAAAATATTGAGATTGGACTTGGACGTGTTGAGTTGAGGACTTCCAGGGTATCTACTTGGGTGTTTATTTGGCATTTGACTTAGATAGGTCTAGGAGTCAGGCCAGAGATGTGGATTTTGGAGTTGACTGCTGAGCTGTGAGTTTGAGGAGCTTACCATAGAAGGTATACAGTAGAACTGGGGAGCACTGTCATTTAACTTGTGGATAAAGGAAACATGAGGGACAAAACCTGAGAATTGTTGGTTTAGACCAAGAGGAGTAGAGTCCCAATGATTGATTTATTGATCAGAGCACTGCAGATACAAGTATAGTGCTCAGTTCTGAGTGCCAGCAGATAAGGATGATCAGCGTGTCAGGAGGAAGGCCCCCAGGATGGGGAGAAATCTGGAGCCCACGTTCAAGTAAGGTGGTGAATGTTCTCATGTGGAAAAGATTTATGGGGAAATTATTTGTTACGCAGAGAGGGATTTAGCTTTGCCTTTATACTTCCAGAAGGGATAATGAGGAAGTAAAAGAAGCATGCTTCAGTTGATATAAAGAAAAATTTTACAATGTATTAAAAAACAGAATAGATTGAGTTGTTTGGATGAGCACCCTTTTTATAGAAGTGTTTGAGCATGTTCTGAGTGGCCCTTGGTCAGACATGGGGTTCCTACACCAAATAAGAAATTTAACTGTTAAGATTAGCTTCTTGTTTTAGAAGTCAGAAACTGTATGAGATTGATGCCTTTTTTATTTTTATTATTTAATCTTCTTTCTCTCTCTCTTTTCAAAAAGATTTGTTTATTTGAAAGGCAGAGTTACAGAGATACGGTGAGAGACAAAGAGAGAGAAAGATCTTCCATCTGCTAGTTCATTCCCCAGATGGCCGCAACGGCTGAGGCTGGACCAGGCTGGATCCAGGAGCTTCATCTGGGTCTCTCACATGGGTGCAAAGGCCCAAGAACTTTGGCCATCTTCTGCTGCTTTCCCAGGAACATTATCAGGGAGCTGGATTGGAAATGAAGCAGCTGACACTTGAACTGGTACTCACATGGGGATGCTGGCATTGCAGGCTACAGATAAACCCACTGGGTCACAATGCTGGCCCCTTTATTTGTATTTTTAAATATTATTTATTTGAAAGGCAGAGAAGTGAAAACAAGAGAGTGAGTGGTATCCTCCATCTACTGGCTTATTCCTTCAAATGCCTGCAACAGTCAGGGCTGGGCCAGGCTGAATCCAGGAGCCACGAACTCTATTCGGGTCTCCCATGTGGGTGGCAGGATATCAAATAGTTGGGCTATCATCCACTGCCTCCCAGGTGCGTTAGCAGAAAGCTGGATTGGAAGTATGGAGTAACCATGACTTGAACCAGCACTCTGATATTGGATGTGGGTATTATAATTGGTGGCTTAACCTGATGTGTCACAATGCCAGCCCCTGTATTTGTGTTTAATACACATACTTAAGGCTACTATGCATATAAGAGCTATGTTGTATCATTCAATGAGCCTTAAATGAATAGAAGTAGTGGCAGTTTATTCTTTGGAGGACCTAAGTGAAAGTGACATGAATCCCCGCCACGGTCATATCTGCACTCATGACATTTTGTTGAGAATTCCTCCGAGAGAGGAGGACTTAGGATTGAGTCAGTTTTGTGGCCTTGAACTGAGACAGTTGACGAGACGTCATATAATAAGAGGGCAAGATGCCCTCGGGGCTTCACATACATTTTATCAAAATGTTGTGAAGGAAAATCAATATTTTCCTGCTGGCAGTGAAAATCCACACCTCACCAAGTTGCTAGGGATAAACATTTTATTTTCAAACACCATGCCTCAGTCCCCCAACCTGAACAAGTGCTTCACTCTCTCTGGATGGAGCATGGTGTGGTAGGCTTGGCAATGACCCTGTTTTGGAATGAAAATACATTCTTCCTTCCATTCAAGGCTCTTTTTCTCCCAAATTTTGCTTCCATGAAGCTGTTCTTGGTCACCTGGTGTAAACTTTGATGCCATTCAAGCTTTCATTTCTTCTTTCTCTGTGTTATGTTTTTCCTTAACATTTATCTTACACAGAAACAGGATTTCAGATGAGGATTTGAGTGTCAGGGGTTTGTTTGGGAATTGATCCCAGGAAACCCAGTGGGGTATGAGAGATTAGACAGAGGAAGGGAAGGGGGCCTCTTCAGGGAGTGTCCACCAGCAGGTCACTGCTGTGGGCAGCTGGGACTCAGGCCCGTGGAGCATGTCTGGGAGGTGCTCTGAGCAGGCCTCTGCCACCTCTGAGGCCTGAGGAAGTCAGTATGGTTATTCCCCAGTGCACACCAGTCCCTGGGGAGGGCTGCTGTGGGGAGCTTGCTCTTTGGTGTCCCGACATATCTAGTCTGTATCCCCAGAGGCCAGAGAGAGGCTCCGTTTTGTGTCGCTCCCCCTCTTCGTGGAGGAGCAACACAGGACCCTGCGCTGTTCTTTCGTCTGCTCGGCCCTCCCCGGGTTTGCTGCTGGTTCTTCCCGGGTTGGCTACTATCCCTTCCACCTCCGTGGAAGGGCAGTTCCCCCTGGCCACATTCCCCACTTCCGCAGGGGAGCGGCACACCGCCGGCCGGCTCTCTCGGGGGCTGCACAGGTTCCCTTAGATGTTCCCCATAGATGTTTCTGGTGCATGCCGTCTCTCTCCTCCTTTATAGTCCTCCTCCGCCAATCCCAACTCGGCTGAGTACGCTGCTCTCCAATCAGGAGCAAGTCCTACAGTTAATTGGTTGAACTGGAGGCAGCTGTGCGGAAGCTGTTTACTTCTCTCCCAGCGCCATATTGTGGGAGAGCAGATGCATAGAATAAGTCCTAATTCGAGTAACTTAGTCTAGTCCGGATTGCTCCCCACAGTTTTGTTTCACCGCAGGCTGGATGTGAATGGGGGATCCAGAAGGAATTTGAGATGGGCACTGGTGGTATCTACTGGAAAACTTGTTACTGCCTATGCTGTGGCGATTTTTCTGGTTTATCTTTGTTATCTTTCTCCCACTATCATGAAAGCTTCATGAAGACAGGTATACTTCTCTGTTTTGTTCACTGTTTTGTGGTAGTAGAAACTTGGCCTCTGGGTTGTTTATTCATTATTTAGCAAATATTAATGGATGCCTCATCTGCACCAGGTTCTTCTCTCACACTCCATGATACTATGAGCTCCTGCAGGCTGAGTGGATCTCCACCAGCTTTGCCTATACTGAACCAAAAGAGCTAATTGCCCTTACATGGGTAAGATGGTAGTCAGACAAGCACATTTGCTGTAATGTGTATTTTTGAGGGCTAATGGATAACCATGACTGTGTGAGCTTCTAGGCTAGAGGAAGCTCAGTAGGGCACGGAGGAGAAAATGTAGACAACAGGTTAGAGTGCTCAGCCCAGCTTGCACAGAGCCTCCTTACTGACTGAGCGAGTTTGGGCACATGGAACCCGGAATCTGAAGCCTGCGTCTGGCTGACAGCAGGGTGCAAGTCTCAGGAGAAAGTTGCAACCATAAGATCTGCTAAACCGCACAGATGACACACTGAATTTGAAATCAACAACTTTTCCAGAGCATTCAAAAAATCATTAATTTATATTACACTTGCCATTTTACCATGTATTCAACTTTATTTAAAAAAAAACATTTATTTTATTTGAAAAGCAGAGTTACAGAGAGGAACACACACACACATGCACACACACAGAGATCTTCAATCCACTGGTTTATTCCCCAGACGGCCGCAATGGCTGGGGCTGGGCCAGGCCAAAGCCAGTAGCCAGGAGCTTCTTCCGTGTTTCCTATGTGGGTAGCAAGGACCCAAACAGTTGGGTAATCCTCTGCTGCTCTCTCAGGCCATTAGAAGGGAGCTGGATTAGAAGTGGAGCAGCCAGGGTTGGAACCAGTGTCCGTATGGGATGCTGGTATCGCAGCCGGCGGCTTTACCTGCTGCTGCAGAGTGCTGGCCTCCATCAGTTTTTTATCTGAAAATACTTGGCCCATCTTTTCATCCCACCATTGGTCTCTCTCTGAATCCTAGCTTTATTTGTTTGAGCTTCCCATTATTTCTTAATTCAGCAAGCTCATGGTTAGCTCTCACTTATCTGCTCTGTCCTTTGTATGTGCTCCATCTACTTCTCTCTCCCTTCCTCCCATCCCCATGTCCCATCCTCTACCCTTTCCAACCCATGATAGACACAATTAATCACTATTCTTGAAAACTGTGAGTCCTAGTGTATTTTTAAATTCCAATCGATTGACAAATACAAATGAATTTTTATTATACATTATTTGGAAAAAATCATACTTCTTACTCTTCTATTAATAGAGTTAATAAAGATTAAGTGGACTAAAAACAGTTTCAGGTTACATTTCTACATATTCTACTGTTGAATTTTTCCTCTGTGGTCAAATTTTCAGATAACCAAAGGTGTAGGTACACAGTCGTAGCTCCAATCACTCTTGTTAACAATTTTTGATGTGATTTCTAATTGCAGACTTTTCTATAACCAGCAGAAGAATACAGACTATTTTAAAATCACTCATGGAGTTCTCTAGAGTATATTCTCCAAATAGGGGAGAAAATTTATTCTAAATGCAAATCCAAACCATTTTTTAAGTGTAACAGCAGGGAGGAAAAAATTAAGAGACATTTGTTTTGTGCAGGCACATCTGGCTTGGAAGTAAAACCTTAAGAAAAGGCTACTTGGGGGTTGTTGGCAAATTAGGCCATCATTATCAGATAACATTTTGTCATATTATTTATCATGTGTTGTTAAGCTGAGCATTGCACAAAGCTAGATTAGTTACAGCCAAATTCCCATAGGAGAATTAAACCAGGTTGGGAAATTCCATACTCCAATTCATCAAGGCTTAGTAAGAGTGTCCATGGTCAAGGAAGTTGTATTTCTGGAACCCTCCTGTCCCCAAAATGGCATTTAGTCTGCAGTAAATCTGCCAGATCATCAGGTCACGTGTGGATCTACCAAAACCACACAGGTCTGAGACCCTAGTTTTTCTGTTCCCAGAAGCATCATATGATAGTGGCACAAAGACACAAGTAGACCAACCACTTGGTTGTGCAAAAGCTAAAAGGTAAATTAGACAAATAGAGAAAAAGCCTTTATAATATGTTAGAATTAGGGCCAACAAAATGCATGCTTTTTAACCTACATTTTTAACGGCTCCCTTGGTGTTCTATAAAGGTTTTCTCTCAAGTAAAACAATGAGCTCGCTGGTGTGATAAATTAGCAGACACCGTCTTTGGCATGAAGTATTCCTGTGTTGCAAATCACTGATTTTATTAGATGGAGCTCCAGCAGCAGTCTAATGCTGCCTCATGAAAAATCCATAACCGTTCAATCTAATTTTAATGATTTTGGAAAATAATCGTAGATATTTGAGAACAGCCCACTTACTCACATTCCCACTTTATAGTTGTGTCCCTGAAAGTGAACATGGTTTATGGATTTTTGTTGTTGTTTTTTTTTTAAACAATGTGAAAACCCAACTCAGTTCATCTTCACTGGCTCAATTCATATCCCACCTCTATTCTAAGCATATTTCTTGTACCTTGCAAATGTTTATAACTTGTTTACTTATTCCTTTTGTTTCTAAGCTCATTGGGGGAAGATAAATACTAATTCAGTTGGACATTTAGACGCCATTATAATACTTGGGAGGAATGTACATGATGGCTTGTATTTGTATTTCAGAGTAACTGAAAATATCTGTTCTTAACATTGTCTTTAGATATGTAATTACAGAATGGGAGGAATTTTTAAGATAAAAAATTGATGACAGCAATCTCAGAGTAGACTGTAACTCTGTTCTATTTGCCTTCTAATTTCATTTGTTTACCTATGTGTAAATCTTTATTCATGTGACATATTCATTGTGTGAAAGCCACGCTATTTTCCTATTTATGCAAACCTCTTGGGAATACACAAGGATTTGATGAGTTCTTGCAAATAGGTCACTACCTTTTTTTCTTTGACTGCAAGAAGCCATTTTTCTGCCACAAGCTTACTATCGGAGGAGAAAAGGATATTACTGTATTTCAGTGTGCCTTGATTCATGTTTATTAACATTACTGTCTATCCATCGATTAGACCATACACATTTTCAAGTATCTCAGGGTAAGAGAACGTGTTACTTCTCAGGTTCCACAGTTGTATAAATTCCTTTTTCTAGGAACGAATTGTTATATATCAGCATATGTTTTTACCATTGTAATCATCATGTGGCAACAGCAAATATTTAGCCTAATAAAACATTATTTTATCTGTACCTATGTTTCTATTTCTGTTTATTTTCTTGTATACTTTTTTCAGTGTAAAATACATTTATTGGTGTTTAATTTTAGCACTATGAAAACTTATTCTTTTATTTCATTTTAATGGCTTTAACTAGCATTTGTTGTTTGATGCTATTAGGAAACCCATTCTTTGCTGGATTAAGATGACGGAGCAAAGAGGGAGCTTATTTATCTAGTCTAGGAGAAGATAGTTTAAGAAAAGTAGAGAGCGTGCAGTCTCAGGGAAGAGTGAGGGAGAAAACAGCAGAAGAAACTCCATGAAGGTTGGAGGTGTACAACAGTCCTATGTGGAGGGTGTGGATGTGCACAAATCAGGACCCTAGCAGGTGAGAGCTTCCACACCAGGTTTGGAGAGTGAGGTGAGATTGAACTACAGCAGCCTAAGCCACTGGTGATAAAGCTGCAGGAAAAGCCTGGAAGGAATCTGGCTTTGAGCCCTGCAGGGGCTCCAAGTGTACCTGACAAACTAGAGGAGAAAAAATTGTGGGGGGGGGGTACATGTTTCTCTGTCCCTGATCATCCTGTAACAAGCCAATAGAGAGTGGGTGCCATTTTGGACATATGGAACAGTTGCACCAGCTAATGTCCATGCTCAGCAACTAGCCAGAGACTCCTGAGTCTGGTGGTAAGAACTTATAGAGGGCTGGATGCTGGTGAATGTAGGTGGCTTGTGTACTAGGACTGTGAAAATATTGAGGCTGCATGGGAAGTCTCAGGGTGTGGCTGAGACATTGGGCAGTCACGGTGGGAGGCTCCACACACTAAGGGCTCCCTGGTACCCTGGTGAGGGACATTGCTGGGGAACTTACTTACACTGCACAGATTGTGTGGTCCTTGTGGAAGTGCAGATGAATATTATACCCACTAGGTTTAGCGCCAGGCACTGGTCCCTTTGAGGAAAGGAAATGAGCTGAGTCTATGCCAACAGAACAGAACAGCCTCCCCTCTGTTTTAAAAAAAAAAAAGAGAAAGAAGGGGAGATTTACCACACCCAACCTGGGTGTCATTTAACTCTTCCTTTATCGTGGAACACTGAACAGAGCTCCCTGGCCACACCAAACACATGCTTCTAGGTATTCCCTGAAAGTGGAAACTCCGCTAACCCACACATAAGATAAAAGCCGCCACAGCAAAAAACAAGGAAACCAACAAGTATCTCCACAAATGCGGAATAATGAATGCATTAATTCAAGAAACAAGAATAAAGAATGCAACATGACACCTCCAAAAGAATACCACACCTCAGTACTAGATTGTGAAGATGAGACTGAAGAAATGCAAGAAATGGAATTCAAAATATTGATCGTAGGATTACTTGGAAGTAATCAGAAGCAAATGTACAAACTAATGAAATCCATATATGACATGAAAGAAAATTTCTTCCATGAAATTGAGATCTTAAAACAAAATGAAATCTTGGAAATGAAGAATTCAACAGAACAAATAAATGCAGTAGAAAGCCTAAACAACAGAATTGGTGAAGCAGAAAAAAGAATATTGGACTTAAAAGACAAAGCACAGGGAATTATATAGTTGGACAAAAACAAGAAGAGAAAATTAGAAAACTAAAAAACACTGTTGGGAATCCACAGGATACTATCAAACAATCCAACATACAGGTCCTAGGAGTTCCTAAAGGAATGTTAAAAATGTTAAGGGATCTAAAGATAGACATAGACTCAAATACAATAGTTATGGGGGACTTCAATACCCTACTTTCAGCAATGGACAGATCAACCAAGCAGAAAATCAGCAAGTAAACAACAGAGTTAGACATTATAGACCAAATGTACCTAACAGATATCTACAGAACTTTCAATCCTAAAGTTTCAGAATATACATTCTTCTCACCAGTGTGTGGAACTTTCTCTAGGATTGACCACATGGTAGGCCATAAAGTAAGTCTCAGTAAATTCAAAAAAATTGAAACCATACCATGCATCTTCATGGACCACAATGGAATGATGCTGGAAATCAGCAACTCAGGAATCTCTAAAACATACACAAACACATGGAGACAAAACAACGTGCTACTGGATGAACAGTAGGTAATTGAAGAAATCAAGAAAGAAATAAAAAAATTTCTGGGAACAAATGAAGATGACAACACAATATATTAAAACTTATGGATACAGCAAAAGCTGTATGAGGGAAGATTATAGCAATTGGTGCCTACATCAAGAAATTGGAAAGGCACCAAAAAAATGAGCTATCAATGCACCTCTAGGTTCTAGAAAAACAACAGCAAGTTAAATCCAAAATTAGGAGGAGAAAAGAAATAATTAAAATTAGAGAAGAAATCAACAAAATTGAAACCAAATAACAATACAAAAGATCAGCAAAATGAAGAGCTGTTTTTTGAAAAAATAAACAAAACTGACACACCATTGGCCCAAATAACCAAAAAAAAGAGAGAGAAGACCCAAATCAATAAAATTAGAGATGAAAAAAGGAATGTAACAACAGACACCACAGAAATAAAAAGAGTCATCAGAAATTACTATAAAGACTTGTATGCCCGCAAACAGGGAAATCTAGCAGAAATGGATAAATTCTTGGACACATACAACCTACCTAAACTGAACCATTAAGACATAGAAAACCTAAACAGATCCATAACCAAGACAGAAATTGAATCAGTAATAAAGGCCCTCCCCACAAAGAAAAACCCAGAACCAGATGGATTCACTGCTGAATTCTACTAAACACGTAAAGAAGAACTAACTCCATTTTTCTCATGGTATTCAAAATAAGTGAAAGAGGAAATCCTCCCAAATTCTTTCTATGCAGCCAGCATCACCTTAATTCCTAAACCTGAAAAAGATGCAGCAGGGAAAGAGAATTACAGATCAGTTTCCCTAATGAAAATAGACGCAAAAATCCTCAATAAAATTCTAGCCAATAGAATGAAACAACCCATCAGAAAGATCATCCACCCAGACCAAGTGGGATTTATCCCTGGTATGCAGGGATGGTTCAACATTCGCAAATCAGTCAATGTGATACACCACATTAACAAACTGCAGAAGAACTCTGGCCTCGAAATCAGCCCTTATGGCATTTGGATCTGGCTGAAGGGCCCATGAGAGTATTTTAGGCATGGAAAGCCAAGACACTCTGGCAAAAACAAAAACAAACAAACAAAAAAGACAAAAACAAAACAAAAACAAACCTAAATGAAAGATCTCTGCGAGTGAGATCCGAGATCCCAGTGGAAAGAATGAGCCATAAAAGGAGGTACCTTTCTCTGAAGGGAGGAGAGAACTTCCACTTTGACTATGGCCTTGTTGAAATAAGATCAAAGTCGGCGAGCTCAGGGGGCTTCTATGGCCTTGGAAACTCATGACTAGAGCCTGGGGAGATTACTGACACCATAAACAAGAGTGTCAATTTGTTAAGTCAACAACAGGAGTCACTATGCACCTACTTCTCATGTAGGATCTCTGTTCTTAATGTGTAGTTCAATGTGAATTAATGATATGAGTAGTGCTCAAACAGTATTTTGTACTTTGTGTTTTGTGTGGGGGCAAACTGATGAAATCTTTACTTAACATATACTAAATTGATCTTGTGTATATAGAGAATTGAAAATGAATCTTGATGTGAATGGAAGGGGAGAGGGAGCGGGAGATGGGAGGGTTGCAGGTGGGAGGGAAGTTATGGGGGGGGGAAAGCCATTGTAATCCATAATGTGTACTTTGGAAATTTATATCTACTAAATAAAAGTTAAAAAAAAACTGCAGAAGAAAAACCATATGATTATCTCAGTAGATGCAGAGAAAGCACTTGATAAAATACAATACCCTTTCATGATGAAACCTCTAAGCAAATTGGTTTTAGAAGGAACATTCCTCAATACAATCAAAGCAATTTATGATAAACCCATGGCCAGCATCCTATTGAATGGGGAAAAATTGGAAGCATTCCCACTGGGATCTGGAATCAGACAAGGATACCCACTGTCACCGTTGCTATACAATATAGCCCTGGAAGTTTTAGCCAGAGCCATTAGGCAAGAAAAAGAAATTAAAGGGATACAAATTGGGAAGGAGGAAGTAAACTATCCCTATTTGCAGATGATATGATTCTATATATAGGAGATCCAAAAGACTCCACTAAGTGACTATTGGAACTCACAGAAGAGTTTGGTAAAGTCACAGGATATAAAATCAATACATGAAAATCAACAGCCTTTTTATTTTTTTTTTAACTTTTACTTAATAAAGTTCCAAAGTACAGCTTATAGATTACAATGGCTATTCCCCCCCAATAACTTCCCTCCCACCTGCAACCCTCCCATCTCCCCCTCCCTCTCACTAGGCTGTTGTCATGAGTTGCCAAGGCTATGGAAGCCTTTTGAGTTTGCCAACTCCGATCTTATTTAGACGAGGTCATAGTCAAAGTGGAAGTTCTCTCCTCCCTTGAGAGAAAGGTACCTCCTTCTTTGATGGCCTGTTCTTTCCACTGGGATCTCACTCGCAGAGATCTTTCATTTAGGTCCTCTTTTTTTTTTTTTTTTTTTTGCAGGAGTGTCTTGGCTTTCCATGCCTGAAATTCTGTTATGGGCTCTTTAGCCAGATACGAATGCCTTAAGGGAACAGCATTTTTATACACAGACAATGCCACGGCTGAGAAAGAACTTCTAAGATAAATCCGATTCACAATAGCTTCAATAAAAAAATCAAATACTTTGGAATAAATATAACCTAGGATGTCAAATATTTCTATGATGAGAATTATAAAACATTAAGGAAATAAATATAAGAAAATACAAAAAATGGACAAATTTTCCATGTTCATGGATTGGAAGAATAAATGTCATCAAAATGTCCATACTTCTGAAAGCAATTTATAGATTTAATGCAATACCAATCTGTCGCTCCCCCTCTTCGTGGAGGAGCAACACTAAACCCTGCCTAGGTTTCCTATCCGAGTCACGGCACCATTATGTCGCTCCCCGTCTTCGTGGAGGAACAGCACAGGACCCTGCGCTGTTCTTTTGTCTGCTCGGCCCTTCCCGGGTTTGCTGTTGGTTCTTCCCGGGTTGGCTACCGACCCTTCCACCTCCGTGGAAGGGCAGTTCCCCCTGCCACTTTCCCCACTTCCGCGGGGGAGCGGCACACCGCCGGCCTGCTCTCTCGGGGGCTGCTCAGATGTTCCTCAGGTGTTCCTGGTGCATGTTGTCTCTCTCCTCCTTTATAGTCCTCTTCCACCAATCCCAACTCTGCTACCCACATGCCGAGTACGCTGCTCTCCTGCAATCAGGAGCAGGTCCTGCTGTTTATTGGTTAAACTGGAGGCAGCTGCGTAGAAGCTGTTTCCTCCTCTCCCAGCGCCATATTGTGGGAGAGCAGATGCATAGAATAAATCTTAATTTGAGTAACAGTCTAGTCCCAGTTGCTCCCCACAGATCCCCCTTTCTTTTTATTTTTGGTGTTGATACGCGCCTTTCTTCGGTGCCCCGCGGCACACACTCTGCTCTGCTTGCTGGAGTTGCCCACAGGTGCTTACAAGCCCTACCAATCAGGCAAACCGAATCCAGGTCCTCTCTTTGCCATGTTGTGAGGAGGTTTTTAGGCGCTGATGCGTGCCTGTGTTCGGTGCCCTGCAGCGCATGCTCTGCTCTGCTAGAACTGCCTGCAGGTGCTTACAAGCCCTACCAAGCAGGCAAACCGAATCCAAGCCTTCTCATTGCCGTCTTGTGGGGAGACTTATTGGTGTTGATAACGTGCCTGTCTTCGGTGACCTGCAGCCGCCCACAGGTGCTTATCGTCTTACTAATCAGGCAGACTGAATCCAAGCCCTCTCATTGCCATGTTGTGGGGAGGCCTTATTTTTCTCTATTTCTCTATCTCTGGGCATTCCTATCTCTCCTATTTTACTTCTATCTGCCAGCATTCCTATTTCTCTCATTTTACTTCTAAACTTCTATTTCTCTTATCCCCGCAGCTTCCCGGTGCCCGCCCTGAGGCTGCTTCTCGGCGCCTCGCCCCGCGGCGGCTTCCCGGCTCTGCGCAGCTTTCTGGCTTCGCATGCTCTGCGGTCTCTGCGCCCTTTGCGCCCGCACCATGGCCTTCGCGCCAGCCCCGTGTTTTCTCTGTTAGCGCCCCATGCACTCTCCCCGTTCGTGCCCCGCGTGCTCTCTGCGCGCAGCAGCTTCCGCGAGTCACACAGCCTAGCTCACGTTTCCGCCACCGGTATTCAGTCTAAGTTCCCCGGGCTAACCTGGCAGATTCAACCTAGCTCACGTCTGCGCCTTTCGGTTTGGCTTCCCGTCTTTTACTCCCTGGGCTAATCTGACTGATTCCAACCTGGCTTATGCGTCCGCCTCTAGTTTTAGCTTTTCGCCTTTTGCTCCCCAGGCTGACTTGAAGAATCCCAAGCTGGCTTACGTCTCCGCCTCAGCCTGCCCCCGCGGCTTCAATTTCCCTAACATTTTTCTCTACCCGGTATGTTTCCCTAACTTTTCTTCCAACAATATTCCCCTCTCATTTCTCCTGGCCTCTCCCCACAGTCTGTATCTGAGTCTAAGTTTCTTCTAGGTTTCACTTTCACTTTCGACCTTAGAGATTTCTCCCAGCTTCCCCCCGTAGTCCATATCCAAGTCTATGCCTAGGCTTTTGATAGCTTCTTCCGGCACCTTTTCCGTCCGGCTTTTCCCTAGGCTCTTGCCTAGTCTCTCTCTCCGGTATTTTCCCACTTCTTCCCGTTTCTTCCCTCCTAGGTTTCCTATCCGAGTCACGGCACCATTATGTCGCTCCCTGTCTTCGTGGAGGAACGACACAGGACCCTGTGCTGTTCTTTTGTTTGCTCGGCCCTTCCCGGGTTTGCTGTTGGTTCTTCCCGGGTTGGCTACCGACCCTTCCACCTCCGTGGAAGGGCGGTTCCCCCTGCCACTTTCCCCACTTCCGTGGGGGAGCGGCACACCGCCGGCCTGCTCTCTCGGGGGCTGCTCAGATGTTCCTCAGGTGTTCTTGGTGCATGTTGTCTCTCTCCTCCTTTATAGTCCTCTTCCACCAATCCCAACTCTGCTACCCACATGCCGAGTACGCTGCTCTCCTGCAATCAGGAGCAGGTCCTGCTGTTTATTGGTTAAACTGGAGGCAGCTGCGTAGAAGCTGTTTCCTCCTCTCCCAGCGCCATATTGTGGGAGAGCAGATGCATAGAATAAATCTTAATTTGAGTAACAGTCTAGTCCCAGTTGCTCCCCACACCAATCAAAATGCCAAAGGCATTTCAGATACAGAAAAAATAATGCTTAAATTCATATGGAAACATCCAAGATCCTGAATAGCTAAAGCAATCTTTTTTTTTTTTTTAAGATTTATTTATATTTGAAAATCGGAGTTAGAGAGCGAAGGAGAGGCAGAGAGAGAGAGAGATCTTCCATCCACTGGTTCACTTTCCAGTTGTTGGTAACAGCCAGAGCTGCACCGATCTGAAGCTAGGAGCCAGGAGCTTCTTCCAGGTCTCCCACATGGGTACAGGGATCCACGGACTTGGGCCATCTTCTGCTGCTTTTCCAGGCTCATAGCAGAGAGCTGGATCAGAAGTGGAGCAGCTGGTATCTGAACTGGCGCCCATATTGGATGTCAGCACTGCAGGTGGCGGTTTTTACTTGCTATGCCACAGTGCTGGCCTCCTAAAGTAGTCTTATACAGCCAAAACAAAGATGGAGGCATCACAATGCCAGATTTCAAGACATACTACAGGGTAGTTAAAACAGCCTGGTACTGGTGTGAAAACAGACTGATAGACCAATGGAGCAGAATAGAAATGCCAGAAATCAATCCAAACATCTACAACCAACTTATATTTGACCAAGGAGCTAAAATCAATCCCTGGAACAAGGACAGTCTCTTCAACAAATGGTGCTGGGAAAACTGGATCTCTGCATGCAGAAGTATGAAGCAAGTCCCCTACCTTACACCTTACTAAAAAATCCACTCAAAATGCATTGAATACCTGAATCTATGACCTGATTCCATCAAATTATTAGAGAACATTGGGGAAACCCTGCAAGACGTTGTCATAGGCAAAGACTTACTGGAAAAGACCCTAGAGGCATAAGCAATCAAAGCCAATATTCACAAATTAGAATACATCAAACAGAAGATTCTGTACTGCAAAAGAAACACTCAGGAAAGTGAAGAGGCAACCTACAGAATGGGAGAAATTAGTTGCAAACTATTCAACTGATAAAGGATTAATAACCAGAATATAGAAAGAGATCAAGAAACTTAACAAAAACAAAACAAGCGACCCAGTGAAGAAATGGGCAACGGACTTAGACATTTTTCAAAAGATGAAATCCAAATGGCCAACAGACACATGAAGAAATTATCAGGATCTCTAGCCGTCAGGGAAATGCAAATCAAAACCACAATGTGATTTCACTTCACTCCAGTTAAAATGGCTTTCATTCAGAAAACAACAAACAACAAATGCTGGTGAGGATGTGGGGAAATAGGTACCCTAATCTGCTGTTGGTGGGAATGTAAACTGGTAAAACCACTATGGAAGACAGTATGGAAATCTGAATATAGACCTACCATATGACCCAGCCATCCCACTCCTGGGAATTAACCCAAGGAAAATTAAATCAGCATATGAAAGAGTTATCTGTACCCCCATGTTTATTTCAGCTCAGTTCACAATTGATAAGACAATCAACTGAAGTTTCTGTCAGTTGAAAACTAGATAAAGAAATTATGGGAAATATACACTATGAAATACTACAAAGTGGTAAAAAAGATGAAATACAGTCATTTACAACAAAGGGACATGTTCTCCCTGACCTGTGATAACTAATAGAGCATTTAAAAGGCAGTCTGTGGAAGTGAAATTGGCACTTTGAGAAGCAATGACTTGAACAGCCCTTATCTCTCTTTTTTTTTTATTTGACAGGTAGAGTTACAGATAGAGAGAGAGAGAGAAAGGTCTTCTCTCATTGGTTCACCCCGCAAATGATCGCTGTGGCCAGTGCTGCGCTGATCTGAAGCCAGGAGCCAGGCACTTCCTCCTGGTCTCCCATGCGGGTGCAGGGCCCAAGCACTTGGGCCATCCTCCACTGCCTTCCTGGGCCACAGCAGAGAGCTGGACTGGAAGAGGAGCAACTGGGACCAGAACCCGGTGCCCAAATGTGATGCCGATGCCGCAGGCAGAGGATTAGCCAAGTGAGCCATGGTGCCGGGCCCGTAGCCCTTGTCTTGACTGTTGAGGAACAGTGTTTTTTTTTTTTTTAAGATTTATTTTATTTATTTGAAAGACAGAGTTACAGAGAGGTAGGGACACAGAGGTCTTCCATCTTCTAGTTCACTCCCCAGATGCCTGCAATGGCTGGAGCTGTGCCGATCAGAAGCCAGGGCTAGAGGCTTCTTCTGGGTCTCCCATGTGCGTGCAGGGGTCCAAGGACTTGGACCATCTTCTACTGCTTTCCCAGGCCATAGTAGAGAGCTGGATCAGAAGAGGAGCATCCGGGACTAGAACTGGTGCCCATGTGGGATGCTGGCACCTCAGCACTGCGCCACAATACCTGCCCCAGTGTTTTTTTTTTTTTTTTTAATACTATTTGTTGAACTCTTTACTTAATATAGAGTTAAACCTGTATATAACATCAATTAAAAATAGATCTCAGTAAAGTAAAGGGAGGAGGAAGAGAGTTGGGAGTACGGGTGGGAGGGCAGGCATGGTGGGAAGAATCACCATATTCCTAAAGTTGTAATTGTGAAGTGTATGATGTTTGTAACTTTAAGGCTGTATAGTTCTGCATATGTTCCTGCAGATTTACTTCTAAGGGTATTTTTAAAATTTTTTAAAAGAGGAAATACGTTTTAAAATTTTTAAAAAATTTTTAAAGTGTATTTGAAAGACAGAGTTACGGAGAGATAGAGACAGAGAGAAGTCTTCTATCTGCTGGTTTATTCCCCAGATGGCTGCAATGGCTGGAGCTGTGCCAATCTGAAGCCAGGAGCCAGGAGCTTCTTCTGGGTCTCCCACGTGGGTGTAGTGGCCCAAAGACTTGGCCATCTTCTGCTTTCCCAGGCCATAGCAGAGAGCTGGATCAGAGGTGGAGCAGCTGGGACTAGAACTGGCACCCATATGCGGTGCCAGCGCTTCAGGCCAGGGCTTTAACCTGCTGCGCTACAGCGCCGGCACCTAAGGGTATGGTTTAAAAAGGGTATCCCAAATCCCTTTAAGCTGGGTGGTAAAAATATCATTTTAAATGTTAAAATGCTCACAGGGAGAGGATTAAGGGTCTGGTAATAATAATAGATAGAATTAAAAAGGAGTGAATGGCCCAACATGGGAAGCAATCCACACAGCAGATTCATAGAATGACACTTTAAATAGCACTCTGACCTCAGAATCAGCCATTAAGGCATTCTGGTCTGGCTGAAAAGCCCATGATAGCCTTTTAGTCATGGAAAGCCAAGGCACTGTGGCAAAAAATGTCCTACATGAAGGACCTTGGTAGGTGATACCCCAGTAGAAAGAAGTGGTCATCAAAGAAGGAGGTATTTTCTCTGAAGAGAGAGAGGACTTGTACTTTGTTTATGACCTTGTCTAAATACTAGCGGAGTTTGTGGATTCAAAAAGCTTCGATTGCCTAGACAGCATATCAGGAGCCTTTGGTGAACACTGACATCATACATAAGAGTGTTAATTGCTAAATTAACAATAGAAGTCACTGTGCACTAGCTTCCCATGCATGACTTCTGTCCTCAAAGATTTATATTATAATTACGTCTAAGTGCTTGAAAAACATATATCATTTTTTGGTTCTTCTTTAAAGTTAATTTAGTGTCTAAAAAAAAAAAACCCCAAGTGAAATTAAAAAAAAGAAACCTATCTTTTAATAGATAGAAACTTTGAAAATAAATGGTAACAAAAATTTCCTAAAAGCAAATTTTCTAATTCCTAATTTTCCTAAAAGCAAATCAGAGTACTGGAAGAATAGTAGCAGAGTCTGTTTGGTTTCTTCAGTTTCCCCAGTTAAGACTTAGAGTAGACAAATCTTGAAACTTACAGATCGAAACAGAAGTAGAATTCGTCCACTTTCCTGTGTGGGTGTGCATGTGTATATAGGACTGTTTATCCAGCTAACAATCTTTTTGTTGAAATCTTTACTTAGTACATACTAAATTGATCTTCTGTATATAAAGATAATTGAGGCTGGTGCCGCGGCTCATTAGGCTAATCCTCCGTCTTGTGGCGCCAGCACCTCGGGTTCTAGTCCTGGTTGGGGCGCCAGATTCTGTCCCGGTTGCCCCTTTTCCAGGCCAGCTCTCTGCTGTGGCCAGGGAATGCAGTGGAGGATGGCCCAAGTGCTTGGGCCCTGCACCCCATGGGAGACCAGGATAAGTACCTGGCTCCTGCCATTGGATCAGCACGGTGTGCTGGCTGCAGCGGCCATTGGAGGGTGAACCAACGGCAAAAAGGAAGACCTTTCTCTCTCTCTCTCTCTCTCTCTCACTCTCACTGTCCACTCTGCCTGTCAAAAATAAAATAAAATAAAAAAGATAATTGAAAATGAATCTTGATATGAATGGGATGGGAGAGGGAGTGGGATATGGGATGGTTGCGGGTGGGAGGGAGGTTATGGGGGGAAAAAGCTGCTATAATTCAAAAGTTGTACTTTGGAAATTTATATTTATTAAATAAAAGTTTAAAAAAAGTATTTGAAAGGCAGATAGAGCAAGAGCAAGAGGGAGAGAGAGTGAGATCTTCCATCTGCTGGGTCACTCTCTGTATGCCTGTGACAGCCAGGGGTGGGCCAGACCAGAGCCAGTAGTCAGGAACTCAATCTGGGTGTCCCCGTGTGGGAGGCAGGAACTCAAGTACTTGAGTGAAAAACCTGCTGTCTCGCAGCATATGCATCAACAGAAAGCTGGTATCAGGAGTGGAGCCGAGACTCAAACCTCTGGTAGGACTCAGCATCCCAAGCAACTTCTTAACCACTTGGCCAAATGCTCACTCCAGGAAAGAACTGTCTTAACTTACAAATTTGTACTGAATTTTCTTGTGATGGGTGGGAATTCTCCAAGTGAATTCTAGAGAATATTGTGTTTTTCCATGGATTTGGTATGTTAGATATGAAGGTACTCTTCTGTAGCACATGGTAGGGCATTGTTTTCCACCTGAGGTATTTTCCAGGGACTGGGCTGTGGGGGGTAGTTGCCCCCCTGTCCTCCTCAGCCCATATCAGTATTGGTACTGATAGCTTCAATTCAGAATCTCCAATTCCTAAGTCAGTCCATAGACAATTCTGAACATGGTGGTTTTCCAATGATAGACATGGACTGGAGCAGCGGAGTATAGAATTATTAACAGCTGTGATTCTGTATTCAGGTGTTGGGAGTAATGCTGGGATTATACTTTGGAGGATATGCGTGCTGTGAGACACTCCTGTAGTGCCTTTCTTTTAGATGTTGATTGGTCCTAAACCAGTATATTGCCTCTTTCTTGACCACTTTCCTTTCTGAATGTTCTCACTTGGCCTGACATCCCGCTTCTAAGAGAGCTATGGTTCCTGAATACAAAAGTAAGATAGAAGGGCCAGTGTTGTGGTTTATTGGGTTAAGCTGCTGCTTACAATGCTGGCATCCCATATTGGAGTGTTAGTTCAGGTCCTGGCTGCTCCACTTCTGATCCAGGTGCCTGATAAGGCGCCTGGGAAGGCAGTGGAAAATGGCCCAAGTGGGAGACCTGAACGAAGTTACTAACTTCTGACTTCTGCCTGATGGAGACCTGGTTGTTGCGGCCAGTTGGGGAGTGAGCCACTGGATGGAGGCAGGTCTCTCTCTCACTCAAAATAACAAATAAATAAATAAGTAATTTAAAAAATTCAAATAGATTCCAGTTGCCCAGGAAGTAGTGAAGAACATCACCAGCACGTGTGGGGAGCTTCTCCTGGTTCGATCTGACTCACAGCCACTATCTGAATTCCTGTTTACTCTTCCTTATAGCTGTGACGGCTTCTAAAGAGCAGTTTCCCTGAGTGGGAAGGCAATTTGTACCCCACACGCACTGTCTCTTTCTGAACTGTCCTCAGTTTCTGAAGTTAGAGCAGTGGATAACCTGGGTTTTCTTATCTGTAATGTTAGTGGTGGTTGGTGCTGGGGTAAGGAGAAGATTTTTTTAAAGAAGATTTTATTTATTATTTATTTGAGAGGTAGAGTTATAGAGAGTGAGAGGGAGAGACAGAAAAGTCTTCCATCCCCTGGGTCACTCCCCGAATGGCCACAATAGCTGGAGTTGGGCCAATCCAAAGCCAGGAGCCAGGAGCTTCTTCTGGGTCTCTCACATGGGTGCAGGGGCCCAAAGACTTGGGCCATCTTCTGCTGCTTTCCCAGGCCATAGCAGAATGCTGGATCAGAAGTGGAGCAGCTGGGTCCTGAACTGGTGCCCATATGAGATGCCGACATTGCAGGTGGTGGCCTTACCCACTACGCCACCGCGGTGGTCCCAGTGCTCCACTTCTGACCCAGCTTCCTGCTAATGTACCCGGAAAGCAGCGGAGGGTGACTTAAGTGACTGGACTTATGCAGTCACTTGGGAGACCTGGATGGGGTTTTGGGCCCTTGGCTTCAGTGAGAGCTGCCTTGCTGTTGAGGCTATTTGGTGACTGAATCAGCAGATGGAAGATTCTCTCTGCCTTTCAAAAGAATAAGTATTTTTTAAGAGGGCTTAAATACTAAATTCTAGATACCATGCCATTTCATCTGTAAACACATTAGCATATATTTCTAACAGATAAAGATTTTCCAGTTGGCCTAAGCATCATATTTTTAATACTTTTTTAAAAATTTATTTTATTTTATTTTTTTTGACAGGCAGAGTGGACAGTGAGAGAGAGAGAGAGACAGAGAGAAAGGTCTTCCTTTGCCGTTGGTTCACCCTCCAATGGCTGCCGTGGCCGGCGCACCGCGCTGATCCGATGGCAGGAGCCAGGTACTTATCCTGGTCTCCCATGGGGTGCAGGGCCCAAGCACTTGGGCCATCCTCCACTGCACTCCCTGGCCACAGCAGAGAGCTGGCCTGGAAGAGGGGCAACTGGGACAGAATCCGGCACCCCAACCAGGACTAGAACCCGGTGTGCCGGTGCCGCAAGGCGGAGGATTAGCCTAGTGAACCGCGGCGCCGGCCATATTTTTAATACTTTTAAGCAATAAACAGCTCTTCAATATCTGGTTACTGTCTGATTTGTCTGAGTCATAAACATCTGAGTCATAACATTATGCTTAGCTTGATTCAGGATTCAGACAAGGCCCACAGATTGCATCTGACTGACAAATACATTGGATTCTCTATTTCCTGTAACTGGAAGAACCCAAGCAGGGTTTCTCAGCCTCAGCACTATTGACCATTTGGACTGGATAATTACTGGATGAGGAGGGCTGTCCTGGGCATCGTAGGCAGTTTCACAGCATCCCTGGCTTCTACCAGCTGGCTGCTAATGGCACTGGCCCCGGAGGTGACAACCATGTGTTTCCAGGCAGTGCCTGATGTGTCCTGGAACAAAATTGCCCTGGTTGAGGAACCACTGATCTGTTACTTTGATTCCATTTATGTTTAATTTTTTTGGCAGTTTTGGAGGACACATTGAGACAATAGCAGAACCCTAGCTTCCATCTCTGTCCCTTGTACTCTATTGCTTCCCTTTGCTTCTAGCATAAATTCTCAGTGGAGGTGAATTTCTCTCTTTCTCTCCCCTTTTTCCTTTTACAAAAAGTATTTATTTGAAAGGCAGAGAGACAGAGAGAGAAACAGACACAAAGATCTCCTATCTATTGTTTCACTCCCTAAGTGCCAGCAACAGCCAAGGGTGGAGGATTCCAAAGCCAGAAGCCAGGAACTCAGTCTGTCTCCCACATGGATGGCAGAGACCCAAGTACTCAAGCCATCACTTGCTACCTTCCAGGTTGCTCGTAAACAGGGATCTGGAATGGAAAGCAGAGCCAGGATGTGAACCCAGGGACGTGCGGGCATTCCACCTGCTGTGCTAAATGCCTGCCCCAGACCCTTGCTTTCCTCACTTAACAACACATTCTGGAGAGCAGTCTGTCTAACCGTGTAGCAACATCATCCTCATCTGTGGACTTGTGCTCTGTAACAGTACTGTGACCCTTCTTCATTCTTATGGAGCGTCCTACTCTGTTTTGTGAATATATCAAGCAACACCCTGTGATAGCATTAGGTTGTCTCCAGTCTTCTGCTATTACAAAAAAAAAAAAATGCTGCAGCAAATGGCCTTTCACTTAAATCATTTTACACTTCTGCTAGTATGTCTTTGGTAGGATTTCTAGAATCAGGCTTGCTGAGTCAGTGGGTAAATTGTGTGTGTAATCTTTTTAGATATTGTCCAAGTTTCTCTCTTTGGGGATATATTCTTTATTTCCAGTATCAAGGTCAGAAAGAGTGCCTTTTTCTTCATAGCTTCACCACAGAGCATATTGTCAAATATTTAGAATTTTGCTCATAAATTTTAAGAGATATTTGCTTTTCTTTTTCTCTGAACTGTGTCAGTTGCCTGTTTTTCTATAAATATCTTCGTATTCTTAGAGTTCTCTACCTATTAGGGATATTAAGATTTTGAAAGTGATTGAAATCTTCCCCTGTAAATTCCAGTTTGTGTTTGTCTTTTGATTTTGTTTGTTTGTTTGTTTAATGCAAGAAGTTTCTATTCTTATGGAGTTATATTCTCTTCCTTTTATTATTTCTTGATTTTATTTTTTAAAAAAATTTTCTACTTATTTGAGAGATGGAGGGAGGGAGGAAATGGAAAGGGAGGGAGGAAGTGAGAGAGAGAGAGAGAGAGAGAGAGAGAACGTGAGAAAGCATACTCACATCTGCTGGTTCACTCCCCAAATGCCCTCAACAGCGCAGCAGGGGTTGGGTCAAGGCTGAAGCTGGGAGCCAGGACAATCCAGATCTCCCGCAGAGGTGGCAGGGACCAGACCTAATTACTTGAGCTGTTACAACTGCCTCCTAGGGGTTTCTTTCTCAGGAAGCTGGTGTCAGTAGCCAGAACTGGGGACTGAATGCAGGCACTGTGATATGGGAGGGAAGCATGTTCACTGCTAGACTGCCCACCACTGCTTCTGGATTTTAAGTCAAGGAAAAGTTTTCTCCATTCCAGGTAATAAAAGAATCAGTCATGTCAGTCATGTTTTTTCTTTTCTTTTTTTTTTTTTTTTTTGACAGAGTGGATAATGAAAGAGAGAGAGAGAGAAAGGTCCTCCTTTGCCTCTCTCTCTCTTTCATTATCCACTCTGTCAAAAAAAAAAAAAAAAAAAGAAAGAAAGAAAAGAAAAGAAAAGAAAAAACAAAACATGACTGACATGACTTTGCCGTTGGTTCACTCTCCATTGGCTGCCGTGGCTGGCGCACTGCGGCCAGCGCACCGCGCTGATCCGAAGCCAGGAGCCAGGTGCTTCTGGTCTCCCATGGGGGTGCAGGGCCCAAGGACTTGGGCCATCCTCCACTGCACTCCCGGGCCACAGCAGAGAGCTGGCCTGGAAGAGGGGCAACCGGGACAGAATCCCGCGCCCCGACCGGGACTAGAACCTGTTGTGCTGGTGCTGCAGGCGGAGGATTACCCTATTGAGCTGTGGCGCCGGCCCATGTTTTTTCTTAATACTTATGTAGTTTATATAACATTTAGATTTATTTGGAATTAATTCTGGTGTGTAGGGTGAGAAACGGTTTCAGTTTTATATATTTTTTCTAAACCAACCAAAACTGTCCATAAGACATTCCACTTCTTTCCCTACTGATTTGAGATACTGCCTTATAACATCCTAAACCTCCATATTTGGTTGGCTGTATTTTTGGATTTTATTTCTTTTTCTGTTGGTCTCTTAATTCATTCGCCTGCTATGAACGTCTTATAATGTTTTCATATCTGGTGGGGTTGACCTCCCTTCCCCATTGTTCTTTTTTAGTATTTCCATGGATATCCTTGATAATTTGTCCGTTAAAATAAAGTATGTAATTAACTTCCCAGCTCTGAGACAAAATGATACTTATTTTGTATATGTTAAATTCATAAAATCACTTAAAGAGAATGAATGTCTTCATGATACTGAGTTTTCCTATCCATAAACACTTGCTGCAGCCTGATTCTGTGTCTTTCATAAGTGTTTCACAGTCTATGCACATTTTAAGGTTTATGCGATGTCAAGAGGAAGGCTGTCTCTCTCCCATTCTACATGTAATCTCCGGGGGGTGTGTATTCAGACTCATCCTGTCATTTGCAGCCGGGATCTGATATGCCTGATTCTTCCTTTGTGAAGCTTTGGGAGGCGGGGAGAAGAACTGCATGTAGAGAGTAAGGATATGGCTTTGGGGTCATACTCTCCTTGGTTTGAATTTGGCTTTCTCATTTATTGGTTCTGTGACTAAGAGAAAGGCTTCCCTGACGAAAAACAGATTTTCACCTTTAGTGGGTAATGGAGGAGCGGGATAACTTACATAAAGCAGCTAGAGTTGTGCCAGGTGTGCCTAAGAGCTCAGTTTACAGGGTTAATGATCCTTGCCATAGGCCCTGGCTTTTCCCAGTGGCTCTTCTGGTAGTGAATTGTTTACGGGATGGAACTAGAAGCCCTACTACAGGCCTTATAATGTGTTTGGAATCCAGGCATCTAAAAAACTACGTTTGTTAAAGTAAATCCATCCATCTCCTATCCATGTTAATTTCATTGGTGCCTGGCAATGCTGTGCTATTTTGAGCTTTTCCTTCTTTTCCCCATGAGTTGGCATATTTTTTAGACTTTATATTTTGTCTCCGTTTTACAAATGCTGGCATAACCTGCAAGTTGTGGCAGAAGCTTTGCTTGTGTGAGCAGTGATGGATCATCTTTCCTGGAAGGCATCAATCAACAGCCGCTAACAAGAATATGGAGTGGGGCAGGTGCGGGAGGGAGTGCGAAGGTCACTTTACTTGGTTCACTGACTACTTGTGTGAACCCTTCTGATTGATGTAGTCGCAATTTCTGCTGATTGCATCACTATTTCAGGGCGGTGTTGACTTGCTTTCTCCAAGTAGATTTCTGATTTTAGTTGAGAATCAGCATTCTGAACTTTAAAAATTTCGCACAGACAGCAACATGAATTGAGTACCCGCCATCTTGTGAGTACTACACAACAGATTTTTTTTTTTAACTTTTATTTAATGAATATAAATTTCCAAAGTACGACTTATGGATTACAAAGGCTTCCCCCCCATAACGTCCCTCCCACCCGCAACCCTCCCCTTTCCCATTCCCTCTCCCCTTCCATTCACATGAGGATTCATTTTCAATTATCTATATACAGAAGATCAGTTTAGCATATATTAAGTAAAGATTTCAACAGTTTGCTCCCACACAGAAACATAAAGTGAAAAATAATAGATGATTTTTTAAATGATGATGAAATCAGATCAGACCTATTCTCATGTTTAATCCCAGCAAGAGTCAAGTTGGGAATTGCTAATTTCTTCTTCTTTTTTTTTTTTTTTTTACCAGAAGATCAGTTTAGTATGCATTAAGTAAAGATTTCAACAGTTTGCACCCTCATAGAAACACAAAGTGAAATATACTGTTTGAGTACTCATTATAGCATTAAGCCTCAATGTACAGCACATTAAGGACAGAGATCCTACATGAGGAGTAAGTGCACAGTGACTCCTGTTGTTGACTTTACAAATTGACACTCCTGTTTATGGCATCAGTAATCTTCCTATGCACCAGTCATGAGTTTCCAAGGCTATGGAAGCCCCTTGAGTTCTCCGGCTCTTATCTTGTTTAGACAAGGTCATAGTCAAAGTGGAGGTTCTCTCCTCCCTTCAGAGAAAGGTACCTCCTTCTTTGAAGACCTTACACAACAGATTTAAAAGTAGGTAGAAGGCCCAACAGTGGTTTGCCCAGAGATTAGGTCTAGCTATGCTTTGGGGATCCAGACCTGGCTGACTGATCCATTTATAGCTCTGGGGGTGGTGGCATGAGGCTCAGTTACCATGCAGGGCTGGGAATACTGGTTCCTCCAAAGAGAAACCGAGGCAAGGAGCAGAATTGAAGTTGGGATCTTTTGCCAGAGATCAAGGAATGAAGTTTGATGCTGTGGCCAACACACCAATACGCGGCAGGCTTGTAGTCCAGAAACCTTGGTTGGAAGCTGTGGAAGCTGAGCAGATGGCGGGGCAGAAGTTAAGCCAAAGTCAGAGGAGAGGCAAACAGTCAGCATTTCTTTTGGGGGGTGGGTTGTGCTGACAGGAAGTGGGGTGCAAACACCAGCCTTTTCAGAAGGACACCCTCCAGAGTTAAACCAGTGAGCAGGGCCTTAAAGGGACCCTGTCCTCAGATCAAAGAGGCTCTGCGAGTTCAGAGCGAACGGATCCTTGATTTATCCAGTGCTGACCATACTTCAGATGTTTTGTTTCTTTACTGCACACATGCAGGGTGATGTCAATGCCTTCCCATCAGCCCTTGCTTGCCCTTTTGGTGGTTTTCCCAGAAGTATTTATGGATTTAGACTGATGAAAAATACACTTATTGGTCTCATGATAATCTATAGGAGTTAGAGGTGCCAGAGAGAACTGTATTGTCTTTATACTCACAATTTTTGAGACAGACATGCGTGCACACGCGTACACACACATACACATTGATTTATTTTCTAAAAATTCTTACCATTAAGTACAGGCACTGCTTTAGTGCTATAGATGCATGATGCATTTCTATATCGAAGATGTGTCTTTGTATGTAGAGGTCAGATTGATGGCAGCCTCAACCCGTCAGAACATGCATTGGAAACAGGTGATGAGAGAGGCCTGAGGCTGTGAACTGTTCAAGACCTCTCCTTAGGAAATACAGAATCGCCCTCAGGCAGCGGCTGGAACTCGGCAGATGAGAGCAGCAGCACTCATGGACCTCAGTGAGAAATGACAGCTGGCAGCAGAAGGATACAGAGGAACTCTTGATTTTATTTTTATTTCAGAGCCAGAGTTACAGAGAGAGGGAGAGAAAGATCTTCCATCCACCGGTTCACTCCCCAAATGGCTGCAACGGCCAGAGCTGGGCCAATCCGAAGCCAGGAGCCAGGAGCTTCTTCTGGGTCTCCCACATGGGTGCAGGAGCCCAGGGACTTGGGCCATCCTCCACTGCTTTCCCAGGTGCATTAACAGGGATCTGGATTGGAAGAGGAGCAGCCTAGACTTAAACCAGTGCAAAAATACTTCTGGGAAACTCACAAATCCCTTTGCAAATGCGGTCAGGGGAAGAAGAAAGAATCTACCTTGCAAATCTTGCAGGGATGCCATCTTACTGCTGAGAGCTTAGACATTTCTAGCCAGGGAGGATCCACTCGGAAAGTGCAGTTTGTGTCACTGCACAGATGTTGCTCTGCCTTTTTCTGCAAATTACCTGCTAGGGGTGGACACAGGGAATCCCACTGCAAGCAGAGGTCTCCACATCTCATTGCCAAACCTCTGGGCTGTGAAGGCTCACTGTGCCTGTAGTTTCTGGATTTGGTTTTGCTTGACACATTTTAATGACTTATTGATTATATTTTGCTTTATAGTAAAACTGTAACTCATAAGCATCTTGCTAAAGCAGAAACTTCCATTAGCTAGGTTTCCCTACTCTGTGTGTCTCTATGTGGAAAGAAGTTTTGCCACTAGGAAATAGGCTCAATGAAAACTTTAATTTTCATCCCAAAATTAAAAAAAAAATACAAAATTGCTCAATTAATACATGTCAACTGTACAAAAATAGACATTGTAATATGTTTACATTCACAAATATAGATTTGTCTCATCTCTTCCCCTTATTGGAATATTGGATGGTTGTAGTTTTTATTTTTTGCTTTAAATATCAATGCTGGTATAAATACAGTTGCATCTGGATATCTGTGGGGAATTGGTTTCAGGACCCCTGGATACAAAAATCTATGGACAGTTCAACTTCTTTGTATGCATACAACATACAGTTTTATGTAATCTATACAATACTTCCGTATACTTTAAAATTTCTCTGATAACTTAAAATTCCTATAATATTCCTATAAAATTCCAATATAAATATTATGTAAATAGTTGTTATACTGTATTGTTTGGTTAATAATGAAAAGAAAATCAACTTTATACACAGTCAGCACAAGTGCAATTTTTTCCCAATATTTTTGATCTGTAGTTGGTTAATCATCAGGTGCAAAATATTTGCATGCAAAGGGCTGAGTGTAATCCAGTACACATGTCCTACAGTAAGTAGTACTGGAAATACCTAGAAGTGGGTTTTCTTCCTTTTTGCTCTAAAAGAATTAACTTTTTACAGGATTTGTAAAAGTACATAATTACGGGGCTGGCACTGTGATGTGGTGGGTTAAGCTGCTTCCTGCTGTGCCAGCATCCTGTGTGTGTGCTGGTTCAGGTCCCAGCTGCTCCACTTCTGAGCCCTGCTAATGTGCCTAGGAAAGCAGTGGAAGATGGCCCAAGTACTTGGGCCCCTCACTCACGTGGGAGACCCGGATGAAACTCCTGTCTCCTGGCTTTGGCCTGTCCCAACCCTGGCTGTTGCGGCCGCTAGGGAGTAAACCAGCAGATAGAAGATCTCTGTCTGCCTCTGCCTCTGCCTCTCCCTTTCTGTAACTCCACCTTTCAATAAATATATAAATATTTTTAAAAAAGCACATACTTGTAAGTTGCCTTCCAGAAAGAGTAGGATGATTTTCATGTCCCATCAACTGTGAAGGAGAGTTCCCAATCCCTGCACTCTCACCAATAGTGGATCTGACTATATGTTAAAAAGCTTTGCTCATCTGATATCAAAAATGGTAATGGAATTTAGTTGTCTTAATTGCTTTACTGTGACTACTAGAGAGCATGGTCATTTGTTCATGTTATTATCTATTTATTTTTAACCCATTTTTATATTGAATTGCTAGACTTCTTTAAAAATTGATTTGTAGTAGCTCTTTATATATTTAAGCCAAAAATTACTGATCTCTTAAATATGTTGGAAATGTTTTTCTTAAATTCTTAGTGGCTTTTTAAAAATAAGATTTATTTATTTATTTTGAAAGAGTTACAGAGAGAGAGGGACACACACACACACACACATCTTCCATCTACAGCCAGGAGTCAGAAGCCAGGAGCTTCATCCTGGTCTCCCATGTGGATGCAGGGGCCCAGGCACATGGGCCATCTTCTGCTGCTTTCCCCAGGCCATTAGCAGGGAGCTGGGTTGGAAGTGGAGCAGCCAGGACTTGAACCAGCACCCATATGGGATGCTGGAGTCACAGGCAGTGGCTTCACCTGCTACCTCACAATGCTGGCCCTGATTTTTTTTTTTTTTTTATAATTCATGCTTTATTTCCTAAGGAGTTTAATGTTTTAGTTACATAATGAAAATTTCATTTCTTTTGAAAATAGTGTCTGTTCTTGAGACCATGTGTAGAAAGTCTTTGTATTATGTACATAGTCAACTATGTTTCCCATGCGTTGTAGATTTTCATTTTTATACTGTAGAATTAGGAATTCCTCTCATTAGGAATGCCTCTCATTATCGAAGAGAGATACCAGGGTGGCGTTCCAAGTATTTAACAACCAGTGTGCCTTGGGAGCTGACCAATCAGAATGGATGCAGCCATGAACACTGGTATTTTTTGTAGTTGTAGCTGAGTATCAGATCAGCTGTATACGACATTTATTTTTGCTCAGCAGTCAGCTGTGACCCTGGTGTTTCCCCATCCTTTTACAATACTTTCCTCTTAAATTAGGCATTTTTATATTTGGCTTTCTTTCTGGACTTTCCTGACTTCCAGTGTCATGACTGATATTCTGCCGATTCCGAGTAAGGCAGTAAGTTCAGCCCTACTTTGATTACAGGAGCTGCAGAAAACATTGGGATATCTTCTGCAATTCATTGCCCTGCTTTTTGTGGCTAGCAGGCAAGGAAAGGTGTTACCATAGTGATGGCACCCTGTCATCAGGAGGTAATAGGGCTGCTGTTACATAGTGCTGGCAGGAAAGAATGTAGTTTGCTCTGAGGTATTTCATTGGGACACAGTTTGATGCTCCTATTCCCAGTTTCAAAGGTAGGAGGAGAAATGTGTCAGCTGTGAACTTGGAAGGGCATCCTGCTAAGGGGCATAGACTCACCAAGAATGTGGATCTGAGCCATCTCACCAGGCGAGTGTTTGGACCGGGCTGTGGCCTTTTCCTTCCTCTGCCTCCTCTCCTTCCCTCTCTTCCCTTCCCCATGTCTCCCCCTCCCCCTTTCTTTGTTTCTTGCTCAAAACAAGCAAAATACTGATTAAATGAGCTTATACATTTTAGAAAGGTCCAAACAGAATTACTTTCCTTTTGTTTGACCAGATTCCTATGTTATTATATTTAAAATTGGGACTTTATTGGTGTTGAAAATCAGTACACAGACATTTGAATTTGTATACAATTCTTTTTTTAAAATTTTTAAGATTTATTTTATTTATTTGAAAGACAGAGTTACAAAGAGAGTTAGAGACAGAGAGAGAGGTCTTCCATCTGCTGGTTCACTCCCCGGATGGCTGCGACGGCCAGAGCTGCGCTGATCTGAAGGCAGGAGCCAGGAGCTTCCTCCGGGTCTCCCACGTGGGTGCAGGGGCCCATGGACTTGAGCCATCTTCTACTGCTTTCCCAGGCCACAGCAGAGAGCTGGATTGGAAGAGGAGCAGCTGGGACTAGAACTGGAGCCCATTTGAGATGCTGGCGCTTCAGGCCAGGGTGTTAACCCACTGCACCACAGGCTGGCCCCTGTATACAATTCTTAATGTAGGTTTCAGAAATCTAAAAAGCTGTGAATTGTCATTCTTTTTAAAGTTGTTCCAACTTTCCGGCTTCAAATTTGGAGGCAACTCTTCCACACAAGGATATCAAGTATCATTATCTTCAAAGGTTGATAAACTGCTACATAAATCCCACCCATGCAGAATTTCCTATCGTATATGCCACACACTCAAAATGTCAATCTTTCCCAGCACATTAACAAAATTATTAGGAAAACTGGACAACCACAGCCAAAGATGTTACAGAGTGCATAGGGTTCTTATAGAGCCACAAGAAGTGGTTATCTTCCTTTCCTTTCCTTTCCTTTCCTTTCCTTTCCTTTCCTTTCCTTTCCTTTCCTTTCCTTTCCTTTCCTTTCCTTTTCCTTTCCTTTTCCTTTCCTTTTCCTTTCCTTTCCTTTTCCTTTTCCTTTTCCTTTCCCTTTCCTTTCCTTTCCTTTCCTTTCCTTTCCTTTCCTTTCCTTTCCTTTTTCTTTCTTTCAGATTTATACATTTTATTTGAAAAGCAGAGTTACAGAGAGGCAGAGGCAGAGGAAGGGAGAGGGAGAGGGAGAGAGAGAGAGAGGTCTTCCATCTGCTGGTTCACTCCACAGATGGCCGCAATGACTGGAGCTGGGCTGATCTAGAGCCAGGAGCTTTTCTGGGTCTCCCACGTGGGTACAGGGGCCCAAGGACTTCGGCTGTCCTTCACTGCTTTCCCAGGCCATAGCAGAGAGCTGGATAGTAAGTGAAGCAGCTGGGACTTGAACCAGTGTCCATATGGAATGCCAGCACTGCAGGTGGTGGCTTTACCTGCTATGCCACAGTGCTGGCCCAAGAAGTGGTTTTCTGCAGGAAACAATTCTATTAAACAACAATATGATAGTAGAAGTACTTGAAAATTTTCAAGACAAGTAAATATACGACTCTGTCTCCAAATTGCCATTAAGTGTGCATTTTATAGTAGGATATAAAAACCACGCCCATGTATGAAATGCAAAGTTGACATTGAGATAGTCAAAGCCTCCTATAATTCAATATCCCACTGTTTTCTGGTTGTAACAAAAAATAAGCAACCAGAAAATGATCTCATCTCTTCAAAAATCATTTACACTTATTTAATGCATTTTTCTTGAATATTATATATTTAATTTATAATTTCCTTTTTCAAGGAATTTGTTAATTCATTAGATTCTCAGGGTCCAGCAAATTTGTGGTCATTACAACAATGAAATTCTCATCAATTCTCATGTTAATATGATATTAACGCAAAGACAACAGATTTAATGTAGTTCATAGATACAAGTCTAAGAATATAATGATCCCTCCTTCTTTCCATCCTGCCTTCCTCCCTCCCTTCTTATTTCTCCCTTCCTTCCTTTTGTTTCTCTCTCTCTCTCTCTTTTTCTTTACCTTTTTCTTTATTTTTGAGATAACATTTTTAATTTAAATTATAGTCACAGGCTTAATGCTTCTTTAAATAGAGTTCACAGGTAAAAAGTAAAAAGACCATATTTCAGCAGGAATATAGGCAAGGGCTATAAATAATAATAAAATGAAAAGATGTCAGCCAGCGCCGTGGCTCACTAGACTAATCCTCTGCCTGTGGCGCCGGCACCTCGGGTTCTAGTCCTGGTTGGGTTGCCGGATTCTGTCCCAGTTGCTCCTCTTCCAGGCCAGCTCTCTGCTGTGGCCCAGGAGTGCAGTAGAGGATGGCCCAAGTGCTTGGGTCCTGCACCCGCATGGGAGACCAGGAGAAGCACCTGGCTCCTGGCTTTGGATCGGTGCAGTGTGCAGGCCGCAGCACGCTGGCCGTAGTGGCCACTTGGGGGGTGAACCAACGGAAGGAAGACCTTTCTCTCTGTCTCTCTCTCTCTCACTGTCTAACTCTGCTTGTCAAGAGAAAAAATGAAAAGGTGTCCATTTCACTCATATTAATGCATTTTTAAAAAAATTACATAGGAGCTGGCGCCGCGGCTCAATAGGTCAATCCTCCGCCTTGCGGCGCCGGTTCCCCAGGTTCCAGTCCCAGTCGGGGCGCCGGATTCTGTCCCGGTTGCCCCTTTTCCATGCCAGCTCTCTGCTGTGGCCAGGGAGTGCAGTGGAGGATGGCCCAAGTCCTTGGGCCCTGCACCCACATGGGAGACCCGGAGAAGCCCCTGGCTCCTGGCTTCAGATCAGTGCAGTGCGCTGGCCGCGGTGGCCATTGGAGGGTGAACCAATGGCAAAAGGAAGACCTTTCTCTCTGTCTCTCTCTCTCACTATCCACTCTGCCTGTCAAAAAAAAAAAAAAAAATTACATAGGCAATATGTGAATATATCTTTTACTGTAAAACATTCAAATAGTAACAGTTTTATTTACTCATAAGTGTTTGTTTTATTATAGATGTAATGTGGATTTTGTTACTACGATTTTATGCAAAAGGAATTTTCTTGAATTTTACATTTAATGAGAATGAATTATCTAAAGCTCCTCATGCCCTTCCCCTGAATTTCCCAAAGTTTTAAGTACAGTATAGCCTGTATAGATATAATGGAATATTTGTATAGTAAGAATGTTCAATTTCATAAGACTCAGTTCTGTAAGAAGACTCTGCCTAGGTAAGGTCATAATTATGGATGAAGTTGTAGGCCAATGGCAGCTCAGCTAGGGAGGTCTAGAATAGGCCACCTGTGAGGCTTTTAGAAATCACTGATCGCCACAAAAGAATGGCTCCTTATCTTTATTTTTAGAAAGTTAAAAGGTAAATTATATATAGGTTTTCATTTACGAAATGTGATTTTGGTGAAATCTGAAATCACATAGAAGGCCTTCCCGTACAAGACTACTTCCAGAGTTAGCTACTTTTGACATTTCCTTTTTTGGTATTTACTTTTAGAAAGTTTTACATATACACAAAAATATGGAATATTCCTTAAGCCGTTCCCCTCCTGGATAATACTGTGATATTCTAAATCTTGTTTTGCTAATTAACATAAAGTTTTCAGTCTTTTTAAATATCACTCTGTGTAGATATGCTACTCTTTATTGTATTCAGCAGTGTGCTATCTAAATATACTGCAGCATATTGGTAATACTGTATGTTTTTAGATACTCATTTGATTATTTCTAGATATTTTTGCTAAGCAGAGTGGTGCAATATGCATTCCTGTATTTATATTTGTGTGTATTGTTTGCTAAATTTATGATTAAAATATCCAAAGTAAATTTCTGCAGTGAAAAAAGTATGTGTGTGTAAAATTTTGATAGGTAGGGCCAAGAGCCCTTAAAATATAGTACAATTGGTTTCCTTACCAACAGTGTGTTTAGTGTATAGATATATATGGGGCAGTTTAAAATACACATTTTAATGCCATTTTGGTCACAGGGTGGGTGCTGCAGCACAGGGGGTTAAAAGTTGCCACTTGCCACGCCTGCGTCACATCCTGGAGTGCCGGTTTAAGTGTGAGCGACTTTGCTTCTGATCCCTCCTATTGAGAATGCATGAGGTGCTGCAGCAGGTGAAGCAGGTGACAGCTCCAGGACCTGAGCTCCTGCCGCCTGCATGGGAGACCTGGATGGAGCTCTGGTCTCCTGGCTCAGCCTGGCCCAACCCTGGAGAGGGAACCAGCAGGTGAAAGATCTCTCTCTCTGTCCCTTTGCCTTTCAAGTAGATGAAAGTGAAAAATAAAACTTAGTCAATAAAAATGTACTTTTATATAACTTTCAAGTATATGCTTATAAATTGACTTCTAGAAAGATTTGGACACTTCTAATCTCCCACCAGCTATGACCAAACAGGTCATACTTACCTAGTTTCAAACTACAGTGCTACACCAAGGTCCTAGAAGCAGAGGTATACAGGGACTAATTCAGAAATTACTGGAAAGTAATAATTATTTTAGAAAATATAATTAGTGATAATTCCATATGTTTTCTATTTTTAAGTTGTAACTCATGAAATTTTCTTTAGGCAAATATTTATAATATGAAGGTGCTTCAAAAAGTTCATGGAATATATAATTAAAAAGTAAGCTTATTTTAGTGTAAAATTTTTGAAATTTATGTATTTTTTTCAAAATATGCATGTTTACCAATTTTTTGAAATCCTTTTTTTTAAAGATTTATTTATCTATTTCAAGGTTAGAGTTACAAAGAGAGGGAGAGACAGGGAGACAGAGGGGACCTCCATCTGCTGATTCACTCTCCAACTGGCTGCATCAGCAGGGGCTGAGACAGGCAGAAACCAGGAGCCAGGAGCTTAATCCAGCTCTCCTGTATTGGTGGAAGGCGGCCTAAGCACTTGAGTCTTCTTGTGCTGCTTTCCCCAGGCACATCAGCAGGGAGCTGGATGGGAAGTGGAGCAGCGCCCATACGGGATGCCGACATCTCAGGTGGCAGCTTTACCTGTTACTCCACAATGCTGGGCCCCCAAATAAACTTTCTTTTAATTCCTTTTTTTTTCTTCTTATATTTTATTGGGAAGGCAGAGTTACAGAGAGCAGGGAAAGAGATCTTCCATCTGCTGGTCTACTCCTGAAATGGCTGCGATAGCCAGGGCTGTGCCAGACTGAAGCCAAGAGCTTGGATGTCCATCCAGGACTCCCATGTGAGTGATGGGGTCCAAATACTCAAGGCATTTTCCTCTGCTTTCCCAGACGTGATAGTAGGGAGCTGGATTGGAATTGAGGCATCTGGGACTTGAACTGGTACTCAAATGGGTTGTTGACATCACAGGTGGTGGCTTAACCTACTGCCCCATGACACCAGCTCCCAATTTCATTTTCCATGAACTTTTGGATGTACCCGTGTATTCTGATCATTCTAAGTGTTTGGAACATTTTATTGGCTGTTCATTTTCTTTCCTTCAAGTTATTTCTGTTTTTCTTGATTTAATTCCCTTTTAATCACATTGGATAATCGCTCTTAATTTCCTTTGGTACTTTTCTTTCCCTGTTTCTCAGGTACTGCCTGGTTATGTCCTATGTGGTATGTGGGCTTGCGTGTGTGCTTAGTTAGTCCGATCACAGTGCTGCTTGATGTTGCCTTCCAACGCTTCAGTGCCTCTCTGGATCAATGAGTTAGGCCATCTTACGTTGCTACAACAAAGTACCTGAGGCTAAGTACTTTATTAAGTAAAGAGGTTTATTTGGCACATGATCTCCTGGCTGGGGGAGTTCCAACAGCACGATGCTGGTGTCCCGGTGAGGGCTCCCTGGGTGTGTCACACAGGGCTGAGAGACAGAAAGGAAACTGGCCTTGCGCAGAAGGGACCAAGATCACGACGTGGCCTCGGTTTACATTGACCTGATTGTACAGGAACTGTTGGTCCTTTAAACCAGCGTCGAGTCCCTCGTGACCAAATTACCTGGTTCTAGACTCTACCTCTGGAGGTTCTACCCCCACTGGAGGTCCCCCTCAAGTCATATTCCAGCCATAGCAATCAGTAAAGTTTTACGCATATGTGAGCCTAGTTAATGAAGTAATAATTACTTGTAAGACCTAATGTGATCAATAAGGATTTTATATAATAATGTATCTCAATTCAGATGTGATCTTCTTGTGTAACTCTTTTGTTTGGTAAATTATAATCTCTCTAGTTATTGTTCACATCCTTTTAAATTAAGAAAACCAGTTCATTGAAGTATGATTGGCATACACAAAGCTGTACATAGTGTACACAACATGATGACTTTGAAAGAATTATACTCTGTGCAACCATCACTGCAGTCTATTCCTGAAACACACCTGTCACCTTGGAAGTTTCCCTCCTGTCCTCGTTATTTATGTTACTATTTTTTGTGATAATAACATTTAATGTAACATCTGCCCACTTAACATTTTAGGTATAAATATTGTTATTGCTCACATTCTTTATTGAAGAGCATTTATGAATGATTTTTTTTCAAAATCTGACAGCTTTTTGTTTCATTAATTATTATAAATTAATCTATACTGACCTTGTTTTGATGAGATAATGTGACTTCACAGTGTTATAGAAAATATTAAATTGAAATCCAACAGAAATAAAAATATCACAACAAAAGTTATTCACATTTATTGCTTTTGGGTCTTAAGTGAGTTCTGTTTTTCTCTTCTCTCTATTAGAGGGGAGTTCAGAAATTGCATGGAAAATGGAGTTAAAGCGTAAGTTGATTTTGATGTAAATTATTTTTAAAATTTCTTTGAGACACAGAGTTACAGACAGAGAGGGAGAGACAAAGAAAGGTCTTCCATCTGCTGATTTACTTCCCAAATAGCTGCAATGGCTGGAGCTGAGTTGATCTAAAGCCAGGATCCAGGAGCTTCTTCTGAGTCTACCACATGGGTGTAGGGGCCCAAGGACTTGGGCCATCTTCCACTGCTTTCCCAGGCCATAGCAGAGAACTTGATTGGAAGAGGAACAGCCGGGCCTAGAACCAGTGCCCATGTGGGATGCTGACACTGCAGGTGGAGGCTTAGCCTATGCCACAGTGTTGACCCCACTAAAATCTTTATGAAATTTAAAGCAATATTTTTTTTAAATTTATTTTATTTATTTGAAGGGCAGAGTTACACACACACACACACACACACACACACACGCACACACACATATATAGAGAGAGAGAGAAAGAGAGAGAGAGAGAGTGTCAGAAAGAGATCTTCTACCTGCTGGTTCATTCCCCAAATGGTCTCAGTGGCTGGAGATGAGCTGATGCAAAGACACGAGCTAGGAGCTTTTTCTAGGTCACCCATATAGGTGCAGAGGCTCAAGGACTTGGGTCATCTTCCACAATCTTCCCAGGCCATACACAGAGAGCTGGATTGGAGGAAGAGCAGCCAGGACATGAACCGGTTTAGGCTTAGCCTACTATGCCACAATGCCAGCCCCAGTACAAAAATTTTTGAAATCCATGCATAGGAGGGTGTCTTCAAAGAGTTCATGGAGATCATACTATGAAAAACGGCCGGTGCCACGTCTCGCTAGGCTAATCCTCCGCCTTGCGGCGCCGGCACACCAGGTTCTAGTCCTGGTTGGGGCGCCGGATTCTGTCCCGGTTGCCCTTCTTCCAGGCCAGCTCTCTGCTGTGGCCAGGGAGTGCAGTGGAGGATGGCCCAAGTACTTGGGCCCTGCACCCCATGGGAGACCAGGATAAGTACCTGGCTCCTGGCTTCGGATCAGTGCGGTGGGCCAGCCATAGCGCGCCGGCCGTGGCGGCCATGGGAGGGTGAACCAACGGCAAAGGAAGACCTTGCTCTCTGTCTCTCTCTCTCACTGTCCACTCTGCCTGTCAAAAAAACAAAACAAAACAAAACAAAAAACAAACAAACAAAAAAAACTATGCATGGAATTCAAATATTTTGTTTCAAAATAAACTTACCTTATAATTCCTTTTTCTGGGGCTGGCGCTGTGGCACGGGGGGTTAAAGCTGGACTGAAGTGTCAGCATCCCATCATGGGTGCCGGTTCTAGTCCTGGCTGCTGCTCCTCTTCCATTCCAGCTCTCTGCTGTGGCCTGGGAAAGCAGTAGAAGATGGCCAAAGTCCTTGGGCCCCTGCACCCACATGGGAGACCTGGAAGAAGCTCCTGGCTCCTGGCTACGGATCGATGCAGCTCCGGCCGTTGCGGCCATCTGGGGAGTGAACCATGGGATGGAAGACCTCTCTCTCTGTCTCAATCTCTCTCTTTAACTCTGTCTTTAAAAAAATTCCTTTTTCCATTAACAACTTGAAGTACTTTCAATATTAAAAGTTAATAATAATAACCACATTTTGCTTTGTTTAAAAAGATAACAAATTAAACACAGGGTGTTTTTTAGCAGAGCTCAGAAGAGACACGCAAAAAGAGAGATAAAGAAAGGCATGTAAGGTACTAGAAGCGGATTTACAATTTATGATTCTGTGCCTTTGTTGATTCTTTAGAGGGCTGAGCAAAAGTAATTTTTATATAGTTCATTCTTTCTAGGAATGCACTGTCTAAGCGGGAGAACATATTAACTGCAATAATTGTGACCTTGCATTTGAAAACAAGTGTGAGTGCTGGATCATTGCTGCTTACAGGAAGCTTGTGCATTCTGAAAGGAATCCAGCCCTAAGTTCCCGTGTGAACTTGCTGGTGTGGGCTGCCGTGACAAAGTGCTGTAGAGAGACCAGGTGGCTCAAACAACGTCATCTTCTCACAGTTTAGAGGCTAAAAGTCCAAGATCAACATGTTGGGGTATTCGATTCCTTCTGGGGGCACCTTGTCTTGTGTCTTCCCATAGCCTTCCCTCAGTGTGTTGGGGCCCAACTTTTATCTTTCTCAAAGGTTATCATTCCTATTGGATTAGCACCCACCCTCATGGCCCCATTTTAACTTAACATCTACCTTATGAGGTCACAGTATGGCATCTGGAGGTGAGGACTTCAACAAACGAGTTTTTGGGGAAACACAGTTTGGCCCATAACAGCATCTGAAGAACTTCCCTGTCTAATGAGATGCTCTTTGGTGCCGTAAACCACGTAGTGACATATATGGTAGTGCTGAATTTCTTTGGAGTTAGGGATTCCTTTGAGGATGAAAAGCAGAGGCCCACAACCCAGAGACGTGTACATGTACATGCATGGTGAATTTCACATCCGGGAACCGACAGTCACTTCCTTCCCTGATGCTCTCCCTTATCTGTGCTCTAGGATGGAGAACACCTGGTACAAATGTGGTTAAGCCACAGAGTCAAGGATCTCAGTCAAATTATGCGAACTGGTTGTTTGTAATTCATCAAACATAGATAGGCTGGGCTAGTCCTGCCTTGTGCAGTCTCTGAGTTGGGGTCTATGAAGGATGACATGTGGCTATGCTTGGCTACAGAAAGTGGGCTTGAGCCATGGTTCATAGTGGATACGAGGAACATTCGATACTTGGGGTGACTTTCTACTTGGGGCCTTCCTCCAAATAGAAGTGAGATTCCTTCAGCACTTGAGGCTAACAGGGAACGAAATTTTACTTGAAACGGAATCAGATTTCTGGGGGCCGGATCTGTAACCAGTCACTGAAAGCAAGCAGGATGGATACCTTTAGCCAGGTTGTTGATTATAGAATGTAGATCTTTTGTCTTGGGTGCCAACATGCCACCCAGACTGAAGAAGACCCACGCAAGTCATGACCACAGTCACGCCACCAGAGACTGGGGTGATGCTGGTGGCGTATATCCCCCTAACATCAAATGTCACCCAGGCTACTTTTGCGTGCCACTTGGAGAGGAACCAGAGCTTCTGCCTGACTTGACAAATGGGGACATTGGACAGTGAGCAGATATGGGTAAATACCGGAAAAACGAGGCTGAGCTGCTCTGATCATTACATGGTGCAGTGAGGGCTACTGCAAGGTTCTGGGAAGGAAAAGACCCCAGAGCAAGCTGGCATGGTGAAGGCCAAAGTCGTTAGCAGAAAAGATGAAGAGAAAATGAAGTATGTGTGTGGGGGGGTTATTTTTATTTTTAAGATTTAACACAGAGTTACACACAGAGAGAGGAGAGGCAGAGAGAGAGAGAGAGAGAGAGAGAGAGAGGTCTTCCATTCGATGGTTCACTCCCCAATTGGCTGCAATGGCCGGAACTGCGTCGATCTGAAGCCAGGAGCCAGGAGCTTCTTCCGGGTCTCCTACGCGGGCGCAGGGGCCCAAGGACTTTGGCCATCTTCTACTGCTTTCCCAGGCCATAGCAGAGAGCTGGATCAGAAGTGGAGCAACTGAGACTTGAACTGGCGCCCACATGGGATGCCGGTGGCCCTGCAGGCGGCGGCTTTACTGCTATGCCACAGCGCTGGCCCTGGGGTGGGCTTCTATACTGGGGCCTTAAAGCTACATGGAAGGAAGACCATTAAATGCTAAGAAATGCATTTCAGATGAATGAAAGAAAAAGAAGGTGGAAAAAAAATTAGTCTATTTATAGACAAGGGCTCAAGATGGGCCCCATGCCATGGTTATACAGTTTTCCATAGTATGTATGGACTTGATTTGATGTTTAGACTGAGGCAGAGGATCTGTGGATGGCCCTGTTTTTTTCAGGTACATTATATAAACATGGTAATCTGAGGTCACTTACATTTTTTTTTTTTGTTGTTTGGTTGTTGTTGGTACAACCTTTTGGTAGGCTTTGTGTGTCAGGAAAAAAAATTAATATTTGATTTGATTGCAGTATTCTGTGACATTATGTAGTTTCTCTTGGCTTTTGTTTTATAGTTCATTTAGATTTGATTTAAATCTGGTGCCAAAACAAAACTTAAAAGTTGATTCAAAAAAACAGTAAAACTAGAAATCATATAAAATTCCTTATAACAAAATTCTGTGCACAAGCTAAAAATACAGTAAAGGAAAAGAAACCTTACAAATGTACCAGCAATACTTTAATTAAATTATAAATTTTTAATGTATTTTTAGTTTTGTGTGAATGTATTTTGTTGGCTTTGTCCTTCTATTCATTTGAAGGATTATGTAGTTTTGTTGTTACAAATATGTTTGCACCAGAAATTAATTGCATACAATGAATTGTTAGCAAAATCTAATTTTACCTCAGATTGATTGAATAATTTATTAAGTAAATTTATATCATATAAAATGAATTCATTTGAAGAAGGAAATTAGAGATCCTATACTTCATCAATTAAAGTAGTTCAATATTATTATTGTTTTTCAAATATAAGAATCCTTTCAATGTACTGGTTAACTTTTTTTCACTTAATCAACTCTTAGTTGTCTATGCTATTTAAGTGAAGAAAATCTTGGGTATACAAAATTAAGGTTGTTTTTCCCCCAACAAGAGTCTTAAGACAAAGCTTATGGGTTAAATGTTACATGAAATAGATATTTTAAGCAATGCTTATAGACTAGATAGTTATCAAGTTTAAACGATAGTAATGGCAGTAGTATTTACAATTTTCAATTCAGGTAGTGAGAGTTCCTTAGAAATGATTAGAAAAACTCAGAGTTTTTTTTTTTTTTTTTTTAATTTTTTTTGACAGGCAGAGTGGACAGTGAGAGAGAGAGACAGAGAGAAAGGTCTTCCTTTTGCCATTGGTTCACCCTCCAATGGCCGCCGCGGCCGGTGCACTGCAGCCGGTGCATTGCGCTGATCCAAAGCCGGGAGCCAGGTGCTTCTCCTGGTCTCCCATGTGGGTGCAGGGCCCAAGGACTTGGGCCATCCTCCACTGCACTGCCGGGCCATAGCAGAGAGCTGGCCTGGAAGAGGGGCAACCGGGACAGAATCCAGCGCCCCAACCAGGACTAGAACCCGGGGTGCCAGTGCCGCAAGGTGGAGGATTAGCCTATTGAGCCTTGACTATGACCCTGTCGGAATAAGATCGAAGTCGGCAAACTCAAAAGGCTTCCATAGCCTTGGCAACTCATGACTAGAGCCTAGGGAGATTACTGACGCCATAAACAAGAGTGTCAATTTGTTAAGTCAACAACAGGAGTCACTGTGTACTTACTTCTCATGTGGGATCTGTCCTTAATGTGTTGTCCAATGTGAAGTAATGCTATAACTAGTACTGAAACAGTATTTTACACTTTGTGTTTCTGTGTGGGTGCAAACTGATGAAATCTTTACTTAATATATACAAAATCGATCCTCTGTATATAAAGATAATTGAAAATGAATCTTGATGTGAATGGAATGGGAGAGGGAGCGGGAGATGGGAGGGGTGCAAGTGGGAGGGAAATTATGGGGGGGGAGCCATTGTAATCCATAAATGTACTTTGGAAATTTATATTTACTAAATAAAAAAAGGAAAAAAAAAGAAAAGAAAAACTCAGGTTTTATTCAGAATTTACTAGTTTTACTAATGTCTTTTTTTCTTTTCCAGGAGGAAAGCCAAAATACCTCATTGCTTTTATCACATAATTTCTATTGTTCCTATATCTTATAATAATTCCCAGACTGCAGGAATTCTGACCATTCTCTGTGTGTGAGAGTGTTTCTGGATATTTTCTCCACTGTGGCAGATTAGCAAAAAGAATCTTATAGGGCTTGGGGTTAAGGTGACTGGAATTTTAATTCCAATTTTGCTACCTAATTTGAGGGCATTGATTAAGTCACTTATGCTCTTCCAACTTCAGTTTCTTCATCTGTAAAGTAGAAATGATAACAATAATACCTATCTCAGTGAGTGGTGTCAGGATTGAATGTGAATCTACAATGAGTGGCAGTAATAAGTGTTGGTATTATTATTTCTTATTGTCTAGTGAAGATCCCAGAGAAATGAGAATTATCCCAAGAGCAGATGGCCAAGCATGATTTTATCAAGCTGGGGAGGGGGAAAGGCACTTAGCCACAACTTGAAACACCACCTCTAACATAGGCAGGAATGGGTTGTTCAGTAACATTAAGAGGCACTTCTGTTTCTTGCCAGCATGTTTATATCAAAGTGTGTAACACAGGGCCGGTTTCCTTCCTTGGCACGTTCCTGACCATTTGTAAAGAAAACGTTGAGCAGCTGTTCCTCAGAGAGGCAGATGGATGGGCGACATTTATGAGTTGTATTTTTTTTTTTTGATGGAGAAACTGAGGCACCAAGTCGTTGATTGTTTTTCTCAACCTACCGCATCCATGGAACGTCACATAGGAAATCACAGCTCATGAATATCTTCTGCCTTCTAGCTAAGTGCTGCAGAAAGAGTTGCTGATGGATGAGAGGGTAGACGTGGGGGGCTTTCTCTAAATGGAGCAGCTGAAGATTCGTGCTTTTGTGTTTGCCACAGATGGCCAACTGGTAGTACTTACTAGGGCTTCCCTCCCCTGCAGCCACCCACCCCCAAGTGACAGCTTTTTGCATCTTCTTGTCTAATTAAACTACCAACAGTGAATGCCAGTTATCTGCTCGTGTGACACCTCTGAATATTAAGTAGCTTTTGTAATTAATTATTTTTTGAGGGGGCTTGATCTGCTATAATTAAATAAATCTTTGAGAATTAATAATAGGTTGGCATAGTGTATGGACTGAAAAACACCGCAGGCAGCAAGCGGGCTTGGAGGGGAGGACTTTGCATGTGCGGCAGTGTCTCTATTGATCAGTCCTCGATGATCCGAGTGCTCCCGATGCTAACATCACAACATGTTTCTTCTTTATATTCCTGTGCACCCAGGCGGAACCAATTGTTTCTGCACAGGGTAAGATAGAAAAATGCAGATTTGCTTAAATAACTCACTGCCCAGCGAGGCAGCCTGCGTCAGACATGGGGACACGGCGCAAGCAGCTGTCTGGCTCGTGTCGCCCTCTGGGCTGTGACTGTGATGCCGTCCTGTAACTTTCGTGTCTTTTCGTGCTGGTGGTGACACTGACACCAGACAACAGATGCTGGCCAGACCTAGAAATCAAAGACACAGGAAAAATACCTCTAATGAAGTGGTGGTGTTTTCTGGGAGCTGGTGGGGTTTTGCAGAGCTGGCCCACCTGGAGTGTGTGCACCCAGTGTGCTCCACGGCCTGAGTGGGAGGATGCTCTTTCTGCCTTTGAGGGCCTGGGCAGCTGGCAGAGCAGGACAGACCTCACTCTGTGGGACGTCTGCCTTCTGGGCTTGGCATCCGGATGGCTGGCTTGTTTGGCAGAGGCTATTTAATTTTAGTCTGCAGGGCTCTGGGATGTTGCTGCCTACACTGGCTAGCACAAAGGTTTAAGCAGAAGCAGTGCAGGAGAAGGGACCATGGGTGAGCAAAAGGGAAAAGGGGTCATACCCATGCTTACATTTCAAGAATTTTTCCTGCCCTTTCCTCTCCCATGCCCTGTTGTCTTTCCTGCCTGCTTCCCCTATTCCTGTCGTTTCCCTGGTCCGCAAGTCTGGAATGTGAGTTCCTTTCGGTTAGCCTCACTGTTGACTTGCGTAGATTCCAACTTCCAGAGAAGAGGGATCACACTTTAGCATTCTAGGAGTTTCCATCTGGATGATGTCTTGGGAGCTCTGGACCGGCCCTGGAGAGTCTCGAATGTTGAAGATTCTGGGGCGATTCCAGAGTGGCTCACAGGGGTTTGACTTTTTTTTTGATAAACCTAGGAGTGGTTAGTTTAGGTGTGAGGATAATGGTTATAGTGATAATCATCATCATATATTGAATCCTGCACTCTCTGTAGACATACTGGTTTTCATGATAGTCACTTTAAAATAGGTACTGTATCTCTGTAGTACCAAATTAAAACATTATAAGAGATATCTAGTAAAAATCTCTCCCTTTCCACTGAGTTACCGTCTCCCAAAGAAACAAATACTGACTGTTACTCATTTCTTGCATAATCCTCCCGGAGATTTTTTTCATGCATAAATATGAAAATACATAGGAAAATCTCTGGATCTCTTTTCCCTGCACAAATAGTAACACATTACACATTGTTCTGCATACCACGCATCATCTTTACTTAACCCTCTCAGCAGTCCTATGTGGAATGAGCTGTTATTACCCTGTTTTGCAATTCAGCTCTAGCTGAAGAAGTCGCTCAGGGCAATGGAGCAGGCTTGTGCAGCTGGGATAACCCTGACCATCTGACTCGATCATCAGGCGGCTGTGCCGCCTGGCTCAGGCTGGTGGGAGCTCTCCAGGGCTCCTGCTGATTTGCACAACTTCTCCAGGGGCCCTGTGCGATGCGGACTCTCAACCCCAGACTCCAGCCAATAATCAGGGATTGCAGCCACACTTACCCAGTATTCTTTCATGAAGCAATGGATTTTAAAATTGTGGCCAAACACACATTCCGTTTAGCGTCTTAACCATTTTGAAGCATACAGTTTAACGGTGAGCACATTCACACTGCCGCGTACCTATCTCTAGAGCTCAGCTTACCATCTAACACTGAATATCCGTCCCTGTTGACTTCCTTTTCTCCCGTTCCCCGAGCCCCTGGCAGCCACCGTTCTGCTCTGTCTCTGTGAATGTGACGACTCTAGGCATGCCCCACAGGTGCCGTCGCATTATCTTTTTGTGACTGACTTATCTCACTTAGCATAAGGACCACAAGTCCCTCCTTGCTGTAGTATGTGTCAGAGTTTCCTTCATTTTCCAGGCTGAAAACTACCCCATTGTATGCCTAGAGCACGTTTTGTGTGTCTGTTTTACATCTATTGATGTAGACTTGGGTAGCCTCCGCCTTTTGGCTTTTGTGAATGATGCTAGTAGGGACATGGGTATACGTAACGTCTGTTTGTGGATATTAAATCTTTGGCTATCTACCCAGAAATGGGATTGCTGGATCAAATGGCAGTGCTATTTGGAACTTCCTAGGAACTGCCATCCCATTTTCCACAGTGCCTGCACCATTATACATTCCCACCACCAGCGCTTGAGGGTTTCAGCTTCTCCACACCCTTAGCAACACTTGCTGTTTACTATTTGTTTGTTTTTGCTAGTAGCCAGTGCCATGGGTGTGAAGTGGTGTTTCTTTAACATGCCACTACATCTTAATCCTCAGCTTGGGCCCACCTGCCATAGATTCAGAATTCTTCTCCTCTGAGACCCCTTCTTGACGGCAGAAAAAGAGCAGTGGAGGAAGCGCCAGCCCAGAAGGCAGTGAGGCTGGGGGCTCAGCTCAGTGCACCCACTCAGGTGTCCCCCACCTGGGCGCCTCGCCGACCTCCCTCTGGGCCTCACCATGGCTGCTTCCTCTCACTGATGATTCCTCAACAGAGCTTTCTTCACCTTTGTGGGAGGGGCAGGATGGGCTCCCATGGTACAGAGGAGCCTATCCCATTTCCTCATTAACTCACATTCTGCATTCTCCCTGGGTGGCTTCTCCCTTTGTCCAAGTGGGAGACTTTTTATGGCTAGTAACAATTAATTCAATAAGCCAAGTCATTGTTAGACATGTGCACCATTCACCTTTGCATTGTCATTTCTTTAAGAAAAAGTTTTCCCTGGGAAGAAGACAGGAGTGCGTCTCTTCTGCTGTGCAGAATTGCAGGAGAGGTCCTATCCTGTTGGTGATTGCCTTCGGCAATTTAGATGAGCCAGGATTTCTCATCTTTCAGCCCTGAGCTGTCTGGAGGTGTTTCTTGGGGATGATTAGGTGGCATTTATCGTTTAGTTTTGTAAACTTAGTGTCACTATGAGGTATTTTTCTGTAGATCGCAAGCTGTAGCCTCATGTGCTGCATGGCTTGCCTGCCATCAGGAAGGAGGTGGCGCACCTTAGTTTGTGGTGTAATCTATTGTCACGCAACTTTCTGTATGTCCTTGCATCTGACCATTTAAAAATGGTATCTTTTCTGGCCGGCGCCGTGGCTCACTAGGCTAATCCTCCGCCTAGCGGCGCCGGCACACAGGGTTCTAGTCCCGGTCGGGGCACCGGATTCTGTCCCGGTTGCTCCTCTTCCAGGCCAGCCCTCTGCTGTGGCCAGGGAGTGCAGTGGAGGATGGCCCAGGTGCTTGGGCCCTGCACCCCATGGGAGACCAGGAGAAGTACCTGGCTCCTGCCATCGGATCAGCGTGGTGCGCCGGCTGCAGCGCGCCGGCCGCGGCAGCCATTGGAGGGTGAACCAACGGCAAAGGAAGACCTTTCTCTCTGTCTCTCTCTCTCACTATCCACTCTGCCTGTCAAAAAAAACCAAAAAAAAAAAAAGGTATCTTTTCTAATCACAAAAGCAAATACACTTTCAGAGCAGAAAACTTGGAAAATGGAGAAAAACACACAGTTGTAAACATTGTAGTCGATAAGATTATGTCATAGATACTGTTTTACAGCCCATTCATTTGCTTAAAAGATTGTGTAGTTTTCCTATACTAACACCTATTCTTTTAGCATATTTGGTAGTGATAATATTCCTGGCATTATATCTGTATATAATTTATTGAAATGTTCTTTTGTTGTTGCACATTTAGACCATGTTGGTTTTGGTTGTTGGAAACTCTCATGAACATCTCAGTGTATATATCTATGAACATTATGTTATCTTTTTTTTTTTGACAGGCAGAGTTAGACAGTGAGAGAGACAGAAAGAAAGGTCTTCCTTCTGTTGATTCACCCCCCACGTGGCTGCTATGGCTGGTGCTGTGCTGATCCGAAGCCAGGAGCCAGGTGCTTCTTCCTGGTCTCCCATGCGGGTGCAGGGCCCAAGCACTTGGGCCATCCTCCGCTGCCCTCCCAGGCCACAGCAGAGAGCTGGACTGGAAGAGGAGCAACTAGAACTGGTACCCAGAGCCCCAACCGGGACTAGAACCTGGGGTGCCAGTGCTGCAGGCGGAGGATTAGCCAAGTGAGCCACGGCGCCAGCCAACATTATCTTATCTTAAAGTCCTCCTTCTGGGAAAATGTGTAGAAAGTTTTGTTCTGTAACAGGTGACCTGCCTCCACAGGGGGCTGAGTTGACATCTGTTCTATAACAGGTGACCTGACTCCACAATCCAGAGATGAGTGCTGAGAAGGGGGAGTGGCGAGAGCCCTTGCTCTGTGCATGAGGGTGGAGAGTGTCCGTGACTGACACCAGCAGTGGACTCACCCCACTCCATGGCGGCAGCGCTTTGGCAATTTCCTGTGGTGCCCAGAGTCCTAGACACTCAGGTTGCTCCTCGTTCTCCCTGCCTGCTCTCTGCTGTCCTGATGGGTGGGAAGCTGGGTGACGCTCATCCCTGTCCAACAACCACACCCTCAGAATGTAGATCTTTGCTTTTGTCTGTTTTGTGAGAGGTTCCCTAATCTTAGCACTCCGTTTCCTGAAGTAGCCTGTATTTCCTCAGGACCTTTCTTCAGTTCTTTGTTAGTCTACGTGCTGCTGAAGTGAGCACTCAGGGTGGAAGAGAGAAGATAGAGAGAGATAACTTATCTTCAGATCCCACAACAACTTACTGTACCAAAAACTCACCCTTTCAAGTAGATTTTTTTTAAATATTGTATTTTCAAATTAGAATAACACCATGATTGAAAACCTACATCTTTCTACCAGTTGACTTAGAATAAAATAAATCATAGATGTGGTGAAAAAAAAATGAGACATCTTTCTCTAAACTTTCTGTATTTTCCTTAATTAGGGATATTTATAGTAGACCTGCTAATTCAGGTAATGCAAAGTGAATGGCACATGTTGTTTATTCAAAGGAGCTAAATCTGCACAGAAAGTATAAATAGAGACTGTAAAAACACAGTTCTGCAGTGTGTTGGATGTAGCCCACATCTTGGTCTCCAGGGCAGAAGAAATGTAGGAAAGATTCCTCCTGCCTCACCTGACAGATGAGAAAAATGACTCGTATGACATTCAATGATTTGCTTGCTGTCATCATGTTTCCATTAATTCAAATATAATGAATGGCAGTTTTGCCTCCATTCTTAGAGGGCTTAGATGTAGGAGATGGCATAGTGTTCCCATCAGAAGCCCCCTTCAGGACAGAGGCACTAATTACCCTGACTTTGAGGAGTGCTGGCAGTGGACAGCACCCAGTGGGATCCCTCTCCAAGGGCTTCCTCTGGGCTATGGACTCTTTGCTGACTCTTTAACCAAAGTTACCCTCCTGTCCAAAGGCAGCTTGCATCTGATGGCTGGGGCATCTGCTTGATGCAGAGGGGCTTTGTTCCCTCAGCCCTGCTGGAATAGTGCTGGGTGGCCGCTAGGATCAGCTGAAGCCTTTGTGAGCCCTACATTGTGGCCCAACTTCTGCCCAGTGCTATCTCTTCCCTTCTCTCCAGGTGTTGCTCCTACAAGGACTTCTAATAAATGTCCTGTGTGCAAATTTCACTTGAGTCTGCTTCTCAGGGAACTGAATAGCACATGTGACAAAACTTTTGGGGGATATTTTTGATCACTTGCTCTTTTTTTTTTTCATTAATATTTTATTTTATTTATTTTTTGTTTTAACAGTTTTGTTCTTTTTTAACTTTTATTTAATAAATATAAATTTTCAGAGTACAGCTTATGGATTACAGTGGCTTCCCCCCCCATAACCTCTCTCCCACCCGCAACCATCCCATCTCCCACTCCCTCTCTCATCCCATTCACATCAAGATTCATTCTCAATTATCTTTATATACAGAGGATCGATTTAGCATATATTAAGTAAAGATTTCAACAGTTTGCACCCACACAGAAACACAAAGTATAAAGTACTGTTTGAGTACTAGTTAAAGCATTAATTCACATAGTACACACATTAAGGACAGAGATCCTACATGGGGAGTAAGTGCACAGTGACTCCTGTTGTTGACTTAACAAATTGACACTCTTGTTTATGGCGTCAGTAATCTCCCTAGGCTCTTGTCATGAGTTGCCAAGGGTATGGAAGCCTTTTGATTTTGCCAACTCTGATATTATTTAGACAAGGCCATATCAAAGTGGAAGTTCTGTCCTCCCTTCAGAGAAAGGTACCTCCTTCTTTGATGGCCTGTTCTTTTCTCTGGGATCTCACTCGCAGAGATCTTTCGTTTAGGTCATTTTTTTTTTTTTTTTTTTTTTTTTTTTTTTTTTTTTGCCAGAGTGTCTTGGCTTTCCACGCCTGAAATACTGTTATGGGCTTTTTAGCCAGATCTGAATGCCTCAAGGGTTAATTCTGAGGCCAGAGTGCTGTTTAGGACGTCTGCCATTCTCTGAGTCTGCTGGATCACTTAGTCTTTAAAAGAAGAGCTACCAGGAGGTTTGAACTGCTATCTTCTTTTTTAAACTGTGGTATTTAAAAGTGTTATTCCTTATTTATTTTAGTATTCAGAGATTTTCAATGTGGTTCAAGTTTGGATACATTTGTATACAAATACATGTGTATTGTATCAAATGCATACATATTTCTGGTATTGCAGTATCTTAGTAAGGATTTTAATTGCAACAATTCAGAAAAAAAATGTAAATTAATTCATTTTGCATTATCTTCTTTCCTCATCCAACAAATTCACACTCATAATTACAGGGAGGAGAAAATTCCTTGAGTTTTGTGTTTTGGAAGCAGGAAGGGATGATTGGTGAGAATAAGGAGATGGAAGATAGCCATGATTTTATGGAAATTAAATCTGAATATTTATAAAGAATTAAATAAAATAGAAAATACCCATGTATTTTTTCTCAAATACAAAATAGGATATCATACTCAGATTAGTTAGGATTTTTTAAAAGAAGATTTATTTATTGATTTAAAAGGTACCATTAGAGAGAAGATTTGCATATGCTGGTTCACTCCCCAGATGGCCACAATGGCTGGGTCTGGGCAGGAGCCAGGAATTCCATCTGGGTCTCACACATGGTTGGCAGGGCCCCACGCACTTGGGCCATCTTCTGCTGCTTTCCCAGGACATGAGCAGGGAGCTGGATTGGAAGAGGAGCAGCCGGGACTTGAACCGGCAGCTGTATATGATGTTGGCATCACAGGTGGATGCCTGATCCACTGTGCCACAATGCCAGCCCCAGGAGTTTTCCTCTTAACACACTGAGGAGCCCGTGTCCTGCCTGCTGTCAGTGTCAGCTGAATCATTATTTCACACAGCAGCAGATCTTGGATGCCTACTCAGCTGTAAACTCAAAAATCCTACTACAGTCTACATCCCAACATCAAAAACAGTATCTGCACTTAGTCTGTGTTTGTAAATGTTCATTGAGAGCCAGGTCAGGGCAGCTGGGACAGAGGCTGAGAGACTGAGTGTTCAGAACACCAGGGGGTAACCAGACCCCAGCAGTATCAGAGAGACAAACAGGGGCATCCCCAACATGGGTCCAAGCAGATGCCTTTGCCTTGCTGATGGCGGTCGCCTCTCTAAAAAGGAGGTGGAGAGCTAGGCACCAGTATCTTTAAGGGTGCTTGCTGATTCTCTGAGAGTCTTTTGGGACCACACAGGCTAGATCACTGGGATTGGGAAAGTGGTGTTGACTTCTTGTCACAGGGAAAGTGGGAGGGAAAGGTGGAGGGACAGTAGTGAATTTCACATGGAAGAGACTGGTCAGTAGACATCTTTCTCCTTCTCCTCCACTTCCTTCTTCCTCTCTTCCCACTCCTCCTCCCCCTCCCCCTCCTCTGCCTCTTCCTCATCCTTTTCTCTTCTCTTCCATTTAATTCCCTTGTCACTTTTCTCCTTCTTCCTCTGCCTTTTCTCATTTAGCTTTGGCAGATATTTCATTTATGTTCCAAAATAACATTTGAATAGTGGGGATGTAGGGGGGAAATGGTCGAGAACATCTGTAGAGGTGCAAAATACATTTGGGCACAAAAGAAGGTTGAAATTTAAGAGATGACAAGGAAAGTGGTTCATTCATTAAGTTTAGCATCGCCAGCTTAAAATCAATTGTAAATCAAGCTCTGCATTGTGCAGGGCACATTGGCTATGTGCATAAATCTAGTAACATTACTGCTGATAAAATCAAGTACAAGTTCAAGATGATGGGTTGTGAACCTGAATGGGAAGATATATAGGATTAGGCTGCATGGCCCAAAGCTTAATCTCTCTCAGCCCCTGTACATCATGGTGAAGGTATTGAGTTTATTTGGTCATTTGTGGATCAGGATTTGCATAAAATATTTATGACTTCTTGTGACTAGTTTGAGAGCTCAAGATGAATACTAAGCTTGAAAGCATTTATGTCGCAGGTGAAACCACCAGTTTTGTAAAGAGTACATTCCAATTTCTGTGGTATTGAGTTTATGGCATTTTGTATTTTCTGTGTTTACTTTAAACCATGTGTAAAGCACCAGAGCATCACGTCAGCCTCTTTACGCTTGTTTTTCACAACACAGTCTTTTGATCTGTGATGCAGGATCCTGGGCCCCACCTCAGGTCTGCAATATGGGGATAGTTTCTTTTAAAGCCACCGTGGCCATTTTCTGAGGCTTGCCCACACAGAGCCTTTTCATTGTGCATTATGGCGGCTAGGATGCGAGTAGCAGGCAACATCTCTGAGGCTCTAAATGATGCTGGATGGAATCTGTTAACGTGGAATCAGAGCGTATAGCTGGTGCCACTCATGCCAGACAAATGGCAAAGCTGGTGAACTTCAAGGGGGTGGGCTTTGTGATGGGCAAGTGCTTGAGTTCAGATGATCCGGGGGTGGGGGAGAGATCAATCTTCCATCTGGTTGTTCACTTCCCAAGTAGCTGCAGCAAGAACAAGGAGGCGGGGAGGGTCAAGTTGGAGCCAGGATCCAGAAACTCCTTCTGGGTGTTCCATGTGGGTGGCAGGGACCAAGTACTTGAGCCGTCAACTGCAGCTTCCAAGGTGAATTAGCAAGTAGCTGAATTGGAAAAGGAGTAGCTGGGACTTGAATTGGATCTCTGATCTCTGATACAGGATGCAGGAGGCCTATGTGGCAGCTTGACACACTGAGCCCTAACACCCGCCCTGCCAGAGGGTCTTCACCACAGTTGTATCTGATGACCTGGCTCATGCATGGGAGATTCTTTTAGAGAACTATATAGTCTTGGCCTTGAACAAAACGTCACAGGGAAGTGGGCTGTTTGGCAGGTTGTGAATTGCATCTGAGCTACAGCTGAACTCATCTACTGCGTGTACACTGCCTGGGCCCTCAGCTAGCCAGCCCTTCTGCCACTGTGGTGAAGCAGGCTGCAGGAACTACAGTGCCAGATGCGTGTGCAGCCGGGGCCCTGTATCTTGGTGCATGACGCACAAAGTCATACCCTGATGCCTCCTCACAGTTTTCAGCCTGTTCAGTGTGTAAGCACGCTTTCCCGCTCTGCTGCAGTAGCAGGAACAACTTCTTGTGTCCTTAGTGACGTAGTTCTTTATACAAAATGGCATTGAAAATGCACCCTTTATTTTACTTAACAGGTGTGTGATTGTCTCTGATATGCTCACAGGACATCTGGGGAAAAAGTATTGGAGGTATTCCAAGGATTTCTCAGTTACTGTAGCACTGGGACATCCTAGGGGCTGCTGCTTCTGTGTTGTACGGCGGAGACTCACCATGAGCAGATACAGTGGGCATCGAGGTGTGGTGGCTCCCTTGCTCCCTCTCTGAATGTTCCCGTCTGGCTATGAGGTAAGACATTTGGGTTCCCCCTGAGGACTTGAACCATCCTGACTGTAGAGAGAGCCCAGTGACTGCCTCTGTGCCAGTCTAGGTGGGAACTACCCTGCAGACCCGAGAATTGTGCTTACACGGTTGTCCCCTCTCCTCTGTGGTTTGGCTTCCAGCAGTTCCAGTTACTCATGCTCAACTGCAGTCTGAAAATATTACATGGAAACTTCCAGAAATGAACGATCCATAAGTTTTAATTGCACACGATTCTGAGTAGCGTGATAAAATCTCACACTCCCCTGCTTCTTCCTGCCCAGGGCATGAATCACCCCTTTGTCCAGCAAGTGCATCCCTGCTGTCTACCCTACTTGCCCATTAGTTAATCAGTAGCTTGGGCATCAGATCTACTGTGCTGGCATTGCAGTGCTTGTGTTCGAGTCACCCTTATTTTACTCCATAATGTCCCCCACACCCAAGAGTTGTGACACTGATAACTTCAACCTGCCCAAGAGAAGCTATAAAGTGCTTCCTGTAAGTGAAAAGGCTGAAGTTTATCATAGGGATGAATGTGTGGGAAAAAAACACAGCCTACACAGGGTTCGGTCTGTCTGTGGTTTCAGGCATCCATTTGGAATGTGTCCCCCATGGATAAAGAGGGATGACTGTTCACCACTGTGAGCTCCAGGGGGATGCACCTGCTTAGCTGGGAGGGGGATACGATAGGTTAGAGAGCAACGGGCTTCTGTGTCGGCATTGGTGACAGTGTTGCCCTTGGTTCTTGCCTTCTTGTGGAGTCTGCTAATTCTGAACTCTGGGCCTTGTCTGGAGCTGTGCCCCTTGTGAGACTGATCCTTACAGCCGCATCCACCGCACCCCCGCCCCTCCACCCAGCAGTCTCTGTCACACCTTAGCTGGCAAAGCAGGACTCTAGTCCAGATTCCTCCTGCTTCTCCAGATTCTGTTTCTGCCGGAATCTAGAACTTGCTCACACTTTGCAAGTTCTCCATGGCCAGGGACTGTGTTGATATGCTGCTCACTCCCTTGCTTCCTGTGTAGCAAGCACTTGATAAATGCAGGTGGAGTGTAGAATAGAATTGTGTATAGACTGGCACTTTAAAAGGAGATAGCATTTTAAGGTTTGAAACCTCAAAGGATAATTAGTTGAATAAAGAACATGAAAGCTGTGTCTCCTCCTGTCACAGCTATTCCTGTGGTTCCCTTGTTGCTGAGAGGTCTTGTCTATATTCTTTTCTGTTCTGAGGAATAAAAATAAAAATGGCTTTGCAATTCTAAAATACTGACAATAAAATTAGTCTGGAGCCAGTTTTATAGTGCAGCAGATTAAGCTGCTGTTTGCAACCCCAGCATCCCATATTGAACTGCTGGGTTGAGTCCTGGCTGCTCTGCTCTCAGCTCCCTGCTGTTGTATCTGGGAAAGCAGTGGAAGATGGCCCACCTGCCACCCAAGTAGGAGACTTGGTTGGAGTCTCTGACTCCAGCCATTGTGGCCATTTGGGGACTGAACTAGCAGATGGAAGATCTCTCTTTCTCTCTCTTTCTCTCTCCCTCTCTCTCCTTCTATCTCTTTCTGTAACTCTACCTTTCAAATAAATAAATACATCTTAAAATATATTTTTATTTGAGAGGACAGTGACAGAGAGAGACAGGAACGTGCACCTGCACACACACACACACACACACACACAGATCTTGTCTACTGATTTACTCTCCAAATGGCCAGTTCTGGGCCAGGCGAAAGTCAGTGGTCAGGGACTCCATCTGGGTCTCCCTCATAGGTGGCAAGGGCCAGAGTACTTGAGCCTTCATCTGCTGCTTTCCCAGGGACATTAGCAGCAAACTGTATCAGAAGTAGAACAGCTGAGACTTGAACTAGTGCTCCAATGAGATACCGCTGCCACAACACTGGCTCCAGACTGTAATCTCTGATATAATTATGCCAAGGCTACAATAAAGAGAAATTTGAGGCATATTTAAATTTGGTTTGATTTTTATTCTTAGATGCTTTAGACCTGGATTGCTGGGTTTAAATGGTGTCCTAAATCACACTGTCTTTGACAGGAAATAGAACACAAGCCTCATGGAACTGTCTAAATGCATCTTTTTCCTTTTAAGTGCCTTACTTATTGTGAGTTTTGTTACTTTTCTGGTGGAGGAAAGTACATTAACACAGATTTACTGTATAGCTAATTTTTTCTTGAAAATAAATTATTTTTCAAAAGGCAGCGTGAGAGGGGTGGAAAAGAAGGAGAGAGAGAGAGCACACACATACATGAGAGTAAGCTTCCACCTTGTTGGTTCACTCCCCAAATGTCTCCAAAAACCAGGACTGAGCCAGGTGGTAGCCAGAAGCCTGAAACTCATCCGGAGTCTCTTACCGGGGTGCCAGGAACCCAAGTGTTGGCGCAACTGATTGCTGACTCCCAAGGTGTGCATTAGCAGGGAGCTGGGATTGGAAGTGGAGCTGGGACTCAGATCCAGGTACTGTGATATGGGATGTGGGCGTCCTAAGTGACATCTACTGCTATGCCAAATGTCCACCACTCTGCAATTCAGAATTCCAAAAAGATCTGAAAAATCCTATTTTTTCTACAAGTTGGCTACAAATTTATTTGTTAGAAATACCAGAGTTTAGATAGGAGCATGCACATTTTTCTTTTCTTTTTTTTTTTCCACTTTACTGGATTTAACATGTTATACAAGTAATTTATACTTATAATGGTTCAAACAAGAAAAATGTACATGGAAAAAGTTTATTCTCTTTTCCTCTCTTTCCTCCAAACCCACCCCCTAATATAACCAGTGTTAATAATTTGGTATATATCCTTCCATACCTTTTTCTGTACTGGGCATAGATAGAGATAGAGATAGAGATAGATATTTAGGATTATAGATATTTAGGGTCACTTTTTAATATTTTCTTACACTGAATATTATTTGCCAAGGACATCCATGCAATTCAGTTATTACATCTGACTAGGCTTAATTAAATCTTTTAATTATTAATAGCTTTCTATATCCAAATTAATTAACTATTAATATCTTCCAGTGTCCAGCTTCTACTACCCCAATCTTTCTCATAAATCCCTTCATCTACCCTATGAAATAGACACTGTTATTATCAGCATTTTCCATTTGAGAAAATGAGGCCCACACAAGTTGTATCATTTGTGCAAGTCACCCAACTTAGGAAATCATAAAGCAAGAAACCCAGGCAGCCCTGCTCCAAAAGCTATGCACTTAACCTGTAAGTTAAATTCCTTCTCTAATTGTGTAATAATCCATGGATGAGTGGTTAATAATTTATTCAGCCATTTCCCTACTGATTGGAGGGCAGATATTTCCTCTTTTTTTCCCCCTTGTTTTTGGCTACTGTCAATAATGTTGAAATAAACAACAGTGAAATAAACAATAGTGTAATACTTACTGATTTCTGTTGAAGAGAATTCCACATGGATTTCTTCCTGATCCTAATTTGGGAGAACTCTACCAAGTCTGGCAGTCTGTACACTGATTAGATAAGGTGTTCTGGTTATCACAGTTCCTAGTCCAGTTAGAAATTTCTGCCTCTCCAGATCCTCTGAACACCCCACATACCCTTCTAGTACAAGACAGAGTAGAGAGCCCTGTTTAAGCCAACTTAGCCTGCATTTAGAAACAGGAGGAAGTGAACTGTAAGGGATTATCTTCTCCTAGATGTGTCAGATGCAATCACACAGCATGGATTTATGAAGTGAAGTGAAATATTTGTTTTGATTGCTCACTGATTAAGAATACACTCTAATGCACAATCTTGACAGACATCTAGGGCAGCTACCCTTCCTGTTCGAATCTGGGTCAGGGTTGCCCAACTTGCTCTAAAGCGGCGGTCTCATTTCATTAAAGGATCATGCAAAGAAGCCTCAGTTGGGACTGTCCGATTGGCTGCTTCATCCTGGGTGTTTAATGTTGCAGGAGCCCCAGCAGCTGCCCAAGTTATTGTCCACTCACTGATTTGTAATCTCAGTTTCTTTGTTGTTCTGTGTGGTTTGGATAAGCAGCTAGCTGGGGACCTTATGAACAGTGGATATAGCATTTAATACTAAATTGATTAATGAAGGTGCTTGAGAGAAGGTGCTAGACAAAACCTCATGTGTTGAAGATGTTTAGAAATGGGGTTTTGCAAAACCTGAAAATGATGTAAACAAATCATTAAAAAATCAAGAGATATGTTTTAAAAATTTAATCTAGAAGCACTGCAGGTTAGACATTTAACAACAGACTACTTCACTGTGCTACCATATGGAAATTGGACTTGGTTACTCTAAGGTAAATGATGAGATTTCATTGCTGAGAACAAAGGCATAGCATAAATGGGTCAGCCTTGTATTTGCGGCTGCAAACTATATTTTTGTGCACTTAGAGGTTACATGTGGATGGCACGTGGTCTCCTCTAAATTGGTTCTTTTAGTACAATGTAGACTTTAGGGTGATCAGCGGTCGGTCACATAGTTTGACAGACATGCATTCGTGACTTTACAACTTGATGAATGTATGGGTAAGAGTTTCTGCTGTCAAGAGCAACGCATCCCATCATCACTCTACTGAGATGTCAGTTCCTCTGTGTCTTCCCCAGCACTCCCTCAATCTCTGTTGATGTGGGGGAGGGGTGCAGGGCCATTGAGGTGAGAAGCCTCAGCCTTCTGCGTACGGGATATAGGATTCAGTGAGTTCCTTTACTCTGTGGATGTGACAGATATCTGCACCACACACCTGATCTTGAATAGCACTGTTTGCACAGCGAGAGTCTGTTTTTATACCTGTGGGACTAAGAGGTTTCCAGCTTCAGTAAAGGAATTTTAGTTCTGAAATCCTTTTTTTTTTTTCTTTTGATTTCTCTAAACTTTTTTTTTTATGTAGCTTGATCCTTTTGTGGAAAGGAAAAATTTCAAGATGAACAAGTCAATTCTTTGTTTAAACAGCATTTAATCCTCATTACAGAGAACAACAAACAAAAGATTGTGGTACATATCTTTGGAAAGATCTTTTGCAAATTTTTCTTCTACAAAAAACTATAATTTTCTTACAGATCGTGTATGTCTCTTTCAAAGGACTATACGAGGCAGCTAAATTTTATTCACAAAAGCCCCAAGTTGCAGTTTCATTGCTGAAGTAGATAAAATGCAGGGAGTCCCCCTCCCCATTAATTTGCCTCGCCATCTTCCTGTTGAGAGCATCACTGCTCCCCTACCCTACATACAAAATCATTGTGTCGACGACAGCTGGCACAGTACTCCACAGTGATTAAAGAAAACTCACTAAAGATATACCAGTGACTTTCATTTATCAACTGGACAATTTATTCCTTTATTAAACAATTTTATTAATATGAAGATTTAACTTTCCTGTAACATAAGAGAGATAATATAATATAATATAATATAAAATGGTAACAAATAAAAAAGGCAACCCTGCTCAGGTATCATCCAAAACATGATCACATTCAAAAAAAGAAAAAAAACCACCAGGATTTGGGAGACACACGTGCACATACACACACCCCAGCATGGACAGTGTATTCTTGGTATCTGAGGGAGGATGTACAGAAATTTTAACACCACATGCTGATGGCCGGACAAAAAGCAAAGTTAATACTGCCTGTGCTGAGCATACTTCAGCATCTACTCTTCTGCAAAGCAAGTTCTCGGGCTTGGGGCAGCCACCGCCTGCAGCGCAGGGCAGCTCGGCCAGCCTCCTGTCAGGGGTCTTCCCAGGCCGGCGTCTCAACAGACACTGACGAGCTATAGGGTTTTTTATTTTTATTTTTTCTTATTTTTTTTTGAAATGTTGCGAACACATTCTTTTATTTATTTGACAGAGTTAGTGAGAGAGAGAGAGAGAGAGAGAGAGAGAGAAAAGTCTTCCTTCTGTTGGTTCACTCCCCAAATGGCTGCTATGGCTGGTGCTGCGCCGATCCAAAGCCAGGAGCCAGGAGCTTCCTCTGGGTCTCTGACGTGGGTGCAGGGGCCCAAGCACTTGGGCCATCCTCCGCTGCCCTCCTGGGCCACAGCAGAGAGCTGGACTGGAAGAGGAACAACCGGAACCCAGTTGCCCATATGGGATGCCGGCGCCGCAGGCGGAGGATTAACCAAGTGAGCCATGGCGCCGGCCTCCAGATATAGGGTTTTCTTCCTGCCCTCTTGGGCTCCCTCTTAAGTAGAGAAATACAAGCGCTTCTCTACCCATACCAGTACCTACTGATGTCTGACGTACGGTGGAACAGAATAAAGGGTGGCTTCCCAGAAAAAGAAATTCTTTATGATAATTAGCATAGGCATAGGTGTTGGCAAAGTTAGGGACAACTGAAGTGCAAGTGGTGGTCCCTCTGGTGTTGGACTTCTTTCCTGTGAATGTGCATTTCTGGTTCAGACAACTGACTGCTCCTTGCGAAAAGCGTAGGCTAACTAACACACGATTGTGTCCCATTGTCTATGCTGGAGATAGGAAAATAGATTATGGACATTAAACAGTGATGAGCCTATGTAAGTCCTTAAGCTCAGCTGTTCTCCATCATGTTTCTATCTTTCTATATCGTTACTACATACTTATTTCCATTTCTAACTCAGCTCCAGCTCCAGTGTCACTCATCATGACAATTCTCTTTATATGCCTAAAGGCACAAAGGAGTTAAGAATGAAAGATCTCAGGCCGGCGCCGCGGCTCACTAGGCTAATCCGTGGCTCACTAGGCTAATCCTCTGCCTAGCGGCGCCGGCACACCGGGTTCTAGTCCCGGTCGGGGCGCCAGATTCTGTCCCGGTTGCCCCTCTTCCAGGCCAGCTCTCTGCTGTGGCCAGGGAGTGCAGTGGAGGATGGCCCAGGTGCTTGGGCCCTGCACCCCATGGGAGACCAGGAAAAGCACCTGGCTCCTGGCTCCTGGCTCCTGGCTCCTGCCACCGGATCAGCACGGTGCGCCGACTGCAGCGCACCGGCCACGGCAGCCATTGGAGGGTGAACCAACGGCAAAGGAAGACCTTTCTCTCTGTCTCTCTCTCTCACTGTCCACTCTGCCTGTCAAAAAAAAAAAAAAAAAAAGAATGAAAGATCTCTCATTCTCTAGTTCAGTCTCAGTTCAGTCTCCAAATACCTGCAACAACTAGGGCTGGGCCAGGATCTCAGTACAGGTCTTTCTCATGAGTAGCAGGGATCCAACAACCTGAGCCATCACTGGCTTCCTCCCAGGCTAGACATTAGCAGGAAGCCAGAATCGGAGCACAGCTGGGGCTCCAGCTCAGGCACTCCAGTATGGCATTTCACTGCATAACAGGCATCCCAAGAGGCATTTTAACTGATATGACGAATGCTTGCTTCATGGTTATCTTCTTGATGGATCATTTGTGTTATTTTAGTTACTAGTGCATTATGCCTAATGCAATAAGTTTTATACTGAAAAATCTAAAGCTCTGCTGAAACAGAGCAAGGAATCACAAGTTTCCGTGGTTTGGAAGGGGTTCCGCCTTAGCTTTCTGGGCTTTCTTTCACCTGTAGAGGGCAGGGTTTGGACCAGCATAGCCTTTTCCTTCCCTGAGAGGGGCTTCCTTGCCCCAGCAGATGCAGCTGTGAAACAGGGCCATGAAAAAGCACCCCGCGCCCCGACTTGGGCATGATCTCTTCCCTCATGATGGTCAACCAGGGAACTGCCGTCTTTACTGCTTGATCACATGGCCCACCCAGTTCCTGCAATGATGAATGACTATGTATGGCAATGGTGCCAAGACTCTGCTATAGGTAGAGCATGCCCTTTCGAAAGGATGTCGAAGTGGGAGTCAGTGGGATTCAACGGCTTTCCTCCAGTTTTTATGCAGTCACTGGTCAAAGAAAAAAAAAAAACCTGGTGAGTACAGTGCATCTTCCCATCTTTGCTTTCAGTTGGGTTCTGCTCTTCGCAGGCTGCATGGTTTCTTCAAGGCATCAGAGACAACCTTTGCATTAAGAGTTATCTTAGAAGAATAATGGAGCTAGCATCGATGTCTGTGTTTAATTTCAATTTAAATATTATTTTATAATAGGCTTTAGCTTCAATGTTCATTTATTCCCTCATGATAGAATTAGTCTTCATTACACAGAGAGTCTACGTAGTGCAAATTGAAAGGAGAATATTGATTCAATATGCGATACTTGTTGACCAAATCCGGGGAATGAGCAGACCCCTTGAATGACATCCTCATAAAAGGACTCCTTTGCTTGTTTGTGTGTTACTACAGGCTGCTGTTCTCTTGGTTCTCACGATTTTGGTCATTTCCAAGAGAGCAGCTTAGGTCACTGCCTGGGTGCTGTGAGAGCTTACTGGTCACCAGGAATATGAACAGGAGGACTGGAACAAATTGGCTGTTTTTGGTTCATTTTTTCCTCTGAATAGTTTAGTTCAGCACTCTTTGCTTTTCCTTGAAGTCATCAAGCCATTGGCTCAAAGACAAAGCAAGCACATCTACAGTCATATTTTGATTCTTCTTAATTTATCACAAAGTAAAAATTCAAGAAGATAATGTTATTTTATTCAGTAATCTAAAAGTGTGATTTTTATTATGTTTTCATGCTAACTTTAATATCTGCTCCCCACCCCCAGTGTGTTGGAAGAATGTCCCCTACTCTGCTTCTCCTGTTGATCTTGGGGCAGTCCCATGACACCATGGTTCTCAGTTAAATTCATGTTCGATCCATCCGTCCCCTGCTTCAGATCCGTTTCCTCAGCTTTTCCACCTTGTCCTGCACCCTGGCAGTCAGACTCTGCAGCCTCACCCTCTGACTTGAGGTTGGTTTGGCAAGTGGGAGCATTGGAAGAGATTAGAGGGAGAGAGGAGACTGAGGCCAGTGGTTTGTTTTCCCTGCCTTCTCTCTGTAGTGTTCCATGGATTGGCTGCATTTCACGGCTAGGTGAGTTTTTGCAAAGCATCTGTGTCCGGACAGCCTCTGTTCCCAGATTCCAGTGTGCACACTGCCCCTTCAGGCTTAATGGCATTTCCACAGACCAGTGATATTCACTCCATGTTGTCTCTAAAGGTTCCCTGTCGCTCCCCCTCTTCGTGGAGGAACGACACAGGACCCTGCGCTGTTCTTTTGTCTGCTCGGCCCTCCCCGGGTTTGCTGCTGGTTCTTCCTGGGTTGGCTACCGTCCCTTCCACCTCCGTGGAAGGGCGGTTCCCCCTGGCCACTTTCCCCACTTCCGCGGGGGAGTGGCACACCGCCGGCCGGCTCTCTCGGGGGCTGCACAGGTGTTCCTTCAGATAGATGTTCCCCCTAGATGTTCCTCGTGCATGTTGTCTCTCTCCTCCTTTATAGTCCTCTTCCACCAATCCCAACTCTGCTACCCACACGCCGAGTACGCTGCTCTCCTCCAATCAGGAGCAGGTCCTACAGTTTATTGGTTGAACTGGAGGCAGCTGTGTAGAAGCTGTTTCTCCCTTCTCAGCGCCATATTGTGGGAGAGCAGATGCATAGAATAAGTCTTAATTCCAGTAACTTAGTCTAGTCCGAGTTGCTCCCCACAGTTCCCCTGGCCCCCCGGCTGTGACAGGCCTTTATGATACTTTGTTCAGGTTACTCAGCTGGACTTTGCAATCAGTTCCTTGCTGGGGTCCTGATGGAAAATATAAGTCAATGGAAGCTTAGACTCCCCAGGAGGGAGCAGGGTGCAGAGCTTACCTTCCATTTGCAGAAAGACTGATCTGGGTGTGAGTGCATCCCAGTCACTGGCTAACTAGGAATAGAGATCATTTAACCGCTCAGAACCTCAGCTTTCTCAAATGTAAAATGGAGATAATATTCCTGTTTCATAGGACTGTTGGAAGAACATGTATGAGTACTCAAAAATCTTAATTATTGGTGGAATAGAGGGTCAACTGTTGGGTGCAGGGGTTAAGGCACCACTTGAGATGCCCACATCCCATATAAGAGTGCCTGGACTGAACGCCTGGCTCTGCTTCTGATTCCAGATTTCTGCTGTGAGTACCTAGAAGGCAGCAGGTGATGGGTCAAGAACTTGGGTCCCTGCTAACCATGTCAGAGTCCTGGATGGGGTCCTAGGATCCTGACTTTAGCCTGGCCTACCCCTGGCTGTTGTGGGTATTTGAAGAGTAAACCAGAGAATGGAAGAACTCTTTTTGTCTCTGTCTGACTCTCTTTCTGCTGTTCAAATAAAATGAAAAGAAATAAAAATTTTTAAAATGGAAAAGATTCCTAAAAAGAGAATACACACACACACACAGAGAATATGCTCTGAGCATGGATTTCATCAGTGTTCTCTGAGTACCTTGCTCACGGGTACCTGGTCTGATCAGTTACAAAGCAGTCATTTTTAGCTCCTCTTCCCTTTGTGTCACTGACCTTTGTCTTCCAAGTTATGTGAATCCCTTCCACCCCCACCCACCACCTTGGGCCCCACAAGTTCAGGCTTATTTAAATGGCAATGTACTTCCCACAAACGGCTGTGGCTGCCCTAGTAATCTTACCTTAAGTCTGTGGAATTTTCAGATGAGTCTTGTTCAAATGGTGAGCGGTAGAAGCAAGGGGTCCTTGGGGGAGTCAAAATCTTATGCTGGTGTCTTAACCCTGAGCGTTGGCTGCTAACTGCTTGTGTGTGCTGCAACCTTGGGTAATCCACCTGCTTTGAAGGATAGCTGCTTTTTGTGTCTGCCTTTTCAAAAAATATATCTCTAAAATGTTATGAGGCCATTTGTTGAAGCCTGAGATGTGTTGCAAGGATTAACTAATTGATTATTTTAAATGCTTTGAAACTGGCAGTGTGTTTCTTATTGACAGTGAGAAAAGCAGGCTGGGTAATTGTAGCAGGTTCACTGGGAATACAAACTGTACCAAATAGCTCTTCTAATTTGCTTTGGTATCTGGTAGGACTTGCTTATTGCATAACATGTCCCATTAAAATGAATTATTTATGTTATTACATCTAAAACATGACCTGTGAAAGTGTTTTAAGATAAAATGAGGCATTCAGACAATATACAAGACTTTTGTCAAGTGGAGTTGTAGCTGTTGAAACCGCTAGGGTTTTTCTGACCCAAGAGGAGTCCTAGGAAGCATGATGCATCCATGAGGAGCCTACTGTGTGTCAGGTGCTGGGTGTGAGTCTCCTGGTTCCCAGCCCTACAGACTAGAAGAGAAGGCAGTGCACAGTCACAGCCCTTGAGTAGCGTGTGAGAGGGGCCACTATGGATGCACACACAGGTGTAGGGTTGTGCAGTCCAGGGGTGATTAACTCAAGCTGGGAAGGTTGGCAAGAAATCCTAGAGGAGGAGAGGCTTGAGTAAGATCCATAACGACGAGAAGTTTGCAATGTGGTAAAGGTGAGAACTTTTTTTTTTAAAGATTTATTTATTTATTTGAAAGTCAGAGTTACACACAGAGAGAAAGAGAGGCAGAGAGAGAGAGAGAGAGAGAGAGAGAGAGGTCTTCCATCCACTGGTTCACTCCCTAGTTGGCTGCAACAGCCAGAGCTGCACTGACCCAAACCTAGGATCCAGGAGCTTCCTCCAGGTCTCCCACGTGGGTGCAGGGCCCAAGAACTTGGCCCATCTTCTACTACTTTCCCAGGCTCATAGCAGAGAGCTGGATTGGAAGTGGAGAAGTTGGGACTCGAACTGGCGCCTATAAGGGATGCCAGCACTGCAGGAGGCAGCTTTATCAGCTATGCCACAGTGCTGGCCCCTGTCTCTACTTCTAATTCCATCTTCCTGTTGGTGTTCACCCTGGGAAGCAGCAGATGATGGCTCAAGTACTTGGGTCCATACAACCCACATGGGTGATCCAGACTGAGTTCTTGGTTCCTGGATTTGGTTTGGCCCAGTCCCCACTGTTGTGTGAATTTGGCAAGTAAACCAGCAGATGGGAGATCTCTGTTAGCCTGTTAGTCTCTGCCTTTCAAAAAATGATAGTAAGTGCAAATTTTTTAAAAAGGATAAAGTTTGGGATGGGGCTTCTGAGAGGTTTGCTCTTTAAGGGAGTCTGTTAGTATTTGTTAGAGTTGGTTAGTCCTAGGAGGGGCAGTCTCCCCAGGATCAGGAAGGCCCCTCATGTCCAAGCATCACAATAACAATGCATACTTAGTTCAGGCCACACCCACCTGCCAATATACTACATGTTTGCCTCTTAATGGGGCAGTGCCAGTGTGGGACCAGGGTGGCTGATCAAGGTGCACCCCTTGGGCACAAGTTAGAAAGGGGTTCCAAGACTGTATAATCAAGATACAAATATGTTAATGTGGGGCTGGCACTGTGGCTCACTTGGCTAATCCTCCGCCTGCATTGCCAGCATCCCATATGGGAGCTGGGTTCTAGTTCTGGTTGCCCCTCTTCCAGTCCAGCTCTCTGCTGTGGCCCGGGAGGGCAGTGGAGGATGGCCCAAGTGCTTGGGCCCTGTACCCCATGGGAGACCAGGAAGAAGCACCTGGCTCCTGGCTTCGGATTGCCGTAGCTCCGGCCGTAGTGGCCATTTGGAGAGTGAACCAACGGAAAGAAGACCCTTCTCTCTCTCTCTCTCTCTCACTGTCTATAACTCTACCTGTCAAAAACAAAACAAAACAAAAGAAAAACCAAATATTTAATGCAATATTTTGAAGATCCAAGTTAAAACAAAATGTGCACGGTAAACTAAATATAACTTTAAATAGAGGCAGGATTACAAATAATGTTGTGGTAAGCCATTTTGGAATCTGAAACAAAAGGAAAAATGAATACTTTTTGGATTGTTGAAATTATTACGTTGAAGTGCTCTTTGGGAAATTCCTGGTACCCATGAAGGATTGTCTTTTTTTTTTTTTAACAGATTTATTTAATTTATTTGAAAGACAAAGTTACAGAGAGGTAGAGAGAAAGAGAGAGGTCTTGCATCTTTTGATTCACTCCCCAAATGGCCAGGATGGCTGGAGCTGAGCTGATCCGAAGCCAGGAGCCAAGAGCTTTCTCCAAGTTTCCCACATAGAAACATCGAAGCAAATGTATCTTCTGAGGGTCTGGAGCAGGGACAGGGAATGTCCAGCCTGCAGGCCATGTAAAGCCCATGACATCATTAGGGCTGGCCCTGCCAAGGCAACCACGAGTAGGGACTCAAAATTCGATAAATCTTGCAGGCTAATTTTTCAGTTGCTAATGTTGTATGGCCATGAATGATGTTATCAATATCCAAGTGGCCCTTGGCAGAGAAAAGGTTCCCCACCCCTGGTGGAGGAAGGTTGAGGTTGCCGGTGAAGACTGAGAGGCAAGGGCACTGAAGTTCATGTCCAGTCTGGATCTGCTGAGGAGCTGATGTGATTGACAGCCTTCCTCCTGCAGGGCATCTGCGTCTCTAGGCTCTCTCTCTCTCTCTCTCTCTCTCTCTCTCTCTCTCTCGTATCTGCAAGAGTCTTTTCCATATGGTTATGCAGTTGTTGGCACAAGTATCAAATGACTGGATGTCAGGGCTCTCTGAGCCCACCAAGGACCTCTGACATTTCTAAGGAGCGTTTCTGGAGATGTTCAAGAATTCCCAGATTTGCACGTGCCTCTGCAGCATATCAGTCCTCACAAAACTGGTAATTCTCCACTGGCTGGAGCAGTCACTGATGTAGGTCTAGGGCTGACATTATGGTGCAGTGGGTTAAGCCACTGCCCGGAGAACTGACATCCCATGTGGGCGCTGGTTCGAGTCCCAGCTGCTTCAATTTTTTTTTTTTTTTTGACAGGCAGAGTGGACAGTGAGAGAGAGAGACAGAGAGAAAGGTCTTCCTTTGCTGTTGGTTCACCCTTCAATGGCCGCCGCGGCCGGCGCGCTGCAGCCGGCGCACTGCACTGGCCGATGGCAGGAGCCAGGTACTTGTCCTGGTCTCCCATGGGGCGCAGGGCCCAAGGACTTGGGCCATCCTCCACTGCCCTCCCGGGCCACAGCAGAGAGCTGGCCTGGAAGAGGGGCAACCGGGACAGAATCCGGTGCCCCGACCAGGACTAGAACCCGGTGTGCTGGCGCCGCAAGGCGGAGGATTAGCCTAGTGAGCCGCGGTGCCGGCTCAGCTGCTTCAATTCTGATTGAGATCCCTGCTAATGTGCCTGGGAAAGCAGTGGAAGAAAGCCCAAGTGGTTTGGCTGACTGCTACAAGTAGCTGGCTGAATTTTAGAGGTCATGTTATATCAGAAATATGGATTTTTGATTCTGTAATCCTAGGGAATCCTGTAGGGTGTTCACACTGTGAGAGACAAAACTGAAGGGGGAAAAAATCTGGAAATAATAACAATAAAAAGAGTAACACTACTCACTTTTAAGCATGATACATATATTAACTCACTCAATTCTTAGAAAACCCCAGAAAGTGGTTCTTATTATTATACCCATTTTGCAGACAGTAAAACTGAGGTTCAGAGGAGTTAAGTGACTTACATGGTAGATAGCAGAAGTGGAGCTGAACTCAGGTAGGCTAGCTCCAGTGCCTTTGCTCTTAACTACCTTGCTCTATGCTTTCACTCTGTACAGTCTTTCCTCTCTGGGAAGGATGGGCTTGAGTAATGTAAGTGTTTTTAATGGTATGACCCAGATGTACTTTTTTGTAGCAAGAATTCAGACTAGGTGGTGGCATTGTGACATAGAGGGTAAAGCCACTGCCTGCAAGGCCAGCATAGCATATGGCTGAGACCTGGCTGCTCCACTTCTGATTCAGCTTCCTGCTAATGTGCCTAGGAAAAGCACCAAGAGATGACCCAAGTGTTTGGGCCCCTGTGCCCACATGGGAGATCTGAAAGAAGCTCCTGACTCCTGGCTTTGGCTTGGCCCAGCCCCACCAGTTGTGGCTATGTGGGGGCCACAGGAGATGGAAGATTTCTCGCTCGCTCTCTCTTTGTCTCTTTCCCTCTCCCTCTTTTTGTGTAACTCTGACTTTCAAATAAATAAATAAATAAATAAATAAGTCTTTAAAAATAATCCAGGCTATACTGGAAGGCATAAAGTATAAAAATAGATGGTTCCCCATATTCTTGCCTGCAGATGCAGTAAATGTTAGGGTTGTGTGTTTTCCCCCAGGATTTTTGTTGTTCTTGTTGTTTAACACAGTCTTGAAGTTTTCTTTTTCAGTTATCAGTGTAATAGACATCTTATGTATATATAATCCCACCTCCTCCCTGTAAGTGGCTGTTTTGGCAGCCGCATATTATTCTACTGAGTGGGTAAGCGATACATTATGGTTGCATGTTCCCCTATAGATGAATAGTCAGGTTTTAAATTTTTTTTGCCAGGTTTTACCCTTATAAATTCTGTGGTGACCATGCTCATTTGTTCTAGTCTTTTGCAGATTTATTTTTTTAGCTCTAAATCTTTAATCCACATGGAATTTATTTTGTGCAGGAGGTGAGATGGGGATTACAGTGATTTCCTGACTTCCCTCATTCGAATGATTACCCACCTGAAGAGATTCTGTCTCCAGGCACCCAGGTCAATACCCTGCATCTGTTACAGGAGTGTGTGGAAAGCTATCTTAAGGGGGAGTCCCTGTGGTGGAAGATGGGAGGTAGCAGGCTCAGCCAATCTGGACGTGAACAGGGAGTTCTGCTGTCTGGTTGGAATGCTGCATTTTAATGAGAAACGTTACTCCCAAATGTTTCCCTGCCGTGCTGGAGGGATTAGAGACCTCTGCTTGCTCATCACAATTCAGAACCTGCACATCAGAATGTCTAATTAGATCTTCTCTCTTGTGAAAGGTCAGCCCGTAAAATTGTCATGTTGTGTCACTCACTCAAGGTCTAGAAGTTACTCTGCTATGTGCGGGGTGGATTTTTTGTTTTTTAAGTTAAAAATTTCCCTGCTCATATCTGATGTCTTTTAGTAACCTTTGCTAGACTAAGATTCCGACAGGCCAGTGTGTGAAGGATCTTTGAAATCTCTCAGCCACTTAGGGCAATTCTAGTCCTTTCTATTCTTGTCTTTATCATTTTGGACACTGTGCTAGAGAGAGCTCTTATACCTTAAGGCTTTTGGTGTATTTGCCTTGGTGTTTATTTTCTAAATCACATGCAATTCTTTGTTTTGGGTTTTGGATTCTCTCATTGAATATTTTTTTTTTTTAACTTTTGACAGGCGGAGTGGACATTGAGAGAGAGAGAGACAGCGAGAAAGCTCTTCCTTTTCTGTTGGTCTACCCCCCAGTGGCCCCTGCGGCCAGTGCACTGCGGCTGGCACAGCGCACTGATCCGAAGCCAGGAGCCAGGTGCTTCTCCTGGTCTCCCATGCGGGGGCAGGACCCAAGGACCTGGGCCATCCTCCACTGCACTCCTGGGCCACAGCAGAGAGCTGGACTGGAAGAGGAGCAACCGGGACAGAATCCGATACCCCGACCAGGACAAGAACCCCGGGGTGCTGGCGCCACAGGCAGAGGATTAGCCTATTGAGCCGCGGCACCAGCCAATCTCTCTCATAATATTACTTTCAATTAATTTCCATGGGAGGAAAAATCCCCAAGATAAGCTGTGCTTTTCTGGAAACATTATCATCAGACTTAAACTAATGGAGCTAGGCTTTCTCAATTTCATCGCTTGGCTCTGAGTAGAGTAAGTTGGGGAGCTATCTTAATTATTTTACGCCACAAGGTTCTTGATTAGAATTCTGTGTAGAGTGACAAGTTCAGGGGAAAAGTAGAATTATGGGCAACCCATTCATAGGACAGTGTCTGCTGTCTTGCTCCACTTCCTCAGCCCTTACTCTAGGGGCCTCCTGTTGGTCTCATCAGCCCTCACTCCTGTGCTCTGTTGGGCTGTTAGCCTAGGGATCTGAGACTATGGAGAGTGGGTATTCAAGGCTTAAAGTGACCACTGCTGCTTTTTCCATCATATTACAGATTAAATTAATTTTTGTGAAAGTCTCAAGAAAATCTGACCACAGACGCCAGTATTTTCCCAAGTACGGCTGTGTCAGAGCTACCTGAGTGTTTAAACAGAATGCTGCCTATTGAATTCTGTCCCAGAATCTGAATCTCTGGTGCTGGAGTTCAGGGATCTATTTTTAACAAGCCTCCTGCACTATTCATGTGTACATGAAAGTTTGAGAGCCCCTGATTTATAGCATTACTTCTCCGGGAGAAATGTATTCCTGGTTCTACCCGACCGCTTCAAAGTATCCCTCTATCGTCTCACGTGTGGCTACGTGGGGCCTTGCCTGTGTGTGGAATCAGTGGCCCGGATGACAATCCCATTTGAAAAGTGCATGGTTAACAACTGGTGAGTAGATTACAGCTCAGGATATTCAGGTTAATTAAGTTCTCAGGTGTGGAGCCCGGGGACTCCACAGAGAGCGAGCGCCTGCCGGAATCAAGGCACGGAATGGAAATTCAGCTGGGAAGTGGAGCTGCGAGAGCCGTTCCTACATCTGCGTGGAGACGGCGGCTGCAGTCACTCTGTCCCTGGGGACTTTGGCGTCCCCTGGAATGTCCATTGCCCTACCTAACTCCTCTGGGGCTTATCTTTCGAGGGTGATTTCTGAGAGGACTTTTTTTTTTTTTTTTTTTCTGCTCTGCATCTTGTTCCTGACCTGGGATGCAAGCCCCATCTTGATCCTTCCGGCCACAAAGAGTCATTTCATAGGTCAGGATCTTCATAGAGGATTATGGAATGAAAGGTTAGGTGTCACCTGCTGTATCACCCAGCACAGAGCACACCTTGCGATCATGTGTTTAGTACTGCTGTCCCTGTCCTTGCAGCTGTTCCTGGCCACCTCCACACTCCATTTCATATCCTGGGCTCTCTCCATCTTGCTGGCTCCTCAGTCATCTCTCTAGGTTTGCTCTCAGGAATGCCAGATGTGGATGGCAGGGGCGGAGTTGGGGGGAGAGAAGCGTTTCCATCCACTAGTTCACACCCCAAATACAGTGAAGCTGGGAGCTTAGAGCGCAAATCAGGTCTCCCATGTGAGTGGCAAGAACCCAACCAAGTGAGCCATCCCTGCTGCCTCCCAGGGTCTGCCGTAACAGGAAGCTGGTTTCCAGAACTGGAGCTGGGAACTGCATCTAGGTACTACAATGTGGGACGTGGGCATCGGAACCCCTAGGTGAAACGCTGGCCCCTGTTTTACTCTTATTATCAGAAAACATCAACCGTTCTTGTGGCCCTACTCTCAAACTCACCCCCATCCCCACGACAGCATTTACCCATCCCCCACCAACCAGTGTGCTTGGCTGAACAAAAGGGCTGCCTCCTCTTTTCTTTAAGGAAATCCACCCCCCTTGGAATAAAATTTGGAGATTAAATAGCATTTTCCAAAGATGTATTATGTACTCTTCCATGAAAAATTAATTCTGCCTGGGCTTTCCTGAATGCATAAAAGTTGAGACAGTCTTTTCTTCCTGCATCAAGAGAGAAATCCTTTTGTTATGAGAGTCATCTGGAGAAAGGCAAGCAGGATTTTGCTAAGGTTTTAAAAGCCGAGAGCAAGTCAGTGCCCTGTCATCAATTAGCCTCATTAGCCCTTCAAACACTTTTGCTGCACATTTAGAAATATTTGTGGGGACTTAAAAACATTCTCGGGAAGTGGAATTAAAAATAAATTGACTCTGGTCCAGAATTTTTTGAAATCCATTCAGTTTTCTCATGATAGGTATTTTCTATGAACTTTTGGAAGATGCCTTGAATCATTTATATGTGTAGCCATGAAATATAAATATAAATGAAATCAGAATTATTTCCCACTTATCAGCAAAGACTGCTGCCGACACCAGGCAGGTGGCATATGCAAGGCCAACCCGTGATTTCTGTGTCACAAATCCTATTTTGAGAATAAAGAAAAGCAGAGTTAAGTTGTTTCCAGGGGGGTTTGCTTTCTCCCATGCTCTTACCTTTTGTGTGTCTGAGAGCTTTCAGTTTTGCCCGGGATGGGAACTCATTTCCCAGATGAGAGATCACTTTATTTAGTGCTCTTATTTTCTCTGTAAGTATTCTGACTTTTTTTTCCCCTAGTAATTTCTATTTTTATGCACCATGATTCTCAATTGGTGAGAAAATTATGATCTCATAATCTCTTTTCCTCGCACTTGCTGAATGATTAGGCTCATTTGCTGTGAGTTCCACTTCACGGTCGTGAAATAACGCCTCGCCCAGACTCTGGCTAAGCATGGCGGCTTGATGGCTTTGACCTTTTCCATGAAAACAGGGGAGATGACGAGATGTGACATGTGTGGAAATTGTCACTCAAGTGGGGTTATTTTGACCAATGCTCATACATGTTTTGCTAAATCCCCAGAAGGGGCCCATGGAGTGAGTGCTTTGCTTTTGGGGTTTTCTCATGCACGTGAGAGCCTTGTTATTTTTAAGCAATGGAGACTGTTTTTTTAAAAAAAGAAAGTCTCACTGATCACTAAGTACAAACAATGCATTTACATCCTGAATCACAAGATTTGTGAGTAGATGTATTACTGATTCTCAAGAAAACCCCCACTCCTGAGAAGCGCTGTTAAATTCACTTCATCTGCCCTGTGATAGATGTTACTCCCGCTGCGCTTAATTGGGGTAACTGACAAACTTAGATTCAGAGCATTTCAGCGACTCCAAGGGATGTATAAATATCTCACCAAATCCATTTAAACGGCGATCTGGATTTGGTCAGGGGTCTCCCCGTAGTAATTTGCAGGTGTGACTGATATTAACTTATAAATTTCCCATGACTGCTCCTTTGTTGGTTTCAGGCTCCCCCCCGTTCGGTAATGATTGCTCAGCAAGCATATTTTGCCTGCCTTCTCTGCAGGGCCTTTATGGCTCCACGATGTGCCTCTGTGTGCACGTGTGCGCCCGTGTTTTCAACAGCAACACACAAGACAGTATTTCTCACCACAGCATATTAATAGGAGCTTTTGGAGCCATTTTTTTTTTTTACTTGACACTTTTCCCTTTTCACTTGGCTGTGCTTTTAGTTAAGGGGAGTTGGATTACGTTTAGCTGAATGGGCAGTGACAAAACAATCATGATGCTGTGGAAACATACACGTGCTCTAGCAATCAGCACAATACCACACTTGGCAAATGATCCTATGGTACAATGCCAGTAATTCCCATCAGGGTGGGTTTGATGTCCAGCATAATAAGCCTAATGTGTTGCTGCAGTGGTGCTGATAAATTTATGCAGGGGTGGAAATGATTGATTTTTACAATTCACTTTCATTTTTGTGATTGAAAATGAGATTCTTATTCCTTGACATTAGAACATGATCTTTCTATATCACTTGTTCTCCCCTCCTCCCTCATTCCTACAGATTGAAACTATCTTACTTAGGGTTGATTTCCTCATCAGTGTCTGAGTCCTTTCATTTGAGAGACTTAAAAAAACTGGAATTGTTTTACAAAGATGAGTATGAACTCATTTGATCTTCACAACAATTCTATGAGATAGCTGCTTTTATTATTCTCACTTTAAAAATGAGAAACCTAAGCACAGACAGGTTAATTGACTTTTGTCTGAGGTCAAATACCCAGGAAGCTGTGGAAGTGAGATTTGAACCAATACAGGGTTGCAGATTGGAGAAGCGTGCACAGTCATGTGCACACACACATGCACACATACCAAAGGGACACTCATGCAATGCCTGGGCTCTTTTTGCAATATTTTGGACACACCCTTGAAAGTTATTGTTTACCTGAAGTTCAGCGTTATATCTGTGTCCTTATTTTATCCATTAACTTAAATGTAGATTGTTTGGTTCTTAACCTTAATGTTAATTCTGCCTAAAACCCAGGCTTGACTTTGCACACTTTAGATGGACACCTTTCTATATGTACCCAGGGTTTTATTGTTTTTTTTTTTTTTTTTTTAATTTTTTTAACTTTTATTTAATGAATATAAATTTCCAAAGTACGACTTATGGATTACAATGGCTTCCCCCACATACCGTCCCTCCCACCCACAACCCTCCCCTTTCCCACTCCCTCTGTCCTTTCATTCACATCAAGATTCATTTTCGATTCTCTTAATATACAGAAGATCAGCTTAATATACATTAAGTAAACATTTCAACAGTTTTCTCCCACACAGAATCATAAAGTGAAAAATAATAGATGATTTTTTAAATGATGATGAAGTCAGATCAGAACTATTGTCATGTTTAATCCCAGTGAGAGTCAAGTTGGGAATTGATAATTTCTTTCTTTCTTTTTTTTTTTTTACAGAAGATCAGTTTAGTATATATTAAGTAAAGATTTCAAAAGTTTGCACCCCCATAGAAACACAAAATGAAATATACTGTTTGAGTACTCGTTATAGCAATAATCTCAATGTACAGCACATTAAGGACAGAGATCCTACATGAGGAGTAAGTGCACAGTGACTCCTGTTGTTGACTTTACAAATTGACACTCCTGTCTATGGCCTCAGTAATCTCCCTATGCTCCAGTCATGAGTTTCCAAGGCTATGGAAGCCCTCTGAGTTCTCCGACTCTTATCTTGTTTAGACAAGGTCATAGTCAAAGTGGAGGTTCTCTCCTCCCTTCAGAGAAAGGTACCTCCTTCTTTGAAGACCTGTTCTTTCCACTGGGATCTCACTCACAGAGATCTTTCATTTAGGTTTTGTTTTTTGTTTTGATTTTTTTCTTTCTTTTCTTTCTTTTTCTTCTTCTTTTTTTTTTTTTGTCAGAGTGTCTTGGCTTTCCATGCCTGAAATACTCTCATGGGCTTTTCAGCCAGATTGGAATGCCTTTAGTGTTGATTCTGAGGCCAGAGTGCTGTTTAGCAGGACATCTACCATTCTATGAGTCTGCTGAGTATCTCGCTTCCCATGTTGGATCACTCTCCCCTTTATTCTATCGGTTAGTATTAGCAGGCACTAGACTTGTTTATGTGCTCCCTTTGACTCTTAGTCCTTTCATTATGATCAATTGTGAACTGAAAGTGATCACTTGGACTAGTGAGATGGCATTGGTACTTGCCACCTTGATGGGATTGAATTGGAGTCCCCTGGTATGTTTCTAACTCTACCATTTGGGGCAAGTCAGCTTGAGCATGTCCCAAATTGTACATCTCTTCCCTCTCTTATTCCCACTCTTATGTTTAACAGGGATCACATTTCAGTTTAATTTCAACACTTAAGAATAACTGTGTATTAATTACAGAATTAAACCAGTCATATTAAGTAGAACAGACAAAAAGACTACTAAGAGGGATAATGTATTAAGTTGTTCATTAACAGTCAGGGCTATGCTGATCAAGTCACCATTTCTCATAGTGTCCATTTCACTTCAACAGGTTTCCTTTTAGGTGCTCAGTCAGTTGTCACCAATCAGGGAGAACATATGGTATTTGTCCCTTTGGGACTGGCTTATTTCACTCAGCATGATGTGTTCCAGATTCCTCCATTTTGTTGCAAATGACTGGATTTCATTGTTTCTTACTGCGGTATAGTATTCTAAAGAGTACATATCCCATAATTTCTTTATCCAGTCTACCGTTGATGGGCATTTGGGTTGGTTCCAGGTCTTGGCTATTGTGAATTGTGCTGCGATAAACATTAGGGTACAGACCGCTTTTTTGTTTGCCAATTTAATTTCCTTTGGGTAAATTCCAAGGAGTGGGATGGCTGGGTCGAACGGTAGGGCTATATTCAGGTTTCTGAGGAATCTTCAGACTGACTTCCATAGTGGCTTGACCAGTTTGCATTCCCACCAACAGTGGGTTAGTGTCCCTTTTTCCCCACATCCTCGCCAGCATCTGTTGTTGGTAGATTTCTGCATGTGAGCCATTCTAACTGGGGTGAGGTGAAACCTCATTGTGGTTTTGATTTGCATTTCCCTGATTGCTAATGATCTTGAACATTTTTTCATGTGCCTGTTGGCCATTTGCATTTCCTCCTTTGAAAAATGTCTATTGAGGTCCTTGGCCCATCTCTTAAGTGGGTTGTTTGTTTTGTTTTTGTGGAGTTTCTTGATCTCTTTGTAGATTCTGGTTACTCACCCTTTATCTGTTGCATAGTTTGCAAATATTTTTTCCCATTTTGTCCGTTGTCTCTTCACTCTCCTGACTGTTTCTTTTGCAGTACAGAAACTTTTCAATTTGATGCAATCCCAATAGTTGATTTGGGCTTTGACTGCCTGTGCCTCCCGGGTCTTTTCCAGAGATTCTTTGCCTGTGCCAATATCTTGAAGGGTTTCTCCAATGTTCTCTAATAACTTGATGGTGTCAGGTCGTAGATTTAGGTCCTTCAGTCTCCCACTGGGTTGCCAAAGTTATGGAATTGTAGTGTCTCTGGAGAGTACTCACATGAATTCCGTGAGTTCTCTCCCCCACCGTCTCTTTTTTCACAGTCTCAGTTCAGTAGCACCACAAATTTACTAGGTCCTAATCTCCTGTTAATTCGCCCCGCCCAGAGTCAGGTTTTTCTGCTAGGCTCAGGGCCGGTGCAGACCTGAGGTTGCTCTGCTTATGACGTATGTCCAAGATGGCGCCTGCTCTTTGTCTTGCTCGCCCTTGAGATGTGAGCAGAGAGAGAGAAACCCGTGTCCGTACCAGTCACCTTTTTTTCTCTCTTTCTCTCTTCCAGTTAGCCTGGTGAACTTTCCCCCCCAGGGGTCGTTCCCTCTAGTCTCCTCTCTCCGCTTGCCTGCCGGTGTCTTGGGCTATTGAGGTTCAGCTCACCTCGTGTTCCAGCGCTGGTGTGTTGAGTCTGCCGCTGGTGTCCCGAACTGTGGGCTCCCACGCTCTCCACGCAGGTCCACCTCCCTTGATGTAGTCAAGGAAAGAAACTTCTGTTTCTACCAAGAAGGAGCGTAACGTTACTGTTCCAGAATTCGTATACTTTTTCTTTTTTCCTTTCTTTTTGGGATTCACCACCTCGTACACATTGAATTGGGACTGCCCTCTAGAATGTTCCCGGTAGCTTGTTGTAAATTCTCCAATGATATCGTGACGAGGCACTGTCCCACCGGTGTGCTGAACGGATTCCCCAGGAGGAACTCCATCTTGCACGGAAAGCGCGGCGGCGGACGGGGCGTCCAGTCTGCCCGCCCGGGTCTCCGCCGTCCCCAGCCGCGGTCCCGACCTGACTGACCGGTTTTATTGTTTAGAAGGATTCTTCTTCCAAGAGGTAGGGCTTACTATTTAAGATAGTTAGAAAATGTGTGTTTTTAATTTACTCTGTGCTCAGTATTGTTTCAAATATTAATGAGGCAAGGTTTCACCCTCCAAAAGAATTCACAAACTAATAGAAAAGAAGGATTTGTGAAAAAAAAAAAAACCCAGTTCTATTTTAATTCTATTCTATTCTATTCTTTTTTTACTTTTTTTGAACCAATTATTTATTTAAATGAAAAAATATTGAAGGAATTTTTTTATTATTTATGGCTTCCCCCCCATAACGTCCCTCCCACCCGCAACCCTCCCCTTTCCCACTCACTCTCCCCTTCCATTCACATCAAGATTCATTTTCAATTCTCTTTATATACAGAAGATCAGTTTAGCATACATTAAGTAAATATTTCAACAGTTTGCTCCCACACAGAAACATAAAGTGAAAAATACTGTTTGAGTACTAGTTATAGCATTAAATCTCAATGTACAGCACACTAAGGACAAAGATCCTACAGGAGGAGTAAGTGCACAGTGACTCCTGTTGTTGACTTAACAAATTGACACTCTTGTTTATGGCATCAGTAATCACCCTAGGCTCTTGTCATGAGCTGCCAAGGCTATGGAAGCCCCCTGAGTTCACTGACTCTGATCATATTTAGACAAGGCCATGGTCAAAGTGGAAGTTCTTTCCTCCCTTCAGAGAAAAGTACCTCCTTCTTTGATGGCCCATTCTTTCCGCTGGGATCTCACTTGCAGAGATCTTTCATTTAGGTTTTTTTTTTTTTTTCCCCAGAGTGTCTTGGCTTTCCGTGCCTGAAATAGTCTCATGGGCTTTTCAGCCGGATCCGCATGCCTTAAGGGCTGATTCTGAGGCCAGAGTGCTGTTTAGGACATCTGCCATTCTATGGGTCTGCTGTGTATCTCACTTCCCATGTTGGATCATTCTCTCCCTTTTTTATTCTATCAGTTAGTATTTGCAGACACTATTTTTGTTTATGTGATCCCTTTGGTCCTTAGTCCTATCATTATGATCAATTGTGAACAGAAATTGATCACTGGGACTAGTGAGATGGCATTGGTACATGCCACCTTGATGGAATTGAATTGGAATCCCCTGGTATGTTTCTAACTCTACCGTTTGAGGTAAGTCAGCTTGAGCATGTCCCGAATTGCACATCTCTTCCCTCTCTTATTCCCACTCTTACATTTAACAGCGATCACTTTTCAGTTAAGTTTCAGCACCTCAGAAGAATTGTGTATTGATTACAGTATTCAACCAAAGGTACCAAGTAGAACAAACAAACAAACAAAAATACTAAGAGGGATAATATATCAAGCTGCCCATCAACAGTCAGGGTTCTTACTTTTTTTTTTTTTTAACAGGCAGAGTGGACAGTGAGAGAGAGAGAGAGAGACAGAGAGAAAGGTCTTCCTTTTTGCCGTTGGTTCACCCCCCAATGGCCGTCGTGGCCAGCGCGCTGCGGCTGGCACACCACGCTGATCTGAAGGAGGTGCTTCTCCTGGTCTCCCATGGAGTGCAGGGCCCAAGCACTTGGGCCATCCTCCACTGCACTCCCAGGCCATAGCAGAGAGGTGGCCTGGAAGAGGGGCAACCGGGACAGAATCTGGCGCCCCGACCGGGACTAGAACCCAGTGTACCGGCGTCGCTAGGTGGAGGATTAGCCTATTGAGCCGCGGCGCCAGCCTCGATTCTATTCTAATTCTATTATTATAATTCTATTATCAATAGCTTTGCTGGACGATTAGTTGTCAGCTTTTCCCAGTAGGTTTGAAGAAAGCATCATAGAGTAAGGAATATTTGAATTGAGTCCTGAAGGTTTAATAGGAGTTCATGAGATGGAATAATAGATAAATGATGGGGGGGGGGGTTAGACCTCAACCTGGGCCTCCCACATGGTTGTCAGGGACTCAAGTACATAAGTTATCACCTATGTCCCCACTCCCACCCCGAGGCTGTATATCAGAAGGAAGCAGGAATTGGAAGCAGAGTCAGGATGCAAATCGAAGTGCTCCAATATGAGATGTGGGCCTCCCAAATGGCGTCTTTACCACTGTGCCAAAGGCCCAGTTCTGGGCCATTTTGAAAGCACAATTGACCTTTTGTTTTCTGTAAATTGCGCTTTCCTAAAATTCATGTTGATGTACTCCAGTATTGATGGTATTTGGAGATGGGGCCTTTGGGGAACAGTTAGGTTTAGATGAAGTGATGAAAGTAGAACCCTCATGATGTGGTTAATGCATAACTAAGAAGAGACCAGAATTCTCCTATCCTCTTTCCATTCCCCCATGAGGACACAGTGATTGTAGATGCCCATTCTCCGGAACTACTGAGGGCCCTGCAGGGTATGGCATTTTTTTTATTAATGGTAGCCTGAGCTGAGTGTGGCAGAGTTTGGTACCAAGAAGTGTTGTGATACTGTAACAAATATCATAAAATGTGGTCGCAGCTTTGTAACTGGGCAGTAGGTAGCGGCTAGAAGAATTTTGAGGTGCATACTAGAAATACGGATGTTCAAGCAGTTCTGGCAATGTCTCAGTAATGGAGACAACCAAGTTCTTTGCCACTATATGGCAAGGAAACTGGAAGACAGGTAAATCTTACCGTAAAGTTACAAAGAACTTGATTGAATTGTGTTCTAGTGTTTTGTGGAAGGTAAAACTTATGAGTGATGAAGCTGAAAAAAGCTTGTGAGTGACAAAATTGAATACTGAGCTGAGGATCTCTCTGTGAAAGTGTTGCTTGCTTCTTCTATTGTTTAGTAAAATGAAAATAAAAATAAAATGAAAAGTGGCTTGCTTTCCCTTATTGTTTGCTAAGATGTGAGAAGGGAGAGATCAATTGAAGGGACCAGCAAAAAGGGATCAGAACTTGAAGATCTGGAAAATTCCCCACCTCTCCATATTGCAAAATGAGAAAGATGGTTTTCATGAGAACACAAAAGATGTGGCTGAACAACTTGTTGATAAGGATTTTAGAGCGAGTGTGAACCACAACTTAATCAGCCACCCTAGCAGAAACCAGGAATACAGATGGGCTTAAACCAGCAGAAATGGCCAGCGCCGTGGCTCACTAGGCTAATCTTCTGCCTGCAGCACTGGCACCCCGGGTTCTAGTCCCAGTTGGGGCGCCGGAATCTGTTCCGGTTGCCCCTCTTCCAGTCCAGCTCTCTGCTGTGGCCCAGGAAGGCAGTGGAGGATGGCCCGAGTGCTTGGGCCCTGCACCCGCATGGGAGACCAGGAGGAAGCACCTGGCTCCTGGCTTTGGATTGGTGCAGCGCCCTGGCCTCAGTGGCCATTTGGGTTGTGAACCAACAGAAGGAAGACCTTTCTCTCTGTCTCTCTCTCTCTCACTGTCTAACTCTGCCTGCCAAAAAACAAACAAACAAACAAACAAACAAAAACCAGAAACGATACCAGTGGGAACTAAAGGAATTGGAGAAAATGGGCTGCAATGAAGGAAGGCTGTCGGACTTCTTAGATTTTTTGGGTCGGGACCCTAGAGCCATTTGGGAGCAAATGTGCCCTGTCCTTCAAGAAAAGAGAAAAAGGGCTACCAAAAGGACTCAGACATGATCAGAGCACCCACTCCCACCACAGTCTCAGAGGATACAGGCTCACCGGGCACAGTTTTCTCCTTGTCAGCTTCAAAGTGTGGGGTCAACGCCCAGCAGAGCCATGTGAGTGGGAAACTTGAAGAGAACCAAGCTGCATTCCAGTGGACCCAGAGGGCAAAGCACTGAACCAAAGGGGATTTTTCTTGAGCCCTAAGAACTACTGAAATTTTCTTGGCTAAGTTTGGACCTTATTTGGGACCTTCAGTCCTTCCTTCTTTCCAATTTCTCCCTTTTGGCATGGGAGTGTATACCTCAGACTGGTTCTGTCATTGTGTGATGGAAATACAAAACTTGTCTGGTTTCACAGATTCACAGCTGGAGAACAGTTTTGCCTCAGGATGAATTGTATCTCCAGAATCACTCATGAATGATTTAGATGATAGATGAGGCTTTGGGCTTTACTCTTCAGAGTTGATACTGGGATGAATTAAGACTTTAGGGGCTGCTAAGATGATATTAATGTATTTTGTATGTAACAAAGTCATGAGTTTTAGGGGTGCTGGGGTGGAATGCTGTGGACTGAATTTTATACTCTCCAAATTCATATGTTGAAGCCTTAACCTCCAAAGTGATGACAATTGAAGACAGGGCCTTTGGCATTGAGCAAATTAACCAAATACTTAGTCCAGTGCTGCCTATGTTGGTCCTGCTGCATTTGTTTTTAAATTTTATTTTGTTAGTGCTGAAGTAAAAGTAGAGAAGGGTTGAGAAATAAGTGGATGGTTGTTGAGCAATGTATATTTCAGGGTATTAAACATCTGGGAAAGGAAAATGAATTTCATAGGCATAGGTCTGGAAGGAAAAGACCTGGATTTATGTTATCAATAATATGAAGCTATTATGTGAAAACTAAACATCCATTCATTTTATCACATGGTATTAGAATATGGATTTAATGATATAGGCATTGAGCAAGAACTAAATTTATGTGAGACAGTTTTGCAAACTACATCATCCTATATGAATGGAAATTTTTACAAGAGTAGTTCAACTTTTCCATGGTGTGCCATTATTTGGATGGTCTCTGTAGTCTTGCCAGAGGATCATTTTTGATCAGGATGGCTTACCCTTAATCACATTTGCTATAAGGATCTTACGATCTCCTGAGTTACTTTACAACCTCGTGTTTCTGTGGTATGTAGGACATTATGCAAGGTAAGATGCTCCCACTCTTGAGAAGAAATTGGTTTTATATTCTAAACAACATACTGTGATGATGATAATGATAATTACTGAATGTGGATAAGTGGATCTGAATGCATTGCAAATAGTGGAAGGAAAAAGAGTTCTGATCTAAGTATAGAGGCCAAATACAATGATTTCATCGGTATGTATAATGCAGGAGTCAAAGGCACACAGCGTTCATGCCTGCAACGAGGTCCCAAGGACACTCACTGTATCCCACATGGTGGAAAAGGAAGTGTTGGAATCTGGGATCAGTAGCTAATATGTACAAAACCGGGCCTATCATACAGGTCTCCTAACTTTGATTTGATTTGTCCCAATTTTCTTTCCTTATTTTATTTATTTTTTTTATTTTTATTATTTATTTATTTATTTATTTTTTGACAGGCAGAGTGGACAGTGAGAGAGAGAGACAGAGAGAAAGGTCTTCCTTTGCTGTTGGTTCACCCTCCAGTGGCCGCTGTGGCCGGCGCGCTGTAGCCGGCGCACCGCGCTGATCTGATGGCAGGAGCCAGGTGCTTTTCTTGGTCTCCCATGGGGTGCAGGGCCCAAGCACTTGGGCCATCCTCCACTGCATTCCCTGGCCACAGCAGAGAGCTGGCCTTCTTTCCTTATTTAAAAAAAAAGATTTATTTGTTTATTTGAAAGGCAGAATTACAGAGAAGCAGAAGCAGAGAGATGGAGATAGATAGATAGGAAGGAAGGAAGGAAGGAAGGAAGGAAGGAAGGAAGGAAGGAAGGAGGGAGGGAGGGAAGGAAGGAAGAAAGAAAAGCCTTCCATCCTTTGGTTCACTCTCCAAATGGCCACAAGGGCTGGAGCTGCACTGATCTGAAGCCAAGAGCTTGGAGCTTCCTCCGGGTCTCCAACGTGGGTGCAGGGGCCCAAGGACTTGGGCCATCCTCTGCTGCTTTCCCAGGCCATAGCAGAGAGCTGGATGGAAAGTGGAGCAGCCGGGACTTGAGCCCATGTGGTATGGTGGCACTGCAGGTGGCAGCTTAACCCCCTACGCCACTGTGCCGGCCCCCCCAAATTTCATTCTTTGAAATTCTGCAACTCTGATGGGGGAATCTGTAAGTGCATTGAAGGAAACTGAAGTCAAAGAGGCCAGAATTCTCTGTAGTCAGTCTCCTACAATTGCGTGACTTGCTGCTGGTGAGGAGGAGTTTACTTGGCAATAGAGCCAACCTGAGGTTATATGGATCTGAGAGTTGTTCGGATTCAACCCACTGTTGAAATCCACAAGCATTACAGGCTCCCAATTTGGACCTTGGTAGCAGAGGATGAAGGTCAATTTACACCTAGTGTCTGGATCCCCAGAGCTTGTTTTCTTGATAACTTTCTCATTGATTCTGCTACATTTGTATTTGATAAAGTTGCTTTTGCCACATTAGATGCTTCAAATGGACAAACCTTTATTTCAACCTCTGTGGAAACTGTTTGTAACCAAATGGAACTCCAAGACCCAAATGAATAATAGTGCTCAGTTGTAAAATTTAATGCAGTGAAACTTACAATTATATCAGCGCTGCCATCCAACTCAAGTAAATCAATAGCTTCCCAGTTGCATTTGTACTTGAGAATCATTGTGGCAGTGGCAGATTTACTGCTGCAAACTTGAACTGTGAGCAGGTAATACCAATGGCATCTATCGACACAGCTCTGGCTGCCCAGCTGGAGGAGCAGAGGATGCCCTGGTGCACTCTTTATGGCTAATGCAAATTAGCAGGTAGTTGTGGGAATAAAGTTCTCTCCTTGATCTATGGAGGGAGATAGCTCGTCTGCAAGAGTTCATTTCAGACTGTAATTAGTTTATTCATTAAGGTTGAGGAATTCAATGACACAGCTGCGTGAGGTACCATTGAAAGCTACCTGAACATATGGCAGAAGGATAATGCAAATTTCGTTCCTGAAAGAAAAAAGGCAAAACGGTGGAGCTTTTCACTCTTATTTTGTATCCTGCAGTGATTTCCTGAAGGGGAATGGGGACTTACACTCCACACCTTCTAATATACATCAATTTTAGATGGGGGGGGGGGTTAGTATTTATTTCCTTGAGTGTTCCATAGAGTACATGTAAATGTACAACACAATCCCATTTCTATCTCTAGACATCTAGACACATACACAAAACACTGAATGTTGTTCTTTGGTTCCCAGAAAGAAAGAATAATGCCTTTATCTATGAGTATTAATAATTATTCATTGTCCCCTTCTGTTTTTAGAGTTAATTATTAGTCTGACAAGGCTTTAAATTTGCTTACAGATGTATATACAGAGGTGAAATAAAACTATCATTGTATCTGACTTTTCTAAGACTTAATGGTGATATTTATGTATATATAAATTTCAAATGTATGTATTTGGATAAACATATTCTCAGAAATCTGTTAATATGTATTGTTAAGATGAATTGGACTTAGACTTAGCCACACTTAGGTAAAGTTTAAACTCCAGAGAGTACTTAGTTACAAAAAACAAGGCCTGTAAAACAAGTAGGTTATGGAAAGAATCAAATCTTCATCATTAGGGAGGGAATTCAGTAGGTTGAAAAATTGATTAGAGTAAAGCAAAACTCAATTTGTTCTCCTATCCCACCTCCTACTCCCTCTCCCATCTCCTTCTTCATTATGGTTCATTTTTAGTATGACTTTATATACAGAGGACCAACCCCACGCTGATCATAGACTTCAACAGTTTACACCCATGCCCACATACAATATATAGGGTACAGTTTGAGGAGAGAATTTACAGTCGATTCTCATAATTCAATAGGGACAGGTCCTACGAGGGGAGCAAGTGCACAGTGACTACTGTTGTTCCTTTAACAATTAACACTCTTATTTATGATGTCAGTGATCGTCCAAGGCTCTTGCCATGGACTGCCAAGGCTATGAAAGCCTTTTGTGACCATAGACTCCGTCGGTATTTGGACACGGCCATAAGCAAAGTGGATGTTCTCTTCCCCCTTTAGAGAAGAGTGTCTCCTTCTTTGATGATCCTTTCTTTCCACTGAAGTCTCACAGAGATCCTCTGTGTAGGATATTTTTTTGTCACAGAGCCTTGGCTTTCCATGCCTGAAATGCTCTCACAGGCCTTTCAGCCCGACCAGGAAGCCTTAAGAGTTGATTGTGAGGTCAGAGTGTTATTTACTGTGAATGTCATTCTAGGAGTCTGCTGTGGGGACTGCTTCCCACGTTGGTCCTTCCTTCCTTTTTAATTATATTATTTTTACTGGGTACTTGATGTTATTTATATCATCCCTTTTAAACTGAGACCGATCTATCTGTTGTCTTTAACATTTAATATGATCATTTTAACAGTGAAGATGGCATTTATACCACCGATTCTTATGGGTTTGGAGCCCCATGGCTAGTTCTTAGGTTGTACCCTTAGAGGTAAGTCTGTATGACTGTATGCAGAACTAGACTGTTTTACAGTTTTAGACTACCTCTCCATCTCTTATTCCCCCTTTTATTTTTAACTGGGAACTTTTTCCAATTGCCTTAAAATACATATAACTAACTCTGTGTTACATAGAGAGTTCAGCATATAGTATGAAGTAGAGAAGTGAGAGAGAAAGAAAACAGAAAAAACCCAACAAAATAAAACAAAACAAAAAGGATATGCATAGTAAAAAGTAACAGTGGTAAACTGTCCCTTGACAATTAGGTCAAGGATTCTTGAAGACATTGATTCTAAAAGTGACAATTTCACTTCTATAGCTTTCATTTTAGGTATGCTATTAATTCTCCAAAATCAGGGAGAACATATGGTGTTTGTCTCTTTGGGACTGGGTTATTTCACTAAGTATGATGTTTTCCAGCTTGCTCCATTTTGTTGCAAAGGACCTTTTTAACTGCCATGTAGTATTCCATAGTGTACATATCCCACAATTTCTTTATCCAGTCTTTGGTTGATGGACATTTAGGCTGCTTCCATGTCTTCTTAGCTATTGTGAATTGAGCTGCAGTAAACATGGAGGTGCAGATAGTTCTTTTGTTTACTGATTTCATTTCCCTTGGGTAAATTCCCAGGAGTGGGATGGCGGGTCATACAGTAGGTTTATATTCAGATTTTTGAGTATCTCCATACTGTTTCCACAGTGGCTTTACCAGTTTACATTCCCACCAACGGTGGGTTAGGGTGCCCTTTGCCCCACATCCTTTCCAGAATTTGTTGTTTATTGATTTCTGTATGAGGGCCACTCCAACTGGGGTGAGGTAAAACTTCATTGTGTTTTTTATTTGCATTTCCCTGATGGCTAGAGATCCTGAGCATTTTTTCATGTGTCTGTTGGCCGTTTGGATTTCCTCTTTTGAAAAATGCCTGTTAAGCTTCTTGGCCCATCTTTTAATTGGGTTGTTTGTGCAAAACTCAATTTGAACCATTATGTCAGTCATTCTTCTGCTGTCTGTGTTGTTCATATATCATCTATGACCATTCCAAATGAAAATGTTACTGAAGTGGAAGCATCCAACTAGGGACCCAAACAGGTGTATGAGTGTAAGAGATCCCTCATACTTCTGTTCTTGCCAACTAATTTACTCTACAACAACTGCCAAAGGCTATTCATTGACTATGTGTGCTCATAAAAATGTGGCCTCTTACTCTAATGATGCTCAGTCCAAAATGATAAATGACACAGATGAGGCAAAATTCTCATATAACTAAAATGTTGACTTTGGAAAGATTTCCTTTAAAAAGCACAATAAGATGGTACTAGCAGTTTGTTCTTGGGAGTCTGATGATGAGAAAGCTTCACATCCACTGTGTGATATTCTGTGTTGTCTAAATCTTGTTGAACTGGATGTGTGTGTATTGTTTTCATACTAATGCAAGGCCTCTTATTTTCATGAATGCAAGCATACTTCTGCAGAACTGAATGTTTGCTGTTGTGGTTCTGAGTGAAAAGTGATAGCAGGCAGATGGTTATAGGTAAAGGGACACGAAGGAGACAACCACAGCTGTATGTGGTAGGTTAGGGCGAGAATGGGGATCAGAGTGATGACAGGGTCAAAACCCATATGCCTGTCAGAGCAAACCCATTAAATGCACCTATGAGAGAGTCAAATGATGCAATCTAGGAGGCAGGCAGGTAGCTTGATGTGGGATCTATTGCAGAGAGCAGCAATGCGACAGCTGGCACAGAGCTGGGATTGTGGGACTTTCCTAGATGCAGTAGCAAACCTAATATTCAACTCATCCCTGAAGACTTCCCAGTCTTTAAGCAAAACGATCCCCATGACAGAGAGAGACCTATTCAAACATACATAAGACACATGTGGAAACTCCCAAGTGTATTGATATCCAGGCCTTGACCCCAGTTGTATTGATATCCCAGATGTTAAGCTCATGAATGTATTACCACAGAGAATGGCAGAATGACAAGCTATTTCTCTGACAGTCTATGGACAATTCTGCCATTATTGTATTATTATTATTAAGTTCTTCCTGTAGGGTGTGGGGAAAATCGGCAGCATTCTGCATCTCCTGGAAGAGCTAATTTGGCTGGGTTATGCCTTGATTTTCCTGTCCTCTGCAATGGGGGATGGCCAAAGCTGGTTCCTCCCTGGAAGATGTAATTCCTAAGGAGCATCTATTGATTGACTTCTGTTTACTTAGCCTTTTACTGCTGTTTGGTGTATGAAGAAGAAGCAGAAGTTATAATCTCTGCCCTTGTGAACTTTATAGTTCTTTTGAGGGGACAAGAGAAAGAATTCTGTATTCATTTTTACGTTCAGCCATTCACTAATTATTAACAATGCTAGATTGATTAGCTATAGTAAAATATGGATAGATGCCCATAGCTATGTTAGTCTGTTTTATGTTGCTACAAGAGTACCTACAACTGGGTCATTTATAAAGAAAAAAGTTTTATTTTAGCTTGTGTTTCTGGAGGCTGGGAGGTTCAAGGTCAGGAGGCTGCATTGGATAAAGGCCTTCTTTTTGGTGTGGACTCTGTAATCCTGAGGCAGTGCAGGCATCCTTTTGCAAGAGAGGCACCTACAAGAGACAGAACCTAACTAGCTGTTATAACAGACCTGGTCTCTAGATAACCCACTTCATCCATTCAAATGCACAGAGCCCACTCACCTCTTTAAGGTCCTATCTGGATCCACCAGGTAGGACCTCATGATGGATATTAAATGGGAATTTTGGTGAGGATATTCAAATCACAGCCTGTGCCTTCAAGGAGATTCCAGCCAACCGAGTTCCTTAAATGAGGCAAAGCTTTGATTCTTCGCTTGCTCCCAGTGCCCCACCTTGCTTAAATCCTTTTTTTTATATACAAATGAAGAATAGAATAAAATTCAAGTAGGCCTTGTCGTATTAAAGCTTTGTTAATTTTACAAGATGGTTTCAGCACATTTACTAGTGCCTGATGAAGAATTGTGATAATTAAAATTCAGCTATACTAATTAAAACAAATGAACAAAGTCTGTTTAATGTCCTTTTCCTCACAATTTTAATTTCCTTTTTGCTTACTCCTGACTTTATAGAATTCTGTAATCCTCACTGGGACTTTCCTGTCATTCGGGAAATTTATGAAGTTATGCCGCTTAGGAAACCTGGAATAATTCTATAACAGTAATATTTGAATAAATTTAGGTTCCTGTGGGTCCATCCCTTTAAATCAATGAATTTAAACTAAGTATTCCAAAAGTCAGCCTTTCATGAAAAATTTTGACCAATGTTTATTAGCTTAATATGCTACGGTTAAAACTGAGGCCCCAAATGTTTACCTTCCCTTAATCTTGGGAGTTAGAAGCTATTTTTGTGATATGAAGTCAACTAAATAAAAGCTGCATAGAAAATGGAGAAAACAATGAAATCAAACATCAGCTGGGCTTGCCTCTGGGTGCTGGAACCATGAGGATATTATTTGTTTTTAAATGTCATTTCTATAGTTCTAGATTTTAAAAAATGAGAAGTTCAGATTGTTTTAAAACTACCATTCTGGGGGATGCTGAATGATGTCATGGGTTGAGGTGCTTTTCACAGCCAGCCAGCCTCGGCTCTCCCTTCAGACAGTCCACTCACAATCAAGAGGGAAGTGTCCTGCAGTTCATGTTGTTTTATAAATTTGTGTTTCGTATATTTGTTTATTTTCAAAAAAGATTTATTTATTTGAAAAACAGAGCTACACACACACACACACACACACACAGTGGGTAGGGGAGAAGAAAGTGAGATCTTCCATCTGCTGGTTCACCCCCACCAAATGGCCACAATAGCCAGGGCTGTGCCAGGCTGAAGCCAGGAGCCAGGAGCTCCACCTGGATCTCCCAGGTGGGTGGCAGCAGCCTGAGCACTTGTGCCATCTTCTGCTTCTCAGGTGCATTAAAAGGGAGCTGGATTTGAAACAGAGCAAGTGGGACTAGAACCTGTGCTCTGTTCTGGGATGCCAGTGTGGCAAGTGGCAGCTTAACCCACTGCACCAAAATGCCTGCCCCTTATATAATTCTTTAGAATCCTAACTCTTTATGTTCTTTCTGAGCTAATTTGAACCAATGGAAAGCTCAGCTTCATCCTTTTAGTTTAGTTTCACTTTGAAAAAAAAAAAAAGTATGGTGTTGCCCGAGGGTTTAGTGTAATATCAGTATCAATAACCACAGTAATATCTTTGCAACATGTCAGAATCAGAGACATAGGGAGTTTTGAAGGAAATCAGATTCTCACTGTCAATATGATTCCCACCTCCTGCTCCCCACCCCAAGAATAAGAAACATGTAGTAAGTGGTTCCAATTGAAGAGAAAGAGTTCAGGCTGGCTTCACAAGGGAGGGAAGAGACTTAAGGGCATGTGTGGTACACCTGAGATATGGGCCTTTGGGGAGGGCTTTGTGGTGCAGTGGATTAAAGCACTGCTTGGGATGCCACTTCCTGTGTTGTAATGCCTGGTTCAAGTCTTGGCTACTTCACGTCTGATCCAGCTTCTTATCAATATGCCTGGGAGGCAGCAGTGATGGCCCAAATACTTGGGTTCCTGCTTCCGGTATGGGAGACACACATGGAGCTCCTGGCTTCTGGCTTTGGCTTGGCTCAGCCCTGGCTTTGTGGACATCTGGGGAGTGAACCAGCAGATGAAAGATTTCTCTCTCAGGCCGGTGCCGCGGCTCACTAGGCTAATCCTCTGCCTGCGGCACCGGCATCCCAGGTTCTAGTCCTGGTTGGGGCGCTGGATTCTGTCCCAGTTGCTCCTCTTCCAGTCCAGCTCTCTGCTGTGGCCCGGGAGTGCAGTGGAGGATGGCCCAGGTGCTTGGGCCCTGCACCCACATGGGAGACCAGGAGAGGCACCTGGCTCCTGGCTTCGGATCAGTGCAGTGCGCCGGCTGCAATGATCTGGCCGTAGTGGCCACTTGGGGGGTGAACCAATGGAAGGAAAACCTTTCTCTCTGTCTCTCTCTCTCACTGTCTAACTCTGCCAATCAAAAATAAAAAAAAAAAAAGCAAAAAAAAAAAATATTTCTCTCTCACTGTCTGTCTCTCCCCACCCCCATCGTTCTGCCTTTCAAATAAATAAATTTTTTTTTTTTTTTAAAGAGAGATGTCCAGTTGTTGGTTTTACTTCCTAACTCTGCCTGTGCCTGTGTGGTCTTTTTTATTTTTATTTTTAGTATTTATTTATTTGTTAGAGAGGGAGGGAAGGAGGGAGGGAGAGAGAGAAAGAGAGAGAGAGAGAGATCTGCTATCCATTGGTTCACTCCCAAATGCCCACAGCAGCTGCGGCTTGGCCAGGCTAAAGCTAGGAGCCAGGAGCATCTTCCAGGTCTTCCATGTGGGTGTATGGACCCAAATGCTTGGGGCCATCCTCTGCTGCTTTCCCAAGCACATTAGCAGGGAACTGGATTGGAAGTGGAGCACCTGGGACATGAACAGGAACCCATATGGGATGCCAGCATTGCAGTTTAGGGGCTTAACCTGATACACCACAATGCTGGCCTGCTTAATGTTTCTGAGTTTCCTTACATGCACAAACATGGAACAGATTTTCTACTTCAAGACCATAAGCAAGAAATGTCCATGAGGCCAGCACCGTGGCTCAATAGGCTAATCCTCTGCCTGCGGTGCCGGCACACCAGGTTCCAGTCCCGGTCGGGCTGCCAGATTCTGTCCCGGTTGCTCCTCTTCCAGTCCAGCTCTCTGCTGTGGCCCGGGAGTGCAGTGGAGGATGGCCCAGGTGCTTGGGCCCTGCACCCACATGGGAGACCAGGAGAAGCACCTGGCTCCTGGCTTCGGATCAGTGTGGTGCACCGTCCGCAGTGCGCTGTCTGCAGCGGCCATTTTGGGGGTGAACCAATGGAACAAAGGAAGACCTTTCTCTCTGTCTCTCTCTCTCACTGTCCACTCTGCCTGTCAAAAACAAACAAACAAAAAGAAATGTCCATGGCTCACGTAGTTGTTATTGGAATGGAAGAAAGATGCCTATGGGTAGAAAAGTCCTCACCAGGGTTTGTATCCCTGACTGCCTCATCTCTGGAAAATCCATGCTTCTCAAGAATAATTGTCAAACTCAGACAGGAAGTTATGAATTACCATGACAGATTTTTGTTAACGATACTGAGTCGTCCTACAAGTAAGGAATCGGCACCACTGCCCACGCACCAATTACCTTCAGCCCTCACTAGGAATGTGTGCCTGCAGACATTATTTCATTATTTCTTGGCTCTATTTTTTCTCACAAGGATGCCATCCAAGAGAATACTTAAATAAAAATCCAGTTGTCATGTCTTGCTGTTAGCTGAGCAAGTGAGGGTAAACACCATCAAGGTTAAATGCCTTATATTAACCTCTGTTGAATAAGGTGCAAGAAGTACCCCCATTGAGGCTGAAGAACACCCAGGTTTATATTTTTTTCATATTATTATTTGAGAGGCAGAGGGACAGAAAGGGGGAGTAGGAAATGGAGAGCGAGTGAGCTCCTATCAGTTGGTTCACTCCCAAAATGCCCTCCACCAGGGGACCAGATAAGGGTGAAACTAGGAGCAGGAAACTCAATGCAAGCTTCTCACGAGGGTGGCAGGAACCCAACTATTGGAGCCCTCACCACTGCCTCCCACGATCCACATTAGTAGGAGGCTGGAGTCAGGAGCTAAAGTCAGGAATTGAACCCAGGCCCTCGGATATGGGACAGTGGCATCTGTTAGGCCAAAAGCCTGCCCCAGGCAGGCAGTTTTGATGACAACATGGTACCTTCCAAACTTGAACTTGGGTTAGCTGGGGCTATTGGCCATGTTTACTCCCTTGAAATCACAAGATGAGAACTGTTTAAAGTTGCTCCCCTATTTTGGGCCTGTGTATTGCCTGTAATTATGCACCCTGTTCCAGGTTACACTTGAGCATGTTTAATATCCTTCTCCTTCGCCTCTGCATTCTCATCAGGAATTATTTACTGATCAGCTACTATGGCCAGAGCACTGAGCTAAATTGTGAGAGATCCGAGGACGTTTGACAGAATCACTGCCTTCCATATCTGCTTGGGCGTTCTGGTTACTTACTCAAACGGCATGGAAAAGCCATGGTACCAGGCATCTTGATGATGAAAAATACCAGATGAGTGTGTGTGTCAGATACCCTGTGTTGACAGCGTAGTAGAAGTGGAGATTGAGCCATTGGTCCCTCTCCAGTTCTAATAGATGAAAACATTTTGTCTACTTTCAGTTTCCTCAGGTTATAGCAGGTGTGTTGCCGTGGTCCGCCTTTTCTACAGGCAGTAAAATCCTAAGGTGTCATCTAGAATTTAAGAGTCATGCTCCGTTAACACTAATGAGTGACTTATGGTGGAATCTTCATGGATCAGTCTGAACATCTCCCGATAGGTGTTGGTTCACATTTCATTTTCGTGGGCATCCCACCAGCCTGCACTAAAACTGCTTGCATCATTTAACCTGTAAGGTTGTCCAAAAACCCCATGATTTGTGGCTTGGAAAATATTCAGCTTGGTCCAGACTGTTATTGAAAATTTCCTGGTTTCTTGGTTACACACACTTTCATGCTTAGGTCAAATATAATTATAAATTTCCAGGTCTTCATTATTTCCTATAGGACTCAGGTCAAGATACTTTATATGTGGAATAAGGTGACTTTAGAATGACTGTCCTAACAATAATGAAATCATATAAATTTACTGCTAAGAAGCTAGAGATTTAAGCTAAACATCCATGACAATTGAGTTGCCAAACTGTATGTATTTGCCATTCTAATGGCTTATAAAATAACCTTCAGATTCTCAGGCATGTGGGTGAGCGATTTTAAAAATACTTTAATAAAAAAGCAGAAAGGACCAATAAAAATCATATTTCTATTTCCCATATAAGTCTGAATAGTGTTTATATTAATTGTGTCTACCCCGACTGCTAATTTAATGTCAGGACACATTGCTCGGCTGCATAATTCAAGGTCAGCCAAGAAGGTATTCTGTTACATGACTTAGTCATGAGCCACAGCTTGAGGCATAGCCCTCCTACCACTAATGAGTTACCTCCAGATTCCCTCCATAGCTGCAAGATTGTGAACCTTTGAACGGCTTCGGGGAAAGTCGTGGTGCCTGTGTGTTTGGCCCTTTCATTTGGGGACCTGGTTGTCTCCAGCATTTTCCTAACAAATCAAATCTGTTGCAGGCTGGCTGTTGGATTGGGAGCCATTAATAATTGGCAATTTGTAGCTGTCATTATGATGCTGGGGATTTTCCAGATGGCTTTTCCATTTCTCTTGAGAAGGACTAAGAACTTGCACTTATTCCTTTTGATGTGGCTTTGATCAACAGACACTGGTCATGGTCCTTGATCCACAGTAGGACAGAGGGCACCTGCTCACCAGGACTGTGGCTTCTGATGAAAAGACAGGGCTCCAGGAGGGTGGGCATGGGCTGTTTTCAGATAGAGGTGATGGAACTATTGGAGGGTTGGAAGTGTAAATTATAAAAAAAAATGCTCAATTGACTTTTAAAATAACAACCAGTTTTGAAGGGAACAGAAAGTAGGATGTTGACAGCATTATGTCTCTTTTGAGCCTATCTTGGTGCAACTCTCAGAGTAGGCACTTAACACAAATCTAAATAAAGAATAGTATTTTGGTAGCAAATAATTTTCTCATATCCATCTTTGGTCCCTATCTTGTCCCTATACCTCTGCCACCCAACCTTAAAAAAGGAGAAAAGGCGCAGCTATTTGGAATGGTAGCTAAGATGTTTGCAGCCCACATCAGAGTACTGGGTTCAGTTCTCAGCTCTAGCTCCCGGTTCCAACCTCCTGTTGATGAGCACCCTGGGAGATAGCACTGATGGCTGAAGAAAACTGGATCCCTGTCCACCCGCATGGGAGTCGCAGATTGAGTTCCTGACTCCTGGCTTCAACCCTGGCCCAGCCTCAGTCCCAGCCCCAGCCCCAGTCATTGTAGGCATTTGGGATTGAGCCAGTGGATAGAAGATCTCTCTGTTCTGTCTCTTTCTCTTTCTGCTTCTTGCATTAAATGAAAAATAAAAAAAAGAAAGAAAAAAGAGAAGAACAATTGCCTGTGAAGCTCCTTAGTTAACGCTGATGAGGAGCATTCTGTTGAATGGGAATGTCGTGGTTGGTAAATCTCGTTCCTGCAGGTCTGATGAATGTTTCAGCGTTAAGCTTATTTTTTCTGCCTTGGTTGGGATTCTCTGTCTAACGTCCTTTTCTCTATGGCTTCCTTCAGGTCTCTGCTTAAGTGCTGCCTCCTCCCATACTTCCCTTGGCCTGTGCTGTGGGCAGTAGATTCTCCTCCCTGCCCATGACATACTAAGTCCTCTGATTGCTTTGTTCTTCTTTGTGGCACCCACACTCCCCATGGGACTGCTTACTCTGCAGGGAGGCAGCTCCGTGAGGGCAAGGACTGTGTCTGTACTGCTACCCCCCAGAGCTCAGGACCTGGTGGAGATTCAAAAGGTATGTATTGAAGAATATATATTTTTTTCCCTTTTAGGCTGTGAATGTGGCACCCTGAGTCTCTACAAAAAGCAGCTATACTGTGCTTGTTATATTATCAGAAATTCTTTCTCTACATGTGCACTTCTTCAGATTTTACCATTTCTGAAACTGGGATACACATTAAAAATATACATTTAGTGTGGTCGTGGTTCCCATCCCTCAAATTTGCTACCAAATGGATATAGTTATTGGTATCTTAGGGTCAAGAACATTGTGCTAGAACAATCCTCCCTTCCCCGTGATGTCCATGTCTCATTCCCCAGACTTGTAAATATGTCACTTTACATGGGAAAGGGGACTTTGCAGATGTGATTGAGATAAGGGTAGCATGACAGAGAGATTATCCTGGATGGGTCCCATTGGCCCAGTATAATCACAGGGTCTGTATATGAAGGAGGTAGGAGGTCAGAGTCAAGAATCAAAGGCAATCTGATGACATAAGCAGAAGTGAGGGTGATGTGTGGCTGCGAGCCATAGAATGTGCACCTCCAGGAGCTGAAGGGACAAGGGAGTGGATTCTCTCCCTGAGTCTTGAGAGTGATGATAGCCCTGATGATCCATTTTAGATTTCTGCCCTTCAGACCTAGAAGACAGCACATTTGTGTTTAAGGCTACTGGGTTCATGATTTGTTACAGCAGCAATAGGAAGTTAGCACAGACAGGTTATTATAAACACTAGTGGCCACTGCATTCTGAAAACTTTAATGCCCGGTATCACGATCCTGGGCATCACCAAGGCATGTCATTGATTCCATCTTTCTGAGAAAAAATGTCATTGACTTTCCTGGGGTGTCATTATGGAATCTTTCGATGCTGTTTTTCAGATGCTGTTGCTGCCCCACCCATATCCTCTTTACCTACTCTAGAGATTTCCCTTGTGTAGTTCTTGTGATAGAGTGAGCAGTCATCCCTGTTTGGCTGTTTGATACTTAGGGGTTCACAGGAAGATGGACTTTTCTTTTCTTTTCTTTCTTTCTTTCTTTCTTTTTTTTTTTTTTTGACAGGCAGAGTGGACAGTGGGAGAGAGAGACAGAGAGAAAGGTCTTCCTTTGCCGTTGGTTCACCCTCCAATGGCCGCCGCAGCCAGTGCGCTGCGGCCGGCGCAACGCGCTGATCCAATGACAGGAGCCAGGTACTTCTCCTGGTCTCCCATGGGGTGCAGGGCCCAAGTACTTGGGCCATCCTCCACTGCACTCCCGGGCCACAGCAGAGAGCTGGCCTGGAAGAGGGGCAGCTGGGACAGAATCTGGCGCCCCGACCGGGACTAGAACCTGGTGTGCCGGTGCCGCAAGGCGGAGGATTAGCCTAGTGAGCCACGGCGCCGGCCAGGAAGATGGACTTTCAATGCTAACACCAGGAGATTCCTGTGGGAATGTGGATAGATGATCACCCTACCTGTACACAGGGTGGCCAGCTGCTTATGATGAGGGCGTTCTTGGGTCATAGGACCCTCTTCATCTTATGTACAGATGTGGTAGGAGTTTGAACTACAGCAACATCTCTTGAGCAATGAGGGGTGAGAGCTGGTGGCTGCGTACCCTGCTGCCCTGGCTCTGTTCAGTGAGAACCTTGTGAGGCACATTTCACGCCCTCCTCCAGGCATTCCTTCTAGAATTGAGTCCAGCTCATCCATAGCACTCATGAATGACCTTCTTATTGACTTGCCTTGCATAGCTTCCTTCTCTTACTTCTTCAACCCTCGCCGTGCTTCTTGAATTGTCTCCCAAATAAACTACTTGCTTCCAATTTTTGTCTCAGGGAGTACTTTTGGATGAACCCAAACTAGGACATCACCCTTGACTCAAGAATCCCAGAAGTGTAAAATCCTTCACATGGCCTCATACAGCTGAATCCTGTCCTGTCTCCCAGCTCCATCCCTGTTATCCTCTCCTTTGCTCACCAGCATCCAACCATGCCAGCCAGTATCAAGAATCAAATCTTTTCCACATTCCCCTCTCACATCGGTCCCTCATGCTTGTTGCTTTCTGGACGGTCTTCCCCGTCATCCTTTAGGTCCCTACCGAAATGTCACTTCCTTTTTGAGGTTTTCATCCTCCTGTGCTTTCCTTCAGGTCACTTCGTACAAATGAAAGGAGGTAAGTGAATTCTGCAAAGGGACCAAGTACAGGAATATCACATGAGCTGGTGGAAAGTAAGGCTTACTGGAGAAGCCCAGGCCTCTAAAGGGCCGTCATAGTTCATGTGTCCTTGTCCTTAGGCCCCTGGTCAACAGCTGAGATGCCTGTGGGCTGGGCACAGCTGTACAGAATCTGTGAAGTGTTCCAGGAACAGGTCCCTGTTGTGTACACTGCACATGTTTATAAGGAAACTGTGAGAGGCTGGGAACGCCTCATCCCAACACAACAGTGGAGGCATGTGGAGCAGAGAGATGGCCTTATCGGACCAGTGCTAGCCAGGAGAGGGCCCAGCACAATTTTTAAATGGAAAAATCCCATCAGTTATAAAAAGATGTTGAGTCCACATACCCAGTCTGTGTCTATTTATTTATACGTTTATACATGTATCACTGTCAAGCTCAATGTCAGATTGTAGAAGAGCGGAATTTCTTTTTTGAGGTAACAAACAGAACCAAAATATAAAAAGTAAAAATAAATAAACTTTCTCTACATATTCCGATAGCACACACACCACACCTTGGAGATGGTTGCTTTAAAGCAGTGCTCTCATGAGCAAACAAATCATCCAGGGAGCTTGTGAACGTGCAGATTCTGCTCCGGTAGGTCTGGCTGTGTCCTGGGACTCTGTGCGTCTAACCAGCTCCCAGGTGATGCCAGTTGGTTTGTGCACTGCACTTTAAGTAGCTGGGTTCTAAAGCTTGCTTTTCAAATATTCATAAGCCACTGGGATTTCGCTGCTCAGTTTAGACAGGGTGATAGGGCATTGTCTATTATTTTGGAATAATTTTCCTCTGTCTCAAGCTTCGCTATTTCCAGGCAGCATCTCTGGAATGTGCGTGACCTTTGCTGTGTTGTTGAACGATTACCCGTCGGAAAATACAAAAAGTTAAGGCCAATTCGGCCTGCTGCAAGTTCGTTGACTCTGTATTTCTCCTGGCCTTGAAAATTTCTCTAACAATCTGTTTCTGTTCCTCTGAAGAGATGGCAAAAACACACCAGACCCCATGAATGGACTCTCTGCTGGGTACTTTTTATGTGCCATCTCATTTCACATCTGGCGAGAAGGCAGACAGCAGCCTGGGTACAAAGAGACTCTCTCACACACACGCACGCACACACACACACACACACACACATGGCCGTGTCTTCTTACCCTCTGGTTGAGCTGCTGGCATGGATGCAGCAAAGCCTTCAGGCTACCTGTGGTCAGGGCTCAGGGATGCCGTGAGGATTTCCCAGTGAGCACGGAGCCTGCGTGATTTGTGGGCATTTCTGTGCTCATTGTCTTGCCTTCTAGGCATCTGTGGTGTTGTATCAGGAGGGCAAGAGGGTTCCAAATAGATTTAATATTCTTTGTATGAGCTTCAGCCATCTGCCCGCCAGCTCTCAGTGTGAGTATAATGTATGTTTCCAGAATCAAACACAAAGACCCTATTTTTTCCCTTTCTTTTTTCTTTCTTTCAAAGCCTTTTAGAAGAGATCATTTGTGTTTTCCTTATCTTTTAGGGTAGGTTAGTAGGGTCACCTTTTCTGTAATTATATTTATTTTTTTTATCTTTTCTGATGCCCCTGGCATATTTAAATGAATGCCTTACCCCTTTTCTGATCTCTGTATACCTCCAACAGATTGTATCATTGAAATAAATGTCTCGGAGAGCTGCGACACACCCTTGAAGTGTTTGGGGTTATTAACCAGCAGGCAGTCCTGGTGGGTGCACAGAAACCATGAATGTCAGGCAGTTTTTCCAAGGCTAAATGAGAGTTCTTTTCCTTTGAGGAAAACACTGTTGATGAGATATGCAAGCAGCTGTAGGTCATTGTAAAAGTTGTTTGGGTGTTGGGTCTTTGACCTAAGCTATTATGTCTTAAAAAAAAATAGCTGACATGGGGTACCTTAAACTCTTACAGAGGTGAAAACTAAGTTGAGCTGATCAAATGGAGTCCTGAAGATCTTACTCAGGTAGGTTAGGGAAATTGGACAGAAGAATTTGTAGAGCTCTTTTTTTTTTTTTTTTTTTTTTTTTTGACAGGCAGAGTGGACAGTGAGAGAGAGAGACAGAGAGAAAGGTCTTCCTTTGCCGTTGGTTCACCCTCCAATGGCCGCCGCGGCCGGCGCGCTGCGGCCGGCGCACCGCGCTGATCCGATGGCAGGAGCCAGGAGTCAGGTGCTTTTCCTGGTCTCCCATGGGGTGCAGGGCCCAAGCACCTGGGCCATCCTCCACTGCACTCCCTGGCCACAGCAGAGGGCTGGCCTGGAAGAGGGGCAACCGGGACAGAATCCGGCGCCCCGACCGGGACTAGAACCCGGTGTGCCGGCGCCGCTAGGCGGAGGATTAGCCTAGTGAGCCGCGGCGCCGGCCTGTAGAGCTCTTTGTATGACAGTTGGGTGGCAACACTGTTGGGATTCTCTTTGCATTATTCAGCAAGGCAAGTGCTGGGCAGAGCCTGAACAGAGAAAAGTGAACTTGGAATATTCTCTTCTGCAGGCTTGAGGGCATAGGGATCAACATTCTTGATTTTTGCTTATTTTCATTCTGTCAGCTCAATTTATATTTTCTTGCATTAGACAGTATACAATTAAAATGCTTCCCTTCTTCCTACAGGGTGGGCCTGAGAGCTCAGTCCTTTGGTGCTCTTCCAGTCTCGTGATGACGGGTTGTTGCCACCGTCTCATTCTAGCCACGTGAACTTGGGGAGATAGCGACATCTCCATGATGCATTTCCTAAGCTGTAAAGTAGGGATTAAGATAGTATTACCTGAAGGAGTTGGTGAAATTATGAAATGTAATAATGCAAAATAATATATCTGAAGTGCTTAGCATGGTACTTGCCACGTAGTAACATGCTGATCATTGTTACTGTTATTATGGGTAGAGTCACCCTTATTCAAAATGCTTGCGACCAGAAGTGTATCAGATTTCAGATTTTTTTTTCTAATTTTAGAATATTTGCATATTTATAATGAGATCTTGGGGATGGGACCCAAGTTATGGTTCATATACATATAATATACATATACATATAATATCTTAAATAATTCTTATGGTGTGGAATTTTCTACCTGTTGATCTTCAGAAAGTTTCAGATTGTGGAGCATTCCTGGCTTTGGAGTTTCAGATTAGGGATCCTCAACCTGTATCGTAGAAACAAAGGATGGAGAAAAACGAGAGAGAATTACAGATCATGACTTGTGCTGGAAGATGTTGTCTAAGATATGTCTCTGCCCCTGGAGAATTGAAAGGTCAGGGCTGATAGGGAAAGGAATAAAGAAGGAAAAATTACTTGAAAAAAAAAAATAAAAAGCTCTGGTTTAAATATGTGGAGGTGTGTGGCTGGGTGGAGCCAGAGTGGTGCAGGATTAGTCTTGGCCGCTTCCCTACGTCCCAGGGTGTTTGTATTTGGCCTCACTTTGAGTCATTTTGAACAGTATTGGTTGTAAGACTGATGGAGCTGCAGGGGAGACCTTGTCCCGATGTCTTGGCTCTCAGCATGTACCTGGTGCAGAGCAGACATGGGCCTCCGTGGAGAGTTAGAGCTGAACTGTCCCCCAGCCATTAGGGGGATGCAGTGGGTCTGGCCAGGGCCAAAGCCTGTCCCTTCAGTTGTTCCCAGCCCTTCCGTGGCCTGTCACAGACGGAGGTCACACAGCTGGGAGGGTGGGTCAAAGGAGGTATGTGAAGTCATGGAATGGAAAGAAAAATGGCATTTGGTTCACATCCTTTGGGGTGATCTTTTGGGCTTTTGGCTTTTGGCTCCCTGTGCCCGCCCCCTAGAGGACCTGGGCAGGCTCCTGTGTTCAGCACAGTCCCCACTGCAGGTCTGCTCTGGAGCTGCTTTCTCCCCATTGTACGTGTGACCTCTACACCACCACTGCAGGCTGGCCTTGGCTCTGACGCTCCTTGCGGCTCCCCATGGGTGCACTTGGCTCCAAGGGCTCTACGTGAGGCTTCGCTGTGTTTCCCAGTAAACTTTGGCTCTCTGCTCTTGTCCTGTCCTTCCTAAGGGTGCATGGTCATCTTGATGCTCTGGTGGGCTTTGCTATTGTCCTGAAGTGCTATTCTCCCTACTGGTATCACTGTCGACCTAGGTCCTCCCACAGTCACCCTGTTTCCTTTGCATACTGACTCTTGTGTGAGGGTTCTTAAAAATTTCATGGAAAATGTGTATTATGGGGGTCGGCACTGTGGCACAGTAGGTTACTCCTCCACCTGTAGCACCGGCATCCTGTATGGGCACTGGTTCTAGTCCCGGCTGCTCCTCTTCTGATCCAGCTCTCTGCTATGGCCTGGGAAAGCAGTAGAAGATGGTTCAAGTGCTTGGGCCCCTGCACCCACATGGGAGCAGAAGAAGCTCCTGGGTCCTGGCTGTGGAGAAGTGCAGCTCTGGCTGTTGCAGCCATTTGGGGAGTGAACCAGCAGATGGAAGACCTTTCTCTCTGTCTCTCCCTCTCACTGTCTGTAACTCTACCTCTCAAATAAATAAATAAAATCTCTAAAAAAAGGTGTATTATGAAAAAAACTATGATGTTTTTCAATTATATTTTGTAAAAAATAGACATCTTTTAATTCTACTCTCCAAGAACTTTTTGATATTAAGCCTCACACTAAGGGAGGGGTAGTTTAATATCCTATAATTCCTATAATATTTCGGCTTCTCCATTTATTGATTCAGTTTCTCTAGGCTCTTCTTCTCTTGTTTGTCATAATCTGAGTTCCTCTCCAGCTTGGATTGGAAGATGATTGAAAAACTCCTCAAATAACATAACTTCCTTTGATGTTGACCATCTGCCAATTATTTATTTTTATTTTATATGGTAAACATTTGTGCTCCTTTTTGTTTTTTGTTTTTTAAAAGATTTATTTATTTATTTGAAAGACAGTGTTACACAGAGAAGTAGAGACAGAGAGAGAGGTCTTTGATCTACTGATGCATTCCTCAAATGGCTACAATAAGCCAGAGCTGAGCTGATCTGAAGTCAGGAACCAGGAGCTTCCTCCTGGTCTCCCACATGGGTCCAGGGGCCCAAGGACTTGGGCCATCTTCTACTGCTTTCCCAGGCCATAGCAGAGAGCTGGATGGGAAGTGGAGCAGCTGGGACAAGAACCAGCGCCCATATGGGATGCCAGCACTGCGGGCCGGAGCTTTAACCTACTGTGCCACAGCGATGGCCCCCAACCATCAGCCAATTATAGTGACCTGAATCTTGAGCCTTTTCCACATTGCAGTATGTCTGCTACCTATCCAGGACAGCCAGGGCAGGGCTGGGAATGTCCAGTGTATCTCATTGCTCCTTGAAGTCCCTGGCCATCACCTTCAAGATGTGCTGCAAAAACTCTTCCAGCGAGTCCCATTATGGCTTTTCAAATAAGGAAATCTTCCTGCCAGTACTTAGGTTTGAGATCCAGCCCTAGCTTCTGCTCCCTGATACTGCAGACCTGAGGAGGTAGCAGGGAATGGTTCGAGTAGTTGGGCCCGGCCATCCTCAAGAGAGACTTGGGTTGAGTTCTAGGCCCCTGGCTTTGCCTTTGCCCAGCTGCAGCTGTTGCAGGCATTTAGGGAGGGCACAGCAGATAGGCGTTCTGTTTCTCTATTTTTTTTTTTTTTTGACAGGCAGAGTTAGACAGTGAGAGAGAGAGACAGGTCTTCCTTCCCAAATGGCCACTACGGCCGGCGCCGGCGCCGGCGCCGGCGCCGATCTGAAGCCAGGAGCCAGGTGCTTCTACTGGTCTCCCATGCGGGTGCAGGGCCCAAGGACCTGGGCCATCCTCCACTGCACTCCCGGGCCACAGCAGAGAGCTGGACTGGAAGAGGAGCAACCGGGACAGTTACTGGAGCCCTGACCGGGACTAGAACCCGGGGTGCCAGCGCCACAGGTGGAGGATTAGCCTAGTGAGCCGCGGCACCGGCCCTGTTTCTCTCTCTCTCTTCTTTCTTTGTCTCCCAAATAACCAAACAAGACTTGACAGCTTACTGTGCCAGGTCTCTAAATCACTGTGCCAGGGGAATAAGCTTAGCTCTGATGTGGTACCAGGATACCTCCAGGACATGATGCTGAGTTCTTTTCCCTCTGTCCACCTCTCCCACTCTCCGTTCCTCTTTCCTTCTTTCTTTTCATACCTAGCTTGATCAAAAATATTATTTTTTTTTCCTGGGCAAAATCTCATCCCCAGCATGACTTAGGGAAGGCTGCGAGTTTCACACAGGGGGAGCTGATGCAGTGATTCAGTGGAAAGAACACTCTCAGGAGTCTGACCCAGCTCTGCCAGTACAGAGTAGATGTGAAGAGTTAGGCAAGGTGCTTAACCTCTCTGGGCCTCTGAGACTTCGTCTGTAAAGGAGGACGAGGATGATAATGATGTGTCTGTGTGTATGAGTACATATACATGTAGTGGGAGATTGGACTAAATGATTTTTTTAAAGATTAATTTATTTAAGAGGGAGAATCTTCTATTTTCTGATTCACTCCCCAAATGGCTGCAATGGCCAGGGCTGGGCCAGGACAAAGGCAGGAGCCAGCAGCTTCTTCTGGGTCTCCTGCATGAGTGAAGAAGCCCAAGAATTCAGGCATCCTCCACTGCTTTCCCAGGTGCATTAGCAGGGAGCAGCATCAGAAGTGGAGCAGCCAGGACTCCAGATGCTGCCCTTATGGGATGCCGGTGCCACAGGCTGTGGCTTTACCTGCTTTGCTACAGCACTGGCCCCAGACTACTCAATCTTAAAAACACTCTCTTTTGTTAGAAATTAGCTTGCAGCAAGTAGTGATGATGCCCATTCTTAATATATATGAAGCTTTTCCCCTGCCTTCTTGGTAAGGCTGAAAGGGACCCAGGTGCAAGCTACAGGCGTGCTTATTGTACCAAGAAAGAAATGAGACAAATATGAAGTTTAAATCAATAGCATTAGTTGAACACAGAAGATGAAACCGTTTTTCCCCAAATTGTTTTGATTGCTGCCAGTAGCTGCTATTTGGTATGAAATCCATTCAGATCATCAAAAGCCAAAGAAACACACGGTGCATGAAAAGAGGTGGTAATTGGCACCATTGTAACTCTATACGGTGTGTGATCTCAGCTGGGAGGAGAGAGTTGTCGGATAACTTGTAATCTAATTTTCTTTGTTGTAAAATAGAATGTTACCATTGTATTTCTGTGGAATAATAATTATAACATCTCAGGCAGATGGAGTGCCTTCCTCAGGAGGTGTGGAAAGAGCTCTGCCTTCATGCATCCAGCCCCGTACACGCAGTAAAACCTGGGCTGGCTCACGTTGCTCTCAACCGCAAATTCCTTTTAACCAGCATCCCCTCTCATCTCTCCTGTGAGGATCAATGATTTTCATGCGATGAACCCGACACCCCAGGAGACAGCGAGGTGCCTTCCGAATCAGTGAATACTTATGAACCTTTCGGTGGAGTTTCAGTGTTAATTGCAATTTATGACAGCCTAATTTTTTGAAAAGTGGTAATTCACATGCTGCGTAGATGATCAAATAGTTGATTAACCAGACTGCCGTAGTTTCTGGCTACACTGAGAGTTCCCAGTGCCTGAGCACTGGCTCTCCCTTGGGGAGTCACAAAGGAAGCAGTGGTAGGGAAAGTGCTCTTCTTTATGTCTTGGCATAACGACCACAAATTACTTAGTCTGTACAAGTGATAATTTCCAGAGGTTTATTCTACATTCTCTTCTATGAGAAGTGAGAAAATAGGTAAGGTTTTAAAACAGATTATATTTGCCTCTTAAATATATCCTATTTGCCATCCCCAGAGACATGGCTATGGTTGATAACTGGACCATTGGCTCTTACAATAAAGGTGAGAGAATTTAAAATGGGATTTTGGATGTTTTTTATTTTATTTTATTTATTTGAAAGACAGAGTTACAGAGAGAGGTAGAGACAGAGAGAGAGGTCTTCCATCCTCTGGTTCACTCCCCAGATGGCTGCAATGGCCAGAGCTGCGCCGATCTGAAGCCAGGAGCCAGGAGTTTCTTCCGGGTCTCCCACATGGGTGCAGGTGCCCAAGAACTTGGGCCATCTTCTATTGCTATCCCAGGCCATAGCAGAGAGCTGGATCGGAAGAGGAGCAGCCGGGACTAGAACCAGCACCCATATGGGATGCTGGCGCTTCAGGCCAGGGCATTAACCCGCTGCGCTGTAGCGCCAGCCCCTTGGATGGTTCTTAGTAGTACAAACACTATACACCCCTTCAGGAGAGTATCAGGGCGGTAGATTTAGATGCGTTAATTGGTCCATTGTAAATATTTTATCAAAGCAATAAGATCTCTTTCTTCCTTCCTTCCTTCCTTTCTTCCTTCCTTCCTTCCTTCCTTCCTCCCTTCCTTCCTTCCTTCCTTCCTTTCTTTGAGAGGTAGAGTTACAGACAGTGAGAGGGAGAGACAGGGAGAAAGGTCTTCTACCTGCTGGTTCACTCCCCAAATGGCCACAACGGCCAGAGCTGTGCCGATCCGAAGCCAGGAGCCAGGAGCTTCTTCTGGGTCTCCCATGTGGGTACAGGAGTCCAAGCACTTGGGCCATCTTCTACTGCTTTCTCAGGCCATGCAAAAGAGCTGGATCAGAAGAGGAGCAGCTGAGACTCAAACAAATGCCTATATGGGATGCCAGTGCCACAGGCGGAGGATTAACCTTACTGCGCCACAGTGCCAGCCCCCGATCTGGTTCTAACTCATTGTCTATGTGGTTGTAAGCTGGGCAGTCCTATTAGACTCAACATAAAGCAATAAGATCTTAAATCAGTGAAGACTAACTTGGTGATTTTTAATGCCCAAATTCTTAATTATAAGATTGTGAATTGGTATTGTGCTCAGGTTCACAGCAAACAATCTATAAAACTTAGGAATGTGTAAAGAGAAAGTAAAAATAATCCACAGTTGCATCACCCAGAGAGAACTATTACCACATTTTGGTGCATTTGCATCCCTTTTCCCTCTATGTATCCATACGTGTAAACATTTTATGAACTTAGGATATACTACACATACTGCATTCTATCCCCTACCAACACTATATGAGGGGTCTTCAAAAAGTTCATGGAAGGCCAGTGCCGTGGCTCACTTTAATAATCCTCCATCTGTGGCGCTGGTACCCCGGGTTCTAGTCCCGGTTGGAGTGTCGGGCACTAGTCCCGGTTGCTCCTCTTCCAGTCCAGCTCTCTGCTGTGGCCTGGGAGGGCAGTGGAGGATGGCCCAAGTGCTTGGGTCCCTGCACCCACATGGGAGACTGGGGAGACCGGGAGGAAGTACCCAGCTCCTGGCTTCGGATCAGTGCAGCGCCGGCCATGGGGGCCACTAGGGGAGTGAACCAACAGAAGGAAAACCTTTCTCTGTCTGTCTCTCACTGTCTATAACTGTCTCTCTGTCTCTCTCTCTCACTGTCTAACTCTGCCTGGCCAAAAAAAAAAAAAAAAAAAAAAGTTCATGGAAAACACATAAAAATAAAAACCATAAAGGTAATTCAAAATATTTTTGCAACCAAATAAACTTATCTTTGAATTGCATTTTCCATTAACTAAAAATTATTAGAGAGATAGAGTGACAGATATACCAGAGAGAGAAAAAGACAGAGAGAGAGAGAGAGAGAGAGAGACAGAGACAGAGAGAGAGAGATCTCATCTACTGGTTTACTTCTCAAAAGCCTACATGGCTGGCCAGGGCCAAAGCTGGGCACTGAGTACTCAATCCAGATTTCCCACATGGGTGGCAGAAATCCAGTCACTTCACCCATTACCACTGCCTCCCCATGGTCTCAATAGCAGTAGGTTGGAGTCAGGAACCAGAAAACCAGCTATCAAACCCAGGCACTCTGATATGGGATGCGGGCATCCTAACTATTAGAAAATTATTTATTTTAAAGGCAGAGACAGAGAAAGATCTTCCATCTGCTGATTCACTGCCCCAAAACATGCCAGGGAGTCAATCCCATTAAGGTGGCATGTACCAATGCCATCTCACTAGTCCCAGTGATCAATTTCAGTTCATAATTGATCATAATGATAGGTCTAAGAGTCAAAGGCATCCCATAAACAAGACTAGTGTCTGCTAATACTAACTGATAGAATTAAAAAGGAGAGAACGATCCATCATGGGAAGCGGGATACACAGCAGACTCATAGAATGGCGGATGTCCTAAATAGCACTCTGGCCTCAGAATCAGCCCTTAAGGCATTAGGATATGGCTGAAGAGCCCATTAGAGTATTTTAGGCATGGAAAGCCAAGACACTCTGAAAAAAAAAAAAAAGACCTAAATGAAAGATCTCTGTGAGTGAGATCCCAGTGGAAAGTCTGGGGCCATCAAAGAAGGAGGTACCTTTCTCTGAAGGGAGGAAAGAACTTCCACTTTGACTATGATCTTGTCTAAATAAGATCGGAGTCAATTAACTCAAAAGGTTTCCATAGCCTTGGCAACTCATGACTAGAGCCTAGGGAGATTACTGATGCCATAAACAAGAGTGTCAAATTGTTAAGTCAACAACAGGAGTCACTGTGCACTTACTCCTCATGTGGGATCTGTCCTTAATGTGTTGTCCAATGTGAAGTAATGCTGTAACTAGTACTGAAACAGTATTTTACACTTTGTGTTTCTGTGTGGGTGCAAACTGATGAAATCTTTACTCAATATATACTAAATTGATCTTCTGTATATAAAGATAATTGAAAATGAATCTTGATGTGAATGGAATGGGAGAGGGAGTGGGAGATGGGAGGGGTGTGAGTGGGAGGGAAATTATGGGGGGGGCCACTGTAATCCATAAACTGTACTTTGGAAATTTATATTTACTAAATAAAAAAAAAGTGAATGTGGATCTGATTCACTGCCCCAAATGCCTGCAACAGTAAGGGCTGAGCCAGGCTGAAGCAGCAGATGGGAACTTAATCTGGGTCTCCCATGTGAGTAGTGTGGACCCAAGTACTTGAGCCATCATCTGCTGTCTCCCAGGGTCTACATTAACAGGAAGCTGGAAAGAAAAGTGGAGGCAGAATTGAAACCCGGGCACTTGTGTACAGACTGCAGGCATCCCTAGTGGCATCTTAACCCCTGCAGTAAACAGCTGCACACCCCCCCCCCCCCCCGCCAACCGACATCTTACCTGGTAGGCCAAATGCCCACCTCTTCCTTGAACATGCTTTTATAAACATATGCTTTAGATCATTAAATGTCGTACTGACTAGATGAACTATAATATATTAAACCCCTTTTCTGTTGGATTTCAGATGGTTTACATATTTTGGCTGTCTAGTGTTGTAAGTGTCTGTGTTTGTTCTCTTGTTCATCCATCCATTTATTAAATCAGCTTTGATTGAATATTGTAGGCCAGGCTTGGGTCAGGAGCTGAGATGTGTCATTAATCAAAACCCACCTAATGGTTAATGTTTATTATTGCTACTTACAATGGGCCAGGTATTTCATTAGTATTAGTATGATAGTTATGTGCATATATGAGTGTGGGAATCACTCTAGTAAATTATCAGAATAAGATGAACTAATTAAGTTCTTATGAGGTAGGTATTGTTACTACTCCCATTTTTTTTTTTTTTTTTTTTTTTGACAGGCAGAGTGGACAGTGAGAGAGAGAGACAGAGAGAGAAAGGTCTTCCTTTGCCGCTGGTTCACCCTCCAATGGCTGCCGCTGCAGCCGGCGCACCGCGCTGATCCTGGCAGGAGCCAGGATCCAGGTGCTTTTCCTGGTCTCCCATGGGGTGCAGGGCCCAAGCACCTGGGCCATCCTCCACTGCACTCCCTGGCCATAGCAGAGAGCTGGCCTGGAAGAGGGGCAACCGGGACAGAATCCGGCGCCCCAACCAGGACTAGAACCCGGTGTGCCGGCGCCGCAAGGTGGAGGATTAGCCTATTGAGCCACGGCGCCGGCTACTACTCCCATTTTCCAAATAAGGAAAGAGAGGCTTAGAGAATAGAGGTGTGACTTGCCCAGGATCACCCAGGTGGTGACTGGCAGAGCCAGAACTCGAGCCCAGGCAGCCTGAATCCAGTTTTGCCCTTTTAACCATGATGGCTACTCTGTCAGTAGAAAAGTTGCTTGCACCTGTGGATGTGAAACAACTTAAAATGTAGTAATCTTTGAGTGATTCTCTGAGTATTTTCTTAGGGTAGGTTCTAGAAATGAAAATACTGGGTCAAAGATATGAGCAACCCTTCTAGGACATGGTGCTGTAGTCAGAGTCCTCGGTGAGGGAAGACCAGGGGTGATAAGGTTATCCACATATTTGCTCACTTTGCTTTCTTGTCTTTTTGTCCTGGGTCTCTGTCCTTGCTGTAGCAGTGATGTCAGAGATAGGCATGGCAGCGACCCTGATCTGGGCTTGCCCTGGAGAAGGTCTGGGCGATGTTCCCGCCGCCCAGGCTGGATGAGCAGGTGGTGCCTCTCAGAACTGTTTATTTCCTCTTCTCACTACAAGAGGCAAGCTGCCAGGCAGGAGGGGGTCCAGAGAGGAAGCGCTCTTGAGAGGAACGGTCCTAGGTAGTTAAGTGAATGTAGAGTCTCTTAAGACAAACATCATCACAAGAATACACCTCTGCCCTCCAGCTGAAGGGTTTCTGATTTTAATGAATATTTAGTGTAGTCTCCCTTGCACCTAAATCATTGATTGTTCATCTGTGGCAAGTGCGTGTAAACTTTCCTGCTGCTCGTAGTCACTGCCCCACTTCACAAGCCTCACTCCCCCAGATAAACATGGTGCCTGTCTTGCATCCCCTCTCCTTGAGTCCAGCTTTCAGAGGGGGCAGTACTTGTACCAGAAGCACAGCCTTGATGTCCTAGACTTGCTCCTTGGATCTGCTGTGTGGTTTTGGACATTCTTTCTGGTTCTCAGTTTCTCACCTTTAAAGTAATACAGAGTTGTAGTGACAATCAAACAAAATGCCATAGATGCCATAAACAGCACTCTGGCCTCAGAATCAGCCCTTAAGGCATTTGGATACAGCTAAAAAGCCCATGAGAGTTTCTCAGGAATGGAAAGCCAAGACACTGTGGCAAAAAAAAAAAAAACAAAACAAACAAACAAACACAAACCTAAATGAAAGATCTCTGTGAGTGAGATCCCAGCAGAAAGTACGAGCCATCAAAGAAGGAGGTACCTTTCTCTGAAGGGAGGAGAGAACTTCCACTTTGACTATGGCCTTGTCTAAATAAGATCAGAATTGGCGAACTCAAGTGGCTTCCATAGCTTTGGCAGCTCATGACAAGAGCCTTGGGTGATCACTGACGCCATAAACAAGAGTGTCAATTGTTAAATCAACAATAGGAGTCACTGTGCACCTATGCCCCATGTAGGATCTCTGTCCTTAATGTGTTGTACTATGTGAATTAATGGTAAAACTACTACTCAAACAGTACTTTATACTTTGTGTGTCTGTGTGGGTGCAGTCTGTTGAAATCTTTACTTAGTATATACTAAGTTGATCTTCTGTATATAAAGATAATTGAAAATGAATCTTGATGAAGAATGGGATGGGAGAGGGAGTGGGAGATGGGATGGTTGCGAGTGGGAGGGAGGTTATGGGGGGAAAAGCCGCTATAATCCAAAAGTTGTACCTTTGAAATTTATACTAAATAAAAGTTTTAAAAAATAAAATATAAATTTGCAATAAAAAATGCCATGTGTAGAAAAAAATAAACTGAATTCACTGAGTTCTTATTATAAAGAATTCAAAATAAAATAAAAACTGTTTTAGGGGGCCAGCGCTGTGGTGTAGTAGGCTAGGCCTCTGCTTGCCGTCTAGCCATCCCATACGGGTGCTGGTTCTTGTCCTGGCTGCTTGTCTTCTGATCCAGCTCCCTGCCTGGGAAAGCAGTGGAAGGTGGCCCAAGTGCTTGGGCCCCTGCATTCTTGTGGGAGACCTGGTAGAAACTCCCAGCTCCTGGCTTCAGATCTGCCCAGCTCTTGCTGTTGCAGCCATTTGGGGAATGAACCAGCGGGTGGAAGACCTTTCTGCCTGTCTTTCCTTCTCTCTGTCTGTAACTCTCTCAAATAAATAAAAATCTTAAAAGAAAAACTGTTTTAAATACATACTTTGCTTATTCTTCAAAGTAACTGCTTCGTGAGCAGGAGTTTAGATTGCTTTGTGATTGTGAACTCTGGTTTTGATCACAGTACATTAGATGGCAAAAGGGACTTGGGCGATATCATTAAGGTGACTAATCAGTTAACCTTAAGAGAGGAGGATTATCCTGGTAACCTCAGATAATCATGTGAGCTCTTTAAAAGCAACACGTTTTCTTTGGCTGTTGGCCAGAAAGAAAGTGAGTGATTTGAACCCTGAGAAGGACTCAGTGTCGTGGCTGCTTAGCAGATGGACAGGGAGCATGAGAAAGAGGTCAGACAACTGCTAGGAGTGGACAGTGGGCTCTGGATGGCAGCCAGCAGGGAGACGGGGACCTCAGCTTTACAGCTGGGAGGAACTGAATTCTGCCTGTAACCTGAATGAGTCTGGAAGAGGATTTTTCCCAGAGCCTCCAGATAAGAGCTCAGCCTGATTGGCATATTGCTTTAAGCCCTATGCAGGTGAGCCCATTTAACTTGCAACCCATAGAACTGTGAGATCGTACAATGAGGCTGCTAAATTGTGATGATTTGTTAGGACAGCATTAGAAAACTCACACAAACCTTTTGTGGCCTGGAGTTTTTTTTATTGAGTCCACTATGTAGATGAGGACACTAAAGCCCAGGGGAATAAAGTCACTCACCTGAAGCATTGCTGCTCCTGGGTGTCTTAGTCTCATTCTGCTCTAAGGGAATACTATGGCCTGGAGGACTCACACAGAACAGAAATTTATTTCTTGCAGTTCAGGGGGCTGGGAGATCCCAGATCTCGGTGCCAACATCTGGTGAGGGCTGCTCTCTGCTTCCAGGATGGCACCAGGACCCTGCCTCCTCCAGAAGATGGGCAATCGAGGCGGTTCCCTCGTCAAGGCCTTTTGCAAGGGCACATAGTCCCATTCATGGGGGCAGAGCCCTAACGACTCAATCACCATCCAACATCCAGGCCTCTCAATACTGTTGCATTGGGGATTAAGTTTAACATGAATTTTGGAGGGGGTCGAGCGCCTCCAACCCATAGCGGTATCAGAAGTGGGAGTCAAGTCAAGGTAATCTGTCCCCAGGATGCTTGTTTGTCCCAGTGGCCCAGTGCCTGAGATATTCACAGGCTCTCATCCTGTATTTCTCTCTGTCTCTCTTCCTCTCTCTCTGTGTCTCTTGTTTTAACATGGCCTGACTGCCACATTTCTCAGCTATGCTGCTGGGGATGATCTGATGCTGTGGCAGGGGGCCCTGGACATTGAAGGATGTCATGTCAGCATACCTGGAGCATGAGTGTTGTTCAGGGGGGTAGGCCTTTTTCATTTTATAACAAACCTGAGTATTTCGAATAGAATTGTCTAGAATGTGGGAAACAAAAGCAGAGGTTGCAAAGGAAGTTTATGCTGTAGATCGTGTCTTTACAGTGAAAGGTGCTTGACTGAAGTCGTTTGAGAAACATGGAGTTGCCAGTTCCATACCAGTCTCACACCTTTCCCGTTTGTCCCTGGATTCCCACTGAGTCTGCCGTCTGGGTGAGAATTCTGGAATGAGGATCAGGAAATCTGGACCAGGCTTTTTCATCCCCATCCATGCAAACACTCATCCTCCCTTCCCTCAGGGTCACAAGCAATTACTGAGCACCTACTGTATGCTCCCAGTGTCACTCACAGCGTGGCACATTCGTTTTCATGCATATAAATGAAATGATTGGACAAAACTTTGTCCAGGGTCCCAGTCTGTCACCGACTCTCGGGCTTTCACAGTTCTCCTAAGAGCTGACTTCTGAATTGGACACAGGAGTGCATTTTATTTTTTCCTCAGAGTACAACCACGGCACCACCTGCAAGGAAATCTCCAGTAGGGGTGCGGCACTCAGATCGTGAGGTGGTCCTATACCTGCTGAGTCAGAAATCCTGGGAGTTAGGGACCAGGACTTGGCACGTATACACACTAAAGCTTGCACAGCAATGGGGATGCCAAATAAATATCCTTATAGGCCTGTGTCTTAAAGTATATTCTGTACTAAGACAGGCTCACAGGTTTGGAAAGAAGGGCCGCACCTGGCTGTAAGGGTCTCGGCCAGCCGGAGGCAAGGTCAGGAGGGAGCTGTGATTATTTATGCAAAATCCCTGGCCTGGGCCTTCGAAGCCCCCCTCACCCTTTGGTGGCTCACCTGTGTCTGCCCGACTCAGTAACGCGGCTTAAGGGGCGGACAGGAGGGGGAGTTTTTTCCCACGGGCTTTGGAAGGAAGGGTGGGGTTGGCGCAGGCTGGGCGCCCCCCGGGGGCAGCTCCTGTCTCCCAGTGGCCACTGGCAGGGTCAATGAGCTGACCCGGCCCGAGGCAGCCGCCTTTTCTCGACCTGCGCTAGCGCGGGCGAAGGCACCCCTGGCAGCTGGGGTCCTGGCCGGCTCCCACAAGGCAGCGCCTCTCCCGCCGCACACAAGGCACCCGCTCCGACCCAGCGGCGGCGGCGCCCGCCGGTTGCCCTTGCCCGCGCGCGGCCGCCCGTCCTCCGGCGCGTTGGCCCTCCGCCACCCCCTCGGCGGGGCCCTTCCCTCCGCCAGGGCGACCGTGACATTCAGCGGGAAAGGCGAGTGCCGACCGCGGCGCCCCGGCTCCCGCCGCGCCGAGCTCCCGCCGCCCACCGCGCTGCGCGCCCCGCGCTCGCCGGGGACTGCCGGGGGCGGGCGGCAGGCGCCTTTTCCATTCCCGGCCCGGCCCAGCCCGGCCGCCGCAGGCAGCTCCTGAGCCCCGGCCGGCCGGGAGCCTCTGGTCAGACCCTGCGGCTTGGGCTGTGGCGCAGGGCACGGCACGGCACGGCACGGCACGGCACGGGCACGGACAGGAGCTGCGCGCCGAGAGAGACCCTGCCCCACCGCTCGTCTATGGCAAAGTTTCTCGCCGAGCTTCTGGGCTGCACGTTGCCGAGCAAGGGCGCCTCTCCCATTTTCGAGGTAGGTGGAGGGTGTGTCCCCGCGGGCCGGGCCGAGCCTGGGGGTCCCCAACCAGGCCTCCACCTGGACGTCTGGGGCGGAGCCGGGAGAGGATGCGAGCGGGAGACCAGCAGCCCGGAGCCCGAATTCCTGGCTCCTAGGAGCCCCGCGAATCCGCCTAGCTTCTCCTCCCCTAGCTGACAGGTGAATGCATTTCTGTCAGTCTGGACTGAGTTTGGCTAGTTGCTCCTTTCCTCAAACGCCAGAGGCCCACCAAGGAACAGTATCCCGTAGTGCCCCCTTTACCGCCTACTTTGTCCCCTCCCTACCCCTTTTAGTCTGAAAAAATTAACAGAAGAATCTCTTGGTGAAAAGGTCTCTACCTTCCTGCCCCTGCCAGCCCCTCCCCTCCTCCAGCCTCCAGGGCGCTGCAAAGTCCACCCGAGTTATAACTCGGTTTTCCTGTATATGAGACACACAGGGTGCCGGCAGCATTAAAATGGGCTTTGCCAAATTAGGCGCAGCTCTAGAAGGCAGGTGCATCTCCTTGCGCACACCTGCCTGGTGTGGCGAGGAGGCCGGTGTGAGCGCCGGTGCGGAGTTGCTAATGAGAAGGTTGGCTCGCCCATTACGCTGTGGGGGCGGTGGCTTGAACTTGTGGTGGCTGCTGGGCGAGACTTTGACGCTGTGTGACCCACGCTTGACCTCCTTTGGCTTCCTTGGTCTCTGCCTGTCCCACTCCACCAGATCGCTTGGCCTGCTTGCCTGGCCCAGAGCGAAGTGGCTGTGACCAGGGTAAGCAGTGCTGCAGGCTGAGTGTCCACAGTACCTCCCAGCCGGTCCCAGGGGGCCCTGACAACGTTCCCTGCCTGCCTCAGGGCTGCTCCTGGAGCTGCCTGAGCACTCCCTGTCTGAGGTTCCCTGACCCGCCAAGAGAAACAGAACCTGGTCCCGTCTCTCCCGGACCAAGGAGTGTGTCCTGCGCAGCCTCCAAACTCTTAATGTCTCCCCAGGCCTTGTGGTCTTGTGTGAGCCTCTTCTCACCTGCAGCAGCTGCAGCCGTTCTGACCCACCCGAGTTGTAGGGTCACACTTGTTTCATTTTGGAGCTCAGCCCGCCCAGTGCATGATCTCTGCTCCTGACAGGATGGTTTCCAAGCAGGGAGATCCCAAAGCAGGTGATGAGGAGGAGCTGCGAGCAGCCAGGCTGGAGTGCCTGGGCAGTGGCCTGAAATCTGAAAGAATAATGAAGAGGCTGCAAAAGTAACGTTTTCCAGGCCTGCGGTGGGAAGGGGCTGGCTCCTTGGGCATGCAACGGTGCTGCTCATTTGCTTCCCTCTGAAACCAGGGATCATTCCAGGGACTTGAGGCGCTCCTTGGAAATTGTTTCCTCTTCGGCTTTCTCTCCACTTGCGTTTGGGCTTTTATCCTGTTACCAAAACCTATAGAAGGTGATGTTGGTTGTATGTGATACCTTTTGGTGGTATATTCAGGCAAAAGATGCCAGACCTTCATTTTTAAAAACTGATTGGCTCCCAGTCATTCCAGGGAGGAAATAGCTACCAAGATTAACAATAGGCATGTTTAGGCATTTTCCTTGGAGAGTCTGGGGGAAAGGTGGCTCCCCCTATCCTTAGTAACTCCATGTGTCCTGCTTCTGTTAGTTTCCACTCATTCACACTCCCTGTCTTTCTCCAAATGCTTGATCCAGTGTGGGCTGAATTGGCCTCAAGCACTCCACCCAGGTGTCACGGTTAATCAGGTGTTGCTGCAGAAGTTAAGTGATCATCCCTTTCCTACCTGTGGGGAAAATCAATGCACAGAGAGATGAAAAGCTGAGTCTGGAATGTGCTTTGAGGTTGCCTGCATTCCAGGCAATAACCCCTTCAGCGCATTCTTGCCAGTAAATGGAGAGCCAGTGGTTGAGCTCCCTGTACCTGGGGGAGGGGGAGGGGGAGAAATATGTAAAGAAGATATTCTTAAACCTTGCTATATATTCACTTCCTAGAAGTGAGGGTGCTAGGACTTTAATTTTAGGCAGCATTTGCTTCTACCAAACGCACAAATTCTAATGTGGGAGGTTACCTTTACTGTCAGGGAGCTCAATGGAAGAGGTGGGTGTTTTCATAATAAATGGCCTTTGGCTTCATTTTGGTTAGAGTGTGGCCAAAATGTGGTTTCTTTCTACACAGGCCGTTAGGTTTGCATAGAGGAGATTCTGTCCCAGGGGCTAACTCCAGGACCTCTTGTGTGTTTGCAGTTGTCTGATGAGGGGGAGTGGGTGACAGGCTATGGGGAGCATAGGGCTACCAGAGTGACTGTGTGTGCCTGCTGTACTGTCTTCAGGGGCTCAGGACATTGGAAGCACAAAGAATTGTAATGATCACTTTGTCACCCCTTTCCTTTACTTGTTTCTAGAAAATTATTCAAGTTGTTCCACAAGACTTGGTTTGCAAACTTAAAAAAAATTCTAGAAGAAAGCAAAGATGATGATGATGATGGCAGTGCCCTGAGCATACCCTAGATTTTGGGAACGGTGTTTGTTCCACACATAGGTAGAGCCCCTATAGAAAGAGTGTGTTTGCTCTGTAGTCTGATACCTAGAAAGGTGGGGCAGAAGTGTATGGGCAGGTAGTTTCAGACCCAGCAAGTTGCTATGTGCTTGGATGAGTGGGTATCTGGCCCTGGCATACATTCCTTCCACTTTGAGCTCGTATGTGTTATGAACCTGCCCCTGACCTCCAGCTTTACATGGATCCTGCTTTAGTGATAATCAGCAATGGAGTCTGAGTTCCATCACAGGAAGAGGCAGGAGAATAATATAGCAGAGGTGCCCCTTCCCCTGGTCTACAAACATGCATTTTTATTCGTCATCATCCTTTATCATCTACACTGGTGGGATAGCTTAAGGTGCCCCATCCATTGGTCTGAACCTGTATGGCTCTATAGAAAATGGATTTTCATTCCTTTGCTACTCAGACTTCAAGTATATTCCATGCATTTCCACATTCTGTTCTCCATCTGTGATTATAACTTTATTTTTGTCTACACACAATACATAGTAAGTATTGGTTATTGTCAGCTCTGACAGGCATTGTTCTACAGGGTATCGTGCAGATGATCTCAGCTGTCTTCCTGATAGCCACATGATACAGGTGTTAACTGCCTTGCCTTACTGATGAGAAAATTAAGGTGTACAGAGTTTAAGTCATTTTCTTAAGGTCACTCTCGTAATGCGTGCTTTGGTGACAATGCAAACCCGAGTGTTTTATCTCAGAGTTCACCTACCTCCTCCAACTATGGTTATTGGATATTTTGTGCTTTTTTTTTTTTGCTTGGTTTTTCATTTAATTTCTAGGTGCACACTTTTTGGAAGAAGGAAATGTAACTCTCCCCTCCCCCTTCTCTCAGGCCCTCACTACGTTGCCATTGGGGTGGCATCAGTGCTCGGTCCCCAGAGATGATCAGGCAAGGGCTGATTGAATCCACAGAAGTTGTTCCGGGAAAGCTTCGGCTGCAGTTGCATGACCCTTTATCGATAGCTTCTATTCATGGAGCATTCCCTCTGTTATGTCTTGTTTGTCCCCTCTGGTAACGCCACGAAGTGACATTGCCATCCCTGTTTTAGAAATGAGGAAACAGGCTCAGAGAGATTCCATGTGTTGTCCAAGGTCACTCTCCCACTGAGGTTCTGATCGGAGAGGTAAATCATGAATTCTGATGCCGCCGTGCTCTGCCAGCCATTCGCATCAACTCACCGGGTTTCCTGGCCTCCGATGTTTGTCTCGTCCCCTCCGTCTTTTGCATCCTTCATCCTTCTAATGACCCAGCTCAAATTAGAGGCTGCTTACCCCAGATTCTGTGGTGCCTCACCATTGTCTGTGGATCAGGCAGAATTTGCAAAGCCTCTGTACAGTATGGTCAATGCCTAATTTTCTTGCCTAATCTTTCCTTTCTCCACTATGTTCCTGGTATTCCCATACCTCTAGTCTATTCTCATTTTTTCCCTCTCTTTTTTTTTTCTCTCCTTCTCCCTCCCTTTCCTTCTTCCTTCCTGGGATAGGAAACTCCAATCTACTGATTGACTCTGTAAATGCCACACAATAGCAAGGTCGGGGTAGGTGAAGCTGCAAGCTTGGCACTCAGTCCAGGTCTCCTAGGTGAGAGGCAGGGACCCAAGTACTTGGGCCATCACCTGTGGTATCGTAGGATCTGTGCCAGCAGAAAGTTGAAATCTGGAGCCAAAGCTGGGCATTGAACCCCGGGACTCTGAAGTATGACACAGGCACATTACCTGCTACGATGATCTGGGATAAGTAAGTGGGCTAGGATACATGCTCACAACACCCCCATTTCTTGATCATGTCTTCTTGGCTCCAGGATGGTCCTCTGCCTGGAGTAGTCTTCCTATAATATGCAGCTCTTAAAGTTTCATCTGTCATCAAAGTTTAGTTCAAATGTTACCTTCAGACCCACCCCTTACTGGACAATATCCACCTATCCACCACGAGCCCACAGTGGCAGAATATTTGTGTGTGTGCATGGGTGTGTGTGTGTGTGAGAGGGAGACTTTGGACAACTTCCTGTTTGAACTTCTCAATGTTTCGGTTATGCCTTCCACTGGGACAGTGGTCGTGCTCAGTGGAGAGTGGTGAGGGTTACATAAGTTAATGCGCACACAGAACTTTAGGATGGTGCTCACTGCATGATAATTATCGAGACTGTTGCGTGTGTCCCTGACCTCCTCAATGTCAGGATCCATTGCATAGTGTTTGTACATAGTTTTACATAAAGTAAATGTCTGATCAAATTGATTTTGCAGTCCTAAAGGTTCGTGATTTTCTTTGCTCTTAAATTATTTATTGCTTATCTGAAATTCAGACTTAACTGTGCACTCTATATTTTTACTTGGTAACTATGGAAACCCTATGTTTCCTTCCCCCTCCTCCCCATGAGAACATAGACCCCAGTGTCCAAACTTGCTCACCTGTGGAACTCTTTCCCCATCTTTCCCTCTTTATTGCCTCTACTGTGCCGAAGATCTTGCCCCAGGTTATGGAAGCCGCTCTAGGGAATCACAGCTGGGTCAGTTCTGTCCTCACAAGTATGGAAATTCTGGTGCAGATGAGCGTCCCATTCCGAATGTCGTGGCGCTCACTGACAGCTGTATCACCAGCATTGGATTTGGATATTCCTCATGTGTTCACCAATTCATTGGCTCATTCATTCAACAGATTTTTTTTCCTTTTTTTTTATTTAGTAAATATAAATTTCCAAAGTACAGTTTATGGATTACAATGGCTCCCCCTCCTCATAATTTCCCTCCCACTTGCACCCCTCCCATCTCCCGCTCCCTCTCCCATTCCATTTACATCAAGATTCATTTTCAATTATCTTTATATACAGAGGATCAATTTAGTATATATTATTTTTTATTTATTTATTTTTTTGACAGGCAGAGTGGACAGTGAGAGAGAGACAGAGAGAAAGGTCTTCCTTTGCCATTGGTTCACCCTCCAATGGCCGCTGCGGCCGACACGCTTCGGCTGGCGCACCGCGCTGATCCGAAGCCAGGAGCCAGGTGCTTCTCCTGGTCTCCCATGGGGTGCAAGGCCCAAGCACTTGGGCCATTCTTCACTGTACTCCTGGGCCACAGCAGAGAGCTGGCCTGGAAGAGGGGCAATTGGGACAGAATCCGGTGCCCCGACTGGGACTAGAACCCGGTGTGCTGGTGCTGCAGGCGGAGGATTAGCCTAGTGAGCCACAGCACCGGCCCGATTTAGTATATATTAAGTAAAGATTTTATCAGTTTGCACCCACACAGAAACACAAAGTGTAAAATACTGTTTCAGTACTAGTTATAGCATTACTTCACATTGGACAACACATTAAGGACTGATCCCACATGAGAAGTAAGTACACAGTGACTCCTGTTGTTGACTTAACAATTTGACACTCTTGTTTATGGCATCAGTAATCTCCCTAGGCTCTAGTCATGAGTTGCCAAGGCTATGGAAGCCTTTTGAGTTTGCCAACTTCGATCTTATTCAGATAGGGTCATAGTCAGAAGTGGAAGTTTTCTCCTCCCTTCAGAGAAAGGTACCTCCTTCTTTGATGGCCCCATTCTTTCCACTAGGATATCACTCGCAGAGATTTTTCATTTAGGTATTCTTCTTCTTTTTTTTTTTTTTTCCCCAGAGTGTCTTGGCTTTCCATGCCTAAAATACTCTCATGGGCTCTTCAGCCAGATCCTGATGCCTTAAGGGCTGATTCTGAGGCCAGAGCATTCAACAGATATTGACTACTCTGTTTGTGCTACATACCCATGGAAGCTCAAGAGACACTCTGTGTTGACTGTGACTCACATTAAGAAATATATTTGATATTGCAATCCGTGATGCACATAGCTATTTTTACATGGATGTCAGGGACCCAAGTACTTGGGCCATCTTCTGATGCTTTCCTAGGTGCTGTAGCAGGAACTGGATGGGAAGTGGAGCAGCTGGGACTTGAACCTATGCTGCAACATGGGAAGCCGGAATGTGAGGCAGTGGCTTAACCCACTGTGCCAAAATGCCAGCCCCACCATTGTCTTTTATTTAAAACAATGTGCCTGAATTTCAGTTTCTTTCTTTCTTACCATCTACCAATAACAAATGTGCTTCACTGATTGGATTGATTCCCAGGGCTACATTTTGTGGATCTTCCCAGTTTTATATTTTAATTGACACTGTCCTTTCTCTCTTCAACCCATTATGTCCCATCATTCTTTAAATATGTCAAGACTTAAGTTGAGCAGTAAATATACCACTTACAGTAACTATTAAATAAATATTATGTCGTGGAAACATTCACAGAATTGAAAACCTGGGCCTTAATGGGTTAAGGTAGTTACATTTTCAAGCTGCTTTCTCTGATTTGCTTGTTAAAGATCTTGATTTTATCCATTACAATGAACAGCTGAGCTGCTTTGTGTAAATGAATCTTGTACACTCTCATCCATTTGGTTATTCTGATTGGCTTCAAATAGTGGCCATGTGGTCAGGCTATTTTGAAAGCAAATAACTTAGATGAGTATGGCTATAACTTCACGATTGGCTGCTGGCAGATGATCATGAGAGAGAAGTTTGAATAATAGTCCCTATGGCCACAACTGGGCTTTCTGTGAGGGTCATTTGAATTTTAAGCTAATGGAATGGGGTTTGTCTTATAAATTCACAGTTCAGTTTGTTTGAAGGCCGATTGGATTGCTGCACTGCATCTGAGCCACGGGGGCAACTTTGCTTACTTTTGTGTGTCAGCTGCTTTTAGACACCACATGTGGTCCTAAATGCATGCATTTATAGGAATATTTGGTCCCATTATGATTACATCGGTCTAATGGCTTCTTGCTGAGACATCGTGACATGATTTTTTCCTTTCATATTTTGATAAGGAAAGGCTGGTGTTTCATATCTGTCAAATGGCTGGTGCTGTCACAGGGAGCGGGGACAGGAGCCTAACTCTTTGACATATTTCCTTTTGCTTCTTTCTTTTCCATCTATAATGGTGTTTTGGTATTTGATGAATTTCTTTACACATTTTTGATAAAATACAGTCAGTCTGTAGTGACATTTACACTGGGCACGTTCTACCTGCCTGGCATTATCTATTGGCAACTTTTGTTTATATGAATTTGGGGTAAGGACTGGATGTTCCACCCTTGAGAAGTCTTAAATATAGCTAATGCCTCTTTCTCCAAATACCTATACTATATTAGGAATATTACATGCTCCTTTCAAACCTCTATATATTCAAACCATTCCCCTGTGTACCCAGCTGGAACCCACTTCTCCTCTCCAAGTCCATTGTCAGCCAAAAGCACCACCTACTTCCTTTTCATCTAGAGTAGCATTTTGGTGCCATCATTGCTTTCTTTTTTTTTTTTATTTTTACTTCCACAGACAATATGTGAATGATTCCTGCAGATTATTTCTTGTATATATACCTTTCTTTTTTTAATCCACTCTACTCCTCATTCATTGGTTTGACAAACATTTATTGAGCATTTACTAAGGAACAAGCAGCTGGAGGGCCTGTAGAGGATTTTACAATAAGCCATGAACTAATGGTCTTCCTTAACATCTTACTTCCCTCCACCCTTTCTGAACAAACAGCTAGTATACCACAGTGCTTTGCAGTGCCACTCTCCTGCATAGGAGACTACGTGATTTTCCAAGAAAGTTTATCATAGTTCCAAAGGCTCAGGTCTCTAAATTCTGTCTGGATTATTGTTAAGGTATTCTGTTAAGGTATCAGACCAAGCCTAGCCAAGTTTACTTCCTGTCATTGATTTTCTTCAGGGATCTTTACATGTCAAATATGAATTATTGCTCCTATGCTGTGGTTGAGGCTACCTGTCAGTCCTGTACCATGAGCCATGCATATTCTTTCCTTTTTTTCCTAACTGAACTCTAAATAATCTTCAGGGTCATGACAAAGAGCCAGCCCTTCCTTCATGAATCCTTCCCCAAACATGGCTGGCTTCCAGTCTGGCTCCCCCTCTTCTTAGCTATGTGATCTTCATTAAGGGAATTTCTTTTTTGTGTCTGTTTTATTTTCTGTAAAATTAGACTACTGCTAGTCTAATTAAACACGACAGTTCAAATAAAATACTTAGCATAATGTTTGTCATGTAGCAGTTCATAAATCATATTTGTGATAAAATAAGTATTACAGACTTTCATTTTGACCCTTATATCCTGAGTTATCACTATTTTTTGACAGTCTTACAACCTAGCTTACACTCTTCTGAATTCTCTACAGTTCTGAGCAAAACATAGGTGCTCAATCAATGCTTATTAATTCCAAAAACATTCCATATGCTGGTTCGGCAGAATCTGGGAACCAGTTTTCTTCTGGATATATTTAGTTGTATTTCATGATGATGTGGCAGCCACTGTCTTTCACTGCCTTGCCCCCTGATCTATGAGATGTATATTGATGTTAACTTAGGCTACAGTTGTATAATTCATGATAATGTCCTTCTTCATACAACTGTGGCAGAAGCAGTACCTCAAAGATTATGCCAATTATAAATGTCATGTACATGGATTTCAACCATAGATTGCAAAATATCTCCATACAGAGTTTAAAAATTTTTTTTCAATTGGTTTGCAAACATGTATCCTCAATATAGATCAAGAGAGGCAAATTCGTTCGCTAAGTCAGTTGTATTCATTGGATGTTTGTTTTCCATGCTGCTGGTAGAAATTCCAGCTGGAAGCCAGGTTAGATTACTCCAAAGTAACTCACTTTGCTGAACACCTCCCCAGTGGGCTTCCTCATCACATTCCCAGTGAGAAAGAGGGAGCAACGAGACTCCGCTTCCCTGGAAACTCTGTTGGGTTCCTGGACACGAAAATTTGCTTTCCTGGAGATTATTTGAACTTGACTGGAAGTCGAGTGAGGATGCCTACAGAGAGGCTCCTGGGGCGGAAAACTAGAGTGGCAGTGTTACAAATGGCAGTGAATTTGCAGGGGCCCCTGTATCTGGATTCAAAGCCTGGCTTATCCCTCACTTAACTGTTTGCTCTTGGAGGAAATCTCCCTTTCTCTTTGAGTGTCAATTTTTTTGTAGCTCAAAAATGAAAGCATCAGTATTCGATTTGCTTCACTCCCAGAAATGATTTGAGGCTCTCATGTGGTAATACATGTGAAAGGCCTTTATAAAATGTCAAGCATTATACAAATGTGAATTGCCATCCCTGATGCTGCCACAAAGAGAATGGAAGCAGAAGGCACATGATTGGCATCCTGGGCATGCAGGAACCTGCTGGTGAATGGACTGTCAGGCATGGTGTGAACAGTAAAGAATAAAAATGCTTCCGTTTGAAAGGTAGAGAGGAAAGATGAAGTGGGCAGAATTTACAAGCAGAGTTCTGGGCTCCTGAATCCAATGCTTAGGTCACAAAATTGGTCTTTTTGTCTTTTGTCTTTCTCAGAGGATGTCTTGGGGTACCACCTCAGGAACTTTGTGCCCTAAGACCCTTTGGTCTTATTCTATGGGGATTTATTTCCAGGTTGGTGTTATTCAGCTTGGAATGTGATTGTGAGGGGGTATGGTGAAAAGTGATCTGACTGTGACTTAGACCTCCTAAGAAGGCTGCAGGGTTGCATGGATTCCTAATGGTCGCTAGGTTTAAATTTTGCATTGGGCAGAGTCTAAATTTTACTGGAGGAAGTCCTTGATTCTTTTTAACTTCTCATGATGCCTGGGGTATCGTACCTGACCCAGTGCTGGGAGTCCTATGGAGAACTCAAAGCTGGGTAAGGTTGCTGAGCCTCGTGGTTCATGGGGAATCCCGAGGGTCTGAATGGCTCATCCTGCTTCTAGAAGTGGGCCCTCAAGGACGGGTGTTGTGGAACAAGCAGCGTGAACTGCTGCCTGAGATGCCAGCAGGCTATAAATGAGTGCTGGTGTGAGTTTCATGATGGCCCAAGTGCTTGGGTCCCTGCCATCCATGTGGAGTCTTAGAGCTCCTGGCTTCTACCTGGCCCAGCTCCAGATATTGTTGGCATTTGGGGGTGTGAACCAGTAGGCGGGAGATCTCTTTTTTTTTCTCTGCCTCTTTTTCTCTCTCTTTCACTCTGCCTTTCAAATGTATTCAATCAGTAAATACATATATTTTAAAAAAGAAATGGGTCCTCACAGTGGCCATGACTAACCAGGCACGTGAGAGATTTACATGCCTCTTACTTTGTCCCTGGGAGTCCTTGTTCTCAACTTTGTGAACCTGGTTAGTCACTGACATCTCTGGGCTTTGACTTCCTCTTTGTAAGGTAGGTATTTTAGTGGATGCTTCCTTACGAGCATATGTGATGCACTTCGCTCAGTGCTGGTGGCATTGTCCTTCATGACCGCAATCACAATCTTTCTGCTAAGCCTGTCTTTCAACATCCCATGGTTTTAATTTTTAAATATTAATAATTATTTAGAATTTGCCAGCTACTTACAGTCTGCACACTTGTATTGTGGCTAGAGGGGAGAAGGAGATTAGAGAAAAAAGGAATACTGAACATTTGAAAAAACATGGGTCAAGAGGCATCAAGATGGTGGAATTGGGAGGGAGCTTACTGCTCTATTCTAGGGGAAGAGAATTAAAAAATAAAGGTGGAGAGAGTGCAATGTCGGGGAAGAGTTAAGGGAAAAACAACAGGGGAAACTCCATGCAAATAAGAAGAACACTGTAGACCTATGTGGAGGGTGTGAACATGCACACCTTAGGACCCCAGCAGCCAAGAGCCTCATCACTAACTTTGGAGAGTGAGGTGAGACCAGAATGCAATAGCCCAAGCACTGGCGATAAAGCTATGGGAAGAGCCTGGCTTGAGTCTGGCTTGGAGCTCTCTGGGGTCAGTATACCTGACAACCTAGAGGGAAAGGGGGCACAGTTCCCTAACCATCTGGCACCAGTGTCCTGTAACCATCTGAGAGTGGTCAGGCACCATTTTGGACATATATAACAGCCGCACCAGCTTGTTTGGGCACTCAAAAACCAGCCAAGAGGAGATACCTGAGTCTGGCTGGGAGAATTTACAGGGGCTGGGTGCTTGTGACTATGGGAACCTTGTATGCTGGGACTACAAAAACATTGTGGCTACATGGGAGGGGACAGGGTATGGCTGGGTCTTTGGGCAGTCACTGTGGGCAGCTTCACACACTTGGGGCTCCCTGGTTCCTTGCTGAGGGTCATTGCTGCGGGATCTGTGCTCATACCGAGGACTGCATGGATCCTTTATGTGGTTCTTGTGGCAGCATTGATGAATATTGTACCCACTGGGGCTAGTGCCCAGATATTAGTCTCGTTGGAGGAGGGGAGGTAAGCTTAAGACTACGCCAACAGAGCTGATCAAACCTCCCCTCTGATTAAAAAAAAATTTACAAATCCCAATTTGGGAGTTACCATGGACATTCCCTTCACCCTGGAGCACTGAAGAGAGCTCCTTGGCCACACCCAGCACATGCCAAATGTATTCACAGAAAGAGCAGACACTCCACTAATTCACAGAGGCATAGTCCAAAGATAAAATCCATCAAAGAGGGAAAAACAGAAAAACACCAAGTATCTCCAGAAATGACTAAAAATAAACACAGCAATCAAGAAACAAGAATAAAGAAGACAACATGATGCCCCCAAAGGAACATAACACTTTAATACTAAAATGTGAAAATGAAGAGATTGAAGAAATTCTAGAAATGGGATTCAAAAAATTGTAGGATTACTTAGAAGTAATCAGAAGCAAATCCACGAACTAAAGAAATCTGCACATGACGTGAAATAAAATTTTTCTCCTGAAATTGAGATTTTAAAGAGAAATCAAAGCAAAATATTGGAAATGAAGAATTCAATAGAACAAATAAAAAAATGCAATGGAAAGCCTTAACAACAGAAACAGTGAAGCAGAACAAAAAGTATCCAAGTAAGAAGACAAATCTCTGGAAATTTTACAGTCAGACCAAAAAAAATTAGAAAGCTAAAAAAACTGTTGGAGATCTATGGGATACTATCAAATGACCCAACATATGGGTCTTAGGAGTTTCTGAAGGTGTGAAAAAGAGAATGGATTAGAAGGCCTTTTTAGTGAAATAATTACAGAAAACTTACCCAATTTGGATAATGAAAGGGATGTCCAAATACAAGAAACACATAGAGCTCCTAATAGACATGACCAGAAAAAACCCTCACCATGACACACTGTAGTCAAACTCTCCACAGTAAAACAAAGATTCTAAAGTGTGCACAAGAGAAATGCTTAATTACTTTCAGAGATCTCCAATTAGACTCACAGCTGACTTCTTATTAGAAACCCTAAACCCTACAGGCTAGAAGAGAATGGCAAGATATATTCCAAATCTTAAGAGAAAAAAACTGCCAATCCAGAATACTGTACCCTGCAAAGCTGTCATTTATGAATGAAGGGGAAATAAAGACCTTCCATAACAAACACGAATTGAAAGAATTTGTCACACTCATCCAGCCCTACAAAAGATGCTTAAGGATGTGCTACACACAGAAACAGAAACATCATCACTATGAAAGAAGGTGAGGGCAGGAAATCTCCCAGTAAAAGTACAAAGGAAATCCAAAGTAAACAATAGGAATATTTATGGAAAAAGGGCAGGGCCAAGTTGCTACTTATTAATATTCAGTCACTTTGAATGTAAATGGCCTCAACTCTTCAATTAAAAGATATAGACTGGCTGAATTGGGGAAAAAAAAGAAACTCAAAACCCATCTATTTGCTGCCTACAAGAAACACATCTCACCAACAAAGATACACATAGACTGAAAGTGAAAGAAAGGAAAGAGATATTCTAACAGAAACCAAAAAAGAGCTGGTGTAGCCATCCTAATATCAGACAAACTATAACACAAAAACTGTTAAGAGATAAAGAAGGGTACTATGCAATGATTAAGGGATCAATTTAACAGGAGGATGTGACTATAATGTATATGCACCTAATTACAGGGCACCAGGCTATTTAAAAGCAATCTTAAGGGCTCTCAAGGGAGATATAGACTCCCATACAATTGTAATGGAACTTTAATACCCCACTTTCAGCAATGGACAGATCAATCAAACAGAAAATCAGCAAGGAAACAATAGTTAATCGACACTATAGACCAAATGGACCTAACAGAGATCTACAGAACTTTTCATCCTACAGTTGCAGAATACACATTCTTCTCATCAGTGCATGGAACTTTCTCTAGGGTTGACCACATGCTAGGCCATAAAGCAAGTCTCAACAAGTTAAAAAAATTATCAAAATCATACCATACATCTTCTTTGACCACAGTGGAATGAAGCTGGAAATCAGCAACTCAGGAATCCCTAGAACATATGCAAACACTTGGCGACTGAACAGCAAGCTCCCGAATGAACATGAGTCATAGAAGAAATGAAAAGAGAAATCAAAAAACTCTTGAGGAACAGTTTCTTTTCATATTATTTGTATAGAGTTAATCTGCTGTGTATAATGTTAATTGGAAATAAATCTTAGTAAAAAATAAGAATGAGAATAGGAGAGGAAAGAGAAAGAAGGAGGGAATAGGAGTATGTGGGCAGGTGTGGTTGAAAGAATCACTATATTCCTAATGTTGTATTTATGAAACACATGGTGTTTATATACCTTAAAGTTTTCTGGGGAAAAAGATCAAACCTAAAAACAAAACATGGGTTATAAAATGAAAATTCCATTTCATTCTATGTATGTGTGTGTTTTAAAGATTTGTTTGAAAGGCACAGTTACAGAGAGAGTGTGATACAGGGAGAGAGAGATCTTTCATCTGCTGGTTCATTCCCCAGATGACGCAATGATGGGCCAGACCATGCCGATGCCAGGAGCCTGGAACTCCATCTGGGTCTCCTGTGTGGGTGGCAGGGACCCAAGCACTCAGGCCATCTTCTGTTGCTTTCTCAGGTGCATTCCCAGGGAGCTGGATCAGAAGTGGAGTAGCTGGGACTCGAACTGGTACTCTGATAGGGGATACCAGTATCTCACGTGGAAGCTTATGTCATGGCACTACAATGCTGGCCCTTGAACTAGCTTTACGAATTATGTTCTATCAGTGTGGAGGGAAAGAGATAATAATGACAGAAGGCAAATGGCAAAGAGAAGCTGGTGGACCAGACCCAGAAACAGGCTGTAGGATTGCAGATTGCAGGAAGTAGTTGGACTTCCTTCTTTTCCTCCGTCCCTTGAGCCTCTCTTTTCTGTGCCAGGAAAAAAAGAGCTTCACATCAGGTCACCCAAGCAGTCCTGTGTGGGGCCCTTTGGAGAGCAGAACTCGGAGGAGGGAGCCCTTCCAGCGCAAGGCAGGCACAAGGGCAGAGCAATGGCCAGCAGCTGCTGTAGGGGCAGTGGAGGCACAGGTGCCCTGGAGCCAGCATGGCCCAAAGGCTACCTGGACTGCTTCATGATGTCACTTCCCCCAAAGGACCCTCCTGATACGTGGCTCAGGTGTAAGGTGATTTCTTTCATAAGGTTTCATATTTGGGTCCATAAAACTGGTGCATGTAAACCTGTCGACTTCTTTTCCTATTGCCTTCTTGAATCAGTGTTCCCACGGGCTGCAGCAGGCACCACCCCTACCCCCCAGCATGCTTGTTCTTGATGTTTACTTTGGCCAAATGCCCTGCATGGTAAAATTTGCTTCTTATCCGTTAGAAGACAAGGTGGTATGGGAGAGGTCACACACACACACACACACACACGCGCGCGCGCGCACACACACACACACACAGAGTCGCCTACAGACAGACCCACAGATTGACACACAGTGATTTGCCCCTGGAATGGCCACGATGGTTCAACTATCCCATGACCCGTAGTTAAAGCAAATCCAGACATATCACTGACTTTATTGACCTATGTTGCTCCAAAACTTTAGATGTGCTTGTGTGTGTGAGGCAAAATACATGAGATACTCCGCAGGGGTCAGCAAGTTGAATTTCCTTTCTTTTTTGGGTTTCCTTTGATTCCCCCCTCCCTCTTGTCCAGTTCAGGAAGTTCCTTTCTAAGAATCTGTGACATGGCTGTGTGAAACTTTCATTTTTTTTTTCATCTCATTCTACAAATAGCAACTGATTTCATTTTTTTCTCATGTATAAAGAAATGGTGCATGTGATTTCACAGACTGGGAAGAAGTGATTGGAAAGCATCCAGCCGTGCCCTGGGGAACTCCCTAAAATTACTCTCTACCTTATGGGCCGTCCAGATTGTTTGCATGTGTGGCTGGGGAAGACGGCATCAGGGAAGAGGGATTTGGGAAATAAAATGTTCTCAAGCCCAGATGCTGTGAGTGAGTCAGATGGCCGGGTGAGTGCTCCTGATACCTACTGTGATTGGTAGGAGTGCATTTGCTTGGTGCCAGGTTTGTATGTCCAAGCAGCTGGGCTGGCGCCTGGGCTTCCCTGTGAGAGCAGCTCCCTCTCTGTGCGTTGTCTGGATTTCTCTTTGTGAATACTTCTTAGAAAAATGAAGGGATTCTCTTGGCTTACATTAGGTTGCATCTTTGGTTCGAAATTGCCGTGAATTAGAGACTAAGAAATATGTACTCAGAGTTGATGGAGACTAAGCAATAATAATAATGATTCCTTAGAATTTAATAAAGCACCTTATGTACATTATTTTATCAGAAGCTGAGAAACTATAGGGAGTTGTTTTACCCTATTTACAGATGGAAACACTAAGAAGTGGAGAACTAAGAATTAAGAAATATTAGCCATTGGAAATCAGCCATTGGATTAGCCATTGGATATCTAAAGATATCCAGCCAGTATTGTGATAATAAAAATAATTTACCATTTTTTCTATGTATGTATTCTTTAAAAAAAAAGTATCTATTTTGATTTTATTGGAGAGAGAGAGAGATCATCTGCTGGTGCATGCCCCAAATGTCTGCAATAGCCAGGGCTGACCCAGGCTGAAGCCAGGAACTAGGGACTCAGTCTGGGTCTCCCTTGGGGGTGACAAAAACCCAAGGACGTGAACAGTTACTGCTCCCTCCCAGCATGTGCATTAGCAGGAAGCTGGAATGGAGAATGGAGCCTGGACTCAGGCCCAGGCATTCTGGTACGGGGTGCAGGTGTCCCACGTGGTGACTTCATGCTGCACCAAATTCCTGCCCTTGTCATCTTTTTAAGTACGACGATGGTTACCAGTGATAGAGGGGTGATAGGAAATGGGGAGATGTAGAAAAAAGGATACAAAGTTGCAGATGTGTAGAGTGAATAAATCTAGAGATCCAATGTATAATGTGAGGACTATAGTTAATAATAGTCTACGATATTTAGGGTATTCGATAAAAGAGTAGGTTTTAGGTGTTCTTACCACACACAGAACTGTTGGGGCCAGTGTTGTGGTGCAGCAGGTTAAACTGTCGCTGGCAACACCAGCATCCCGTATCTGAATGTCTCTTTGAGTCCAGTCTGCCTTGCTTCTGTTCCAGCTCCAGCCAGTGCACCTCGGAAAGCAGAAGATGGCCCAGGTATTTGGGCACCTACCACCAGTGTGGGAGACCCAGATTGAATTCCAGGCTCCTGGATTTGGCCTGGTCCAGCCTTGGTCATTGTGGCCATTGGGAAGTGAACCAGTGGATGGAAGAACTCTTTCTCCCTCTTTCCCTCTGTCTCTCTGTTATTGTTCCTTTAAAATAGATAAAATCTTTAAAAAATAAAAGAGTGTGTGAGATGATGGATATGTTGATTTGGTTGGCTACAGAAATCATTTCATTATATATATCAAAATATCATTTGAGAGCTTAAATATATATATACATAAGTACTATAAAATATCAGTTGAAATCATTGATATGAAATTCTCTGAAAATCAGAAAGTGATTAATAACTTAAAATATCTATTTCAAATGCAGTTTGAAACACTGCAGGGTATACCCAAATATGTAAAATGTTGTTATTACTTAAATGAAAAATCCCATCCTTAGTAATGGACCTTTTTCCATTTCTGGCCTTGCAGATGAGTAGCATAAGCAAATGGACACAGTTTTTTTTTTTTTTAAACTTTTATTTAGTAAATATAATTTCCAAAGTACAGTTTATGGATTACAATGGCTTTTCCCTCCCATAACTTCCCTCCCACCTGCACCCCTCCCATCTCCTGCTCCCTCTTCCATTCCATTCACATTGAGATTCATTTTCAATTATCTTTATATACAGTTAGATTGGCTCACATACAGAAATCTACTGGCTGGCACCTTGGCTCACTAGGCTAATCCTCCGCCTTGAGGCGCTGCCACACCAGGTTCTAGTCCCAGTCGGGGTGCCGGATTCTGTCCCAGTTGCCCCTCTTCCATGCCAGCTCTCTGCTGTGGCCAGGGAGTGCAGTGGAGGATGGCCCAAGTGCTTGGGCCCTGCACCCCATGGGAGACCAGGAAAAGCACCTGGCTCCTGCTTTTGGATCAGCGCGGTGCACTGGCCGCAGCATGCCGGCCGCGGCAGCCATTGGAGGGTGAACCAACGGCAAAGGAAGACCTTTCTCTCTGTCTCTCTCTCACTGTCCACTCTGCCTGTCAAAAAAAAAAAAAAAAATCTACCAACAACAGATGCTGGCGAGGATGTGGGGAAAAAGGGACACTAACCCATTGTTGGTGGGAATGCAAACTGGTTAAGCCACTATGGAAGTCAGTCTGGAGATTCCTCAGAAACCTGAATATAACCCTACCATACAACCCAGCCATCCCACTCCTTGGAGTTTACCCAAAGGAAATTAAATTGGCAAACAAAAAAGCTGTCTGCACATTAATGTTTATTGCAGCTCAATTCTCAATAGCTAAGACCTGGAATCAACCCAAATGCCCATCAACAGTAGACTGGATAAAGAAATTATGGGACATTAACTCTATAGAATGTTATACAGCAGTAAAAAAAAAAAATGAAATCCAGTCATTTGCAACAAAATGGAGGAATTTGGAAAACATCATGCTGAGTGAATTAAGCCAGTCCCAAAGGGACAAATATCATATGTTCTCCCTGATCGGTGACAACTAACCAACCACAAAAAAGGAAACCTGTTGAATGAAAGGGACACTATGAGAAACAGTGACTTGATCAGCCCTTGTCCTTACTGTTGATGTACAATTTAATATTTTATCCCTTTTAGTATTTTTTTGTTTTACTTAATACTATTGGTTGAACTCTTTAATTAACACACAATTATTCTTAGGTGTTAAAATTTAACTGAAAAGTGATCCCTGTTAAATATAAGAGTGGGAATAAGAGAGGGAGGAGTTGTACAATTTGGGACATGCTCAATCAGACTTGCCCCAAATGGTGGAGTTAGAAATGTGCCAGGGGATTCCAATTCAATCCCATCAAGGTGGCATGTACCAATGCCATCTCACTAGTCCAAGTGATCAATTCCAGTTCACAATTGATCACACTGATAGGTCTAAGAGTCAAAGGGATCACACAAACAAGACTAGTGTCTGCGAACACTGATAGAATCAAAAAGGGAGAGAACGATCCAACATGGGAAGTGGGATACACAGCAGACTCATAGAATGGCAGATGTCCTAAACAGCACTCTGGCCTCAGAATCAGTGTGCTGCGCTGATCCGAAGCCAGGAGCCAGGTGCTTCTCCTGGTCTCCCATGCAGGTGCAGGGCCCAAGCACTTGGGCCATCCTCCACTGCCCTCCTGGGCCACAGCAGAGAGCTGGCCTGGAAGAGGAGCAACCAGGACAGAATCCGGCACCCCAACTGGGACTAGAACCCCGGGGTGCCGGCGCCGCAGGCAGAGGATTAGCCTAGTGAGCTGCGGCCGTGCCGGCTCGGCACAGCACAGCTTTGATGAGCTGTTTCCAAAAGTGTTCCCAAGACTTCTTGGTGCATAAAATGAGCATTAGTCTTCCTCGTCATTCCTAAGCATGCCCAGCTCTCCAGTTCCCTATGTCCTGGGCTGAGAATACTCAAGCCATGAGTCCTAGGGAATAGTGCGTCTTCTCTCTGGACTAATCATTCGTAAGGTACAGCAGGTTGGGGTGGTTGCCCAGGATGTTAGCTCAGGGGGTCTCCTGTCCCATAGGCGGCTGAATTATCAAGGGAGGAGAGTCATCATCACAGTTACGGCTCAGAGCTTTATAGCTTCTGAAGCACTTTGACCAAATCTTCCTAACAGCTTTTGAAGTAGAGCGTTCCCATTGGACAGATTTTGAAGCTGAGGTGCAGAAAGGAGAAGTGGATGTTCCTACGTAACCACAGCCAGAAAGCCATGGGGCTAGGACTTCAGCCGTAAGTCTCTCTTGCCACGTTCCCCCACTCTGTCTGTCTAGGAGTGTTACCTATGATGCCTTCACTGACATAGAGACAGCCAGGACTCCTATGCATGAATCGTCTCAACAATGAGCGCAACATCTCCATGGCAGAGGTGTGGCACTACACACTCCCTGTATCTGTGACTGCTCCCTATTGTTGTTATTTTATTCAGGAGGTAGATATACGCACACACATTAAGGCAGACAAATGGAGTTCCCACCTGCTGGTTCACTCCCCAAGTGTCCACCGTAGCTATTACTGTGCAGTCAAAGCCAGGAGCCAGGAACTTAATCTAAGCCTCCCACATGGATGGCAAGAACCCAGCTACTGGGGCCATCACTTGCTGCGTCCTAGGATCTGCGTTGTCAGGAAGCTGGAATCAGAGGCTGGAGCTTGAACTTGAATCCAGGCACTCTTACATGAGTTGTTGGTGTCGTAACTGCGAGGCCAAATGCCTATTTTATGGGTTTCCCATCCTTGGTTATCTACTGGAATTTAGATTCAAATGTTTCCTCTGTCATTGCCATTGTTATTTGTGTGACCATAGGCAAATTATTTAACTTCTCTAAACTTCAGTGCCTTCATCTATAAAACCAGGACAGTGGTTATTATGAAGATTAAATAAGAAAGTATATGTAATGTGTTAAGTACTCTGCCTTGTACATAATTAATGATAGGTTTGACCATTCTGCTTATTATTTTTCCTTATTTTCCACTTCCTGGTTGGGCTTGATTTGTTGGTTCCTCCTTATTAATTTTTGGTGGGAGTAGGTTTTGAGTGAATGAATAATAGCAGTGATAAAAGCTCAAGAGTAGGCACCTCCCTTATACTTTATCCTTTGTCTACATGAAAACCAAATTAGATTCTACAACATTAGCAGTGATAGAAGATTGGTTTTATTTCTTTTTTTCAGTGTAAATAAACCAGTATTTGTTTTTCTTTCTGAAATCTCTGGCGCCTACACATACTGAGCTTACTAATTACTCATTGAAAAGTGTTTAAGTCCAATTGTGTGTCCTATTTTTATGCTTGGTGCTATAAGAATCACAAAAGTAACAAGACAAGGTTTCTGCCTAAGTTTACCTGGGGCGGCTTGATTTAAAAGCATGAAACCAGAGGCGTATTCTGAGCTGAGGTGCGGTGGGAAACCACTGTGCCTGTTTGAAGGTAAAGTTTTCAAGAGTGGGTTTTTGTCTCAATGTACTACCAAGTGCTGTGACCCCGCTTACCATATTTCTGGAAAGAAAGAGCTAATTTCAGAAGAAATAGGGCTTTTCCAGATTGTTGCTGGAAGTAGACAGAAAGATGTTATTGTTGGTGTCTTAGCAGTTTCCAAGATACAAGTAAAGATTAAAAACAGTAAAAATATTACAAGCATGTCTAAACTTGAATTGTTTGTATAACCCTTTGAAACAATGTCTCTTCATTGGATTTTCTGATTTTGCTTTGTAGTTCCTTAGGCAAATTGTCTTTTTTTTTCTTTTTTTCTTTTTTTGACAGGCAGAGTTAGACAGTGAGAGAAAGAGAGACAGAGAGAAAAGTCTTCTTTCCGTTGGTTCAGTCCCAAATGGCCACACGGCCGGCGCGCTGTGCCAATCCGAAACCAGGAGCCAGGTGCTTCCTCCTGGTCTCCCATGTGGGTGCAGCACCCAAGCACCTGGGCCATCCTCCACTGCCTTCCCGGGCCACAGCAGAGAGCTGGACTGGAAGAGGAGCAACTAGGACAGAATCCAGCGCCCCAACCGGGACTAGAACCCGGGGTACTGGTGCCTCAGGTGAAGGATTAGCCTAGTGAGCTGCTGCACCGGCGTAAATTGTCTTATATGTAAAATGCTCTGAATAAAAATTTCTTACTGGCTTGCTGTGCAGATTAAATGAGATGTGATGTACAAACATTTAACATAGTGCCTAGCACTGGCAGCAGATCTGATGAGCAGTATTTTTCCATTTACATTGGTGAATATGTTCCTTTTGTTGCTTGGGTTTGAATTAATTCTTTCTTTTGAAATCATTTGCCCTGATGTTCATTTTTATTCTGCTATCCTCTGGAGCATTTCAGTATGGTCTACAGCTAGGCGTGGTTCTGCATGCACAGCCCATCAAAGAGTTAACAATGGTAAGTTCCAGCCTTTTTGGTTTGCTGGAACTACTTAATCAGAGAAATTATTATAGCTCTTTTTGTGCAACCCATTGATGTCCAAAGCAACTAATTAGAGAGAGGGAGTATAGAAAATCAATCTTTACTAACATTGACATTTCTTCCAATTTAAGCAATTGGTTTGCTTACGTTCTTTGTGAAAATCCATAGAGAGCTAGAATTATCCCAGATGACTACATGAAAAGGTTCTAATAGGTTCTTGGTGTTAGAGTGAAGATTATTTGAGTGCTAAATGCATCATCAGACTTTGGAAGGGGTCCAGCACATTACATGAGCCAGACAGGTGGTTTGCACTCATGATCCGCTGAAGAAGCTTCAGGCAAAGGAAGGTCAGTGTAATTCCTGGAGGCCCTCGCTGACATATAAGAGGGAAGAGGATTGTGTTGATACATCCTTTATCCCTTCTGCTCTTGATTTTTCTCCATCCCAGGCTCCAGGAAGGCAGCCGTAGGAAGTAGATCAGCAGGCCTCAGTTTCTAATTGGAGAGGACTGGTCAGAGACCGGCGAGAGTGGGGATTGTGAGGGCAAGGCGTTTGCTGTCCCAGCCCCTGTCTGCAGGGTCTGCTTTGGCCGGCTGTTTCCCTTCCTCTAGGATCACAGCTCCTGTAAGGCAAGCCTCTCCACTCAGCCTTCTGTTTCCATTTCTAGGACTCTCCCTTCCTTTGCAGCTTTAGAAGTGGAAATTTGGTAGCTTACTAGCCTCAAGATACTGCACAATGTCTTGTAGTTTTCTTACACAGTTCCTGCATTTTTTGTAAGTAGTGAAAGTTTTGTTGGCCTTTTCTGAAACTACCTTGAATTTGAAGATATCCTTTATTTCCTACCAGAACCCTGAATGATAAAGGATCAGTAGCATCTTCCTCTTGGAAGATCCAAATGACTGACTGCATTATTGATAAGCAAAAATTTCTGTCAATTCCGGGATGTGACACAGTGGGTTAAGCGGCTGCTTGGGATGCCCATATTCCATATCAGAATGCAAGTGAGTCCTGGCTGCTCTGCTTCCAATCCAGCATCCTGCTAATGCATCCGGGGAGGCAGCAGATGATGGCTGAAACACTTGGGTCCTTGCCACCCATGTGGGAGACCCAGATGGAGTATCCTGGCTTCAACCTGACCCAGCCCTGGCTGTTGCTGGCATCTGGGGAGTGAACCAGTGGGTGGAAGATTCTCTCTCTCTCTCTCTCTCTCTCTCTCTGTTGCTCTGCCTTTGAAATAAATAAAAACATATTAATAAATATTTTTGAAAATTCTATCAATTCATGAAAATGTTGTGGGCCTCATTATCTGTGTTAACTAAAAGTGGGTAAATTCACAAGAATGGAATATAGTGATGTAGCTTGTGTTGGTTGTAATTTGTGTTTAAATGAAGGTCATTTGGGTTAATGAGGATATTATCAGAGCTGCAATGATGCCAGAATCTCGAGACAGAGCCTTTAAAGATGGAGTGGGCCACAAAGTGCGTGGCATTTCAGCTTCTTAACTTGCAGACAAGGAGTCTGAATTCCAAGAAGTTAGATGAGGTGTTCAAGGCAAGACGACTAGTGGTTGTGCCATTTGGGCTGCTATCACAAAGTAGCATACACTGGATGGGTTTGTAAACAACAGAAAAGTATTTATCACAATTTTGGATTTTCTAAGTCCAAGATCAAGGCACTGGCAGACTCCGTGTGTCCTCTTAGACAGCCCTCTTCTCATGCTAACCTTACATGATGCGAGGGTGAGCTCCTAGGCACTAATCCTGTTCATGAGGGTTCTGCCCCCAAGACAGATCACCTCCCAGAGATGTCAACTCCAAGTACTGTCACCTTGGGGTGAGGAACTCAACATATGAAATTGACCAGCACCTAGGGTGCAGCAAAGGTTGATCTTGAAGCATGTCTGGTGATTCTGGGATTAGTGATGGTTTTAGTGCTCCAAATTACGGGAGATGGTTGAATTTAATTTCTGGTGAGTGAAATACAAGGAGTTGACTTTAAATGATTAGTTTGTAGTTAACTAGAAATGTGCTTGAGGCCAGTGTTGTGGTTTTTGATTTGTTTTTCAATGGGAAATTAAATGCAAGTAAGGAATTTCAGTTTACAGTAAATCACCTGTCACATCAGCTTATTCAAACAGAATGATGTTATGAAGATGTTAATGCTGTTTTAGAATTTGTTCATTCATAAGGGATTTTTTTACAGCATGATTCTATAAGTTTTAGAAAATATATATATTTTTGCTGAGTGATGAATTATGAAAACACGCAGACAAGAGTTCCAATCAATGTGTTCCATTATTAAAAGAGTTTCTAGGCAATTAGCTTCATTCTTCATTGTTTCATGTCTGAGAAATATTTGGGTTTCTATTGTGCATGTGGTGTGTACACCCTGAGAATTGGAATCGTTGTTATGTGGAAGGTGTCAATATTTATACCCTTAAGATAATAATAGCCTGCTGCAAGGGAGATAGAGCACAGATTATATCCAAATTGAAAAATAAATGGTAAAATGTTCTGCTCGTGTCAACCATCAGGGGAACCTGCTAGATAACCCTCTCAATTAAAGCGTAAGCCCCTGAGGTCAAGGGGGAAATTTTGCATTTCTTTCACAATCTTGTCTACCCCTTTACACAGCAGGCTGGGAAATGGTAATTACTCAGTAAATATTTGACAAATAAGTAATGAAACCATAATAGGTGTTCTTATAGTATTTAAGGAATTGGAAAGGGAGTTTAGTATAATCTATTGTTTTATCAGCTTCATAGTGGCTAGCCTAATGGCTTGTGCATCAGGAAAATTATTCTGCTCTACATTGTATTTGGGTGTGGTGATAATTTTTTCCTATTTATGTTTAAACATAGAAAAATTGGATTAATAATTCAATACTATCTCTTTAATAAATTAAAAAGTGAAACTGTTTAGGTAAACGATAACGTGATGGCTTTGATCAATTTTAATATGAAACATCATCACTTTTTCTGTGCATAAAACCTTGAAAATTAATAAATATAAACTGTTTATTGGCTTCAGCTTTTGCTTTTGATGCTATGATTTATAACAACAGTGACTCACTTCAGTTGTGTTGATTTTCCTTGCTTTGTTGTAATTTTCTAAGATGGTCTTTGCTCTAATTATGCTTTCCTGAATAATGCTTCACATGTACTCTATCACATGTATATTTTAGAATTTTCAATGACCAATTTCTCCTCTTGTAATGCAAATCTACTCCATTCCCTTTATAACATCATGAATGGGTGCTTCCTTTTTAACTTCAAGACTGGATTGATCATCTTTTAAATGAGAAATCTTTTTGAGAAACAGATTTGTTGGAAATATAATGGGCCAGTATATAATTACCTAGGTGTAAAAATCATATTATGATACTGACACTTTCTCCAAAAAGAAAGTTAAGTAGAAAGTTTCTCCATTGTACTCTGAGGAGGGGGCCTCAATGCCTCTTTGTTTCACATCCTATCAACTTAGTTCTCTTCCCTAAGGAATAGAATTTGACTCCAAAGAGGAAGAATACAAATCTGACCGGTTGCAGGACTCAGTTGGGGCCATATCTGTGAGTAGGTAGAATCTGTTTCTTCTTCCTGTCTTCCTTCTGAAGTGGTAAGGACCTGGGAAATCTCCACTTGAGAAAACGCACAGTTACCTCTTTCTCTTTGTTCCTTCCTTCTCTTTCCATTCTTTGTTACTAGAAAGATGTTCCTCTGAAGAGGTGCAGCAAGCAAGTTTTCTTGCTGTGTCTGGACTCACTCTCTTCCTTCTGCTTCCCAGCAAGTGTGGAGTTACCCAGAAAGAATATCAGTGCTAGACTGTGAGAACAGCCAAGCTCTTCAGTATTGCATCCCTAGCACTTAGCGATGTTTTCCGAAGAGCAGGCTCATCAAATGAGTACCCGAATGAGTCCATGTGTAATGCCGCGTCATCCTTCCCCACAGACCTTCTCGTTCCACTCTTACTTCCACCATCACTAAGGAAACTTGAATGACATTCTCCTCCACTAGTGCACATATTTAAGAAGATATCATACTTTTTTTTTTGCATGGACTCCTTTACTGTGTCTTTGGCCTTGAAAACTTTCAGATTTGAATTTCAGATGAACTGATTCCATTTGCTTTCAAATATTGAGATGCAAAGGAAGGTACGTTAGCATTCCTGGTATGATTTGCTCTTCCTTAGAGACAGTAATGCACCCTGAAATATTTTAGTGATATTAATTATAAATTCTAATATATTATGATTATAACTTTAATGTTTAAATTGATTAAGAATATTTGTGTGTATCTGACTTTTCACTTGATACATTTGTAATTTTTTTCAAGTTATGAGTATCATTCAATTGAGCAAAGCAACATAATTTAATGCAATTTTACTTTATTTTTGATGCATTCATGTGCATCTCCTGAGGCATGTTCTGTACAAATCTTCAATCACTGTTAATTGGAACATTCAGATAAAAAAATAGAGATTTTCTTAAAGTAAACTGTTTCTGTTGTATTCCAAGATGTTTATAATTTTGAAAGGTATTTGAAAAAATGGAAAATTTCTTTATTATCATAAATACCATCTTAAAATATGAAAATGTTTCATAAGCTTTTGCTATGATGTCTTTTTCTCCCCTTAAAAGAACCTTTTATTTAAGGAATACAGACTTCATGCATTTCATAAATACAAATTTAGGAATATAGTGATTCTTCCCACCATACCCACCCGCTCACCCACTCTCCTACACTTCCACTTCCTCCCTCTCCCATTCCCATTTTCAATTAACTTTATATACAGAAGACTGACTCTATACTAAGTAAAATTTCAACAATTTGCACAGAACAAAAACCAAAAAACCAAACCAAACCAAACAAAAAAACTGTTCCATAACAGTTAAGACAAAGGCTATTCAAAGTCATTGTATTTTGAAGTTAATTTCACTTGTATTTTAGAAAATTAACTTTAAAGAAGCACCCAGGAATGATACATATGTCTTTTAAAACAGCCCGGTTGACTTTTTTCCTTGAGTTCAGGATCCTTTCCTTATCCATGTGACTATCCATGGTTCTGAAGACATACTGTCTTTTTAGACCTATTTGTAAACTAATTGCAACCTGAGAAGATTTCTGGCATAATCTCCCCTCCCCCAACCCGCATTTTTAAATCAAGAATTCTATAGTGTTAACTAATCTGTTATAGCTTGTACTGGCCAGCCAGAACAATATTCTATGTGATTTCCCCACCACACCATGCTGGCAGGCCTGCCTCGAAGCCCGGAGGACCCAGCAGACATAAATGCACAGAACTCTGGGGTTCAGTTTAAAAAAGAAGTTACTATATTTTGAGCCTTTATAAATACTTTGGATACAAGAAAATATGTGGAGGGAAAATATTTGTTGGGAACACTAATGAAATTTCACTAACTTGTAACTCTTGTTTTGAGAGCTGTAAATCCTGTTTTTAGAAAAAAACTTTGAAGAACAGTCTGGGCTGATGCTGTGGCGTGGTGGATTGAGCCTCCAGCTGTGGAGCTGGCTTCCCATATGGTTGCAGGTTCGTGTCCTGGCTACTTCTCTTCCAGTCCAACTCTCTGTTTGTGGCCTGGGAAAACAGTGGAGAGTGGCCCAAGTTCTTGAGCCCCTGCACCCACATGGGAGAGCTGGAGGAGGCTTCTGGCTCCTGGCTCTGAACTGGCTCAGCTCTGGCTGTTGCAGCCTTTTGGGGAGTGAACCAGCAGATGGAAGACTTCTATCTCTCTCCCTCTCTCCATCAGTAACTCTGCCTCTCAAAAAAGAAAAGAAACCAGTCTGAGTATTTCCTCACCTTTGAGTCTTTTGAAGGCTCTCTTAAAATTTTGACTGACTTTGGAGTATTTTCCAGATGTGAACAATTACCTCACCTTATAGTTAGTTGTCTATTTAAGAAAGGAAGGAAGAAGGGTATGGTGAGAAGTGCCACTGTGCTCCTAAATCTGTATATATGCTATACATGAAATTTGTCCACCTTACATAAATTAAAAAATTATTTTAAAAAATCACTATACATGAGTGGCTTTAAAAAGAAGCATTTGGTTACAGTATTCAACCAAAAGTATTAAGTAGAACAAACAAACAAAATATTAAGAGGGATAACATATTAAGCTGCTCATCAACAGTCAGGGTGAGGGCTGATCAAGTCACCGTTTCTCATAGTGTTCATTTCACTTTAACAGGTTTCCTTTTTGGTGCTCAGTTAGTTGTCACCTATCAGGGAGAACAAGTGGTATTTGTCCCTTTGGGATTCGCTTATTTCACTCAACATAATGTTTTCCAAATTCCTAACAGGGATCACTTTTCAGTTAAAATTTAAACACCTAAGAATAATTGTGTGTTAATTACAGAGTTCAACCAATGGTACTAGAACAAAAAAAAAATACTAAAATGGATAAAGTATTACATTGTACATCAACTGTCAGGACAAGAGCTGATCAAGTCACTGTTTCTCATAGTGTCCATTTCACTTCAACAAGTTTCCCCCTTGGTGCTCAGTTAGTTGTCACTGATCAGGGAGAACATATGATATTTGTCCCTTTGGGACTGGCTTAATTCACTCAGCATGATGTTTTCCAAATTCCTCCATCTTGTTGCAAATGACCGGGTTTCGTTGTTTTTTGACTGCTGTATAGTATTCGATAGAGTACATGTCCCATAATTTCTTTATCCAGTCTACTGTTGATGGGCATTTGGGTTGGTTCCAGGTCTTAGCTATTGTGAATTGAGCTGCGATAAACATTAGTGTGCAGACAGCTTGTTTGTTTGCCAATTTCGTTTCCTTTGGGTAAATTCCAAGGAGTGGGATGGCTGGGTTGCATGGTAGGGTTATATTCAGGTTTCTGAGGAATCTCCAGACTGCCTTCCATAGTGGCTTAACCAATTTGCATTCCCACCAACAGTGGGTAGTGTCCTGTGCTGAAACTTAACTGAAAAGTGATCACTGTTAAATATAAGAGTGGGAATAAGAGAGGGAAGAGATGTGCAATTCGGGACATGCTCAAGCTGACTTACCTCAAACGGTAGAGTTAGACACATACCAGGGGATTCGAATTCAATCCCATCATGTACCAATGCCATCTCACTAGTCCCAGTGATCAATTTCTGTTCACAATTGATCATAATGATAGGACTAAGAACCAAAGGGATCACATAAACAAGACTAGTGTCTGCAACTACTAGCTGATAGACTCAAAAAGGGAGAGAATGATCCAACATGGGAAGTGAGATACACAGCAGACCCATAGAATGGCAGATGTCCTAAGCAGCACTCTGGCCTCAGAATCAGCCCTTAAGGCATGCGGATCTGGCTGAAATGCCCATGAGAGTATTTCAGGCATGGAAAGCCAAGACACTGGGGAAAAAAAAAAAAACCACCTAAATGAAAGATCTCCGCGAGTGAGATCCCAGTGGAAAGAATGGGTCATCAAAGAAGGAGGTACCTTTCTCTGAAGGGAGGAGAGAACTTCCACTTTGACCATGGCCTTGTCTAAATCTGATCAGAGTCAGTGAACTCAGGGGGCTTCCATAGCCTTGGCAGCTCGTGACAAGAGCCTAGGGTGATTACTGATGCCATAAACAAGAGTGTCAATTGGTAAAGTCAACAACAGGAGTCACTGTGCACTTACTCCTCCTGTAGGATCTTTGTCCTTAGTGTGCTGTACATTGAGATTTAATGCTATAACTAGTACTCAAACAGTATTTTTCACTTTATGTTTCTGTGTGGGAGCAAACTGTTGAAATCTTTACTTAATGTATGCTAAACTGATCTTCTGTATATCAAGAGAATCGAAAATGAATCATGATGTGAATGGACGGGGAGAGGGAATGGGAAAGGGGAGGGTTGCGGGTGGGAGGGACGTTATGGAGGGGAAGCCATTGTAATCCATATTCTGTACTTTGGAAATTTATATTCATTAAATAAAAGTTAAAAAAAAAATCATTTGGGCCGGCGCCGCGGCTCACTAGGCTAATCCTCCGCCTAGCGGCGCCGGCACACCGGGTTCTAGTCCCGGTCGGGGCGCCGGATTCTGTCCCGGTTGCCCCTCTTCCAGGCCAGCCCTCTGCTGTGGCCCGGGAGTGCAGTGGAGGATGGCCCAGGTGCTTGGGCCCTGCACCCCATGGGAGACCAGGAAAAGCACCTGGCTCCTGGCTCCTGCCATCGGATCGGCGCGGTGCGCCGGCCGCAGCGCGCCGGCCGCGGCGGCCATTGGAGGGTGAACCAACGGCAAAGGAAGACCTTTCTCTCTCTGTCTCTCTCTCTCACTGTCCACTCTGCCTGTCAAAAAAAAAAAAAAAAAAGAATTAAAAAAAAAAAAAAGCATTTGGGAAAGACGCAAGACTTAGACAAATAAACCATCAGATTACCAGATTACTAGGTGAAAACTCTAGATAAAATATGAGCTACCCTTATAAATTATGCTTAGCAGAGTTTTATATTGTAAGACTTTATTTCTTTTCAGGACTGTTTGAGATACTTCTTAGCTTGATCATGCAAATTGGATTGCTCAGTTTATTTCCCTCTTTATTTTTGTCATGATTTGACTGTCTTACTGTTTTGTGAAATGCTTGAAATCTATTTTGATAGTGCCTTTTAAAGTTTAATAAGATTACTTGTATTTAATTTAGAATACAGGGAAATGTTTAGAGACAGGCAGACACTGTGTCTTCCAAATATTAGCTATATGAAAAATAGCAACAACAAAAAATCAAACCCCAAACCAAAAACTCCTTAAATTAAATCCATGAATTCATTATATTATGTAAGTGAATAGTATTTGCTCCTAAATGTACTAGGAAAAATTAATTTGTGACTGTCTTGTTTTTCTTTTATGAATTTTGTTTTTAAATGAAGGTTATGCATATTTGTGTTTATAGTGTAATATTTCTTTTTTTTTAAAGATTTATTTATTTATGTGAAAGTCAGAGTTACACAGAGAGAGGAGAGGCAGAGAGAGAGAGAGAGAGAAAGAAAGAGAGAGGTCCTTCATCCGTTGGTTCACTCCCCAAACGGCTGCAACAATTGGAGCTGCGCCAATCCAAAGCCAGGAGCAGGAGCTTCCTCCGGGTCTCCCACGCGGGTACAGGGGCCCCAGGACCTGGGCCATCTTCCACTGCTTTCCCGGGCCATAGCAGAGAGCTGGACAGGAAGTGGAGCAGCCGGGTCTTGAACCAGCGCCTATATGGGATACTGGCGCTTCAGGCCAGGGTGTTAACCCACTGTACCACAGTGCCGGACCCTGTTTTGAGACATTTTAAAATTCCCTTCTTGATGTCCTCATTGACCCTCTGGTCCTTCAAGGGAATATTGTTTAACTGAAATGGATGGCTGCCAGGCCAGGCTTGGTGTGGGAGGATACTGCTGTTTGTTCTATCAGCTATGTAGTGGACACCTGACTGACTTCCAGGTGGGGCACAGGTGCTGTTTTCCAAAGTGGTTGGCTCATTTCACATTCCCTGTAGCAGTGTCTGATTGTTCTAGTCTCTCCAGATTTTCACTAGCACTTGGTAGAGTCAACCTTTTTAATTTTAGCCATTCTAGGATGTATGGAGAGATACCTCATTGTGATTTTAACTTGCATTTACCTAATGACTAGTGGTATTGAACATCTCATTATGAGCTTGTTTTCTACCCTTATAACTTCTTTGGTGAAGCAGCTGTTCAAATCATTTCCTGTTCTTTGCCCTTTATTACACAGTTTTGGGAATTTTTCTAACTTCAAGATAGAAACGCTTTTTCAGATGAATGATTTGGAAATCTTTTCTTCCTGTCTGTGACTTGTCTTTTTTTCTGATTAACTGGGAGTCTTGACAAGTAGTAGTTTTTGATTTTAGTAAAGTTCAGTTTGTCATATTTTCTTTTATGGGTCATGCATTTAATATGTGTCTAGGAAATTTTTATTTATCTTGCGATCAGAAAGATTTTCTCCTACATACTCTTGTAAAAGTTCAGTTTCTCCTTTTGCTTTTAGGTCCGTGATCCATTCTGACATAGTTTTTGTGCACAGTATGAGATTTGACCAAAGTTCTTTTTTTTTTGCATATTGATATCTGATTACTATAGCACCATTTTTGAAAAGATGATACTTTCCTACTAAATTGCCTTTTTATATTTTGCTCATTTGTTTCCACTCAGTTTTGCTCTGGACATAAAATTGCTCTAAAAATAAAATCCATTAAATAAAAATGAAAAAGGATACAACACCTCGTTTGGGGTAGACAAATACTCGGCTCAAGTTTGTAGAGTTCCTCCGCCAATCTTCCGAGTCCTCTTTGGGAAAGTCCCGCCTCTTACATACTCTGGTAGCTCTGAGCTCTGTCTTCTCAGTGCACTGGATACCCTGGGATACCCCTCTCCCGCCATCACCCCCAGGGGCCACAGCCTGGAAGCACTCTCAGGAGAGTAAGCCAGAACAATCACAGGCCTCACCTTATTTGTTCTTGTCTCTTGAAGATCATTGCCCGCTCTCCAGTGCCTTGAGAACCATTGCTTCATATGTCCTGGTTGTTTCAAGAAGGAGGGTATGGGCTGTTGCCGCGGCTCACTAGGCTAATCCTCCACGTGCGGTGCTGGCACCCTGGGTTCTAGTCCCAGTCGGGGCACCAGATTCTGTCCCGGTTGCTCCTCTTCCAGTCCAGCTCTCTGCTGTGGCCTGGGAAGGCAGTGGAGGATGGCCCTGCCATCCTGCATGGGAGACCAGGAGGAAGCCAGTGTTTGGGCCCTGCACCTGCATGGGAGACCAGCAGGAAGCACGTGGCTCCTGGCTCTTGGCACCTGGCTCCTGGCTTCGGTTCCGCGTGGCCAACTGGCTGCAGCGGCCATTTGAGGGGTGAACCAATGGAACAAAGGAAGACCTTTCTCTCTGTCTCTCTCTCTCACTGTCTAACTCTGCCTGTCCAAAAAAAAAAAAAAAAAAAAAAAAAAAAAAGAAGAAGGAGGGTGTGGGGCGGGCTGGTGCTGTAGTGCAATGGGTTAACGCCCTGGCCTGAAGTGCTGGCATCCTATATGGGTGCCGGTTCTAGTCCCAGCTGCTCCTCTTCTGATTCAGCTCTCTGATATGGCCTAGGGAAGCAGTAGAAGGTGGCCCAAGTCCTTGGGCCCCTGCACTTGCGTGGGAGACCTGGAAGAAGCTCCTGGCTCCTGGCTTTGGATTGGCGCAGCTCTGGCTGTTTCGGCCATTTGGAGAGTGAACCAATGGAAGGAAGACCTTTCTCTCTGTTTTTTTTTCTCCTCTAGTTTGTCAGGTACAATATCCCCCACTGGGCTCCAAGCTGGATTCCCTCCAGGCTTTTCCTCTAGCTTTATTGCTAGTGGCTTGGGCTGCTGCAGTCTGGTCTCACCTTTCTCCAAAGCTGGTGCGGAGGCTCTCGGCCGCTGGGGTCCTGAGTTGTGTGTGTGTGTCTACACCCTCCATGTAGGTCCACTGTGTCCCTCTAATTTTTGTGGCATTTCCTCTGCTGTTTACTCCCTAACTCTTCCTGAGACTGGACTGTCTCCACTTTTTTAAAACTATCTTCTAGACTAGAGTGATAAAGTCCCTCCATATTCTACCATCTTAATCCAGTCTCCAGAAAATGGGCTTCTTAAGCAGACTCTTAACCACTCGGGTAAATGCTTGCCTTTCAGCTTCCTTATGTTTAAAATGGGGAAAATGGTGGTGATTGTTAGGATGAACAGAGCTTGATCCACATCAATCTCAACAAATGTTGGTTGCCATTTTGTATATATATATATTTATATATACTTTTTAAGATTTATTTAAATATTTAAGATAAATATATAAATATTTAAGATTTACTTATTTACTTGAAAGTCAGAGTTACAGAGAGGCTGGGGGAGAGATAGAGGTCTTCCATCCACTGGTTCATTCCTCAAATGGCTGTAATGGCCAGAGTTGGGCTGATCTGAAGACAGGAGCCAGGAGCTCCTTCTAGGTCTCCCATGTGAGTGCATGGGCCCAAGGACTTGGACCATCCTCTGTTGCTTTCACAGGCACATTAGCAGGGAGCTGGACTGGAAGTGGAGCAGCTGATACTTGAACCAGTGCCTATATTAAATGCCAGCACTGCAGGCAGCATCTTTACCTGCTGTGCCACAGTGCCAGCCCACCACTGTATGTTATACTGTGAAGATGAGATGGCAGTTGGATTGAAATATTTTGTGATATTCTATCTCCTGACATAAAATTACTCATTTTTATCATAGAATCTTAGAGTTGGAAAAACCATATTCAAGTGTTACCTTCATTCATTTCTTCAGCTTCATTTTATTTTGCATTCTCAGTCTTTGCCCATAGAATAACAAACATTTAGAGGAAATTGAAAAAGCACTGGATTTAGATGACTGATGCTCACCCTGATGGTCATGCTGAATTGACCAGGCAACCATGACTAAATTACTGTATTTTTGTGTGTTCCCAACTTTTCACCTGGGGGTCAGTGTGTCTGTTTGTGTCTCCCTTTCTCTCTCTGTCATTCCTGTTATGTCCTGCTCCTGTTGGAATAACCTCACAATGGTTTGTCTTCTGAGAGAGTACTCTGTCCTCTGTAATGGAGTCTGTAGGAACAAAGTTCCCATTGCCCCTCAAGAACTCCTCTTGTCCTACAAATGGAATATTGTACAACCAGTGTCCTCACAAGTGATCAGGGGAATTCAACACCTCATTGTCACCACTTTGTGTAAATATTATTCATGGTTCTGATTTATTTATAACTTTTTAATCAATGCTTTTAAAAGTATATTTTATTTTAAATAGGTAACTGTTATGTATCTGTGGGGAACAGTGTGACTTTTCAATACAGTGTGCCATGACCAGATCATGGTAACTGGCATAGCAGTTGCCCAAATTTCAGTTTTAGTATTATGATTATTATTTTTTTATGGGTAGATTGAGGAATATTTAAAAACTATATCATGGTTGCCCTCTTCTTCCCAGAATCCCTCCTTGGTCAGTCTCTGCCTTTCACATTTATCCCCCATTTGAGATACAGTCAACAGTTTTTTAGAAACTTTGACCCAAAGGTTAATGAAATGGAAACTAGATTGTGATAAAAGAAACTAGCCTGGCCAGAGGTGGCTTGCAGGTGAGATCCTTTTAATGCAGGCATTTAATTTTTCAGGATGTGTCTGTCTGTGGCTTGGGATAGGTTGCTTTCTTATTACTTCATTTGCAAATGTGGTGATAGTGTATGTATATCATTTTAATGTGTTTCAGATTTGTAGAAGTCAATTTCTATTCTCCTGTCCTATAAACATGAGAATTACTAAAGAAAATTCATACAGCATACCATGCAGGTATTGGTTCTCTTCCTTATCATCAGAACTGTAATAGGGTTTTATATTTTGCCATGTAGAACACTTTTAAAAGTCATTTTGGTGAGCAGAGGTTTCCTTGCTTGCTTTTCTTGCCCTGACCTATTGCTTTTCTTGGTCTTAAACATCATTCAGGTTGGAAATGTAGGGGTGAAAAGCTTTTTCAAGTTTTCCTTGGTGTCAGTTAAACCAATTTCTTTTGGAATTTTGCCTTCCTTTAAGGAAATTAATCACTGTAGAACTAAACATGTCATCTGGTCATTTGAAACCTTATGGATTATATTTAAGTTTAAAATTGATTAGAAGCAGTGCTGGTACTGGTCTGGCGTGAGTGAGAAAGGAAGGAAGCAGGATTTGTTATTTGGCGTTGCCCCACCCCCACAATCTATCACACTACAAGAGCATTTTTTGCAGACTCATTATTGTGAGTGTTTCAATAGGCCTCACCATGAAAGGTGAGTGTATTAGAAACTTGACCTGATTCACAGGAGAGGAAAAGAAGAATCTAAGAAATTCTGAAAAGATCAGCAAGATGTCATTAATTCCCAAATTTCTTCCTTGTATACTGTTTCAACTACAGAAATACTTGAATTTTTAACAGCAGTAGTCACTACTGACCTACACTTCTTTCCCATGATAATTTTAATTAGGTTTCAGAGAAATTCAGGAACTAAAAAAGTTGTTATTGATTACACACATACTCCATTAAAATAATTCTATTAAAATAAACTTCAGGCACCAATATTTAGCCTAGTGGTAAAGACCCTAGTTATAACCATGTCCCATATCAGAGTACCTGGGTTTGTTACCAGACTATAGCTCCTAGCTCCTAACTCTAGCTTCCTGCTAATGCAGACCCTAGGAGGCAGTGGTGATGGTTTGAGTAAGTGGGCCCCTGTACCCACAAGGGAGACTTGAATTGAGTTCCCAGCTCCTGCTGCCAGCTCTAGCCAGGGACTATTGTGGGCATTTGAAGAGTGAACTAGAATATTGGGATCTCTCCCTCCCTCTCTATGCTACATGTGCGTGTGTGTATGTCTGCTCTCAAATAAATTTTTTAAAAATCTTAAAGTTTAAACTATGCAAAAGGTCATCTATGATAATAGTATGAGAAGGCACCAATGCAAAAACTATGCAAAAACTATTCATAGATTTCAACAATTTGTTGCATCAATGGGAGGGCATTAACACAGCAGTTAAAAGGCTGCTTGGGATACCCACATCACGCATCAGAGTGCATGGGTTTGAGTCCTGGTTCTACTCCTGAATCCAGCTTCCTGCTAAAACACCCTGGGAAGCAGCAGATGATGCTCAAGTGCTTGAGTTCCAGCCACTCCTGTGGGGGACTCAGACAGAGTTTTGGGTCCCTGGCTTCACCCTGGACCAATTGATTTATTTATTTACAATGCAGAGCCATAGGGAGAGGAGGACAGAGAGCATTAGAGCAAGAGAGAGAATGATATCCTCCATCCACTGGTTCACTCCCCAAATGGCCAGGGCTGAGCCAGGCTGAAGTAGGGAGCCCAGAGCACCATCTTGGTCTCCTATGTGGATGGCAGAGGCTGAAATACTTGGGTCAGCATCCATCGTCCACTGCCTTCCCTAGCATATTAGCAGGGAGCTGGATTGGAAGCACAGAGCAGCCAGGGCTCAAACCAGCACTCATTTGGGATGCAGTGTTGCAAGTTGGGGCTTACCCTTCTATGCTACAATGCTGGCCCCTACATGTGTGTGTGTGTGTGTGTGTGTGTGTACTGTGATAGACTTGGAGTTAGAGGATTTAGTGCAAATGAAGTTTTCTTCTTATTTGATCTCATTCTTTTTTTTGGGCCCTAGTGCAGTCTATCTGCTCTTGTCTGGTGCCTTGCAAGAAGATGTGACCTCCAGTTTGTAACTGTTTAATTCCCTATTTTTCACCCTTGCCAAGGTATTGTTTTTTAACCATCAGAAAAGCCTCCCATAGCAACTGTTAGTAAGAGTTAATCTATTCATTCTTATCTAGCTAAAACCTCAATTCCTGCAGGAAGATCTTCTATTAAATTGCTGTTCCCTCTGGCTGTGCCATTGGGACAGTATCAGCACATATATAAAATTCCATTTGAATAATAATGCTTCTCATGCATTTAATGTAGCTTTCATTGCAAACTGAGCTTCGAGTAAGTGAGCAATAATGCATTGTCCTGTCACCTTTTCTTGTAGGAGACCAATAAGGAAACCTTATGTAACCAGAATCTATATTTATTAAAAGCTTTAATGTTTCAGGGTGAAACAAATGTTGTAGGAAAACAAAGGAGGATGAGTTTAGATGAATTGGGTTCTGAATTAGAATTCATAGAATTATTGTTCCATGTTACAAGTAGGAACTGGTAAGCACATCACCAAATTTGCTGGCTTCCTCTTGAGTTTGGTGAATTGAGGGTATAGGGAATCAGGAAGACACAAGCTTGGGATGCTGATTCCCCTGGGGGGCTGGATTCCCCTGGGTTGTCTGCCTCCCACAGTGAAGACCAAGCTTTGTCAAAGAGTCCTCTCCACCCAGCTCCCTCACTTTGCGGTTGTGGAACTATTTTCTTTCTTTTCCCTTTCAGGTCTAGGGGTACTAACAGGTGCCTCGTTCTCACTAGACCTGAGGCAGTTGTGGTTTTTCCCTGTATTCTGCCAACAAATTTTTAATTTTTTTTTTTGCAAGGTAATAAGGTTTTATTGAGGATAGGGCATCCATCACAATGGAAGGGATAGAGAGTGCCCAGTCACTCGGACTGGGGGAAAGCAAGGTTACACGGTTGAATAGAGAGAATACACTTGGGTAGGCCAGGCAGGTGGCGTAGTGGAGAGCAGGGGCTGAGTACACAGTCTGTTTAGACTCCAGGTTTTTAAGGCAGTCTCTTTACTCCCTCCCCTTTCTCTTCCAGGACAAAGGATTTGTTGAATTTATGTAAATTAGCAAATTCCTCCTCAGGTTTGGGCATGGGGCAGAGAGGCAAAGGAGCTTCCCTTAGGGCATCTGTGAAGGTTTCATGGCCCCACGTTATCAGGTCAGGTAACCCATCTGGTCCTGAGGAGAGAGGATTCTCCTGGGAGCTCTCCTTGGGGGAAGAAGGGCTGGGACCACCTGGGAGGTTATCAGGACCTGGGCAGGACTTTGAAGTGCAAAATGCTGGGCTTCTGGGGCTTCCACAGCAGAGCTGGTTTCTTCAGGCCATTCTCTCACTACACAGGCTAATTTTTAACTTCCTACCTAACATCCCCCTAAAGAGAAAATACCTGTAATCTTATGGGGATAAATGGCTGAAGGTCCATTTTCTGTAGCTGCTTTGGAAGCTGATAAATGGGTGTCAAGATAGGTATGGGTGTTTTACTCTTGCTCTCTGTCCTATGGAGTTTGAGAGTGGCCTCTGAAAGCATTGTCCTGCTTGGTCCAGAGGGCTGGTCATCTTGTCTGATGAGGTAGGCTGGAAGCCTTGTATCAGAAGCACCTGGGTCTGGGTGGCTTGTTTTCTGTTAGAGACAGAACAAACAAGGACATTAAAATACAGTAGTCTACAGAGAAGCAGAAAGAATGCAGATGATATGTTGCTGAGGAGAGGCAATGACCAGGATTTCCATGACCAGATGTTAGGCCAGATATTTTAGCTTTGTCTGACCTGGTCCTGGAGTTGTCTGGCCTCATACAAAAAGCATCAACATGATTTTGTACCCATCTAGTTTGTCCCTAGTTTGGGGGCACTTTCTTGGGCATCAGTTAGCATGTCTAGGCCAGGCCTGTTTTGAAGGACTGAATTAGCAATCCCTTTGTGAGAGCCCTAGTCTTGGCAATTTTCAATGGATGAAAGCTGTGTTTTGTTTGTTTTTCCCAAAGGAGGGGGCTCTGCTTTGGCTCCCTGTTGTGAACCTGATTTAGGGACCTTGTTGTTTCCCTGTATCTAGGAATCTGTAACCTGTTAAGGAAATGACTGGCACTGCCTGAAGTTTCCAGAAGAAAAATTTGCTGTATGGCCCATATCCTCTCTGGGGCTGGTTTTCCCTCCCTAGGGGTGAGGATAAAGGTTAAATAATTCACGTTCTAGTGGACTAGCCATGCTTTCCCCCCACCTCTGGATGCCTACAAGCTATGTTTTGCTAGGAAGTTAAGCTAATGCGCAAGACCAGCGTCTCAGGCTGGGAAAGGAAACAGACTAACAATCAATTTACATTTAACCATCTACATTTGGTATTATTTTTCACTCCCTCAAGAGATAGATTCTTTAAGTCCTTGGTGTGGACCTGTCCAGATAGGAGCAGGACTAAGTTAGCTGTTACTCTAAGCCCTGTTTTTAGGAACTGGCAGGAAGAGCTTTTTAAACTTAATAATATTTGGATAGGCTTTATTAAGGCCTAGCCAGGTATATGTGGGGCCCAACCTATCTCTTGGGGGTGTTGGAAGGGAATTACAAGAGAGGTGTGAATCTCCTTAAGGGAGCCACTCTGTTGACTCCCATTCCATGGCTGGATTAGGAGGAGAGCTGAATAGGAGGCTAGTACAATGGGCAACTTACGTTTCACTGACCCTAGGCCATACCCTCAATAGCAATGGTTAGAGTTGGAAGCTGGGCAGAGCCTGGGCAGAGAGCCAAAGTCTTTTTAGCTGAGGGCCAACAGGGTCTGTGGTTCTGAACCAAGAGCCCTTTGACCCCCCGGGGCAGTTCCATGTCCAATGGCCTTGCTCTTGGCAGAGCTGACAGAAGCCAGTTCTGTCATGACAGCTGCTTGCCTAATGCCCTGGCTCCTCATATCAAAAGCAGGTGCCATTTGAGGTGGACTGGCCTTGTTGAGTCTTCTTGATGGCAGATCACTGTGGAAAGCAGCCATTAATTGGCCTGCTGCCTATCCTTACATTGCTCCTGCCTAGTTCTCTCCTCTTTCTCCTGGTCTTTAATAAAGTAGATCATGGAGGCAGCCTCTACGATGTCAGTCAAGGGGGTGCTCAACCCAACCGATTCATGATTTTTGAAGATTTCTTTTACTATCATCAGAGTAAGCTAGAAAGCTGTGGTCATGGGCAAATGCTGACACTTCGTATTTTTCTGTGAGTTAAAACCGCGCCCATGAGGAGAAGTATGACCTTTCAGGTAAGATCAACTGTGGTGACCTGTTTATATGTTTTGAGGTCATCGGTACAACTTCCTATCTCCCTCTACATTTGTTTAAAAGGGGAGTTTCTGCCCATTTACTGTGCACACAGAAAGATCAATCTAGCTGTAACATTATCTCATAATTTAATCTCATTTTCTGGCTATGCTATTTGGTCCTCTATATTGTGGCTAGGCATTATCACAGAAAAGGTCACAGTGATCCCTTTTATAAAGTCTGGGGATGAAACCATGCCTCACAGTGGAGAGTCCTGCGGAACAGTCCGCTTTCCCTCTGGAAGAGAACAGAGGAGAAGGGAGGCAGCAAGTTGGGCTTCCCTGATTGCTTAGCTTGACTTCCTGGGATTTCAGATTTCATTGGTGTTTGACCAGTGCTTACTGTGTAGCCTAGGTGATACGGAGATAGCCAAAGCAATCTCTCGGTGGGGGTGGGAGTCCCAAGGCTCTCAGACACCTGCCTTTCCCAGTTGCCCTTCCCTTTTTTTTTTTTTTTTTAAACAATCCCTCTGGAGTATCAGCTATGGCTACACCATGGCTGGGGGTGGGGTGGGAAGTGAGTGGGTGCTCCATATCCTTGGAGGGCTGTGAGACGCCAGGAGATCAATTCCACAGATCTGAGCCCATTTGAAGGAAGGAATACTGATCTGGATGGAGTTTTCTTTTAATCCTTTCCTGATCCCTTCGTGAATTCCCTTCACAGTTGCCAGAAATATGTCGCTGTAGAGAAGTCATGGAGTTCTTGTCTTCACATGAGAAAGAATTCAGGGGTGAAACAGAGCAAAGTAATAAGGTTTTATTGGGGATAGGGCATCTGTCAGAACGGAAGGAATAGAGAGAGAGTGCCCAGTCACTCGGACTGGGGGAGAGCAAGGTTACAGGGCTGAATGGAGAGAATTCACCTAGGGGGCCAGGCAGGCAGCTCAGCGGAGAGCAGAGTGTGAGCACCCTGCTGCCTACTTTTGTGAATACTGCCTGTATTAAACTTTTCTCATTTACCCATTTTCAATGAGTCATTTGTTTCCTGTTGGGACTCTATTCTACACCTGAGTGGAAACTGATATAGAGGTGTCACCAGAGAAAAAGCTGAGGGTCCTTGTCTTTGCTCAAGAAAGACCCTCTTTGTGAGACAGAGAGCAGTGGAAAGCAAAGTAGCAAAGTTTTTTAGGGTAGGGACATCCACAAAAACGGATGGGCACCTCTCCAGACAGAATCTGAGAGTGCCTAGATTACATTTAGGCTGGGGTTTTTAAGGGGATAGGTCTTGCCTTCCCACTTTTTCTCTCCCCCTCTCCTTCTTCTCCTCCAGAAAAAAAGGACTTCTTGGGTGTAAATATGAAAAAGTTCCTTTCTGAGTTTTCCGCTGCAGTTGTCAGACAGAGGAAGCCAAGGAGCTTCTCTCTAGGGTGCCCACCTTAGAGGAAGGGTGTTCATCAGGCCAGGTAGAAGGGGGGTGGGACCACCTGGAAGGTTGTCAGGGTCTGGGCAGGACTTTGAAATGTGGGTGCTGGGCTGGTGCTGCGGCTCAATAGGCTGATCCTCCGCCTGTGGCACCGGCACACCGGGTTCTAGTCTCTTGTTGGGGCGCCGGATTCTGTCCCGGTTGCTCCTCTTCCAGTCCAGCTCTCTGCTGTGGCCTGGGAGTGCAGTGGAGGATGGCCCAAGTGCTTGGGCCCTGCACCCGCATGGGAGACCAGGAGAAGCACCTGGCTCCTGCCTTCGGATCAGCGCGGTGTGCTGGCCGAAGCATGCCGGCCGCAGTGGCTGTTGGGGGTGAACCAACAGAAAAGGAAGACCTTTCTCTGTCTCTCTCTCTCTCTCACTGTCCACTCTGCCTGTCAACCTTCTCACACACATAGGCTAATTTCTGACTTCATACCTAACAGAAGTGCTTCCCTCCTCCCTTTTAACAATATTTCATTTATTTAAAGGGAAAAATGTTCATATATTTCATATATACAGTATTAATAGGATAATGATACTCCCAACCCTACCTTCGCTCCCTCCTAACTCCTACTCCCTCTTTTCTTAATTTTCTTTTAATTTTTATGACAAACTTTCAATTTTCTTTATAATCACAAGTTTAACTCTCCAATAAATAAAGAACTCAACAAGTAGTAAGTAGAAAAATCATTGTTCCTCAAGAGTACACACAAGTACTACAAACAATAATAAAATTTCAAAATTTCAATTTTCACTTCAAAAAATTTCTGAGTGCTGCAGGGACTCCTTCATTGACCAAACTATAGCCAGGCTCTGCTGAGCTCTCTTCTTGATTCAGCCTTGGTCTGCTGGGCCAAGCTGAGGGGACCCCTGTCCCTTTAACATGCAGTTGAGTTCCTCATGCCCCCAGGCTTGATACCTGCCTCTGAGTAATTTCCCACCCTTGACTCCCCCATCCTGCCAGTCCCCAGCTGTCCCTGTTCAGTGTCAGTCTCTCTCCTGCTATGAAGGTCTTTCCCTCCTGCAATATCCTTGAATAAAATCTTCCCTGTTTACCTTGTCCAGTGTGGTTTCTCTTTGGCAATGCTTTTTGGGTTGGGTATACATTCTTTTCCTTATTCCTTTCAGTACAATATCTTCTCTTATCAACCAGAGGAATATTAGTGTATTTTAAAATGTTTGATTTTCTATGCATTGTTTCTACATATTTAGAGTCTTTTTTTTTTTTTTTTTTTTTTTTGCTTTTCATATGAGGCAGTAAAATTCTGACTGGAAGTTTTGTGAGTGAAGTCGTGTCAGATGATGGTCTTTGATGTAGGATGATCAGCCTAAGCTGTTGTTTTCCCTCTGCCTTTTTTTTTTAAAGATTTTATTTATTTATTTGAGAGGTAGAGTTTAGAGAGAGAGAGAGAGAGAGACTGAGAAAAATGTCTTCCATCTGCTGCTTAGGTTTTCCAGAGAGAAATTTCTGGAACTCTTGCCTGCTGGAGGGAGATGTAAGTGTAAAGTGAGATCTGGAGTCAAGGGTGACAATCTAAGAATTGTCACCTTTTAAGATGTGGTTTTGTGAAGGAGGTACCTTTCTCTGATGGGAGGAGAGAACTTCCACTTTGACTATGGCCTTGTCTAAATAAGATCGGAGTTGGCGAACTCAAAAGGCTTCCATAGCCCTGGCAGCTCATGACAAGATCCTTGGGTGATTACTGACACCATAAACAAGAGTGTCAATTGTTAAATCAACAACAGGAGTCACTGTGCACTTACTCCCCATGTAGGATCTCTGTCCTTAATGTGTTGTCCAATGTGAAGTAATGCTATAACTAGTACTCAGACAGTACTTTACACTTTGTGTTTCTTTGTGGGTGTTAACTGTTGAAATCTTTACTTATTTTATGCTAAATTGATCTTTTGTATATAAAGAGAATTGAAAATGAATCCTGATGTGAATGGAATGGGAGAGGGAGCAGGAGATGGGATGGTTGCGGATGGGAAGGAGGTTATGGGGGGAAAAAGCCACTGTAATCCAAAAGCTGTACTTTGGAAATTTATATTCATTAAATAAAAGTTTAAAAAAAAGATGTGGTTTTGTGTAACCACTCTACTGCTATCGTGACACCCATTACTCGCTTGTCCCTGGTGTCCCCCAGCCCACAATGCCCCTTATTTACCGTCTCCAGAGAGAGAATCTAAAATCTAGGATCTCCCATGGGTGGGAATGGGGGAATGTTGAGAGGTCTAAGGGCCTCTTAAGCAGATGCTCAGCCAATTTTTCTTTCTTGTTTTTACTGACTCACTTTTCCACTCTTTTGGGTCCAGCATTTTGGTGCAATGGTTTAAGTCACTGCTTGTGATGCCAGCATTCATGTTGGAGCACCAGTTCAAGTCCTGGCTGCGCTGCTTCCCATCCAGCTCCCGGCTAATATGCAGAAAGCAATGCAAGATGACCCAAGTATTTGGGCCTCTGCCACCACGTGGGAGACTCGGATGGAGTTCCTGCCTCCTGCTTTCTGCCTGGCCCATTTGGGAAGTGAACCTGTAGGTGAAAGATCTGTTTCCCTCTCCCTTTCTCTGCCACTCTGCCTTTCAAATAAATAATCTTTTTTTTAAAGATTTTTTTTTATTTATTTGAAAGAGTTACAGAGAGAGGTAGAGACAGAGAGGTCTTCCATCCGCTGCTTCACTCCCCAGATGGCTGCAGTGGCCAGAGCTGCGCCGATCTGAAGCCAGGAGCCAGGTACTTCTTCCCGGTCTCCCATGCGGGTGCAGGCGCCCAAGGACTTGGGCCATCTTCTACTGCTTTCCCGGGCCAAAGCAGAGAGCTGGATTGGATGTGGAGCAGCAAGGGCTAGAACGGGCACCCATATGAGATGCTGGCACCTCAGGCCAGGGCTTTAACCTGCTGTGCCACAGCGCCAGCTCCAAACAAATCTTAAAATTTTTTTTTTCTCCTTTGGAAGTACAATGTGACCTCATTGATGGTCCTTTTCATGGTTCTGAGGAAATAATCCATAGTTTCCTTCATTGCTGGTTTAGGATTAAGCTTTCTTAGGTCTGCTAACTCAGGGGCACTTGTCTACTTTCTGCTCTACATCTCAATATTTTGTTTGTCTTCTGTTTTTTTATTGGTTTTTCCCAAAAGTAGAGTTACCAGAAGGTGTTCAATGCATCATGTGTACCTATGAGTAAATGCATTTATTTTAGGAATTTTTACAAGATATTAGCTAATTAGCTTTGGTTTACTCTGTTAATAAGAAATTCAATTTACCTTAATGTTCCAGTCCTTCCCAACAAACTCAGAATAAACAAATTGTGATGAAACCATTGAGTTATTATGTAACTAGATCTACTGGGTTTCCTTGACACCTTTCAAAGGATGTAAAGCAGTACTATATTACATAATACGATTGAAGGCCAAGGCTTTAGAACAGAATAAATTACGTAAGTGAAAACTCCCTCACTCACCATATTGCATCAAAGCTGAGGATTATCTCTGTAATCACTTAACAATAGAGGTCCCTATTGATTTTAACTGCTAATTACACCAGGGATGTGCCCTCTAGTTAGAATTTTAAATCTAATTCCACATAGTCTGAAAGTGCTTCCTGAACTCTAAGTGGGTTGTAATTTCAATAGAGAAAAAATGGCAGACCATGTCACAACAACATCTGAAAAGCTTATCCCACATGAAAGAACTTATAAACTTCTCCATCACCTTTTATCCTAGCAGCGTCTGGCCTTATATTTTGGATCAAAGAGTTATACATTAGGATAATTAAAGCCAACCCAAGTAAAATAAAACCTCCAACAAACTCAGAATTAATAAATAATGATAGAACTGCCCAGTCAGTAATACTGGATATTTCTCTTGTTAGTCAAGGGCATTTGAGTGAAAAATGAAACCTGATTAGAATTTAGAAAGAATTAAGCAAGGTGAGGAAGCATCAGGTGTAAACATAGAGGGGAATAATGGAGTCCTGCCTGGTGAAATCCAAGATTCATCTTTCTCTGAAGTCATGCCAAGAGTGCTTCTTGGGCCAATGTGAGTGACGTTCTTCATTTACAGAAATTATATTTGTTAGTGACTGGGATTTTTGAGAAATAGTTTAGGTTATTATCGACCAGCCACCCAGAATAATCCTGTTTAGCATAGGGTCCTGAAATGTCACCCAAACAGAACAAAACATCTGACATTAGATATAAAATGTGTTGTTAGGGGATAGGTATGAATTTTTGATTAGAAGATTAGCTTAATTGACTCCCTTTTGATGCCATTTCAAACTCATTATAATGTTCCATAACATTCCCAAAATGTTTTTTTAAAAGATTTATTTATTTATTTTAAAGACAGTTACAGAGAGGCAGAGGCAAAGAGACACAGAGACACAGAGACACAGAGACACAGAGAAAGGTCTTCCATCCATTGGTTCAGTCCCCAGATGGCCACAACTGCCGGAACTGGACCAGTCTGAAGCCAGGAGCTTCTTCTGGGTCTCCCCATTCCATACAGGGATACAGAGGGCCAAGCACTTGGGCCATTTTCCACTTCTTTCCTAGGCCAAAGCAGAGAGCGGGATCAGAAATGGAGCTGCTGGGACTTGAACTGGTGCACACATGGAATGCTGGCACCACAGGAGGAAGCTTAGCCCACTATGCCACAGCACCGGCGCCTTGCCTATCCCTTTTACTGTCCTGAATTTTTCTATAACCCAGTAACTAAAGAATTAAAACCTGTGGGTCTTCAGGGCCCTGCATTCATTGAGTGGTCATGTCTAGGATATATGGTTGTCAAGTACCTGGGCTGCCCGCTCCCCCCACCACCTATATTGCCTTCTCCCACTCACGGGGTGGGGGTGGGGGAATGCAAATAAGTTACAATGGGAGCTCGAGGTAGATTTTTTTCAGTATGCAAATCAGCTCTTTTTGGATGGGGGAGTATAGAATGCAGCATTTTGCCAATTCTGATGGTAATGTTTGCTTAAAAATGCTGAATTAAAATTAAACTTTTTGGGGCCGGTGCTGTGGTATAGCGGGTAAAGCCTCCGTCTACAATGCTGGCATCCCTTATGGCCTCTGGTTCGAGTCCTGGCTCCTCCACTTCCAATCCAGCTCTCTACTATGGCCTGGGAAAACAGTAGAAGTGCTTGGGCCCCTGCACCCATGTGGGAGACTTGGAGGAAGCTCCTGGCTCCTGGCTTTGGATGGCGCAGCTCCAGCCATTGCGGCCATCTGGGGAGTGAACCAGCAGATGGAAGACCTCTCTCTCTGTCTCACCTCTCTCTGTAATTCTGTCTTTCAAATAAATAAAATTACAAAAATTAAATCTTTTTCTTCAGTGTATGGCTTTTCACTTCTCTTTAGAAGTGTTTTACAATCTTGCAGATTAGCTATTGAAAAGAATCCATAGCCTTGGCTTAACTGATTCTTAGAGTGTAGATCATTTGTGCCATTGTTTGTTCAAGTATTTTTTTCAAGTTTTAAACTATTCAATCTGTGCTATAAGCAAACTGAGTTGTGTTGTTATTGGATTTGCATGCTTTCTGGCCTCTTGTTTACATATCAGCATTGATCTCATCAGTATTTCTTATGGTCTATCCTGGTCACCCATGTGGGTGTCAGTGGCCCAAGCACTCGGACCATCTTCCACTACTTTCCTTGGTGAATTAGCAGAGAGCTGGGTCAGAAGTGGAGCTACCGGAACTCCAATCAGAATTCATATGGAGTGTTGGTATCACAGGCTGTAGCCCAGCCTACTGGCCACAACTCCAGCCCTGAGTATTCTTATTCTTTTTGTCCTTTTGGTTAATTTGTTTCTAGATATCAAAGTCCTCTACATTTTTTCTAAGTATTGAAAGTAGTCTTTTAACATGACTATTTCCTAAAAGGCAAGTGAGAAATTTTCCCCGATTTTGTCACAACTGCCAGTCCCTGCTGAAGGGGGATGTTCTTTGTTGAGAGTGGGATGTGACCTTGTGCAGACACTGGGCAGAGTTTCCTGGGTGCCTGTTATAAGCCAGTAGTTATTCTTTCTTTGGTTTTGTAAGTTGCACATTCCTCCGTGCTTACTTAGATTTTTTTAAAATTATTTTTATTTATTTGAAAGAGTTGGGGAGGGGGAGGAAGGGAGCGAGAGAGGTTTTCCATCCATTAGTTCACTACCCAAATGGCCGCAATGGCTGGAGCTCAGCCAATCCGGAGCCAGGAGCTTCTTCCAAGCCTCCCATATAGATGCAGGGGCCCAAGGATTTGGGCCATCTTCCACTGCTTTCCCAGGCACATTAGCAGGGAGCTGGATTGGAAGTGGAGCATCCAGAACTGGAACCAGCACCATAAGGGATGCTGGCACTACAGGCTGGGGCTTTAACCTGCTGAGCCACAGTGCTGGTCCTATATTTAGATGGTAATGAAGTCTCTGGCATTACCTCTGCCTCTTGGGTGTCATCTACCTGAGTCTGAATACTCTATTGGAAGGAATGAAGCTGCCTCATCCTGGTGTATACTGATGCTGAAGGTCACTATTGCATAATGGAGGGGATGACTCTCTTCTACTGATGTCTTAAGCATTTACCCGAAGTGACTGGGATTTAACTTGTCCTGCTAATGTAGTTTTCCACTATGTTGCTATGTGAGTCAACAACAGAAAGCTCAGATGTCACAACCTTGACTTGGGTCTTCATTGCTTTCTTTTTCTTCTCAGGTTCTCCTGGGTGGGCATGGCCTTTGATGATGTAATTTTAGAATTTCATAATCATCAAATTCTGGGTTGCAGCTAAACAAAGCCCTCAACTGATAGTGTTTTCTCCAGCTGTTATGAATTCAGTGCTTCAAGAAAATAATTTTCCCTATAAAAACACTGGGGACCATGCTTAGAGTATAGGGGAAGACAAACAATTTCTTCTCTCCTCTCCAGTTCTTGGTTGTGACAGATCCCTGTAGTGAAAGAGAGATGAGCAATAGAAAACAAGCAGATGTTTAATAACACGTAAAGCTCCCACACGTGAGGGCGATAACCCCCAGCAATGAGCAAATCTCCAGAGCAGAGCTTGAAGAGCTGTCATGGACTTCAGGAGTAAAGACCCTTGTTCTCTGAGAGGGAGGCTCCCTACAAATAGAGATTTTCCTTTGTACTGTGTGCTTCTCAGAGCTTCTTGTGGTCTGCAGTTTCTCAAGATAAGTACATGGGGTGGGTATTTGCCCTAGCAGTTAAGATGCCGGTTAAGAGCCCCTGTCTCATATGAAGTGTCAGGGTTTGAATCCTGCCCCTGGCTCCTGACTCCAGCTTCCTGCTCATGCAGACCCGAGGAGGCAGCAGGTGATGGTTCAAATGGTTGGGTTCCTTTTTATCCGCTGGGGAGATCTGGATGGAGTTCCCAGCTTACAGTTTTAGCCTGGGCTCAGCCCTGTCTCTTGTGAGCATTTGGGGGTGAACACGTGAATGGAGGTTCGCTCTCTCTCTCTCTCTCTCTCTTTCTCTCTCTCTTTCTCTGCCCTGCAAATAAACAAATATATTTTAAAAATAGCTCAAAGTAATTCTCATGCTAAAACATATTTTGGAGTGATACATTCTGGTATCCTACAGATACATTTTGGGTGATATCCTGAACCCCATCAAAGTTTCAGCCTCTTGGGCCTCTAGAAGACAATTATGAGGGCCAGTGCTGTGATGTAGCAAGCCACCATCAGCAATGCCAGCATCCCATATGGGTGCTGGTTCAAGTCCTGGCTGTTCTTCTTCCAATCCAGCTCCCTGCTAATACACCTGGGAAAGCAGCGGAAGATGGCTGAAGTCCATGGCCCTTGTACCCATGTAGGAGACCCAGAAAAAGCTCCTGGCTTCTGACTTTGGTCTGGCCCAGCCCCGGCCATAGTGGCCATTTGGGGAATGAACCAGCAGAATGGAAGACCTTTCTTTCTATCTCTCCCCTCTCTCTCTCCTCCCTCCCTCCCTCCTTCCCTCCCTCTCTCCCTCCCTCTCTCTCTCTCTCTCTCTCTAATTCTGACTTTCAAATAAATAAATCTTCAAAAAAAAACCCCTAGTTTTGAAAATGTTATTTAAATTAAAAAGTAGTATGTTCTCAATGTAGAAATCTTAGAAATAATAAAAAAGAGCTGCCCCGCCCCCTGCCCCCACACATAGAAAGAACAACAACAACAATCATTATATCCACGGTAAGGTGGCGCGTTTCATGAACTTTTCCATATTGGCCTATAAATAAGGTCTCATCGTTGCACTAATAGTGTGCACACATTCTGTGTTTTCCATTTCCATTCTAGAGTCTTCTTTTTCAACTTAATTTTTCTGTTTATCCTTTGGCTACTTGCCAATTCACCAATTTAAAATGGTTCAATGAAAGTGTGTTATCATGGAAAGAAACAATTATTTGAGAAAGATTTCCCCTTCCCTGCTTTTTGTATGGGAAGGGTTCTGGAATATATACACCCTTCTCCCTCCTCACCTGAGACATGTGCTCAGTCATTCCCTTATTGCCCCCTTTCACCTGTTTTTTTTTTTTTTTTTTTTTTGAAAAAAAAAAAATGACTTATTTGAAGGGCAGAGATGTATAAATCTATGTGAGTGTATATTTCTCTCCCCCTTCCATCTGTCAGAGTGATGTCATTGGCTGGTTTACTCCCCAAATGCCCACAATAGTCAGGGTTGGCTGAGAACAAAACCAGGAACTGGGAACTCATTCTCTCTTCTGTGCAGGTAGCAGGGAACCAGGCACTTGGGCCATGGCTGCTGACTCCCAGGGTGCACCTTTGGGGAAGCTGGAATCTGGAGCAGAGCTGGGGACTAGAACCCAGGCACTCCGACACGGGATGCAGGTGCCAAATGCCCACGCTTTCTCTTAGCGCTCCAAGCACTTTTCATACACATATGTGAATAATATTAGAAATGTATTTAGACAAAAACAACAAGTAAAAGAAATGTTCACCTTTGCAGGCAGAGTTTTTCATTTTATCTGACATTTCCTTCCAAAGGTAAACACAGAATCTTGTGTGTATGCATCCGAGGAATCTTATCAGTCAGGATCGCACATGATCACCGATGCTGTGAACTGATTCATTGCTGTGTGTGCACTTCTGTCAGCATGCGACTGGGGCCTCTGTATTCAGGTAGCCAGATCTGTAACATACCTCTTCTCTGCCATGGGTCCCGTCTCAGAGGCCAGGCCTCCTCCTCCCGCTGCCGCCTCCCCTACCTGGGATTATGCAGATCTGGCTTAAACCTCTTTATTCTTTTCTGCAAGTGCACAGCATGTCGGGCTTCATTGCTGCGAGTAAATTATAATGGATTTCAGCTTTCACCAGTGACATTTGGAAACCACGCATCTTAAATAATATGGGTGCTGAGCCACGGGAATGGTCACCCTGTACTGGCAGTGAGAAAATACAAATAAAAGCGGAGTGCTGTAAACACGCAGAGGTCAACTCTTCACAGGAAGGTGGGGAGTCCTAATTATTTTAATGGAGCCATTTTTATGAGTTTTCAGGCTGGAAGCAAAGGACAATCTCATCTGCAGCAGGTACAGGGAGAATCAGGAAGGGCTTAATTTATTCTGTCAGAGAGTCAAAGCCATAAAACATTTCAACAAATCCAAACCATCGTTTGAGAAAGAACAAAGATGAAAAGCCGGCTTTGGATTCCACAGCTTGTGTCCTTCCTGCCCTTTAATCTGCACACCAGTTTCATGGTCAATAACGCATTCTTATCATTGATTAGTGCTCATTTTGATCTTATCAGGTATGCAGTTGTTGTGGAGGCGCCATTTCTTGTCGGAAAGAACTTGGCACATAAGGAGAGACGTAATGCGTGCAGGGTGTCAGGACAGAGCTTTGGTCATCTTGTAGGACCTGGGTTTTCTGGCTGCAGCCCACACAGGTGGGGGAAGCAGCATCACAGGAAGGGCCTGTGGGGTGAGGCTGTTTGGAAAGAGCGGGAGTGTTTTCCCAAAAAGCAGTGACCTTGAGAGATGAGATGAGTGAAGCCACAAATGCCAGTGCAGGTTCTTTTTGTTTTGTTTTTATATTTTTATTTGAAAAGCAACGAGAGAGAGAGAAAAAGAGAGAGAGAGAAAGAGAGAGAGAGAGAAAGAGAAAGAGAGAGAGAGAAAGAGAGAGAAAGAGAGAGAGAGAGAGAGAGAGAGAGAAAGAGAGAGAGAGAGAGAAGAGAGAGAAGAGAAAGAGAAGAGAGAGAGAGAAGAGAGAGAGAGAAGAGAGAGAGAAGAGAGAGAGAGAAGAGAGAGAAGAGAGAGAGAAAGAAAGATAGATCTTCTGGGGCGGAGCCAAGATGGCGGAATAGTGAGGGCGCGCACCGATAGTCCGGGAAAATTTAGTTTAATAAAAGGGGAGTTACGGTAGCCTCAGAAAAAAGAACCAGGAAAATATTGCAGACAAAACTCTTCTGGATCCAGTGGGCGTGAATCGGAGGACCTACTGGGAGAACAAGGTCGCCCACCGCGCGCGAAAGCCGAACCGCAGGACCGAGCCGCGGGACTGAGCCGCGGAAGCCGAGCCGCGGGACTGAGCTGCGCAAGCTGCAGGGTCTGCGCGCAAGTGCTCCAAGGGGAGTGCAACAGCGGGGAGACTTGGGAAGTCCAGGGCTCCGAGTCCACACATCGGCGCTGGAAGGGGAGCAGACCTGCGTGGAGAGCGTGGGAGCCCACAGTTCGGGACATCAGCGGCAGACTCAACACACCAGCGCTGGAACGCGAGGTGAGCCGAACCTCAATAACCCGAGACACCGGCAGGCAAGCGGAGAGAGGAGACTAGAGGGAACGACCCCCGGGGCAGGGGGGACTTCACCAAGCTAACTGGAAGAGAGAGAGAGGGAAAAAAAAAAAGGTGACTGGTATGGACACGGGTTTCTCTCTCTCCGCTCACCTCTCAAGGGCGAGCAAGACAAAGAGCAGGCGCCATCTTGGACATACGTCATAAGCAGAGCGACCTCAGGTCTGCACCGGCCCTGAGCCTAGCAGTAAAACCTGACTCTGGGTGGGGCGAATTAACAGGAGATTAGGACTTAGTAAATTTATGGTGCTACTGAACTGAGACTGTGAAAAAAGAGACGGTGGGGGAGAGAACTCACGGAATTCACGTGAGCACTCTCCAGAGACGCTACAATTCCGTAACTTTGGCAACCCAGTGGGAGACTGAAGGAGAATTTGAGCCCACTCTAAGGGCCGAACAGATTCCCTGTGTGGTCCTTGGGAAAGAGCTTCTGATCTCTGGCTCCTGTGGGTATATCATTTGCCTGCTAACTACCTCCAACTTTGTTCAGCTGTGCAGAATAACTTCCCTGTTGAATCAAAAAAAAAAGAGAGAGAGAGAGAGAGAGGTTTACCACGCCTAACCTGGGAGTGTCACCTTTGGCACACCAAACAGAGCTCTCAGGCCACACCCATCTCAAGCCCTAAGGCTCCATCAAAAACAGATAGTCCACTTAATCTAGAGTCATAGTATAACAAGAAAAAGCACCACAGTGAAGAAACCAAATATCTCCAATATGACAAATAACAAACGCAAAAACCAAGGTAATAAAAACAAGGAAGTCACCATGAAGCCCTCAAATGAAAAAGACACCCCAATTCAAGATTATGAGGATGATGACATAGAAGAAATGCAAGAAGCAGATCTCAAAAAATTGATAAGAACATTAAGAAGTTCTCAAAAACAAATTCTTGAACTACAGAAATCCTTAATGGACAAGATAGAAAATCTCTCTCGTGAAAATGAAATATTAAGGAGGAATCAAAATGAAACGAAACAACTAGTACAACAGGAAACTGGGATAGTGACTGAAGTGAAGAATTCAATAGATCAAATGAAAAACACATTAGAGAGCCTTACAAACAGAATGGGAGAAGCAGAAGAGAGAATTTCGGACTTAGAAGACAGAGAACAGGAAAGGATACAGTCAGACCAAAGAAAAGACGAGGAAATTAGAAATCTGAAACATATTGTCGGGAATCTTCAGGATACTATTAAAAAACCCAACATTCGGGTTCTAGGAGTTCCTGAAGGCATGGAGAGGGAGAAAGGATTAGAAGGCCTTTTTAGTGAGATATTAGCAGAAAATTTCCCAGGTTTGGAGAAGGACAGAGAAATCCTAGTACAGGAAGCTCACAGAACCCCTAATAAACACGACCAAAAGAGACCCTCACCACGGCACGTTGTAATTAAACTCTCCACAGTGAAACATAAAGAAAAGATCCTAAAATGTGCAAGAGAGAAACGTCAGATTACTCTCAGAGGATCTCCAATCAGACTCACAGCTGACTTCTCATCAGAAACTCTACAAGCTAGGAGGGAATGGCAAGATATAGCCCAGGTACTAAGAGAGAACAACTGCCAGCCCAGAATATTATATCCTGCAAAGCTATCATTTGTGAATGAAGGTGAAATAAAGACTTTTCATAACAAACAGAAATTGAAAGAATTTGTTGCCACTCGTCCAGCCCTACAAAAGATGCTTAAAGATGTGTTACACACAGAAACAAAGAAACACGGTCATCAATATGAAAGAAGGTAAAGGAAGGAAACCAAGGAAGGAAAGCTCACAGCAAAAGATCACAGGGAATTCAAAGCATATATTAGAACTTATCTTTGGCAAATGGCAGGGCAAAGTTACCACTTATCATTAGTCACATTGAACGTGAATGGCCTGAACTGTCCAGTTAAAAGACACCGTTTGGCTGATTGGGTTAAAAAACAAAACCCATCTATTTGCTGCTTACAAGAAACACATCTTTCCAACAAAGATCCATACAGACTGAAAGTGAAAGGCTGGAAAAAGATATACCATGCCAACAGAAATGAAAAAAGAGCAGGCGTAGCCATCTTAATATCAGACACCATAAACTTTACCACAAAAACCATTAAGAGAGACAAAGAGGGACACTACATAATGATTAAGGGATCAATTCAACAGGAAGATATAACAATTATCAATGTATATGCACCTAACTACAGGGCACCGGTTTATCTAAAAGATTTGTTAACGGACTTAAAGGGAGACTTAGACCCCAATACAATAGTACTGGGGGACTTCAATACTCCACTCTCAGAAATAGACAGATCAATAGGACAGAAGATCAACAAGGATACAGTAGATTTAAACGACACTATAGCCCAAATGGATCTAACAGATATATACAGAACTTTCAATCCTACAGCTAAAGATTATACATTCTTCTCAGCAGTACATGGAACCTTCTCTAGGACTGACCACATACTAGGCCATAAAGCAAGTCTCAGCAAATTCAAAAGAATTAGAATCATACCATGCAGCTTCTCAGACCATAAAGGAATGAAGTTGGAAATGAACAACTCAGGAATCCCTAGAGCATACGCAAACACATGGAGATTGAACAACATGCTCCTGAATGAACAATGGGTCATAGAAGAAATCAAAAGAGAAATCAAAAACTTTCTGGAAGTAAATGAGGATAACAGCACAACATACCAAAACTTATGGGACGCAGCAAAAGCAGTGTTAAGAGGAAAGTTTATATCAATAGGTGCCTACATCAAGAAATTGGAAAGGCACCAAATAGATGAGCTTTCTATTCACCTCAAGGATCTAGAAAACCTACAGCAAACCAGACCCAAATCTAGTAGGAGAAGAGAAATAATTAAAATCAGAGAAGAAATCAACAGGATTGAATCAAGAAAAACATTACAAAAAATCAGCCAAACGAGGAGCTGGTTTTTTGAAAAAATAAACAAAATTGACACCCCATTGGCCCAACTAACTAAAAAAAGAAGAGAAAAGACCCAAATCAATAAAATCAGAGATGAAAAAGGAAATGTAACAACAGACACCACAGAAATAAAAAGAATCATCAGAAATTACTACAAGGACTTGTATGCCAGCAAACAGGGAAACCTATCAGAAATGGATAGATTCCTGGACACATGCAACCTACCTAAATTGAACCAGGAAGACATCGAAAACCTAAACAGACCCATAACTGAGACAGAAATTGAAACAGTAATAAAGGCCCTCCCAACAAAGAAAAGCCCAGGACCAGATGGATTCACTGCTGAATTCTACCAGACATTTAAAGAAGAACTAACTCCAATTCTTCTCAAACTATTCAGAACAATTGAAGAAGAGGGAATCCTCCCAAATTCTTTCTATGAAGCCAGCATCACCTTAATTCCTAAGCCGGGAAAAGATGCAGCACTGAAAGAGAATTACAGACCAATATCCCTGATGAACATAGATGCAAAAATCCTCAATAAAATTCTCGCCAATAGAATGCAACAACACATCAGAAAGATCATCCACCCAGACCAAGTGGGATTTATCCCTGGTATGCAGGGATGGTTTAATGTGCGCAAGACAATCAATGTGATACACCACATTAACAGACTGCAGAAGAAAAACCATATGATTCTCTCAATAGATGCCGAGAAAGCATTTGATAAAATACAACACCCGTTCATGATGAAAACTCTAAGCAAACTGGGTTTGGAAGGAACATTCCTCAATACAATCAAAGCAATCTATGAAAAACCCACAGCCAACATCCTATTGAATGGGGAAAAGTTGGAAGCATTTCCACTGAGATCTGGGACCAGACAGGGATGTCCACTCTCACCACTGCTATACAATATAGTTCTGGAGGTTCTAGCCAGAGCTATTAGGCAAGAAAAAGAAATTAAAGGGATACAAATTGGGAAGGAAGAAGTCAAACTATCCCTCTTTGCAGATGACATGATTCTTTATTTAGGGGACCCAAAGAACTCTACCAAGAGACTATTGGAACTCATAGAAGAGTTTGGCAAAGTAGCAGGGTATAAAATCAATGCACAAAAATCAACAGCCTTTGTATACACAGACAATGCCATGGCTGAGGAAGAAATTCTAAGATCAATCCCATTCACAATAGCTACAAAAACAATCAAATACCTTGGAATAAACTTAACCAAGGATGTTAAAGATCTCTACGATGAAAATTACAAAACCTTAAAGAAAGAAATAGAAGAGGATACCAAGAAATGGAAAAATCTTCCATGCTCATGGATTGGAAGAATCAATATCATCAAAATGTCCATTCTCCCAAAAGCAATTTATAGATTCAATGCAATACCAATCAAGATACCGAAGACCTTCTTCTCAGATCTGGAAAAATTGGTGCTGAAATTTATATGGAGGCACAAGAGACCTCGAATAGCTAAAGCAATCTTGTACAACAAAAATAAAGCCGGAGGCATCACAATACCAGATTTCAGGACATACTACAGGGCAGTTGTAATCAAAACAGCATGGTACTGGTACAGAAACAGAAGGATAGACCAATGGAACAGAATTGAAATACCAGAAATCAACCCAAACATCTACAGCCAACTTATATTTGATCAAGGATCTAAAACTAATTCCTTGAGCAAGGACAGTCTATTCAATAAATGGTGCTGGGAAAATTGGATTTCCACGTGCAGAATCATGAAGCAAGACCCCTACCTTACACCTTACACAAAAATCCACTCAACATGGATTAAAGACCTAAATCTACGACCTGACACCATCAAGTTACTAGAGAACATTGGAGAAACCCTTCAAGATATTGGCACAGGCAAAGAGTTTCTGGAAAAGACCCGGGAGGCACAGGCAGTCAAAGCCAAAATTAACTATTGGGATTGCCTCAAATTGAGAAGTTTCTGTACTGCAAAAGAAACAGTCAGGAGAGTGAAGAGACAACCGTCAGAATGGGAAAAAATATTTGCAAACTATGCAACAGATAAAGGGTTAATAACCAGAATCTACAAAGAGATCAAGAAACTCCACAAAAACAAAACCAACAACCCAATTAAGAGATGGGCCAAGGACCTCAATAGACATTTTTCAAAAGAGGAAATCCAAATGGCCAACAGGCATATGAAAAAATGTTCAAGGTCATTAGCAATCAGAGAAATGCAAATCAAAACCACAATGAGGTTCTACCTCACCCCGGTTAGAATGGCTCACATTCAGAAATCTACCAACAACAGATGCTGGCGAGGATGTGGGGAAAAAGGGACACTAACCCACTGTTGGTGGGAATGCAAACTGGTTAAGCCACTATGGAAATCAGTCTGGAGATTCCTCAGAAACCTGAAGATAACCCTACCGTTCGACCCAGCCATCCCACTCCTTGGAATTTACCCAAAGGAATTTAAATTGGCAAACAAAAAAGCGGTCTGCAGCCTAATGTTTATTGCAGCACAATTCACAATAGCTAAGACCTGGAACCAACCTAAATGCCCATCAACGGTAGACTGGATAAAGAAATTATGGGATATGTACTCTTTAGAATACTATACTGCAGTAAGAAACAACGAAATCCAGTCATTTGCAACAAAATGGAGGAATCTGGAACACATCATGCTGAGTGAAATAAGCCAGTCCCAAAGGGACAAATACCATATGTTCTCCCTGATCGGTGACAACTGACTGAACACCAAAAAGGAAACTTGTTGAAGTGAAAGGGACACTATGGGAAACGGTGACTTGATCAGCATAGCCCTGACTGTTAATGAACAACTTAATACATTATCCCTCTTAGTAGTTTTTTTGTCTGTTCTACTTAATATGACTGATTCAATTCTGTAATTAATACACAGTTATTCTTAAGTGTTGAAATTTAACTGAAATGTGATCCCTGTTAAACATAAGAGTAGGAATAAGAGAGGGAAGAGATATATAATTTGGGACATGCTCAAGCTGACTTGCCCCAAATGGTAGAGTTAGAAACATACCAGGGGACTCCAATTTAATCCCATCAAGGTGGCATGTACCAATGCCATCTCACTAGTCCAAGTGATCAATTTCAGTTCGCAATTGATCATAATGAAAGGACTAAGAGTCAAAGGGAGCACATAAGCAAGTCTAGTACCTGCTAACACTAACCGATAGAATAAATAAAGGGGAGAGTGATCCAACATGGGAAGTGAGATACTCAGCAGACTCATAGAATGGCAGATGCCCTAAATAGCACTCTGGCCTCAGAATCAGCCCTAAAGGCATTCGGATCTGGCTGAAAAGCCCATGAGAGTATTTCAGGCATGGAAAGCCAAGACACTCTGGCAAAAGATCTCTGTGAGTGAGATCTCAGTGGAAAGAACAGGTCTTCAAAGAAGGAGGTACCTTTCTCTGAAGGGAGGAGAGAACCTCCACTTTGACTATGACCTTGTCTAAACAAGATAAGAGTCGGAGAACTCAAGGGGCTTCCATAGCCTTGGAAACTCATGACTGGAGCATAGGGAGATTACTGATGCCATAGACAGGAGTGTCAATTGGTAAAGTCAACAACAGGAGTCACTGTGCACTTACTCCTCATGTAGGATCTCTGTCCTTAATGTGCTGTGCATTGAGATTTAATGCTATAACGAGTACTCAAATAATATATTTCACTTTGTGTTTCTATGGGGGTGCAAACTGTTGAAATCTTTACTTAATGCATACTAAACTGATCCTCTGTAAAAAAAAAAAAAAAAAAAAAAAAAAGAAAAGAAAAGAAAAGAAACTATCAACTCCCAACTTGACTCTCACTGGGATTAAACATGACAATAGGTCTGATCTGATTTCATCATCATTAAAAAAAATCATCTATTATTTTTCACTTTATGTTTCTGTGTGGGAGCAAACTGTTGAAATCCTTACTTAATGTATACTAAGCTGATCTTCTGTATATTAAGATAATCGAAAATGAATCTTGATGTGAATGGAAGGGGAGAGGGAGTGGGAAAGGGGAGGGTTGTGGGTGGGAGGGACGGTATGGGGGGGAAGCCATAGTAATCCATTATTCGTACTTTGGAAACGTATATTCATTAAATAAAAGTTAAAAAAAAAAAAAAAAAAAGAAAGATAGATCTTCTGTCTGCTGGTTGACTCCCCAAATGGCCTCAAGGGCAAGGGCTGGCCAGGCTGAAGCCAAGAGGCAGGAACTCCATGTGGTTCTCCCACATGGGGGCAGGGGCTCAAGCACTTAGACCATTCTCTGCTGCTTTCCCTGGACATTAGCAAGGAGCGGGATCAGAAATGGAGCAGCTGGGTCTCAAACAGGTGCCCATATGGGATGCGACATTGTAGGCAGTGGCTTAACCTGTGGCACCACAGCACTGTCCCCACAGTGCTGGTTCTTGAGGCAAAGCAGCAGTGGGAATCAGTTTCCTGCCTTCAGTGGAACACATCCATGCCATCTAATCCAGAAGAGGAAGAAGCAGCTTTTCTGCCCCACATGCCCAGGGGAACCCTTCCTCATTTTGCACCCCTGAGTCATCTGGACTGGGCATTTGGTGTACTGGCTTGGGACAGTGGCACCTCCGCTTCTGCATCACATGTCTTTCAGTTGAGGAACCTGTCCTGGTCAACAGTGAATCAATTTGTTCTGACAGCCTAATTGAATGCCTCCCTCAAACAAGTGGGTCACGGGGGAAAGGGTAAAACCTCAATATGCAGATTGGAATCGAAGCTTCCAGAGAAAGCTGTTTTACAAATACAGATTTCTCTAGAGAAGTAGCCTCTGGAACATATGCAGGGCTAGTTATTTGCTCAGCAGGATGAATATAAATCAATCTATTTATATGACTGCTATTTTAATTTAACTTGATTCCTGCAGAGAGAGAGAGAGAGAGAAAGAGAGAAAGAGAGAGACTGACTGACTACAGAGTGGCCCCTACAATGAGAAATTTCTTGAAGTCTTGGGTATGTAGATCTGTTTTTTAAAGTGCCATACCGATTCCATTTAGCACATTTCATCAACGATGTTTAAGTTATTTGACATCATTAATATTTAGTAAGCTGCAACTTTTTCTTAAGTGGATTTGGTATTCATTTAAGTAGCCCCCTGGGAGTGTAGGAGAAGAAAGGGGCAGAAATTTCTCAGGTGAGAGCTCAGCAGTATGTTTGCTTCTTTCTATAGCCCTGTCTCCAGTTCATAGAGGAGCAAATGCAGGAAGCTTGGGCAGCTTACTAGAATCAGCCAGACTCTGGGTCTCCAGGTCCAAGCAGACATCAGAAAGGCTCCCCTCGTATCCTTTTTGGGCATAAATGCAGAGCACACATTACACAGGCACAGGTGTCCATCTCTCCTCGCCACCTGGAAGGATCAAGGTTGACCCTAAAGACAGTTCTTGCCTTTATCAGCCTGGAGAGGGCATTGGAGGAATCCGTGTGACAAGCTTTACTAACTGGTCTTGACCTTCCGCTTACTTGTTCAAAATCCTTGTCTTTTGAGCCTTAACTTCTCCAAAAATGTACTGTTTGTTGAAGATGTTATATAAACTGGAATCAAACCCCCTCTTGGAGAATTACTCATTTCCTCAATGTCCCCTATATATGAAGTGTACATGCTAATAATAAACTGCTACTTGTTTTTCCCTTGCTAATCTGCCTTTTGTTGCAAGGTCTGTCCCCTCAATGAGCCTAGATTGGGTGAAAGAATATTATTTTTCCTTCCCTCCACTATGTGACATACTGCATACTCTGACCTTGTAACATACTACTGACCTTGTAACAAATCGCCACACATTTAGTAGCTTCACAAAACAAAGTTTTGATTTTTCAGTTCTGGTCAGTTGTCCAAAGATGGGTCTCACTGGGCTAACGTCAAGGGGTCAGCAGGCTCGCAGCCTGTTTTGGAAGCTGTGGGGATGAGTCAGTACTCTTGCCTTTTCCAGCTTTGAGAGGCTGACTTTATTCCCTGAACTAGGACCCTTCCTTCATCATCAAAACCAGCCAGGGCTGGTTGAGTTTTTCTCCTATTGCATCGCTCTGATTTCTACCTCTGTCATCACATCTCTTCCCCTGAACCCCTCTTTGACCTTGCTCTTCCACCTTTAAGGACTCGGGATTATTTTGACTCACTTAGATGTTCTTCCCAGTTCAAGGTTAGACGGTCAGCAGCCTTGCTTCCCTCTGCCATGGAATCTGACATTTTCTCAAACTCAAGGGGCTAGGGTGTGGACGTCTTTGGGGAACTGCCACTGTCTGTTGGTGAGCAGTGCGTTTGCCTTACCACACTCTAGGAAGTCTCTTGTAGCAGAATAATATTGTGGCAAGAGGCCCAGGGTCTGCAGTCAAGCTGGCTCAGTCCTGAGTCGCTGCTTTCTAGAGCTAGCCGATCACATGGTCTGCACCTGGGCATCCATGTTTGTAAGACAGGACTGAACACTTGTGGTGGAGATTGAGATAATGTTCTCAAGGTGCTTGGCATTTACCAGCGCATGGCATAGAGTTAATGTTATTAATAATGATTGTTAATAATAATTAGCTGTTATTATTTATGGACGACATGCATGGGCTTTGCTGCATAAAAGGTTCCACAGGTAGTACTTTGTTAGCTTTCATACCACTCCATGGCACTTTCTATTAATACATCTATAGTTTATTACGAACTTCTTTTAAGTCAAAGTTATAATTGCAAGAAGTAATACAACTTAAAGAAAATTTTCGGGAGAGGAGTCACCGTGTTAGTACCCTAACATAATTATTCCTTTGTAAAGCACATCTGAGTCTTTGCACATGTTCTGTAGTTGTTTGTAACTTAGCAGACAGCATGGCCAATGTTTTTGTTCATTCTGTAGACGCTGGCTTGAGCACAATTAGTGTGCAGTAAATGCAGGTAGATGACAGAATGAACCCAAGGAGGCTGGAATGGCCAGAGGTGAGGGCACGGGCTGGGAAGCGGTAAGGCTTTTGCATTCTTTCATTCGTTTTTGCAGCATTGAAAATCCCCTAGAGCGTCACTTTTCTTTGATGTGTTTAAATTTTCTCAACTCAGCGAGGACATTGCAACTTATTAAACGTCGCCTTGATCAACTCAGTGAATTTGGCTTTAGTCATGTGCTAGTGACTGAAAACTGGTTTCAAATTCTCTAAAACAATAAGGGATTTATCAGCTCATGTAACTGAGCAGTCACAGAGGTAGGTCAGGCTTGAGGCCAACAGAGTTCACTGATGCCATCATTTTGTCCTTGTCTTTCTCTTCTCTGTTTTCACCATGCAGTTTAGTCTAAGGCTGGCTTCTCTTGTGGTCATAAGACAGCTGGGGCAGTTTCTAGGTGGGGGTGGGACTGCCTTGCTGCCTTGTTCCTGTCCTGCAGGAGGACAGAGCATGCTAAGTAGCACTCAAAGAAAAGGGAAGAAACTGTCCTTAGAAACCTCCAAGAAGCAGCTCTTCATATCTTGTTGGCTTAAATTAAGTCCCAGTCTCTTCTGTCATTTCTGAACCAAGCACAAGGGCAAGCAACGTGCAGATCAAGTGAAGCCAATAACAGTTCACCTTTGGCTGTGTGTGTGTGTATGTACATGCACACACACACACACCTTTTCTCCAAAGTGGAGTTGCCAAATAAAACATAGGATAGTCAGAAAGTCCGTGGGCTTGTCAGAGACCTTTATCACGCACAGTAAGAAGAAACATGTTTTCTAGGTAATGGAATCTAGCTGAGTTGGAGTCATAGGCTCCTGTTCCCTTATAAGCAATTCTCTTTAATCATCCTTCTTGCTCATCATCTTGTTAATTTATGGAATATTTTCTAAAGGTTTCAATGCTGATATTTGCTTTTAAAGTACTTCATTTATTCATTTGCAAGGATTTATCTAACAGCTACTTGTGCGAGCTGCTTTTCTGATGAGTGGAGTTTCAAAAGTGAACAAAGCACAGATCCCAAATTTGAGGATTTTACTACTGGCCAGAGCCTCTGAACTGCTAGGATCCTGGTCAGATTCAAGGGCGAATCTTTGTCAGATGTGCAGTCTGTTTATCATTGGGCCAAGAGAGCTAAATCTTTATGTCTGTATAGAGCAGCGTGGGCTCACTCACTTCTCTCAGAGGGTTCAACGTTGAGGAGCAGAGTTGATGCTTTTGGAAGAACTCAGTCTGTAGAAGAGATGCATGGTCAGCAGCAGACCCTGGTACCAGGAGATGGGGCACAGCCACTGGGACTGGGATATAGAGGGTGTAGCCCGATACATTCCACAGGGGTCTGGTGTGAACTGAAATGAGAGGTTTGAAACTCTGCAGTTGCATCACAGTTCATGACCTCTGTTGGGAGGCCCTAGAGAGAATCTTGGATCGAATCTGTCAATTAAAATTCTATTTTCTCTCCTTGAAGTAGGCCCTCTGGGTCACCCTGAGAGCTTCTACTGTTGATGAACTTCATACTTTAACTGCTTTGTCTCTAAATAGCTTTCTCCCTAGGGTGGCAGGTACAGATCCCTTGGTGCACATGAAACGTAGTTAAGCAATTAAGCGACTTCCTGCAGGTCAGTCAGGAATTCCCACAGGGTAAGCATTTAGATTAGGGGCAACTACTAGGGTTAAAACACGTGGCTTAAATTGCTTCCCCTCACCTAGTTGCCGTTTCTTCTCAATTTTGTGATAGCTGAGTGCTGGAAGAACAGAGGAAGCCTAAGTATGTTGGAAGACATTTAGTACTATCATCAAATAAAATCTCATGCAAAACAAAAAATGACTCATTCATGATATTTTGAGTCATTATTATACATTTGCAATTAGTCATAATGGTATTTTTTGCCAGTTTTCTAATTAGCATTACATTAATGGAGCCAGAGCAGTTTCAAGGTTTCCCTTCCTTTTGTTAGTTTTCTAATACCCATAAATACCATTAAGACAAGTTTAGATCCCTAACTTGAACCCCTCTATGCTGCCTGTGGGCTAAAGAAGGCAGGAGTTAGGACAGTGGAGTGAAGCAGATGAGGTCAAAATGCCACTTTTGTTACTAATAAAGGCTTAGCTGAAAGATGAACTTAGTTGGATTTTCCTACCCAGTCACTGGTTGTGCTGGACCAAGGCCTATGCTCTGTGGCTTAAGGAGGGGGTTGGGACTCCAGCTGCCTGGAGAAAATACTAAATAATTGGGAAGTAAATGGGAATATTTGAGGTGAACATGATTTTTTATTCCTCCAAAGTTCTCAAAGTAAGTCACCCCCCAGAGGTCATGGGTGTGACACTACATGAACTGCCTCTGCATGGAAGCCTTTGTCAAGAGCAGAGAAGACGTGTTACCTTTAACTGTGTGAGCAGCTTTTCTGAATATTTTATGTAGTTTATTTGCTTTTTATATACTGATTCAACCACACTGTCTTCCAAAGACTAGATCTCGGATTCTGAGCAGCCATGGACTTTCTGTATTTTCTGTCATCCCCTCTCCTACTCCTGTTTCTAAGTCTGGCCTGTAGGCTCTGGCTCCTTGAGGTCCCCTTCTATATCTGTTTTAAATTAATTATATTAAATCCCATATTTAATCCTGCTCAATAGGATTGTAGCTTGTCATGTGCCGGTCACTTTCTATGCTTGTATATTATCCCCTTTAATCCACCACAAACCTGGGGAGTAGGATTTATTCTTATTTGTAGATGTAGAAGCTAACTGTCAGTGTAATTCATCCAAGCTTAAAGAGAGAGTAATAGTGAAAACAGGATTCAAACCTGTCCCTTTCATGCCAAATATCTACATGGTGGCCAGCGCTGTGAGAAGCTGATAATCCCAAGTCTGTCTTTCTCCAGACTTGGTGGTTTTGAAGAATGGGTATGAACCAGAGAAAATGCAACTACCATGTCCTGTGAAATGAGAACAGTCACCCAAGTCTTTGCTAGAAGAGTGTTGGAAAGAGCGCAGTTGAGCCTTGGGCTCCCTGAAAAGGGAGAGGGAGGTCAGAGAAATGTAATCTGCATTTCTAACATGGGCATCTTAGCCCCGCTCTACCCAGAGAGAGGGAAGGAGCTGGCAGCAGCAGGTCTGTTTTCTAGCTTTGCTGCACACAGAACAGCCCTGGAGCAGAGAGATAGTCAAATGTATGAATAGTTGGTTAGTCTTTTGACCTGTTCTCAATCAGGCACATGTGCACAATTGCTGCCGCCCTACATACCCCTCTCTGCTAAGACATCTCTTCCTCTTCTTCCCTCTTCTTCCTAGTCCAGGAAGCTGGCAAGAGTGGAGTGCGTGGCAGCCAGCACTGCCAAAAACTCTGAGTTGCCTGGTCAATAGGAACTTTGTGGTGGAGGAGAAAGTAAAGAAAATGTGCATTCTATTTTTCTTAGTGAGTGGGCAGCTGTGCCCATGTATCCCTATTTCTTAGGATGCATGTCTTCTTAACCATCACTGTCTGGAACAGAATGCTTTCTTTTACTTTCTTCCTAGGGAAGAAACCGTTTCTTACTTTCTTCTCTGGGAGTACTATGTATGTCCCACCCCAACTTCACCCACCTCCAAAATCATTGGTTGAAATATGAAGACAGCCCGTCATTTAAATCTCATTTGCCTGTAGAGTTACCCAAGAAAGCATCATCAACTTGACCGTACCATGTGCATAGCAACTTGCTTTTTGACTTGAGACACTTGTAATTGTTATAGCTTAGGGATAGTGTGCAGCTCCATTTATCATGATTAATTCTCTTCTTTTCCATTTATCTGGGTAGCTTGTAAGAATAATAATAATAATAAAGTCTCACCCAGAACTAAGGGCAAAAATCTAAGCCTATGCTGAATGAATAACTATGACTTCCAGATGCTGGCAGTGCCCTATTGGTCTGTTGTGTGCTATGGGCCTGAGTCACATCATGAAATTCTAATTACAGAAGGGTGGCAAAGTGGATTTTCAAATATTACTAACTTAGAATTTCCTATAACATACTTAGAAACATACCAGGGGATTCGAATTCAATCCCATCGAGGTGGCATGTACCAATGCCATCTCACTAGTCCCAGTGATCAATTTCTGTTCACAATTGATCGTAATGATAGGACTAAGAACCAAAGGGATCACATAAACAAGAATAGTGTCTGCAAATACTAGCTGATAGAATAAAAAAGGGAGAGAATGATCCAACATGGGAAGTGAGATACACAGCAGACCCATAGAATGGCAGATGTCCTAAACAGCACTCTGGCCTCAGAATCAGCCCTTAAGGCATGCGGATCCGGCTGAAATGCCCATGAGAGTATTTCAGGCATGGAAAGCCAAGACACTCTGGGGAAAAAAAAAACCTAAATGAAAGATCTCCACGAGTGAGATCCCAGTGGAAAGAATGGGTCATCAAAGAAGGAGGTACCTTTCTCTGAAGGGAGGAGAGAACTTCCACTTTGACCATGGCCTTGTCTAAATATGATCAGAGTCAGTGAACTCAGGGGGCTTCCATAGCCTTGGCAGCTCATGACAAGAGCCTAGGGTGATTACTGAGGCCATAAACAAGAGTGTCAATTTGTTAAGTCAACAACAGGAGTCACTGTGCACTTACTCCTCATGTAGGATCTCTGTCCTTAGTGTGCTGTACATTGAGACTTAATGCTATAACTAGTACTCAAACAGTATTTTTCACTTTATGTTTCTGTGTGGGAGCAAACTGTTGAAATCTTTACTTAATGTATGCTAAACTGATCTTCTGTATATAAAGAGAATCAAAAATGAATCTTGATGTGAATGGAAGGGGAGAGGGAGTGGGAAAGGGGAGGGTTGTGGGTGGGAGGGACGTTATGTGGGGGAAGCCATTGTAATCCATATTCTGTACTTTGGAAATTTATTTTCATTAAATAAAAGTTTAAAAAAAAAAGAATTTCCTATAACAGGGTGTCCTATTGCCGAGTCTCTGGTTCATGGCACATGGCTTTTGCAGATTTACTCATTTCTCCTCTTAATACCAAAAAGTAAAATAAACAAGACAGTAAAAAATTCCATTTTCTGCATTTCCCAGGAGACTGTACAGTTAAGCCTTTAGGAAACAGCTTGATTTTAAATTCTATGCATAGATGCATAAGAAGAAACCATGTTTGATTGATTTTTCTCACTCTGTGTCCATCTGCTTTACAAATAAAACTGGAAATTCTGACAAAATTCTACTCCATTGATTTCTTTTATGGTTGGGGGGATGAGGGAGTCTACCAGTCATCTCTTTAAAATTGTGTCTTTTTGTTGTTTGTGGAGTACTTGAGAGTTTGTGTCCTTGAACTGATTCCCACGAATGGACTCATTTATGAACTTCAATAGAAATATGTAACCCACACATCCTTGGGTTTGGCAAGACCATTGAAAAAGTTTCTGTGGGTACACACAATTGTCCGTGGGTTTGGCAAGACCATTGAGAAAGTTTCTATGGGTACACACAGTTGTCCGTGGGTTTGGCAAGACCATTGAGAAAGTTTCTATGGGTACACACAGTTGTCCGTGGGTTTGGCAAGACCATTGAGAAAGTTTCTATGGGTACACACAGTTGTCCGTGGGTTTGGCAAGACCATTGAGAAAGTTTCTATGGGTACACACAATCTTTAGTTAGGAGGCGCTCTAAGTGTCATGTTGTAGATTGAAATAGGCAAGGTAGTTCTGGCTGAGAACAGATAGACCATTGAAGCTGATCAGTGTGGGGAATCTTGGCTTATTTTTAATGTGTTTCCATGTCAATAAAAAAATCATTTGACTCAGTTTTTGTTTTGTAATTGCAAAGAGTTGTTTGTGAGGGGAAAGTGATGAGAGAATACTTTAACTTGCCACAGGATCCTCCCTTTGCCTTTTCTATTCATAGCCTTTGTGCTTAATGAAGTGGTACACTGAGAAATGTTTCACACGTAGTGATCAAAAAATAAGTTCTGATTTATAGCATTTGTCAATTTCTGTGGTGTAAATAATCCCACTGTGGCCAATTTTAAGCCATGAATGTGATGTTCCTGAAAAGGAGTCGAGAAGACATGCTAGCAATAGGCTCTGGTGAACTACTAGGGTTTAACTGAAGTGTGACACCGGCTGAATTATTTTACATGAAGTAACCTCTCACAACAAGTGCATGACTGAAGTGCTGTAACCAATATTAATAGATGAGAATATTGATGCACCAAGAGGCAAATCAACTTCTCCAAGTGACATGGCCAGCACGCGGGATAGTGAAGATGTGCGTGCAGTCTGACTTCATAGTCCATGCTGTCAGCCACAACAGCACTTCACCTTCAGCCTTTGTAGTGGTGTCACCTCTACTACCACAAAATGAGTTGCTGAGTGTGCGGATTATAAAGTAGAAGATTGTTAATATTACTCTCTATATTATGTAAGCTCATCTCTGCAAATTATTTAAGGTAATGGCTAAGAGGAGTCATCAGTTTGGGGCTAAGGTAGTGTCCGTATGGGGAAACATGTCTATCCCAAGATAGAGTGCTCATTTGGAAAGATGGAGGCTGGGGAAAGCCTGTTGACAGATGGTGGTTGACAGAGGTAAGGGTCTGTGAGCAGGCCCTGAGTGACAGCCTAGGCTCCTGGCTGTGAGTCCTTTGTCACCCTATTGGACCTGCTTCGTGGAACACTTCTGTCTGGATTTCTTAGAGGAACACCTCTACTTTCTTGCCCATCTGCCAGATGAGTAGCTTTAAAAAGTGAGGTGTCTCCATCAATTGAGACACGAGCCCAAGGCATGGAAACACACCTGCTCAGCAACCCCTCCTTAGGCTGCTTGATGCAGTTTGGGTCTGTGAGTGTAGAGTTACATGTGTAAGGGTAAATGAGTTTGTAGAGGGATCCTAACTGATTTAGGTGTCATTCTGTTACAAAGAAATATACTTTCACTATTTTTTAACATTCAGTCAATGCCCCTACATTGGTTTCTAAAAGTCATGCAGATGTCTCTTGAAGGAGGTGATTCCTGGCCACCTCTAATTTAGTTCATAAACCATCCCAGTGTTTGTCAAGCACTGTTCCAGTGTTGCGGAGTCAACACAGACAGAAAACAGTAGCGCTTTCCTCCCTCACTACCACCACCCACCACCTCCTGTGCTCCGCTTCATGCCAAAACCGTTCACCAAAAACCTTTGTGTCCAGAACGCACTTCATAGCTAGCCAGCGGGTTTATATTCTGCAGCAACACTAGTACCTTGACGTTGGAATTTAATTTTGGCAAGCACACTCACAGAAAGCCTCGTGGTCATTTCCTCCAACCCAAACTTGCATTTTTTTGGTTTTCCATTTCTCAGTTCTTCTTTACGGACTTCAGCTGCTCCAAAGTGTTCTCCTATTTCATTGTCCAAAGTCAGCTCCAGCCACTTCTGTCTGTAAGGTAAAGACCCATTCACGTGCTTTGACAAATACAAGCCTTCTTCCTCCTCCACTCATTTTTAACAGAAGACAGTGCTGAGAGCTTATTCTTACTGATATGAGATCTGCATCCACGAATGTCCCTCCCAGCCCCCAGGCAGAGCCAGCTTTCTGTTTGGATTCTGGTAACTACTTTATCCTTTCCTTTCACATAGGACAAAAATAATTATGGAATTTCCTCAAATACAGTTTGGTTGTAGGTTAAGTAGTAATGATAGGGCACTTGAAATCATTACTCAATACCATAACTGTGTTCTGTCCTTCAGGAGGTACATCTGGGTTGTAACTTACGTCAATGTTGATTTTTATAGTGACGCTAATCAGCAGAAGGGTGGGTTTTATAGAATAGAGACTGTAGATTTGTCTGGCAACAAGCACTGTGCCCAGGCATTTTTTTTTAACTTTTATTTAATAAATATAAATTTCCAAAGTATGACTTTTGGATTATAGCAGCTTTTTCCCCCCACAACCTCTCTCCCACCTGCAACCATCCCATCTCCCACTCCCTCTCCCATCATTCACATCAAGATTCATTTTCAATTATCTTTATATACAGAAGATCAATTTAGTATATATTAAGTAAAGATTTCAACAGTTTGCACCCACACAGAAACACAGAGTACTGTTTCAGTACTAGTTATACTGTTAATTCGCATAGTACAACACATTAAGGACAGAGATCCTACATGGGGAGTAAGTGCACAGTGACTCCTGTTGTTGATTTAACAATTGACACTCTTATTTATGATGTCAGTAATCACCCGAGGCTCTTGTCATGAGCTGCCAAGGCTATGGAAGCCTCTTGAGTTCACAAACTCCGACCTTATTTAGACAAGGCCATAGTTGCCCAGGGATATTTGAGGGGTGCCCTTTCCCAGGCCTAAGCTGTCTTAAATATGCTCTTGGATAGGTCTCAGTAGCACCCACCAGTTACAGAGTGTTCAGGATTAGCATCCTGCAAACCAGGTTGTTGTGAAAACCAAGTCTTAGACTAAAACTTTTCTCTCATGCAGAATGTTACTCACAAGCACAGTCACATAACTTGTCCTGCAGGCAGAGGAAACCCCAGTTCTGGCTCCCTGTAGTCCCAGAAACATTTTGCAGGGAAGATTCACCTGCTGCAATGTGGCACTATTCCAGTGTCAGGATTCAGTGAACTCTTAGGAAAACAAAAATGGTCAGTGAACTGTTAGGAAACCGAGAACCTGTTGATCCATTGGCTGAGCACGAGGTGTTTAGAGATGAGGCTGCAGTGACAGGGCGCTTTACTTTTTATGCTTTTTTCATGGATGTGCAGGGAATTGTCTCAATCCACCTGTTCGGATACCTCTGATTTCACCAGTGGTCACCCATTTCTAGCATCTGTGATGCTTTTCACTGGTGACAAACTCTTTCAACATTATTAAGCCAATTGTCAAAGCCTCTGGTGTTGATCAGAGCTGAGAACAGCTGAAGGCTTGTGGTTTGTGTTTCTATTAAACTGTGGCCGACTTCCTCCAGAGTATGACTTTTCAGTTATGGAAACTGTGGTTAGATTGTAATTTAACAGTTATGCAGTGCCAACTAGGAGCTGCAGGGAAAGTATCCTTTGTCCCGAGATGTTTAAGATTCCGAATGTTCCTTCAAATTACAGGGCATCATTACTTCTCCCCTCCAAAGAGTGTCTCTTGGATGACAGTTTTCCTTTCTCCATGGCAGGAGATTATAAACAGAATGGACATGAATGGAGACAGTCTGGTTTGGTAGAAATACATCTTGGAATCATTGTAATGGGTTAAGCCTTAGAACTTCCTACATAAATGGATATCCACTTTCCTGGCATGTAAAATTGTTTCCCTAAAAAATGAACTGGAAAAAAAAGGCTTTAAAATGTAGGAAAAAAAATCCCCAGAAACCTCTATGTGGTTCCTTTGTTTTTCATTTATTTCAAATTCAGGGAGGTAAATATTCATGATGTGCAGACCATATAAAAAAGCCCATGAGAGTATTTCAGGCATGGAAAGCCAAGACACTCTGGCAAAAGATCTCTGCGAGTGAGATCCCAGTGGAAAGAACAGGTCTTCAAAGAAGGAGGTACCTTTCTCTGAAGGGAGGAGAGAACCTCCACTTTGACTATGACCTTGTCTAAACAAGATAAGAATCGGAGAACTCAGAGGGCTTCCATAGCCTTGGAAACTCATGACTGGAGCATAGGGAGACTACTGATGCCATAGACAGGAGTGTCAATTGGTAAAGTCAACAACAGGAGTCACTGTGCACTTACTCCTCATGTAGGATCTCTGTCCTTAATGTGCTGTGTATTGAGATTTCATGCTATAACGAGTACTCAAACAATATATTTCACTTTGTGTTTCTATGGGGGTGCAAACTGTTGAAATCTTTACTTAATGTATACTAAACTGATCCTCTGTAAAAAAAAAAAAAAGAGAGAGAGAAAAAGAAATTATCAACTCCCAACTTGACTCTCACTGGGATTAAACATGACAATAGGTCTGATCTGATTTCATCATCATTTAAAAAAAATCATCTATTATTTTTCACTTTATGTTTCTGTGTGGGAGCAAACTGTTGAAATCCTTACTTAATGTATACTAAGCTGATCTTCTGTATATTAAGATAATCGAAAATGAATCTTGATGTGAATGGAAGGGGAGAGGGAGTGGGAAAGGGGAGGGTTGTGGGTGGGAGGGACGGTATGTGGGGGAAGCCATTGTAATCCATAAATCGTACTTTGGAAATTTATATTCATTAAATAAAAGTTAGAAAAAAACAAAAACAAATAAAGCAACTCGACTTCACACTTTTCAAAAAAAAAAAATGTGTGGCAACTTCAAACTCTGCCCATATTAAGTCTGTATTTTTTTCTGATAATTTTGTGTCTCAATTCAGACACACTGATGGCTTGTTCCATTAAGGAAGAAAAAGACAAATAAAGAGAGTGGACAATTAACCTTCCTAACCAACCTGCAAAATAAAATATGCATGAAAACAAACTTTGGTTCTTAATTAGCTAAGGGCAATGGAAAACCAAGATTATGAATGGCCATTTGAAAATTAGGTTTGCAGACACTTCTGAATTTTTACATTGTTCAGGTTAGATGTCAAATCAATATCCCTAATTAGTGTCTCAGACAGCTCAGTGATAAAAATCTTAGTGGAGTTTCTTTGAGGGAGTTAGCTAGTTATGAGTTACTGATTATTGTTGTGTCCTGGGGAACAGACCTCAAATTTTGATGCCCACTGTATATTTTCAATTTATTTGAAAGACAGTGACACACACACACACACACAAACAGACATACACACATATACACACACAGTGAACAAGTAAGAGAGAGCAAGCCTCCGACTGCTGGTGCACTCCCCAAATGCCCACAACTTCTGGGCCGGGCCAAGGCAGAAGCCAGGAGTCAGGAATTCAATCTGAGTTTCCTACACAGGTGACAGGAGCCCAGATACTTGGGCCGTTACTGCTGCCTCCCAGGAATCTGGAATGAGGAGGCATATGTGCGTATTGAACCCAGCATTCTTTGCTGGATATAAGTATATTAACTTGACCTGATGCACAAGATTTGAAAGGTAGATTTGAATGCATGGGTTCCTATCAGTCCTGGTGGATTGCCTTTGCTTGCACTTTCTACGTTTCCAGCTCTTATGTCTTTGAACATATTCCCCCTAGTCTGCATTTGTCTAATTCTCTTCTTCCTCCATCTCTGACCTCTCCAATCTAAGCCATATAATTTATGTCATATTAAGGCTGAGATTTCTTCAACAATAGGGTGGTGGAGTCAGGAAGGAGACTTGGATTTGGATCTAGATCCATTCTGGGCCTTGGTGGTAGGATTAGAAGAACAGATCCAATTGCGACTGCTTGGAAGTTAGTAAGCATGGAAAGTTAACTATAGTACCTAGCAAGGAGGGTTATTTAAGATCATACCAAAGAAACAGGGATTAGGAAGGATACGACCCACCAGCCTTCCTGCTGTATACCAGGGACAGCCACCTTTAATTGATGATGACATCCTTTCCTTGGACCCTAGACATGGCCTTGAAGTTCTTTTCGATATACTATTCTATTCAAACCAATACACTTAAATGAATGGATCATTCTGGTTGGGTAAACAAAAAGCAGACAGATCTAGTGATAGGGAATTACAGAGCCGGCAGCCTCTGGAATAGCAGTCCTGAAGGCTGTAAGCGTGCTTGGAGAAGCTGTCCCGTGAACTGGCCTGGACTGCTCATTCTTTGGAAAGTGACAAGCAAAAGCAAGTCACAAAATGCTTGGTTGGTAAGATGGTGACATGGGAAGGTTGCCAAGATGGGAAACAGGATAGAGTTCCAGAGCCATGCTTTCAAGTGGGAACCAGCACTCAAGAAGCCAGAAGAAAGTCATTTTATCAGGTTTAGGGGGAAAAGTGGAACTTGGCTTAGCTTCAAGGAGAGCTTGATGCTGTTCCCTGGAGTAAGTGACCAGAAGGAGAAAATGATCTTCCCTGTGTACCTAGGACTGTTTGGTGCTTTACAGACTTGATTTTATTTTAGAGGCAGCCCCCATAGTCCTTCCCACCTAAAAGGAAGCTTATTCCCAGCTTGCAGAGGCCTAGTGCCAGGTCAGAGCCAGTACTTGCTACCTGCTCTCTTTTTTTTTAAGATTGATTTATTTATTTTTGAAAGGTATAGGGGCTGGTGCTATGGTGTAGCAGGTTAAGCAGCTGTCTGCAGTGCCGGCTACCTCTCCCTGTAACTCTGACTTTCAAATAAATGAATAAGAATCTGTATTTAAAAAAATAAAGTTACATGGAGAGAGGGAGAAAAGGAGAGGGAGAGGGAGAGAGAGAGATCTCTTCCATCTGCTGGTTCACTGCCCAGATGGCTGCAACAGCCAGCACTAGGCCAGGCCGAATCCAGGGGCTACGATCTTCTTCTGGGTCTCCCATGTGAGTAGCAGTGGCCCAAGTACTTGGGTCATCTTCTGCTGTTTTTCCCAGACCATTAGCAGGGAGCTGGATCAAAAGTTGAGCAGGCAGGACATGAACCAGTGCCCATATGGGATGCCGGCATCACAGGTGGCGGCTTTACGCACTACTCCACAATGCCAGCCCCTACCTGCTCTTCTATTACTTACCTTTTCAAATCCCCAGTTGGATCTTAAGCTCTTGAGGGAAGACACTGGGCCTACTGCTTGTATTTTCCTCAGGATCACACTTGACCTAGGTTCTTGGATACTCATTGATTGCTTCGTCTGCTACTGTGTCTTCCACTTCAGAAGAACCATATTTCAGGGGATTGTCTCTAAAAACAGATTTTTGTGAGGCGAAATCCTGATTGTCCTTGCAGTTGTGTAGTCACTGAACAAGCTGAGAATGACAGTAGGAGGTCAAGTCTAGATCTAAATGTGTTGTAGGTGATTGGACAGAATTCACCCAGTGGGATGTGCCCTGCACGGTACCTCCATGAGAGTAGGAGTCGGGGCTGAAAATGCAGAAATCTGTGAAAGGAAACAGCACAAAGTTCTGATAGCCTCTCTGGGATGGGCTTCAAGAGTCCTGGGACGTATACCCCTCGACCCCGTGCTCACTCAGCATACCCTTCATGTTGTCTGACATTCTGACCCTGCCTTCCTCTGCCTTTAAGTTAAGTGCTTGAAGTTGTAAAAATACAGTCCTTGTTGGTTCTCTGTTAAGCAAAATAAAAATGATGACACTCTTTCTCTAAGGGCTATCAGTTTTTTTTTTTTTTTTTGACAGGTAGAGTTATAGACAGAGAGAGACAGACAGACAGACAGAAAGGTCTTCCTTTTCCGTTGGTTCACCCCCCAAATGGCCACCACGGCCGGCACTGCGCTGATCCGAAGCCAGGAGCCAGGTGCTTCTCCTGGTCTCCCATGTGGGTGCAGGGCCCAAGGACTTGGGCCATCCTCCACTGCCCTCCCGGGCTACAGCAGAGAGCTGGAGTAGAAGAGGAGCAACTGGGACAGAATCTGGCGCCCAACTGGGTCTAGAATTCGGGGTGCTGGTGCTGCAGGCGGAGGATTAGCCAAGTGAGCCGCGGTGCCAGCCTTAAGGGCTATCAGGTTGAGCTTGGTGTTGCAAAAATAATTTGGGAGGAAAATTGTGTCCGGATTAAAATGATTACCCCATACAAAGGCAGGCGCAGTCCCTATTGCCCAACTGGGGCTACTTCCTTCAAGTACTCCTGCTGGACGCTGAGACACTCAAGTGAAATAACATGTGCTTGGGAGCTAGCTCCTTCAATTCTGCCACTTATTTGGACAAGATAATAAACACCTCTGATTCATGTTTTTGCTTCCTCTGCAGTGAAGATCACAAAACCTATATATATACACGATATTTATAAGAACATAGGAGAATACTCATGAACTGCATAGCATGTATTAGATGCCTGATAATAGTGTGGATGTTATTACCAGGGTTTTCATTAGTTTTTGAAAAGTAGCAGATGAGCCCATTTTTATCTTTTTTTCATCTCACTTTTCCTTGATCCAATAAAGTCCAACCAAGCAACCAAGTACAAAGTCATTGTAATGCCCTGCCTTTCTGTATCTTTAGTCGTTGGCTATGGATGTATCTACCATTTACTCATCACTAACGTAGCATGTACCATATGTGTGTGCAAATGCAAATACTGAGGCAATGGCTTACAGGAGCCGGAACATTTTACCCAAGTGCTCAGGGAGTTTAGTTGGTTGACAAGGGAAAGGTGAATCTTTGATCTATAATGCTGTCAAAGGAGGATGGCCCAGGTGCTTGGGCCCTGCACCCCATGGGAGACCAGGAAAAGCACCTGGCTCCTGGCTCCTGGCTCCTGCCATCGGATCAGCGCGGTGCGCCGGCCGCAGCACGCCGGCTGCGGTGGCCATTGGAGGGTGAACCAACGGCAAAAGGAAGACCTTTCTCTCTGTCTGTCTCTCTCACTGTCCACTCTGCCTGTCAAAAAAATAAATAAATAAAAAAATAAATAAAAATAAAAAAATAAAAAAATAAAAGAAGCAAACCCACATCTTGAAAGGTGTATGAATTCCAAAGTACATATATGGAGGCCATCTCTTTATTGCAGGCCCATCCCTGGCACGTTCTTCAACAGCTCAGTTTGGAATATTTGTTCCAGCTCTCAGATATTTCTCAATCCCAAGTGATATTTGTCAGCCATCTCTCATGTCTCTTATATGACATGACATGATGTGACAAATCAAAGTGAGATGTACTGAAGCAATCTTAACCCAACAGGGTCTTGGCTCAACTTTTTATTTTAAAGAAAAATATAAATTCATCATAAGAGAGAGCCTGCTGTGCTGTGTGTGTGTGTGTGGCCCTGGTCACTATAGAACTGTTTAGTATTCTACAAAAATATTTTTACAAGTTTAGTTCCAGTTACTATAATCATGACAATAATTTTTCACACCCTGGCACCTATTGAATTAGCAATGAAGATTTTTTTTCTTGAGCCATTATTCAAATGGATTCCATCTGCATTCAAATTAATTTCAAGATCATAGAAATTAACATTGGGAAAGGTACATTAAATCACCTCATCCATTTCTTTGCTAGGGGAAAATTGATCACTATATCATAATCCCTAGTGTTTTGTCCAGTATGTTTTAAATATCTTGAGTAAGTGTTACTTTGGTTCTGGGTGGTCATCTTGTCAAATTCCAGGGGAAATTCTTTTTCGCAGCCTCCTGGAATATAGATGGATTTTCTGATGCAGTGCAATTAGCCAGTGTGGAGAGTCTGTAGGAATCGGGCAATGAACTTTCCAGAAGAGTGTATGTGTGTGTAACAGGTATGTGTGCATTGATAGGGCTGGGTGAGATATGGAGAGACAGACAGAAGGAAGGCAACTTAAGAATGCTGTGTTTGATTATATTTGAGACTTGACCACTGTTTGCTTTCATTTTGTAATACTATGAGTGGCCTAGGGAGCAGAATGGGGGAAGTAGGCATAGTTACTAAAGTAAGGGGGGCGGGGGAGTGGGCGGGGGAGTGGCCGGTGTCATGGCACAGTAAGGTTAATCCTCTGCCTGAGGCGCTGGCATCCCAAATGGGTGCCAGTTCTAGTTCTGGCTGCCCCTCTTCCAGTCAAGCTCTCTGCTATGACCTGGGAAAGTGGAAGATGGCCCAAGTGCTTGGGCCCCTGCACCCGCATGAGAGACTGGGAGGAAGTACCTGGCTCCTGGCTTCGGATCGGCACAGCGTCAGCTGTAGTGGCCATCTGGGGAGTGAACCAATGGAAGGAAGACCTCTCTCTCTCTCTCTCCCTCTCACTGTCTGTAACCCTACCTCTCGTTTTCACTGTCTGTAACACTGCTCTCAAATAAATAAATAAAGTCTTTTTAAAAAATAAAGTAAGGGAGGAGCACTGAAAAATGTGGGTGGGTTTGATGCCAATTTGGGTTGTAATCATGAAATTTTTATGAGATCAAATAGTTAGAAGCCAACTGAAAAATTCTGCAACTTAAGATTATTTTTAATTTTTCATACATATGGATAGTTTGTTATGGATCTAAAATAGAACTTCAGAGTCTAGACATTCTAATATTATTTTTCTTTTTTAATCAGTTGCAGCCTTCCTGTTAGATATATAGATAGCTAGATAGAATAGGCACCTATATTCATATCAAGTTCCAGTAGCAAAATATTGTTGATATAGTGAACCTTTCCTTGATTATTGTCTTATTTAACTGAAGTGTTCTCAGTTTTCTTATTTATAAAATGAGGTAAAGTAGAAAGGCCAAATGAAACACTCCATAAATGTTAGGGCACAGAAATTGTGTGATTAAAACAAATTGCATGATGAACAACATGTTCTTTATTAAAACTAGACAAGTTTCATAGAGGTCAGAGAAGGATTGATTCCCTAGAAGTGACATGGAAATCACCAGGTTTTTTTCTTTGAGACTCTCATGGAATACGAAGGATCACACAGGTCTTGAAATCCATTCACCGTGTGTTGTGCTCCTTGAATTCCCACTTTAACTTCTGAGATGAGTATTTGTGCAGCTCCTGCCTGAATACTTTCTGTGAAGGAAAAATCATTAGCACTCAGGTCTTCAGTAATAATGGTTTGATGGTTCTCATTTCCAGTGAGATCCAAACTCAGCCTCCTGTACACTTCAACCAGTGCGTCCTAGACTTAAAAGCCATCTAGGACTAATCTAATCTCTTATAACAGTGCCTCACACATCTGAACACAAGTTGTCTTTGCTCCTTTTCTCAACCCTTGGAGCACTCCACCTCCAGGTTTTTTTTTTTTTTTTTTTTTAATCTAATTCACTCTCTCAGACACCACTGCTTTCTCCCCTTGGTTGTACGTGACTGACTGTCCTAAGTGGCTGCCCCAGGCAAACTCATTTTTTGGTGTTTCTGAAATACATTCCTTCCATGCTTGGGACGTAGCAGAGTAACAATCCATATTTGCTAAGTGGATGAGCTTATTCCAGCCAATCACATACAATATCTATCTAATATTATAAACCTCTGTCTAGAAAAAACGTCCCTTTCATACCCCCCGGATAATTTTCTTCTACAGTCTCAGTCATTAGAAGAAAAGATGAGACTGTCATTGCTTCCACAATGATCCATCCTTTTTGGTAAGCCAGAAACACAGCAAGAATTATGTCAAGCCTTCTAGTCCTCCAAAGAAGAGACCAGCTTGCCTCGAATTAAGAACTCGGTCTCTGCTAGCTGGAATGTGTTGGGTCTACGTTGTGCCAAGACTTCAGAGAGCTCCTTTAATCCCTGCGATGACATAGCATAGGTCATAGGCACCGATGTGACAGTATTTCTCAGGTCACTGCTCATATTTGTGAAGTCCTTGTGCTAAGTAGGAAAGCAGATGAGCCCCCAGGAAGCTCCCCTACCCTCTTAGGCAGCCCCTCCCTTCACCAGGCATCTTTGTGGGCTCACCCTCTTGGACAAGCAGGTGACTAACAACCAGAACACTCTTGGAAAAGCTTGTTGGCTGAAGAATGATGTTTTAATAATAAACACATTAAATGCCAATACGTTATTTTGTGGAAAATTTGGCCCCGCCTGTAAATCAAGGCTGCTTTGCTTGGTCACGTACAGTCTTACATAGATAAATATTAACAAAGCCATCAAGGGTGAATAAGGCTAGTAACTTGAAACTGGACTGTTTGTGGCTCCTGATGCCTTCATGTTCACTGACTGTGGCATCACTAACCTTGACTTTTCAGTTAAGTGGTGCTGTGCAGACAGAAGGTGGAGGAACCACCCCAGCGGGTTGCCTGCTGCCTGATGGTCCCCGCTCTCCAGCCCAGATATTTGTGTGATGATGAAAAGCTGAGCCCACAAAGAAGTAGAGGGGATGGGATGAAAGCGTGAACGCATCCCCCCTGGGGAGGCCAAATGTTAGATCAATGCTGTCTTCCAGCCACTGCAGTAACTGCGGAGAATGAGATGTTAATTTATGTGCAGTGGCATCAGGAGCCTGGGAAGCCTAATCTGTCTGATCCTCAAGCCCACATAGCTGCCTCTCTGTAACCTTTGGGCTCCCGCAGATGCAAACCTCTCCACTGGGATGGCCACCTAGGGGATCTGTGGACCAGGCTCCTGCTCTTCCTTTTCTGTCCCTGCTGCTGTGTCTTCTTCCTTGCAAGTCTCAGGTGCCCTGGTGGTAGCACAGTAAGGAAAACCTTGCATCCACATGGGACAATCAGTGACTGCCTGAAAATGTTTTACTACAACCTGCAGGTAAACAATGAAAATGCAATAGGTTTATTTTATATGGTTTTGAAGAGACTGTTAGGAACCGTGGAAAATAGCACCCAGCTTTTCAGTCCTGGAAAGTTGACCTTCCAGTGTGTTTATGATTTTCCCCACCTCCCCCTTCCCATAGAAAAGCCCACAATCTATCTTTTTGGGGGATAGAAGGAAGGTGGGTTGGGGAAGAGGTAAAGGGACCATCACAAAAATCCAGAATTCATGCCCAAGAAATATGAATCATTGGAAGTGCTTACATGGAAATTGGCCTGGTTACAGATGACAAACACATTTGTTGATTTAAAATGAAATGTTCCCAGAAGCACACAGGCTTTAATTGTTCCAATCCCAGAGCTTTAATGAACCCAGGAATAAGCCATGTTTTGTAGTATCTTTGTGGCAGGTGGCCTGGACGACAACAAAGCTCTGTTTAATAAAATTACCTCTCTAGATGTCATGAGAAGACTCAAGGAGCAGGGCTTTGCACTGCATTGCAAGTGGAGTATGCCAAAGGTAAGTTCCACCTGCTCTTAGTTTGTATTCTGTCATGTGTAGGACATCCTGTAGGGTTTAGTTATGTGCTTGACCTCAGTGAAGTTCTCTGTCCAGTTTTCTGATTTTTCTCCTCATCTCTCCCATGTTTCTTACTCAGGGGTGCATGGAGGAAAGATGACATGATTGGAGTTTGAAGAGGAGGGCAGAGGGCAAGTGGAAAGCTAATGACATGTGGAAGGGTCAGACTGGGTGAGGGGGCCTATCTGGTGGACCTCCTAGCTGATGACTCTTGCCCTCATGTGACTGTGTAGAAAAATATGATAGCTCTGGGTCCTGGGGAGAGATTTGTGCCGTCGTTTCCAAGGTTGGCTGGTTCTTGAAGTCAATCCACATGCTTCACTGGTTCACAGAATCAAGATGCAAGTGTCCAGTCTCCAGGGGTGTCTCTGCATTGTGTTCAAATTCATATTCACTAATTCCATTTATAGACCACCTCTCAGTAGGAATCATCTTTGAGAATACTGCATCCGTTTTACTTTACACTCACTCGTCTTCTTGGTAAGGTGCTTCATGCAGTGAAAACAGTTCTGGATTGCAAGTGGTGCAGCCCACTGGCTTTACCTTAAGTGCAGGCTTCAGCTAGGACTGGTCCATCAATGAAAGCTGGACACTGTGCGTTCCACTTTCACTCTCACTTCCTCTCTCTATATCTCTCCATGTTGGCTCTTTTTTCTTTAAGATTTATTTTATTTGAAAGGTAGAGTGACAGAGGGAGAGAAACAGAAAAAGAGATCCTCCATCCACTGGTTCACTCCCCAAATGGCCACAATAGCCAAGACGGGCCAGGCTAATGCCAAGAGCCTGGAACAACATCCGACTCTCCCATGTGGGTGGCAGGGACCCAACTACTTGGGCCATCCTGTGCTGCTTTCCCAGGTGCATTAGCAGAGAGCTGGGTCAGAAGCATAGCAGCTGGGACTCCAACTGGTGATCTGATAGAAGATGACAACCTTATAGGCTGTGGCTTAACCTGCTGTGCTACTGTGCTGCAGTGCTGGACACCACGTGGTCTCTGATCTCATGGGCTTACCTTTTGCCACTCTGGTCTCCATACCTTGCTGTCACCAGGCTACATGACGTGGCTTATCCCTGCATTCAGTGCTGTTTTAAAAGCAGGCAAAGAAATCTTTGTTCTTAAGGAGCTTACATCCTAGTTGGAGAGAGAGAGAGACAGTTAAAAAGATGCACATACATGTATGTATGTATATAGGGGAATGCAGGAGGCCGGGTAGAGCCTGTGATACTGTGCTGTTGCTCCTGCTATGCTGAAGAGCTCTACCAAGTGCCTGCCACACTTGTTTCTGAGTAGCCAAAGCCTGAACTTCTTTATCCTTCTTGGATTCATTTACTCATATTTGTTATTTATTGATATGAGCTTTTTGAAATATTATTGGCATGTAAAACTGTGTGTTTTTATATGCATATATATATCTTGTGAAATGATTACCATATCCCAGTTAGTTAACATATCTATAACATCTGGATAGTTAGTATTTGTGTGTGTGGCAAGATTTAAGATCTACCCTTTTAGCAAATTTCAGGTATAAAATGCAGTATTTTAAATATATACTTTGATTTTTAACTGACATAATTATACATATTTACATGCGTAAAGAGTAATGATCAGATCAGGGTGATTGGCATATCTATCATCTTAATCATTTATTATTACTTTGTTTTGGAAACATTCGACATCCTTTCCACTAGCTTTTTTGAAATACACAATGAACTCTTGTGAAAATGACCCAGCTGTTTTATTTTAAACTTTCATCCTTGTGCTGTATGTTTTACCTGCAAAACATTGTCATCCTAACAAAAACTTTGTACTCTTTGACCAACATCACCCAATTTCTCCCCATCCTCTAGTCCCTAGCAATTATTCTGCCTTCTACGTCTGTGAGTTTAACCATACGTGTAAGTGAAATCACACAGAGTTTTTCATTCTGTCTTATTTCAGTCAGCATAATGTCTTGCAGCTCCAGGTCTGTCCATGTTGTCACAAATGGTGAGATTTCCTTTTGTAAATAAAGTCAGAATAATGCTGTGCTCTGTGTGTGTGTGTGTCTGTGTGTATGTATGTCTGCACATTTTCTTTTTTTTTTTTTTTGGAAGATTTATTTTATTTATTTGAAAGTTACAGAGAGAGGTAGAGAGAGAGAGAGAGGTTTTCCATTCTCTGGTTCACTCCCCAGATGGCTACATCGATCAGAGCTGTGCCAATCTGAAGCCAGGAGCCAGGTGCTTCCTCCCGGTCCCCACGTGGGTGCAGGTACCCAAGAACTTGGGCCATCTTCTACTGCTTTCCCAGGCCATAGCAGAGAGGTGGATCAGAAGAGGAGCAGCCAGGACTCAAACCGTGCCCATATGGGATGCCAGCGCTTCAGGCCAGGGCTTTAATCCACTGCACTGCAGCGCCAGCCCCCACATTTTCTTTTTTATTCATCTGTTGAAGGACATTTAGATTTTCCCCCATATCTTGGCTATTGTGCATGATGCTGCCATGAACTTGGGAGGGCAGATATCTCATATACTGATTTAAGTTCCTTTGGACATTTACCCAGAAGTGGGGTTGTTGGACCATATAATGGTTCTATTTTTTATTTTTTTGAGGAACCTCTGTACTGTTTTCTGTAATGGCTACACTCTTTTACATTCCCATCAACAGTATGTAAGATTTTCCCTTTTCCCACATCCTTATCAATATGTGTTTCCTTTTGTCTTTTTGATATTGCCATTTTGGGTGTGAGGGGGTATCTCATGTTTTTGATTTACATTTTCCTGATGAGTATAGTTATGAAGCACTTTTTACATGCCTGTTAGCCTTCTTTTTTTTTTTTTCCTTTAGGGAAACATGTATTTAGGTCCTTTGCCCATTCAAAAATGGAATTATTTGTGTTTTTTGATTTTGAGTTGTATGAGGTCTTTATATATTTTGAATATTAACTTCTTCTCAGATATATGGCTTCCAGTATTTTTTCCCCATTCCGTGGGGTGCCTCTCCATTTTGTTATTTTCTTTGCTGTACTGACCCTCATCAGTTTGATATAATCCTACTTGTTTATTCTTGCTTTTGTTATCTGTGTTTTTGATGTCATATTAAAAATTATTGCCTAGATCAATGCCAGATATGTTTTCCCCTGTGTTTTCTTCTAGGAATTTGGTTTCAGGTCTTCTATCTATGTCTTTAATCCATTTTGAGCTGATTTTATGCATGGTGTGAGGCAGCGGGCCAGTGTTTTTTTTTTTTCTTTTGCATGTGAATATCCAGTTTGCCCAGCACCATTTGTTGAAGAGACTTCCATTTTCCCAGCATGCATTCTTGGCACCCTTGTCAAAGAATGAAGAAACTCTACGTGTTTACTTCTGGGTTCTCTCTCCTATTCCATTGGTCTGTGTGTCCATTTTATGCTAGTGTCATACTGTTTGGATTATTGTCACTTTGCAATTTGAAGTCAGGAAGTATGATGCTGATGGCTTTGTTCTTACTAATTATTGCTTTGGCTATACAGGTCTTTTGTGGTTCTAATATCCTTCATAGAGTTCTGTCACTTACCCCCATAGAAATGGGAGGAAGGGAGAAATTTTGCTGCAAACAGAGAACTGCTTCAGGAACACCACAGAAATAGACTGAATACAGTCATCCAAAAACCTGGGCGTTGCCTTCATCTGAGCCCAGGTGTTTGACGTGGGTTGATTGAACTAATTAATGATAACACTGAAATATTATGCTCATTACTACTCACTTCCAAATGGATGAGTATTGCACATAGACAGTGCTTTGCTATTTAAATAGAATGTTCTCATACACACAACCTCATTTCAGGCTCACAGCAGTCTTGCGAGGCAGGTGGAGCAGATAGCATCTTGCCCATGGCACTCTCAAGCCCATGCGTTTAGATCCTTCTGTGTCTCCCTGAGAAAGTAACCAAAGTTCACAAATCCCATTTCTCCATCTCTAACGTGGAGATATTAATGTTTACTTTGCACAGTTCTGATAAGGTTTTCATGGAAAAAAAAATGTAGGTAAGTTCTCTACACAGTGCCTGACACGTCTTGGGAATGCTAAATGACAGTCCCGTTGTTATTTGCAGTTGAGGAAACTGAAGCTCACAGGGCCGCAGGCTGCCTGCTGTAGGCTGGGTGCTTGCCTGTCCTCCCACCCCACTTCAAATTTGTGTCTTCAGAGCCCTAGGCTCCAGTGCGATACTATTTGGAGGTGGGGCCTTTGGGAGGCAATTAGGTTTAGATGCGATTCTGAGGGGGGAGCCCCTGAAAGGGCATTCGTGCCCTTAGAAGAAGAGAAAGAGACCAGAGCAAGGAAATGGCAAGGAGGAGGTCATCTGCAGACCACAGTGAGGTCCATGACCCGGCACCAAATCTGCCAGCACCTTCAGCTTAGAATTCCCAGCCTCCGGAACTCTGAGCAGTGATGTGGTGTGACCCACTCAATCTATGGTGTTCTTGTTGCAGTAACCCGATTACACTAAGACGCTGCCCAGGGCCATTGGTGATGGTAAGACTCTGTCACTTTTCCCACTGCAACCCCAAGTTCCTGTGACTCTGCTGTGTTATTGTTAGGAAGCTGTGGGTTACCCACACGAAGTTTCAGACTCGCGGTATTATCATCCCATGGCAATGTGAAAGTTTGTCAGATGACTGATGCGATTGATCTTGGGACGTGGTACTGATTTCAGGGGGAATGAAATCTGCAGTCAGAGACAAATAGTTTTTGGGGACCTGGGTGGTTTTCAGGTCCTGAAGCGTCCTACCAGGGCAGAGTGAGAAAGCCTTGGGGTGCTGGCAGATGAGTCAAGTGCTCCTGCTGCCTTTTTAAAATTTTTTTAATGAATTTTTTTAATTTATTTAACAGAGTTAGACAGTGAGGGATAGAGACAGAGAGAAAGGTCTTCCTTCCGTTGGTTCACCCCCAAATGGCCGCCACGGCCGGAGCTATGCTGATCCAAAGCCAGGAGGCAGGTGCTTCTTCCTGGTTTCCCACATGGGTGCAGGCGCTCAAGCACTTGGGCCATCCTCCACTGCACTCCCGGGCCACAGCAGAGAGCTGGACTGGAAGAGGAGCAGCCGGGACTAGAACCAGCGCCCATATGGGATGCCGGCACCACAGGTGGAGGATTAACCAAGTGAGCCATGGCGCCGACCCCCCTGCTGCCTTTTTAATGCAATAGGGACTTTATTTACCTAATCCCAGGGATCTTCTAAAAATATTTATTCATTTGAAAGATGGAGTGAAAGAGAGGAAGATAGGGAGGGAAGAAGGGAGAGGGAGAGAGAGAGAGAGAATCTTTCATCTGCTGTTTCATTCCCCAAATGCTCACAATAGCCAGATGTAGGCCAACCCAAGCCAGAAATCCATCTGGCAGGGGCCTAAGTGCCATCATCTTTTACCTCCCAGGTGCTTTAGCAGAAAGCTGTATTGGAAGCAGAGCAGCCAGGACCCCAACCAGCACATCACACAGGATGTGGGCATCAGAGTTAGTGGCTTAACTTGCTGCATCATAATGCTTGTCCCCCGCCCCCTGCCCCAAGGGTGTTGTTTTAAGTGATAGTATTTTCCACCCTGAGGTACCATGATGAATCATTTCTTGCATTCGTGCAAATGATTGACATATTCCTTGGACTCCTCCCTGACAGAATTGTTGGGGTAAATACATAGCTTGCACATAGTACTGAGAAGAGCTTACAAACAATTGCAACACCCACTGGCCTTTGTCTACCTTCAAGCACAACTACTTTTTTTTTTTTTTTTAAGATTTATTTATTTATTTGAGAGGCAGAGAGAGAGCGATGGTGGGGGAGGGGGCTGATTCACTCCCCAAATGGCCGCAGCAGCTGGAGCAGGGCCGATCCGAAGCCAGGAGCCAGGAGCTACTTCCAGGTCTCCCACATGGATGCAGGGGCCCAACAATTTGGATCTTCTTCCACTGCTTTCCCAAGTGCATTAACAGGGAGCTGGATGAAAAGTGAAGCAGCTGGGACTTGAACCCGTGCCCATATAGGATGCTGGTGCTGCAGGTGGCGGTTTTACCTACTGTGCCACAGCGACACATTACTTTTTAAATAAAAAGTAAAAAAAAGTTTTCCCTGTTTACTAGCTTTAAGATCTGGAGGATGTGGCCTAACCTTGATCTACTTGATCTGTCTACTTGATCCAGGCACTAATCAGGGTTCCAGGGGTCCCAAGTGGTATCTTAACCACCAAGCTAAACACTAGCCCTGACAACTGGTAGAGTTCATCATGGCCCAAGTTAGAAACACGTAAGCTGATCACTGGGTTGGTGATTTATTTTGTTCCAACTTAAAATATAAACAAAACACTTATGGAGTCTCTCTGTGCATCACCTTCTCTGATGGAAGTGTGTGACACAGGACAGATTTCATCTTAGTGTCAAACCGAAGAGGTAGACAGGCACAAAGTCTGATCATTCCCGTCCCTTCCTCTTCAATCCCCCTAGTCCTAATTTCTCCAGAAGTCCACTAGAATGGACACTGCAGAACTTGAATAGGCCTTGCAGTAGTCAAGGCTTCGATGTGCTGGGCTGGTGCTGTGTGCTCTGTGCTAACATTGGCTACAGAGACATAGTTGTTCGAGTGGGGCTCCGCGTCAGTTGGGTCTGAATGGGGATGGAGTTAACCCTCTCGTATCTTACTATAGGCCTAAGACAGAAGCATTTAGTCGTCAATTGCTAGTCAGTTCCAGTGGTGAGAAAATGCTAAGGACCAGGTCACCAAGGAGAGTCATTCATTTATGTATCTAATCCAGAACTTTCCAAAGTAAGCTCCCGATACCCAGCACAGCACCTTTGGTGAGCATTTCCTGTTGAAGGGATGAATGAGCAAGTAAGTGGAGGATAAACACTGTGCTGTGGAGCAGGTAAGAGACTGCTCAGAGAAGTTTCCAAGTGGAGGAGCTGTGGAAGAGGAGACTTGCCAGATGAGTAGGTATTTATGACGACATCAAGAAGTGTCTGACAGCCTGCAATGCTGGAATCCCCTCTGGGTGCCAGTTAATGTCCTGGCTGCTCTACTTCTGATCTAGCTCTCTGCTAATGACATGGGAAGGCAGCAGAAGATGGCCCAAGTGCTTGGGCTCCTGCCAACCATGTGGGGGATTTGTAAGAAGCTCCTGGCTTCAGCCAGGTCCAGCCTTGGCCATTGTGGTCATCTAGCGGGAGAACCAGCAGATGGAGAATCTTTCCCTCTCTCATTCTCTCTGTTAACTCTGTCTTTCAAATACATAAATAATTCTTCAATAAAACAAAAGTGGGGGCCGGCGCCATGGCTCACTTGGTTAATCCTCTGCCTGCAGCGCCAGCATCCCATATGGGCACTGGGGTCTAGTCCTGGTTGCTCCTCTTCCAGTCCAGCTCTCTGCTGTGGCCCGGGAAGGCAGTGAAGGATGGCCTGAGTGCTTGGGCTCCTGCACCCACATGGGAAACCAGGAGGAAGTACCTGGCTCCTGGCTTTGGATTGGCGTAGCTCTGGCCATAGCGGCCATTTGGGGGGTGAACCAATGGAAGGAAGACCTTTCTCTCTGTGTCTCTCTCTCACTGTCTATCTGTCAAAAAAAGAAAATAAAAAAGAAAAGAAGTGTCCAAGGCTCCTCCTGAGTCCTCACCGTGGGAGGACTGCACAGAGGGTGCAGAACAGGAGGTACTGGCAATACAGGAATAGAGCTGGAAATGAGAAGAAGTTAGCTTCATCTTCTTTGAATTTCCTGTTTAATAATTCCCAGCACTAACTGTGTAATCAGCACTATTCTATGTGCTTTGTAAATCCATTCTCAAAAAATGGTGGGAAACTGAGATTCGAAGGAGTTCAATAACTTACCCAGGTCACATGGTGACCTGCAGGTGGAGCCAGGGGCCACCACAGACAGTACAGCTGCAAGGCCGGCTTTCTTAATGCCTCCCCGTGGCAGTGCTTGTTGGTGATGGGAGACTTTGACTTTCAGAGCAGGGCAGGCACAACCCGATGGGGACTCCTGGGGGCTGTCTCCATACCGGGGCATGCAGGCTTCTTCCACCCACACAGACAGACAGGTGCTTTGCACTGGGATAACACAGTGGCCTAAGGAAGGTGACAAAGATTCTTCTCACCCTTTCCTGACTTTGCTGATGTGTGTACAAAGGAGGACAGAGCAGAGAGAGGGTCTGTACATGGGGTGGAGGGAGGACTGTAGTTCAGGGTTTTGGGAATTTATCTGTCTCTTTGTTCCCAGGGGGCGGGTGATTGCTGGTCCCATGCGCCTGGCGCTGCCCGACTGGGGCTTTTGCTCTCTGTTGCTTTAGATGCGATCAGAGTCTTCAGATCATTCCTGAATTGGGGATGAGCAGAGTCAGTGCAGGGCAGACATAATTTGAAGATGTCTTCCCTGAATTGCCTCAGCCAAATCTTGGTGGGCCTATTCAGAAAGTTTTAGGAGATGTATAAGCTGTATATACATCAGTCAAGAGTTAGTCTATTTCCAACATTTCTGGAGAGAGAGGTAAGCAGTCACTATGTTTAGGTGGTGGAGTGACCACCGGTTTTCCTGATCAACTTTTGCAAATGGCGTTCTCCTGGTGTTGTCTGTCTGTCAGTGGATGTAACGCCTGTGATGGCATTGGGCCATTTTCCCCAGAAGGCCCATGTGGATGAGATTCCTGAGACGAGCTAAGTGGTGGAGCAGCAGTCATTCAGTGTGCTGGGTTCCGCTGATCGAATGACTTTGGGTGAAAACAGCATGCAGCTATTGTTTCCAATAGATTTAGCTTCTCACCTGCCTTTCCCGACTGGTCCCTGTGGCGACTGTGCTTTGGCTTCTGGACCCAGGAGCTCAAGCACATTTCTCTCTCCCTAAAAGCAGTGTCATTTCCAGAGGGCAATGTGTGCTAGAAGCCTGTTCCCAGAGTCACTTTGTCAGGAGGGGGGGAGATAGTAAGAGACTTGGGAACAAACAAAGACATCCTTGACACTGGCGATTTATCTTGCTCCCTGCAACATGCCCCTTGGTTTGATAGCTGCACGGGCTGGCTGGGATTATTTATCTTGAGCTCCCAGGCTTTCTGCAAGGTGCTCTTGGCAGGCTCCCTTCCTGTTCCTTCCCTGCCTGGCCAGGCTCCTCTGCTCACTCGTCCACGTCAGAAGGCCGTCAGCCAGCGCTGTCCTGGGGATTAGAGGGCAAGGCGAGGGCCTACAAATATCTGAGGAGAGATGATCTCTTTTGAAGCAGGACTTTATCTGCTTTCTTTTTTCCTATCAGTGAAGCCCCAGGGAGCAGACACCTGGGAGAGTATCTGGCAGGTGCAAGGAGTAGCATACTGCGCCTCTCTCCAGCTGTGCATCTCCTCCAAGCGAGCCGGGTTTCACATTTTGCCTTCTCTAAAGAAAGGCATCCTTTATGCGGCCTTCTGCTCAGGCTTGTTCCAGGTGATGATCCCGTGGGACTGTTGCAGGGGCCTTGGGCACCAGCCCCCCTCCCCTTGCGCCTAAGGAAAGACTGCCCTCTACGCCTGACTTCTCCTGATGGAGTCCTGCTGCCTGTGTGCGTGTTCAGTGCAGGCTGGACCTTTACGTACTGTACCTTGCCTGGTTTCCCATCTTAGACTGTGCAGTGTGAAGTTGGAGCGGGAGTTGTTCAGGGGGCCTCTGGGTACTGGCTCTGATGTCTTTCCCCAGTGCACTCTATACTCTGTCTCACACATGCTGCCTCAAAGGACAATGTGGCCAGATTCTTGCAGGTTTTCTTGTTGGCAAGAGACGGCTGTTGTTTTCCAAAGGAAAGAGTTTAAAAAAGGGACTGTTCTCAGCAGTGCTGGTGAATTAAAGAACCAACCAGGGACACGCGGCAGCAGGACTGGGCAGAAGCAGGAACAGAGCAGGCGATGCCTCGAGAGGGTGGAGAGGGCCATCCGCCATCCTCCATCGCTTCACTCCCACTCCTCCTCGTGGCCACAGCTGACTGGGAGCCAGGGCAGGAGGCGAGGAGACACAGTGATGGGTCTGCAGAGGTCGCACTTCCAGGGCACAGAGCTAGCCAGGGGAAGGTAGAAAGTTTGGGGCTGATGGGCTGGCATGCAGTGGCGAGGGGCAAGTGGGAAATAGCACAGAAATGCTGATTTGTTGTTTGACGAACCCTTTGGGCAGTCTGGAACGCCTACCGATTCGTTTTCAAAATAATGTTTCCAAACACAGACATAAGCACGTAGGATTACAAAGGACACAATTAAGAGTAAAATACAGTTATCAAAATACCAAGAAGACTAAATTGTGGTACTTTAGTATAGATGATTGTGTTTTTTTTTTTTTTTTAACACATGAAGCCATAAAATCTAGGAGCAAATCTAACAATGACCAAACCTTATAAATGATAACTGTGAATGCCGCTTTAACGTACTTGCCGTGGCTGAATTGTCCATGAAAATATCTAGCATTTTTATTGGTGATCAAGTCTTTAATGTTTCTACTACTGCTATGTCTTGTTGCCTACATGGGTAGCTGAAGAAAATGCTAAATATCAGTTATAGTTGAGTGATGTAGATAAAGATATAATTCTGTGCCCCCCTCTATCTAATTTCAAGGACTTCTGACTTCCATCCAAGAACGCCCTATCTAGGGGCTTGGAAAAACCCAGCCTGGGAACTCTGGCCTTGAAGAGAAGCGCAGGGATTGTTACAGGCTGTTGCAGCGGTGATGGGAGCCTGAGCACTCGGAGGCAGCAGCATAGCTGGAATCCAGCTGCTGGACAGTGGGTCCTTGCTGGGAAGGGTCCTAGGGACCTGGACAAACCCATGCTAAGAAACAATGCCTGCGCCCGACTAGCCTGTGGCCTCTACTTCTGTTAAGGTCTCTCTCCTTGGTGATGCTAGAAGGCAAACGGTATGAGGACGTGAAATTTTAAAACTTGTAGGACCAGCGCTGTGGCATAGCGGGTAAAGCTGCCGCCTGCAGTGCTGGCATCCCATGTGGCCACTGGTTTGAATCCTGGCTGTTCCACTTCCTATCCAGCTCTCTGCTATGGCCTGAGAAATCAGTGGAAGATGGCCCAAGTGTTTGTGCCCCTGCACCTGTGTAGGAGACCTGGAAGAAGCTTCTGGCTCCTGGCTTCAGATTGGCACAGCTCCAGCCGTTGTGGCTAGTTGGGGAGTGGACCTTCGGATAGAAGACCTCCCTCCCTCTCTCTCTCTCTCTCTCTCTTTCTCTTTCTCTTTTTCTCTCTGCCTTTCCTTCTCTCTCTGAGTAACTCTGACTTTCAAGTAAATGAATAATTCTAAAATAGTAAAACCTGTTAGTGAAGTATAGATAAATTTACTTTGCATATATGCTAAGTGCATGGCTTGGTGAATTTTCATGAAGCAGAACTGGATTGTTACCAACATCCCAGGAACCTCCAGTGGTCCCCTTCCTGACACCCATCTTCCTTAAGGGTAACTATTATCCTTCTTTCTTTTTTTTTTTTTTTAAAGATTTATTTATTTATTTGAAAGTCAGAGTTACAGAGAGAGAGGAGAGGCAGAGAGAGAGGTCTTCCATCCGTTGGTTCACTCCCCACATGGCCACAACAGCTGGAGCTGAGCCGATCTGATGCCAGGAGCCAGGAACTTCTTCCTGGTCTCCCATGTGGGTATAGAGGCCCAAGGGTTGGACCATCTGCTACTGCTTTCCTAGGCCATAGCAGAGAGCTAGATATGATGTGGAGCTGCTGGGACTCAAACCAGCACCCACAACGGATGTTGGCACTGCAGGCGGCGGCCCTGCCAGCTAAGCCACAACGCTGGCCCCTATCCTGAGTTCTAACAACATAGAAGCTTGCTTGTTCTTATTTTTTATATAAACAGGATAATGAAGTATATTAGAGTACATCACAAAGTTCATGGAAAATGGAATTAAAAAATAAAGTTTATCTTGGTACAAAAAATTTTTGAAATTCATGCATTTTCCACAAACTTTCTGCGGCACAAACATTCTTTTGTGTCTAACTTCTTTCTCTCGACCTTATATTTGCGAGGCTCACCCATATTCCATTTAGTCAAAGATGATTCATTCGCATTGTGTGATTCATTCATTCATGATTCATTCTCATTCATGCTGTTGCCTGAATTTATCGTAATGTATCCATTCTGCTGCTGATGGGAATTTGGGTTGTTTTGAGTTTGGATTACTATGGGTAATAATTGTTTTTTTTTTTAATTCGAAAAGATGCCTTTAAATTGAATTGTTTGTGGATTATAAGTGCATGGGAGTAGACTTGGAAGGTCATAGGCTGAGAGTGTTCATCCTTAGCAGAAACTGCCGGTTTTCTAAAGCAAGTACATTGACTTAAACTTGCACCAGTTCCAATTACTCCCTATACTTACCAGTATGCAGCACTTTCCAACTTTTAAATTTTAGTCATCTGATGGTTGTGCAGTAATAAATATCTCCTTGTGGTTTTAATGACATTCTCCTGATGACTAATTCAGCCAGGCATTGGTCTTTGGGATAGCCCCTTTGAGGAAGTACCCGTGCAAGGCTGTTGCCAGTATTTCTAATGCCTGCCTCAGGACATTTTGGTCAAATTATTTAATCATTCTCAGTCTCCTCATTTGTTAAGTTAGAGTATTAATAGAACCAATTGATAGGGTTGTCATGGGGATGAAGAGAGATATGTATATAAAACTTGTAGCCTAGTGCCTGGTCCACAGTAAATGCTCAATAATTGTGACAATTTTTATTAATCCCCAGTGCAGTGCCCGTCATGGGTATTCCATTTGTACTCATTGAACAGCTGAATTTTGCCAATATTGTTGCAGTGGCATTGCAAAGAGGGTCTGCTAATGTTGGTTGCCTCTGTGTGGGAAGCTCGTGGGCTTGGAGAAGGAGTGGAAACTCATTTTTTTTTTTCTCTATTTTGTGTCTCTTGAATTTTTTTTTTAACAGTGTGAATGTATTTCCTATTAAAATTTCCATTTAAAATTAAACTGCACCAAGAATAGCTGAAATGGAATCGGAAATATTCTGGAATGAGGTTGAGGTGTGAGCTATGTGACCTGTGCTTCCCTGTCTACCCAGGCTGTGTATGGAGAATGAGCATGTTTGGAGGCGGTGAGGGGGAAAGCTTTTGAGGAAACACGTTTCATCAGAAAGGTGTGATGGCAATGTATTTGCGTTGGCCAGTGTTATGCTGCTGTAACAGAGGGCCAGAGACTGGTGGGGACATTGTCAACAGTAGAAACTTATGGCCGGTGCCGCGGCTCACTAAGCTAATCCTCTGCCTGCGGTGCCGGCACCCCAGGTTCTAGTCCCGGTTGGGGCACCGGATTCTGTCCTGGTTGCTCCTCTTCCAGTCCAGCTCTCTGCTGTAGCCCAGGAAGGCAGTGGAGGATGGCCCAGGTCCTTGGGCCCTGCACCTCATGGGAGACCAGAAGAAGCACCTGGCTCCTGGCTCTGGATTGGTGCAATGCACTGGCCGTAGCAGCCATTTGGGGGGTGGACCAACGGAAGGAAGACCTTTCTCTCTGTCTCTCTCTCTCACTGTCTAACTCTGCCTATCAAAAAAAAGAAAGAAAGAAAAACTTATGTGGCTTATGGTCCTGGAGGCCCCAGAAGTCCAAGAGCAGGGAGCTGGCATTTGGCAGGGGCTTCTGTCTACATGGTGACATAGAAGAAGGGCAAATGAACATGCACAAGGCAGAGATGAAGGGAGGAGGCTAGACTCGCTTTTATAACAAACATAACACACCCAGTCTTGTGATCACTAACTCACTCCCACAGTAAGGGCATTCATCCGCTCTCAGGCACCTCCTGTTAGGCCCCGCCTCCTAACACTGTCTCACTGGGACATGATTATGTTCCCAGCACATGACTTTAAGGGACACATTTGATCCAGAGCCATGTTCATGTAAAAATTATGAGAGTGGAAGGACAGGTAAATTATTCATGTATGATTAGTGTTTGAGTGTCCCCAGAGCTTAATGAGATGGGATGTGAATTAATGGTGGGAGTCAAAAAATATCAGAAGAACGAAATGGAGTGGAATGCCTTAGTCATGTTCAGTCCAGCTCTGTACACTCTCCCAGGCATTAGGAAATATTTTAGTCCAGGGTTCTTGAGGGTGGAGGCACACATCTCTGTGTCTCTTGGAGATTTGTTTATATATATATCCCATATATATATATATATACACACACACACACACATACACATACATACATATACATGTTCTTGGTGAAATTATGTTGATTTATCCTAGATTAGTCATCTTTGGGTAAGCCAGAAGGAGTTCCGGCTGTGTGTTTTAAAATGTTATTGTTGGTAATAACATTGGGCATCTTTTAGTTTACCAGAGGTTTTACGAAGTTTTGAAGTACTATTAAATTCATGCTCTTATTAGCTCTTCATACCATGCCCTGAGAAGGATGCATGTTGTGTTCTGCTTCCTGTGGGCAAGAGAACGGAGGCTCTGACAGGTGCAGGGAAATGAAGCTATGACTGGGAACCACTGAGGCTCTGGGAAGAATCCAGAGGCCTCTCCCACGGACAGTGATGGGTGTGACCTGCGCAGAGGCTTCTCCCACGGACAGTGATGGGTGTGACCTGCGCAGAGGCTTCTCCCACGGACAGTGATGGGTGTGACCTGCGCAGAGGGTGAGATGAGGAGTGGCCGGGAGGTTTGAGTGGAGGATGATGGATGGAGATACTTGAAATGGAGAGCTTGGTTCCCGCTGCCACCGGGGGAGATGGCTGTGGTGTCATTCCATGGGGCGTCCCTCTGGCTGGTGTCAGTTCTGAGCTTTGATGAGGTACCAAAGCAGTATGCATGACATCAGCCGTCCCTACAGTGACTTTCTAAATAGTCATCCGTGTGGTTTAGATAATGTGTGTGTGTGGTTATTCTTAAAATTCAGCATTTTCGGTAGTAGGCATTTAGCTTTGCTATTAAGATGCTGGGTAAGAAGCCCACATCCCCCCTCAAAGTGCCTGGGTTTGATTCCCAGCTCTGGCTCTTGACTCCAGCTCCCTGGTAATGTGGACCCTGTGAGGCAGCAATGATGACTTGAAGTGGGTGGGTTCCTGCCACCTATATGGGAGGCCTGGCTTGCAATGCAAGCTCCTGGATTGCGTTCCAAGCTTCAGTCTGGTCCAGCCCCAGCTGCTACAGGCATTTGAGGAGTGACCAGCACATGGGAGTGTGTCCTATTTTTTTTTCTCTCTCTCAAGTAAATAAAATAAAATAAATCAAAACTAAGTGAAATGCGAAACTAAGTTTCGCATTAATCACCATACTGCCCAGACTCTTCTCCTTTAGGAGTCCTTTGATTACTTCCCACATCGAAAGGGAACCGCATTTCACTCTGCTTGGTTCCCAGGTCATTTACTTAGACGCATTGGGTAGTGGGCTTGGGAAGCAGATTTACAATCACTAACATTTCACAAACGAGGAGGAGAAGACACAGAGAAGCGGGGTGACTTGTCCAACATCAGAGCCAGTTAATGCGGACATGAAATGAGCTCGGGAGAGGAGCAAGGGAGCTTTTCTATGGGGTTGAGCTTTTTTTCTTTTTAAAAAGATTTATTTATTTGAAAACTCAGTTATAAAGAGAGAGGGAGAGGGAGAGACAGAGAGAGGTCTTCCATCTGCTGGTTCACTCCCCAGATGGCCGCAATGGCTGGAGCTGTGCCGATCCAAAGCCGGTAGCCAGGAGCTTCTTCTGGGTCTCCCACATGGGTGCAGGGGCCCAAGCACTTGGGTCATCTTCTACTGCTTTCCCAGGCCATAGCAGAGAGCTGGAGCAGAAGTGGAGCATCTGTAACACGAACTGGCGCCCATATGGGATGCCGGCGCTTCAGGTGGCAGCTATGCCACAGCGCCTGCCAACTAGAACTGTTTCTTTCCAAGTGTTCACCATGACACAGAGTTCAAATAAAAGCTCCCTGCTAATGTGCCTTGGGAGGCTTGGGCATTTGTAAGGGAGCAGCCTTCCCCCCCACCCCCATGACAATGTGAAGCTCTCTCAGCCAACTGTACTTCCAGCAGCTTTGCTCTGCAGCACTGAGCCCTGGCAGCTGGGGGTGGGAGTGGGGCCGCAAAACTCTAGCTCAGGAAGAGCCATTGGTGGTGCATATTTGTGATGTTTCTAGTATGCAAATTCGAAAGCACGATTCATTCTTTAAAAAAAAATTATTTATTTGAAAGGGAGAGAGAGAGAGAGAGACAGAGACAGAGACAGAAACAGAGAGAATCTTCCATCAGCTGGTTCACTCCTCAGTTGGCTGCAATGGCTGGGGCTAGGCCAGGCTGAAGCCAGGAGTCTGGAACTTCATCCAGGACTCTCATGTGGGTGACAGAGACCCAAGGACATGGGCCACCTTCTGCTGCTTTTCCAGGTGCCTTAGCAGGGAGCTTTTATTTGAACTCTGGGTCGTGGTAAACACTTGTAAAGAAACAGTTCTAGCGACAGTCAGCTGTGTTCTCCTGATTCATAGACATTCTGTGAATATTCAAAACGGTTGAGAAACCTCAGACTCATGTCCAATCCGGAGGGCCCTGAGGTGTGGGGGTGCAGAATGTTCATGATGCCTATACACAGCCTTCACTGAAGGGCAAAGCAATGCAGTGAGACAGCACCCCTGGGGAGACAGACCAGGCAAGTGCATTTGAAATGCAAAACAGCCTGTAACTGAGAGTCCATACGAATGACTCCAGGCAGGAAAGCCGAGGTAACACTGGACTTACATTCCATTCTTTGCTCTCTTACAACAGGTGTGGAAGTTCTCCTCAATGCTGGAAGTATTTTGACCCTTAGCGTCCTCAGGGGTGAAGGGGGTGTTCCCATGAGAGTTCTAATCTGCTGCTAGCAGAAGCCAGGTCTTTCTGACTTAAGGGGAAAAGGAGGTGCTGGGCTGCTAATAGAATGTGTGAGGTTTGAGGCCCAGGCTTGGGCAGGCCTGGGTTCTGAGTGTCAGGGACATCTACTGTAGTGAATGAGTTCACCAGCCCTAGTCTCTTAGTTCCATGTATCCTCCTTTCCTGTGCGAATGTAGACAGTCTGGGGCTGGATCTCTGGGGATCCTCCTGGCTGAACCTGTTTTTTGGTTTCTCAATGTGTTAGCAAATGAGGTAGTTTAGCTGCCCCATTGCGTGTAAAACCTGATCAGTGGCCCCAAGTTCTGGGGAAAGAAAGGCTTTATCTGTGAGATTGGCCAGCATGGAGATAGGAATAAAACGCATTTCTGTCTCCCTGATTGGAGCCTGGGTGAAAGTCATAAGATGAGAAGCAGAAGTCAAGCTGTGGACACTGATAGGGAAATTTGTGGGTGGCAGGGCCTGCAGCAGGGCCTGGTGTGGACTAGTATGAGAGAGTCCGGTCAATGTGTGTTGTAATTTGTTGGATCCTTCACTTTCTAAACCTGCTCAAGTCTTTTGCTTCCACTCACCCTCCCTGCTTTGATCTCCCAGGAGATGCAGTGTCAGTTCTGCGTGTCATTGTGTTGCAGTCCTACTTTTAGCCCATGTGTGGCTCAGGGGTCAGCCTTGATCTGCTGGAGACTGCTGGAGGCCAGCCTGGTGGTGCAGCCTGTCCAAGCAGCTGAAATAGTAACCTGCCTTTTCTGGCTGGAACCTGTTGTTAAAGAATAGGGCAGGGAGGTTTGGGGGGGGAAGGAACAGGGAAACACAACAGAGGGCTTTTGAGTTTTGGGGTGTCAGGGGAGCCCTGCTCAAGGGGGAAGCAGCCCAGTTTCAATTCCCCACTTCTTCTGTTCATTCCTCTCCCTTGAGGATTCAGAGAACGTGGGCACTGACAGCTCTAGCTCCGACTCCCTACCGAGCAGGGCTGTGGACTGCATCTGGGGGTATGGGCATGGGGAATGAACCTGGTTTGTGTTTAGCTGCAAATATGCTTGGCATTTTTTCAGTAGAATTTTGATTTGCTTGGAGATAATGCACTTGTTGTCAACCTGAAGCTTGAAACATTTAATACAATTTTGTCATTTAATAAAATAAATAAGGTGGGAAAGGCTCTAGAGCTTGACATACTTGACATTTAAATCTAAACTTGCAAAACCACTTACTAGGCTAGAAGGAATGTGTTGTGCTTTCTTGGGACTACTGGGATGTGTTGTTATAGGACAGTAATTGGAAGTTGCATTTTTATTTTCTCTTTTGTTGAAATAGATTCTCTAGGTCAGGCCTTTCTCTGTGCTGGCCATACATTTAGCAATGGTAATAAGAACTACATTTTCGGGAACTATCTTTATGTGGAAATACAGTGTTAGTGAATACGTAAGAGCTTTTTTCTGCTTTTTTGAGATTCAGTTGGAGTGTAGCCTGAAGAACTGAAATTCACACTATCCAGTTTAGTGCATTTTACTCACCTACTTGGGAGTTTAATTATGTTAGGTATTTCTTCAGCTAAAAGTTACTGAGAATATTTGCATACTGCTACAAGTATTTTTAATCAGCAAGAATTAAGTAAACACAAAATACTGCTTTTCATGTTGTTTTTTCCCTCCCTATAGGAATACTAGTAGGTGAGTGAGGAATGCAAGAAAGAGACTCAATCTTAGTTTCACAGCCAAGTATAGCACAGGGTGCTCTGTGCATCTGGCGGTGTCGAGCAGCACTGCCCTAGCAATCATCAGCGACAAGGATGAGCTACGGAAATGGTGCCCTGTTGTTTCCCATCAGCTACCCCAGGTAGCATCTCCTGTAGGTATAAACCATCATGTATGCCTGAGTGGAAAGCCCACATATTCTTCATGGGAAAATGTGGCAGAGGTGGGCAGCTGTGCCCCCAAATGCGTGCTCCCCTTTCCGCAGAAGGCGGTATCCCTGGTGAGTAGCCCCCCAGCAGGGGCTGAATTCTACCCCTTCTTTGATCTTAGCGTGGCCATATTCTCATGGAAATGAAGTGTGTCACTTCCTAGCCATAGTGTATTGAGAATCAGGGGTGTTGCTTCCATGTTGTCCCTTTTCTAGGAGGTGTGGGTAAGTGACCCTGCCTGTGCATGGTAGAGCCACAAGATGACACCATTGGGAAGTGGGTTGCTGCCTGTCAGCTAGGAACAGCCACCTTGTATTCTTATCTCAGCAAGAAAGAAGTTTCATGTTTGAGTTTTTAATCTACTGAATTAGCTAGTACTGTCCTGGTATAGGAAGTATGCTCCCTTTCCCTGGGTATACTTCTGAGCTTGCCACTCTGTTATATCCTTGAAATTCTGTCCATATGAACTCATACTGGAAACAGATTAGTTTATACCTCCTATATTTATAACATACATAGGAGGACAAAAATACAAGAAGAAAAGCTAACTCTCCCTAGATTTATAAGCATCCTTTTACATTCTTCTCCCAGATATTTAGCACACTGGGAGATAGTATGGCATAGTTAAGGATATAGTCTATGGACTCATAATGCCTGGGTATAAATCTTGTCTCTGTTGCTTACTATCTTTGTGAACTTGGTAAAATTGCTTAACCTTTCAGTGTCTCTGGCCCTTCATCTGTCAAATGCAGATAACACTGCCCGTCTCTGAAGAATGTTATAAAGATCAGATGAATCAATAAAGCTAAGTGCTTAGCATGTTTTCTAGCTCATAGTAAATACACAATAAATGTCATTTCTTGTCATTATTCAAGGACTTTGTTGTTTTGGTTTAGCTTAAGACTCCTAAGGACCCCTGCATTTATTTTAAATTTTTTCACATTCATGTAGGAGAATCTGGGAAACCTTTATATGAAGGGATATGATATTGTTAAAATGACAGAAGCAAATCTACTACAGAATAAAACAGTAGCTACCTTGTGGTTTAGAAGATGTAAAAACATGATGTTGTACTTGTTATAGTACTTGTTATGTGTCATGTTTTAATTTTACATACATTATCTCAGTCATCACAAAACCCTGTAAATTAGGTGTTAGTTTTCACATTTTACAGATGGGAAAATTGAAACACAGGAAGGTTAAATTACTCACCCCACATCTCACAGTTAGTATGTTGCAGTTCTTGCTTCACACCCAAGAAATCTGCAGAGGCCATGCATGGGGAACTCTGTTCTTTTTTCTTTCTGTCTTTCTTTCTCTTTTCAAAAAAAGATTTATTTATTTGTTTGAAAGGCAGAGTTACAGAGAGGCAGAGGTAGAGAGAGAGAGGTGTCTTCCATCCGCTGGTTCACTCCCCTAATGGCTGCAACGGCTGGAGCTGCGCCAATCTGAAGCCAGGAGCCAGGAGTTTCTTTCAGGTCTCCCATGTGAGTACAGGGGCCCAAGGACTTGGGCCATCTTCTGCAGCTTTCCCAGGCCATAGGACTAGAGCTGGTGCCCATATGGGATGCCAGCACTGCAGGTGGCTTTATCTGCTACAGCACTGGCTCCAACTTTGTTCTTTTTAAAAACCTGGTCAATGGACTCTTTTTAATTTTTTTAAAGAAATACTTGTTTTCATTTATTTAAAAAGGAGGGAGGGAGGGAAAGAAGGAGAAAGAGAAAGTTTCTGTCTGCTGGTTTACTCCTCAAATGCCTGCAACAGCCAGAGCCTGGCCAGGTTGAAGCCAATAGCCTATAACTCAATCTGGGCCTCCCAAGTGGGTGGTAGTGACCCAAACACTTGCGATATCACTTGTGCATTAGCAGCAAGCTGAAATCAGAAGTGCAGTCAGGACTTGAACCCAGGTACTCACATACGGAATGCAGGTGTCCCAGGTAATGTCTTAACTGCTGTGCCTAATGCCTGTACCCAGGAGCCTCTCTTCTGTGAAGTCTTCTGGAAAGAAAGCTTGATCTGTTCAGGAGGTCGGTTCCAACCATCTGTGCCAGCCACCACTCTATCTTGTACTGCTTTGATTGCACCAGGAACCCCTTGTCTTGTAGTCATTTGTCATTTTTTTTTTTTTTTGACAGGCAGAGTGGACAGTGAGAGAGAGAGAGAGAGAGAGACAGAGAGAAAGGTCTTCCTTTGCCGTTGGTTCACCCTCCAATGGCCGCCGTGGCTGGCGCGCTGCGGCCGGCGCGCCGCGCTGATCCGAAGGCAGGAGCCAGGTGCTTCTCCTGGTCTCCCATGGGGTGCAGGGCCCAAGCACTTGGGCCATCCTCCACTGCACTCCCTGGCCACAGCAGAGAGCTGGCCTGGAAGAGGGGCAACTGGGACAGAATCCTGCACCCAACCAGGACTAGAAACCGGTGTGCCAGCGCCACAAGGCAGAGGATTAGCCTAGTGAGCCGCGGCACTGGCCGTCATTTGTCATTTTTGTGAGGCCTTACGCACATGGGCGAGGTTAGTACCTGCTGAACTCCAGTGTGTGTATATGAATCACCTGAGGATCTTGTTAAAATGCTGATCCAATCTAGTAATCTAGTAGGCATACTGGTTAATTTTATGTTTTGACTGACTAGACCGTGGAGTGCCCAGATATTTGCTCAAATATTATTCAAGGTGTTTCTGTGAAGGTATTTGTGCCTGAGATTAACATTTAAAGCAGTAGACTTTTGTGGAGACTGCCCTCCCTAATGTGAATGGACATCATCCTATCAGTTGAAAGCATTTAGAACAAAAAGGCTGATATCCGCCCTCCCTGTGCAAACCAGTAGGTGAGAATTCCTCCTGCTTGCCTGTCTTTGAGCTGGCACATCAGCTTCTTCCTGACTTTGGACTTGAATTGAAACATCAGCTCTTCCTGGAGCTTGAGCATGCTGGCTTTTGGACTAGAATGACACCATCAGCTGTCTTGGATCTGCAGTTCTCCAGCTCACCTTGAAGATCATGGGACTTGTAATCAGACAGGGCAATTCCTTTTAATAAATCTATGCTTACAGGGGGAAACGGAGCCAATATGATATTGGTAGGAGAGCCCCACGTAATGCAGTAGGTGTGGTGTGGCTCCATGAGAGTCTCTGTTTCTGTCAAGTTTCTTGGGCATGCTGGTGCTGCAGGCCAGCAAACCACATCCTGAAGAACAAGGGTAAGACTGTCACATCCAGCTTTGCATCCTTGGTCTTTAACCTGCAGTAGGCACCAGGCAGATTCTGTTGAATGTTTTGTATGATGTCTTTTTTTTTTTTTTTTAAGGGGAAGGGTTTATTGGTGGGGGGAAACCCGACAGACCACAGGGAAGGGGCGAAGAAGAAAAAGAGAGTATAAGAGAGAGAGAGATCAACAGAGAGAGTGAGAAATCAAGAGACATAGAGAAAGACCAAGAGAGAGTGTGTGTTCGGGAACAGGTCCTCGTAAAATTTTGCCGGGGGGGTGGGCAGGGAAGTAGGAGCAGTGAATGTATGATGTCTTCTTACCAGATGGAAAATTGTCTTTAAATGAAATCTAGAAAATAATGATAAGAAATAATTCTGAGAATTGTCTCTTCAACTGTAACATGGACCAAATTTGACCTGAATAAAGGGAGGAAAGAAAAGGTTAAATCAGAAAAATGACAAAGTATAAAACTAAATATCTAGGAAATGGAAAGCATGATTAATGAGACTGATTGGGACTGACTGAAATCCACCAGTGGTTAAGCATAGAGAAGATGAAATTAGCTTTAGTACTTAGGGTTTTAATAGCATGGATTTGAAACTAGGCACAGCCTGTGTATCTTAATGTTATTTAAAATTTAGTTCCATGCATTCATGCATTGAAAAGTCATTTTAATCATTTGTAAGGATGATAATGTATCCATGAAGTTTGAGCCCGATAACCTTCAGTTAGTTTCATGGGTCATTATTTTTTGCTATGGAGATGGTGCGGCTCATTGGCTGTGTTTCCTCTAGGAACTTTGTTCCTGAAGTTTGGTTGCACTATAATCAGCTTACAGATGCAGCCTTTAATTTTTATATGGCAAGTGTTGACAGGCTGCTTTGTCTCTGGCTTTGTTTTTTCTTGGAAACTAGGGTTTATTAGATTTAAGTCTATGACTATAAGATTAAAATTTCCTCAGGAGGCACATAAATGATGAAAATGCTGAAACAATAACAAGAGAAGATAATGGGAGTAAGACACATACACATAGATGTACCTGTACAATCTAAGAGACTCGCGATTGTAAGATGTATCATCGTTCAATGCATATGTATAATAGTATATACTGTTGCTTGAATTGAAAAAGAATGTTGCACTGTAATAGCAGTATTATAATGTTATAGTAATGTCATGTTAGTAGATTTCAGAGATGTTAATGTGTGAAAATTGCATTGCAGAATTTCTGAACTATATTGGGTATTAATGGATAAATGTATATATGTGTAGATACATAAATTAATTATTATATATATTTATTTGTATATACCCACTCAGATACACAGGCAGCTTTAAAGGCCCTGTCTCTATAAGTTGTAGGCCAGATTCTGTTTGGAAGGCTGCAGATACTGCTTATTGAATATACAGAAAAGTGTGTTTCCACTGGTTCTCAAAGCCTAGAATCTGAGATCATTAGTGACATTTTTAGGCTTATTTTAGATCTTGGGAGTCATTGAAGCAGAAATCCAATGTAGTGTTTATAGGGCCTAAGCTATTTCAAGCTTCCAAAATACTGCTTATTTTGACTGTGACTCTGGGAGCTTTAGTTAACAGAGAGAACTATAATTCATAGGAAGGTTATTTGGTTATTCTTGTGAAGTATGTGCTCCCTGATATATCCTCCTGTTGTCTTGATTTTTGTTGTTGTTGTTGTTGATGTTTTAGTACAAGACCTGTCACATTTTAAAATCTTTTGAGCTGGGATCTCTCTCAAATTGACCTTATTAATCAAACCAAATTGCCAAGCCTTTCACTTACATGACCTTGGTTAAAATTGCAGGTCAGGTTCAGAACTGCTTCATACACACAGAGCTCCCAGATGTTCAATAATGATTTTTAGTGCATGTGAACTTTGTGACAAGTAGCAATGGACTTTATGTGGGAAACAATTAAAATAGCATCAATACTCACTAATGTCTTGTGCCAAGGGATTGGAACTGTGAAAATGCTGTGGACCCCAGGAGCATGATGGATATTGTACACAAACCACAGTTTTCCTGGAAAAGCTAATGATCATTATTTTTCATGGATGAAGCTTTCATGTTGCCAATAAAACCTTTCTAATGGGTGGACGTGTGTCCCTCAGGAAACATGTTTAGGCATTGTTAAAATCTGTTTTCTCTCTTCCTTCTCCCCAAAGCCCCTTTAAGAGATTGATTATTTAATGCTGAGTGCTATTTTATTTCATGTGCTTTCTGTGGATATCTTGTACTTGAGATAAGAAGGTTAGTTTATTCACTGCTAAAGCAAGAAATAAAACATGAATATTAAGGGGCAACTGAGAAAGCAAGATAGCAAGACTATAGGAGGCAATAACAATAAGATCTCATTTTCTGAGACGTTTCCATTTGTCTATCAAAATTTGTGAAGTCAGGAGCTGGGACTTCTATCTAAGTCTCTGACATGGGGTATGGGCTCCATTACGTGAACTAGCACATGTTGCCACCCAGGAGCATTAGTTTGGAGCTGGATGGGAATTGGAGTAGTTGGAACTGAAACCAGACATTCCCACATGGAATGCAGGCATTCCAAGCAGTGATTTAACACATTGCACCACAATGCCTACTTCTAAAATACCAGTTTTTTGAAATTTGAAAAGGCAGAGAGAGAGGGAGGAGAAGGAAGAGGAAGAGAGAGGTTGATTTTCCATCTCCTGCTTCACTCCCCAAGTGGCCACATAGTTGGATTGGTCCGGTTGAAGCCAGGAACTGGAACTCCATCCAGGTCTCCCATGTAGGTAACAGGTGCCCAAGCGCTTGAACCCTATTCCACTGCTTTCCCAGATGAATTAGCAAGGAGCTGGATTAGAAGTGGAACAGCCAGAACTTGAACTGGCACCCCAGTATGGGATGTGGGTGTTGCTGTTGGTGGCTTAACCTGCTGAGCCACAATGCTGGCCCTAAAAATCTCATTTTTTTGTCTTTTATTTCTTTATTTTTTTAAAACTTTTATTTAGTAAATATAAATTTCCAAAGTACAGTTTATGGATTACAGTGGCTTTCCCCCCCATAACTTCCCTCCCATCCACACCCCTCCCATCTCCCACTCCCTCTCCCCTTCCATTCACATCAAGATTAATTTTCGATTATCTTTATATACAGAAGATTGATTTAGTATATATTAAGTAAAGATTTCATCAGTTTGCACCCACACAGAACATAAAGTGTAAAATACTGTTTCAGTACTAGTTATAGCATTGCTTCATTTTTAAGGACAGAATGACCATGGGCATTTTTTTCTACCCCTAGCATTGAAGGATAGGAAAAGGAACAATTCCAGGATCTAAAGCTGTATAGGCAGGACTGCCCAACAGGATCTGTGGATGTTGCCAGGCTCAGAAACTGCAGAAAGAGAATGGGGGAACCAGTACGCAACTTCACTCACTTTCAGCCCTCAGATATGCTGCAAAGGTACCGTCCGTTGGCTGGATCCCTCTGGAAGCCAGAAGGCAAAGAGCCATTGGTGCAGTCACTGTGACTCAGCCTCCTGAGGCATGGAGTCAGATGGGGCATGGGTCTGGAGGAGCAACAGAAAGGCAGCCAGTAGCCGGCTCTCCAGGTTTCAGGGCTGGGCTCAGGGACAGGTGCAGACAGCCCCTGTGCTCCTACCTACTCCTCTGCATGGGTTATGGAGAAGGCCTTCCGTTTTCCTTCACAATGGACCTAGGGGTCACAAAAATTCAATTGAAATGTCTGAACAGCCCAAAGTGCTAAGATATTTGTTCCTTCTTTAGTATCCAGTTAAAATGTCATTTGTAGCATCGCACAGTTCTGGAGGAACAGCCTTCCCTGGGTTCCACGAAGTTCAGCTTTGTCTTTGGCTCTTGATGACTATTTGTTCTGTTATTTCACCCTCCCTGGCTGGCTGCTCTTTCACTTTCGGGAAAGCATCTCTAATAATTATTTTAGATGAAAAAAGAAAGTTCTTATCTTAAAGCAATCTTTGTGGCAGGTAGATTTGGGAGTATTTTGCAATGTCAAGAAAGTATCTGTTTCCAAAGAAGATGAGAAAATTGCCTTTTAGTGTATATGTCAAGGTGCCAAATGCTTAGAGAAAAATGGTGCTCACTGTGACCAGGCAGATAAATGAATAAATGATGGTCTATTTTAATACCAGGACGCAGTTTTTCTGTAGATATCTGATTCATGAGGATTATTCAGTCATGTTTTCCAAAGTCTATTTGAATACCAATGATATAATAAACTGCTAAACTTCTTACTAAAATCCTTCAACATTTTCCTTAAAAAATTACTGTTTGCAGTATCTTAAATAAAGATTGACTTAATAGATTCAGATCTTTACACTGATATTCACTTACTGGAAGATAAACTTGGACTACACATTGGTTATATCTTGATTTTTATTTTTTTAATTTTTGAAAAATATATTGAAAGATTTGCATGTTAAAATGGAATGATATTGTGATGTTTTGATGAAAGCAAGTTATTCTTTACAGGAAGTAGGGAACCCCAGATTATCTAGAGATCTCTGGGAGCCCTAGGGCTCAGCATGGGGAGGGGTAGCCTTGGTGGAAAGTCAGTTTGATGATTATTCCAGGAGTATTGTTATCTAATTATTATCTGGTAACTGATTAATAGTAACTAATGTATAGCTTTAAAACTTAAAGTGCTTTTATTCACATATATTATTTTATCTAATATTCAATCCTATGAGAAAGTTATTGTTATTACTCATTGAAATGTAAATAAGGAAACTGTTCAAAATTGAGTGTTTATTTCTCTGGGAGGGAAAGCCAGAATCCAACTGCATTTTCTGAGTCTTCCATTTGAATCTCTTTCTAATTGTCTAACACTAGGCAAAAAGGCAGAACCGAGTTTGTAGCTGATCTTGTGTGGGAGAATACCTCCTTGACCAAGTACAGGCAACCCATGGAAAGGCAAAAGCAAGGCTGGGTTTATTGAGAATTGGACATTTAATTTAAAGCGGGTCCTTAAATGTAGACCCTTGATTGAGTAAGGACAACAATTTGACAACAGGGTGAAGAGTTGTTGGTCTTTCAAGAAATTCTTGTAATGAATGATCAAGTTGCTTGTCTCAGCAAGAATCTCCTGGAATAATGAAGCAATGCTAATGAAGACTATGGAAGAGTTAAGTCAGGCAAATCTCTCTTGTTGGGGACACTCTCCCCCTCCCTAATAGCTCTAGGCATGGAAAGGTGTCTGCATAGCCCCTTGCCCTGAGGACTGAAACATTCTGCGATAACTAAAGAACATCCTGTGCTTAAGATAACACGTGCCTGCTTGTGATAACTATGTCCTGCCACCTGACCTTCAACCCTGAACAGATCCTGAAACAGCTCCTCTTTCCCACCCTCTACTGCTTCCCCTAAGAAGCATATAAACCCCTGTGTAAAAAATAACTTTGCAGCTTGATCAGAACTCTTGTCTTGCTGCCTTCCTTGTGTCTCCTGCCCCTTTCATTCCTCCTTCTAGGTGCTTGGCCCTAGTTGACGTCCCGCGGGACAGGACACTCTCTCTCTCTCATTCTCTCTCGTTCTCTCTCTCTCTCTCTCTCTCTCTCGTTCTCTCTCTCTCTCTAATATTCTCTCTCTCTCTCTCTCCAAAATAAGATGGATCCCAGGTAGTTCCTTAGAGTCCACACTGTGTATGCAAATAGATGGTTTAGGTCCTTTGTGTTCCCCCATGGGGACATTCTGTAGCCTGAACTGAAGAAGAGGTCATTTATACCCAGAGCTGTGGGTATAAATGCTTCACCAGGATCTGAGGTGTCTGTGATTGTTTCATTTTTTTAAAGATTTATTTATCTATTTGAAGGGTAGAGTTACAGAGAGAGAGATCTATCTGCTGGCCCCCTCCCACAATGGTCACGATGGCTGGAGCTGGGCCAGTCTGAAGCCTGGAGCCAGGAGCTTCCTCTGGTTCTCTCGTGTGGGTACAGGGGCCCAAGTACCAGGGCTGTCTTTCTCTGCTTTTCCAGGTGCATCAGCAGGGAGCTTGATTGGAAGTGCAGCAGCCGGGACTTGAACCAGAGCCCATGTTGGATGCTGGCTCAGCTAGTGGTGGCTTTACTCACTGTACCACAGTTCTGGCCCCTGAATATTTTCCTGCTCTTAATGATCTTTTGTTAGAACATTTGGTGGGACAGATACCAAATGACAGCATCTAAGACCTTGAAGCTCACACATTTGAACACATGACAGAAGCAGATCTGGGATTATTACCCACAGTATTTTGGTTTCCTTTGTGTGTGTCTTGAATCATTTTAGTGGCATTAAAAAGCCAAGAGAAGTTGGTAGGCTGTTAGCACAATATCATCAAACAGCACAGGGCCCCCTCAAGAGGCCCGTGATATACACATCTCAGGCAGCTCTATTCTGAGCCACATCTGTCCAGTTTGTTCTCTGCTCCTGGTGCCATTGTGTAACTCTACTGCTAGTCTGTAAACCATGGCATCTAGAATTCGTCCTCCTTTCCTGGCCTCTTGCAAAGTTTGAAGTGAAAGAATTTGCAAAGAGAAGAAAGTAATCAAGAAATTCCCAAGCAGTTACTGATTTTGATTCTTGTAGTGGGGCCTAATTTTTCTCCTTTGGAATTATTATCTAATGATCTTTTTGTTCTAGATCACAAACTAATGGGTTAGAATGGACCCTAGGTGATCTCAGGGACAATCCCGAAAGCAGGCATTAGTAGACCAAGTCAGGAAGTTTCTGTTCCATTGTAGGTGGTGGTAAATAGGGTTTTCTTTCGTAAATACAGTAGCAGTCATTAGGGGTAATGTAGTGATCTACTGTTGGTCAAGAAATCCCTATGGGGAGGTGGCATCATGGTGTGGCAGGTAAAGCTGCTGCCTGTGATGCCAGCATCCCATATGGGCACCTGTTCAAATCCTGGCTATCCACTTCTGATCCAGCTCCCTGCTAATGGCCTGGGAAAAGCAGCAGAAGATGGCCTAAGTACTTGGGCCCATGTCACCCATGTGGGAGACCCTGATGAAGCTCCTGGCTCAGGGCTTCAGCCTGGCCCAGCTTTGGCCATTGCAGCCATCTGGAGAATGAACCAACAGATACAAGATCCCTCTCTGTGTGTCTCTCTTTCTCTCTCTCTCTCTGAAACACCCACTTTCAAATAAATAAAAATATCATTAAAAAACCATAGAGGGACGTCAATTAGCTCTGTAGCATTTTGGTGCCACTCTATAAGAAGAGCATTGCAGCATGGTGACAGCTGTGTGTCAAATCATTAAGTGGCCCTGAAGCCAACAACAACAAAAGAAAAGAAAAAAGGAAAAGTAATACATCATAAAATCTGTGAAAGGGAGACAGCTTCCAAATACACACCACCTTAATAAGCCACTACTGCCTTCCTAAGTGGCAAATGCTTTCTCAGAAAACAAAGTAAGTTTTCTCCTGAGATTTCACTTATGCTTCCAATTAATCTGGGGGCTTTTTGAAATGTGTCAGACCTTGCTTATGTTGCAAAAATAGTTGTGTAAGACCATTTTTGTTTATTATCAGACTGGAGAGAAGTAGTATCTCGAGCAAAGTCTGCAATGAATGCAAGTCCCTCACGGCCACTTTGGCTGCTTCTGTGCCCCACGCACATTCATTTCCCAGACTCCTCTGTGCTCGCATGGCAGGGGTGACAGCCCAAACACTTGACAGTTCTATAGATTACTTGTATACCTGGGTCTGTGTCCTGACGAGCTGTATGAATTTTCATACACTTGTTGAAGTTATTTGAGAAATGGAATTGGCAGTTCCAAAGGGAGAGCAAATGAAAAACAGAGAAAGGTGTAAGATGTTTTCACAAAGCAGCATTTCGACACAGAAAATAAACAGGTTTTGGACAGCATCCTTGTCTTTGAGGACATAGCCACGCACAGCAGGCCGTTGAGCATATCAGAGTAGCATGCTGTATTTTGATGTGTTCTTAGATGAAAGTATCCTGGCCTAAGTTATGCCTATATAACCTAATGTACTCAAAAATGGGCTGAGGATGTGCCGTGAGGTCGCATGAAGGTTACACCTTAGCTAACCAAGACTGTCACCTCCATAAAAGCGATCACTTCTTATCTGCTTGTACTATGCCAGAAACTGTGCTAAGTGATTATTTAACCTCATGGCAATTGAATTGAAATGGCTATTGCTGGCACTCACATTTTGTAGATGACAAAGCCAAGGCTTAGAAAGCCTAAGGAGGATAGTAATGGGCGTATGAACAAGCATGTGGTAGAGCACATATATAACTACAGGTCATTCTGACTCAGCAAAATACGAGCATGAAATACCCATTTAACTGTCCAAGGGATCAGGTCTGGGAGCAGTCCCTAGAAGACCCGAAAGCGAATGTCATTAACGTGATAGTCAGCAGGATTCCTAAATGCACAATGTGTTCTACAGTGGTGTCACAAAAGTACTAGGTGGTACATCTGTGAGAAGGTTTGTTTTGAATGTGTGGTTAGGAGGTCTCTGATCAGTGGCTCAAATTCTCCTCGGAGTCCTTGACAGCTGAGGTCTAGATGGAGATGACTGGAGAACAGTTGTGACCTCAAAGCCAAGTCGAAGTGATCTGAATCCAAGAAAGCAGAATCATCCTTTGAAAAAGACCAAGAAGCAGAGTTTGTCGGAAGCAGTGTGCATGCATCAGTCTTTGATTCTGCCAGGCAGGTGGGAGTGCAGGTCTCTTGACACTGAGATTATGCTTGGAGAAATGCAAATAGAGGCTTTATAGTAAAGTAGGAAATGTGGAGAGGATGCACTGTAGATGACCACAAGCTTATTCTGTTTAGGGGGAGGGGGTGCCTGAGCATTTTTTGGGGATGTAATAGGGTTTTTGGTGACTTGGAGGAAAACCTCTTATGGGGAACATAAGTGGATTTTACTAGACAGTTTTAGAGTTTAGACTTTCTATGTATTTCTTTCTTTCTTTTTTTTTTTTTTTTTTTTTTTGACAGGCAGAGTGGACAGTGAGAGAGAGAGACATAGAGAGAAAGGTCTTCCTTTTTGCCGTTGGTTCACCCTCCAGTGGCTGCCGCAGCCGGCGCACCGCGCTGATCCAAAAGCAGGAGCCAGGTGCTTCTCCTGGTCTCCCATGGGGTGCAGGGCCCAAGCACTTGGGCCATCCTCCACTGCACTCCCTGGCCACAGCAGAGAGCTGGCCTGGAAGAAGGGCAACCGGGACAGAATCCGGCGCCCCAACCAGGACTAGAACCCGGTGTGCCGGCGCCGCAAGGCGGAAGATTAGCCTACTGAGCCACGGCGCTGGCCCAGACTTTCTATGTATTTCTTTTTATTATCTTGAGAGTTGGAAGGGAAGCTTAAGTTTCAGGAGAATAAAATTAAAAACTAAGAAAAACACAGCTAGATAGGCTTGTGTGTATCAGTTTTGCTGCAAACACACTGTTTTGTCAACTTCTGTTTTAAATATTTGTTAAAATTGTTAAAAATTATATACTAATACAGTTTTAATGACTTTGTGACTATTTTAACATTTATTTAACATTCTCGCCCAGTGACTCTGGCTAAAACTTTCAAGACTATGTTGAATAGCAATGATGAAAGTAGGCATCCTAGTCTGGTTCTAGACCTTAGTGGAAGTTCTTCCAATATTGCCTTGATTGTGTTGAGGAATCTTCCCTCTATATCCAATTTGCTTAAGGCTTTCATCATAAAAGGATGTTGTATTTTATCAAATACTTTCCCTGTATCTATTGAGATATCATTTTTTTTTTTTTGCACAAAGATCAGCATTTTATGGAGGAAGACACTTAAGAGGCTAAGTAGCTTGTCCTAGTGTGAGATGAGAAAATGTGGAGACCCCAGAAAACCACCTGCAGAATGCAGGAAGGAATGCCCAAGGTCAGCCAAGAACAGGAAGTCTTCTTGGCTAAGGCTGTCCCTGTTGCCTGAGGATCATACTGACCACAGTCACTGTGCTCATGCCTGTGTGAACCCTATGGGAAGAAGAATTCTGTGCACTGTGGTGTGCATTGGCTCAAGTCATTGCGCAAGTCAGTTTGCAATGCTGTAAAACAGCAGGAGGCTGGCTCATCTCTGAGCATCTTCCACCTTTACAAAGCCTATTTCATAGACTCAGTCATCTGTGGGATAAGATGTTCTGTAGATATCAGGTCCATTTGATCCATGGTGTTGATAAGCTCTGCTGTTTCTTTGTTGATTTTTCTGTCTAGTTGATCTGTCCTTTGATGAAAGTGGGATGTTGAAGTCCCCTATTACTATTATATTGAAGTCTGTGTCTCCCTTTAGATACAATTTATTTAAATTTAAAAACAAATTGTTAAAATTTTTAAAAACATTTGTTTTAAATAGCCAGGTGCCCTGGTATTGGGTGCATATACATTTATTATGGTCATATCTTCCTGTTGAATTTATCTGTTATTCATTACATAATGCCGTTATTGGCCTCTTTGAACAGTTTTTCTATTAAAGTTTATATTGTCTAATACTAGCATGGGTATACCTGCTTGTTTTTGCTTTCCATGAGCATAGAATGTCTTTTTTCATCCTTTCACTTTCAGTCTGCTTGTATCTTTGTTCATCAGGTCTGTTTCTTGTAGGCAGATGATAGATAGGTAATGTTTTTTAATCCATTCAGCCAATCTGTATCTTTTAATCAGAGAGTTTAAGCCATTTCCATGAAGGTTACTATTGATAAATAATGACTTGGTGCTGCCGTTTTCTCATAAATACTCCTATTGTTTACTTTGGATTTCCTTTGTACTTTTACTGGGAGATTTTCTGTCTTCACCTTCTTTCATAGTGATGACCATGTTTCTGTGTTTCTATGTGTAGTACATCCTTAAACATCTTTTATAAGTGCTGACAAATTCAATTTGTTTCACATTCATTCATAAATGAGAGCTTTGGAGGGTAGGTACAGTATTCTGAGTTGACAGTTTTATTTTTCTTTTAAGACTTGGACTGTGTCTCTCCATTTTCTCCTAGCATGTAGGGTTTCTGATGAGAAATCAGCTGTCAGTCTCAATTGGAGATTCTCTGGAGGTAACATGGTTTTTCTCTCTTGCACATTTTAGAATCATTTCTTTTTGTTTTACTGTGGGAAGTTTGACTACAATGTGTTGTGATGAAGATCTTTTCTGGTCATGTCTGGTAGGGATTCTTTGTGCTTTGTGTACTTGAACATCCCTTTCTCCAAATTAGGGAATTTTTATGTAATTATTTTACTGAATAGGCCTTCTAATCCATTCTCATTTTTACACCTTCAGAAATTCCTAAGACCTGTATGTTGAGTCGGTTGATAGTATCTCATGAATCTCAAATACTGTTTTTAATGTTTCTGTTTTTTATAATTTTATTTAAGTTATATAACCTTCGTGTATTTTATATAACAGATATTTCTCACCCTACTCTCCCTCCCACCTATGCTCTAACCCTTCTTGTTTTTTAATGCTTTCCATTTTATTTTTTGACATATTGAATTCTTCATTTCTAATATTTCAGTTTGATTTCTCTTAAATCTCTTTGTCATGAGATTTTTCATCCATGTTATGTATGGATTGCTTTAACTCAGGCATTTGCTTGTCATTGCTTCTGAGTAATCCTATGATCGTTCTTTTGAATTCCTTTTTAGGCATTTCACCAATCTGTCTTCTCATTCGAATATTGAATGTTGTGTTCCCGTGGGGGAGTCATGTTGTCTTTCTTGTTCTTTTATCTTGTAATTCTGCTTTTAGTTTCAGGCATTGTGGAAACACTTGTAGGTTTTCTTCACTGATAGGTTTTATCTCTGAAGTATGCCACTGTGGCTTAGTGGAGTCTGCTCCTTTAGTGAGTGTGCAAAGGTGTGTGCAGGGTGGGGTCAGGGAGCTCTGGTCAGTGCAAAAGTGTGGGGCAACAATCTAGGGTGATACTCCTATATTGTTAGCAAGGAGGAGGGTATGTTCATGCCTGCTAGTGTAATCACAACCTCACCTCCCCTCTTCCAAGGTGATCAATGCCCAGAGTTAGCTGACAGTGTCTAGAACCCTCACCTACTCTGGCACATGAATTGCACAAAGGATCTGTGCAGTCCTCAGTGTGCGCATGGAAACCTTTGCAATGACCCACCTCCAGTCAGTCAGGGAGCTTTGAGCCTCTGACGCCAGACACAGTGATTGTGCAGAGACCCAGCTATACACCATGGCCTGTGGTGCAGTCACAGGATTCCCATAGTCACAGTGTGCAAGACTCCCAGTCACAGGGTTCAGAGGATCCCCTCTGCCCCTCTAGCCTGCCCTGACCACAGAGAGAGCAGAGTGATTTCCAGAGCCACCTGCCTGTGGATGTTGCACCTTGGCAGTCCCCGGTGCCTGTGAGTGCCCAGCCCCCTGTCAGCCCTCCAAGCCAGACTCAAAGTCAGTGGGAAGCACAGATTTTCCCTCTGGTAAAATTCCTTGGTTGTGCATGTAAGAGCCACCATGGCCACTACTGGTGTCAAGATGGCTCCTTCCCGTGGGTTGCTGGACACCATTTTAGCTGGATGAGAGAAAGAAATGTGCTTTTCCTTTGCTGGATTAGTTGGATACCCTACTGCCCTCTAGGGCTCCAGGCCAAACGCAAAGTCAGTGTGGTCTGTAAGGCTTTACCTCTACCAGTGACAGGCTGCTGCAGTCTGCTCTCGCCTCAGTCTGATATGCTGGCATCTCCTCTGGCCCCTGGCTGCAGAAGTCTTGTGTGGTGCCCCCTCTCACTATTGTGCATCCATTCTTTCCATGCCACTTGACGACTTCTTTTTTGTAGAATTTGCAGTGCATACTTCTCTCCAGCTCTCCCCTGGGAATACATTTCTTCCCTTTCTTCTGCTATCTTCTCCTCATCAAAATTAGCATGTCTTGGCTGGTGCTGTGGCTCACTTGGTTAATCCTCCTCCTGTGGTGCTGGCACCCCGGGTTCTAGTCCTGGTTGGGGCGCCGGATTCTATCCCAGTTGCTCCTCTTCCAGTCCAGCTCTCTGCTGTGGCCTGGGAAGGCAGTGGAGGATGGCCCAAGTGCTTGGGCCCTGCACCCGCATGGGAGACCAGGAGGAAGCATCCGACTCCTGGCTTTGGATCAGCGCAGCGCCGGCCATGGTGGCCATTTGGGGGATGAACCAACGGAAGGAAGACCTTTCTCTCTGTCTCTCTCTCTCACTAACTCTGCCTGTCCAAAAAAAAAAAAATAATAATAATAATAATTAGCATGTCTTTTCCCTATTCAGCCATCTTGGACTCTCAGACAAACTTTTCTTAAGGTCAAATGCGAGTCAGTTGGAAAACTGGATTTGTTTTTTCAAAAAGTCTTCCATACGTGACTTATCATACATTATTGTTCTGGTTGTGGTTAATGTTGACCACATCTCTTCATCTTGCATCTGTGGGATTGATTCCACAGACTGTTGCTGTCAGAAGTGGCGCAGAGCCTGGCACTCAGCTGCATCTTCTGCTCATGCACTGTTCCTGGTCTGGGCGCTGTACTTCCTCTAGGTCTTGGCTAAAATGTCCCCTCACAGGTTTCTCTTGTTATTCTTTTTCTCAGGCTTTTCACTTGCTTTATTTGTAATATATAACACAAATTTGCAATTATTTGTTTCTCTACTTCTGCATACATAGACTTATGTGTAAAGTCCTTGAGAATAGGGACCATTCCTCTTTTTTTTCTTTTTAAAAAGATTTTTAGTTTGTGTATTTCAAAGACAGAGTTACAGACAGAAGCTGAGACAGAGTGAGGTCTTCCTCATTTGAAAGGTGGAATTACAGAGAGGCAGAGGCAGAGGCAGAGGCAGAGGCAGAGGCAGAGAGAGAGAGAGAGAGAAATTTCTTCCATTCACTGGTTCATTCCCCAAATGGCTGCAATGAACAGAGCTGCGCCGATCTGAAGCCAGGAGTCAGGAGCTTCTTCTGTTTCCTACGTGGGTGCAGGGGCCCAAGGACTTGGACCATCTTTCACTGCTTTCCCAGGCCATAGCAGAGAGCTGCATTGGAAGCAGAGCAGCCGGGACTCAAACTGGTGCCCATATGGGATACCAGCACTGCAGGCAACAGCTTTACTGCTACGCCACAGCGCTGGCCCCAGGACCATTCCTGTTACACAAGTTCCTTGCTTGGTGTCTTGCACACAGTAGGTACCCAGTAAATACTTGTTGAGTGGATGATCTTGGAAGTCACTGTATCTCATTTTTAAAAGGGTTACAAGTCATATAGTTGAGCTGAGAGAAGATGGTGGAATAGTGACAGGGAGGTCTGCTCTAGGCTAGGTGAACTTGGCAGGAAAAGAAAGTGGAGAAAGTACCCTCTCAGGGGAATGTTGCAGTGGGAGGTCCTGTGAAAGCACTGGAAATGCCCTGCACCTACATGAAAGGCGCAGCTGCCCTGCAGTGAGCACGAACACAGCCAAGGACCCGGCAGCCTGTTCTGGGTGAGCAAGGTGAGGTCAGACTGCCTGGCCTGTGCCATTGTTGATTCAGCTGGAGGGAGAGCCTTGTGGACTGCACCATTTTTGAATTTGGCCTGGAACCCTCAGGGCAGTTGAACAACTGCTCACCCAGAGGGGAAAAAAGAGAAAGAAAAGAAAAACGGGCAGCATTACTCCCTCTCCCCTTCTCCCCTGCACCACACCAGGACCCTGTGGGAGGGCTGCCGCCATTTTGGACATAAGCAGGTAGCAGCTGCTCCAGCTCTTCTGAGTGCCCCAAGTCACTAGCAGAGGACAGTCTCTATCCTGTCGCAGAGGCAACCACAACAGTTCGAGTCAGTTGGTGGGGACTGTCTCCACCTTGCCAGTGGGGCAACAGAACCAGCTCCACTGTGCACATGGGGCAACAGGCAGGAAGGAGGAGCCATGACCAGTGAAGGGAAGTGCCACCCACAGGGACTCTTCTACATGCCCAGCACAACTGTGAGAGGAGTAGGGCTGTGGCCACCGGGTATGGTGCATGCTTGTGATCCAGGGATTTTATCAGGGGGAAAGAATCCACATTCCCCACTGACTCTGAGTCTAGCTGGGGGGATCCAACTTGATCCACCCCAGGGGAACACACATGGGCAGCAGCTCGGGGAGTCCCCCAGTCTCTCTTTGGACAGGAAAGGCTAGCAGGGTAGAGTGGATACCCTTGTGCTTCTTGACTGTGGGAGCCTTCAGTGCTGAGACTGTGAAAACATGGTAACTATGTGAGAGGGAGCAGGATGTAGCTGGGGTTCTGGGCAAGCTCTAGGTGCAGAGCCACACTTTTATTTTTAAGTTATTTATTTATTTATTTTCAAGGCAGAGTTACAGAGAGGCAGAGGCAGAGAGAGAAAGAGAGAGAGAGAGAGGTCTTCCATCTGCTGGTTCACTCCCCAAATGGCTGCAATGGCTGGAGCTGGGCCGATTCAAAGCCAGGATCCAGGAGCTTCTTCTGGGTCTCCCACACAGGTGCAGGGGCCCAAGGACTTGGGCCATCTTCTTTCTACTGCTTTCCCAGGCCATAGCAGAGAGCTGGTTTGGAAGTGGAGCAGCCAGGACTTGAACCAGTGCCCATATGGGATGCCAGCACTGCAGGAAGCAGCTTTACCTGCTGCACCTCAGTGCCAGCCCCCAGAGCCGCACTCTTGAAGCTCCTTGGTTGCCACAGTAGTTCACTGCAGCTGGAACCACGCTCTCCGTGAGGAGTGCAATGATCATTTGTGTGGTTCATACGACGGTGTGGATGAATGTTGAACACACTGGGGACTAACGCCAAGGCATTGCTCAGCTTGGAGGAGAGGAGGTGAGGGGGTGATCACACCAACAGATGTGACCATTCCCCTCATTTTGTTAATGTTAATAAGAGGAGAGCAACAATGCCCAACTTGGGTGTTACCCCGGATACTCGCCACACTCTGGAACACTGACCACAGTCTAGCCACATCCACCACACACTGCTCAGTATTCACTGAGAGCACAGACATTCCACTAAGTCACAGAGGCACAGACCAAAGATAAAAGCTATCAGAGGAAAAAAACAGCAACAATTAACGCCCCAAATAAATGCAGAATTATAATAAATTAATTCCTAAAAATAAATGCAGAAATTCAAGAAGCAAAAATAAGGAAGACACCATGACCCCATCAAAAAACACAACAACGTTTCAGTATTAGAATGCAAATATGAAGAGATTAATAAAATGCCAGAAATGGAACTTAAAAATTAATTATAGGATTACTGAAAAGCAATCAAAGTAAATGCATGAACTAAAGAAAATCATATGTGACGTGAATGATTTTTTCCCATGAAATTGAGATTTTAAAGAGAAATCAAAATGATATATTAGAAATGAAGAATCCAATAGATCAAATAAAAATGCAGTGGGAAGCCTTAATAACAAACTTGGTGAGGCAGAAGAAAGTATATCAGCACTAGAAGACAAATCTTTGGAAATCCTTCAGTCAGACCGAAAAAAAAAAGTAGAAAACTTAAAACACTGTTGGAGATTTATAGGATACTATTAAATGACCCAATATATGTTCTTAGGAGTTCCTGAAGGTGTGGAGAGAATGGACTAGAAGACCTATTCAGTGAAATAATTACAAAAAACTTGCCTACTTTGGGTAAAGAAAGGGACATCCAAGTAGAGAAAGCACATAGAACTCCTAACAGACATGGCCAGAAAAGATCTTTACCACAACACATTGTAGTCAAACTTTTTACAGTAAAGCATAAAGAAAAGATACTAAAATGTACATGAGAGAAAAAACAGATTACTTTCAGAGGATCTCCAATTAGAGTTATCTAACTTCTTATCAGAAATCCTGCAGTCTAGAAGAGAGAGGCAAGAAATAGTCCAAATCTTAAGAGAAAAAAAAACCTGTCAACCCAAAATACTGTACCTTGCAAAGCCATTGTAATTCATAAACTGTACTTTGGAAATCTGTATTTACTAAATAAAAGTTAAAAAAAAAAAGAAAACCTTAAGCAAAATTGGATATAGAAGGAACATTCCTCAACACAATTAAGGCAATCTATGACATATCCACAGCCTGCATCTTACCTAATGGGGAAAAATTGGAGGCATTCTTACTAAGATCCAGAACCAGACAAGAATGCCTACTCTTACCATTGCTATTAGGTATAGTCCTGGAAATTTTAGCCAGAGCCATTAGACAAGAAAAAGAAATCAAAGGGATACAAATTGGGAAGGAGGAAGTTAAACTATCCCTATTTGCAGATGACATGATTCTATATATATAGGGGATCCAAAGGACTCCACTAAGTCTATTGGAACTCATAAAAGAGTTTGGTAAAGTAGTAGGCTATAAAATCATAACAAAAACAATAGCGGTGTGTACACAGACAATGTCATAGCTGAGAAAGAACTTCTAAGACCAATCCCATTCTCAATAACTAAAAAAAAATTAAATACCTTAGAATAAATTTAACCATGGACGTCAAAGATATCTATGATGAATATTACAAAGCACTAAAAAATGAAATAGAAGACATAAAAAAGTGGAAAAATCTTCCATTTTCATGGATTGGAAGAATCAATATCATTAAAATGTCCATGCTACTGTAAGCAATTTATATATTCAATGGGATCCCAATTAAAATACCAACAACATTCTTTTCAGATATAGAAAATATGATACTAAAAATCATGTGGAAACACAAGAGACACCGATTACCTAAAGCAGTCTTAAACAACAAAAACAAAGCTGGAGACATCACAGTACCAGATCTCAAGACATACTGCATGGCAGTTATAGTCAAAACAGCCTGATACTAGCACAAAAATAGATGTATAGACCAATGGAACAGAATAAAATGCCAGAAATCATCCCATTCATCTATAACCAATTTATCTTTGACAAAGGAGCAAAAATCAATCCCTGGAACAGACAATCTCTTCAACAAATGGTGCTGGGAAAACTAGATCTCCGTATGTAGAAGCATGAAACAAGACCTCTATCTTACACAAAAATCTACTCAAAATGGATCAAAGACCTAAATCTATGACCCAATATCAACAAATTACCAGAGAACACTGGGGAAACCCTATAAGACCTTGGCATTGGCAAGGACTTCTTGTAAAAGACCTCAGAAGCACAGGCAATCAAAGTCCAAATTGACAAATGAGATTCTTAAAACTGAGAAGCTTCTGCACTGCAAAAGAAACACTCAACAAAGTGAAAAGACAACCAACAGAATGGGAGAAATTTTTTTTGCAAACTCTGCAACTGATAAAGGATTAATTTCCAGAATCTATATAAAGAGTTCAAGAAACTCAACAACAAAACAAGCAATTCAGTAAAGAAATGTGCAAAAGACCTGAACAGACATTTTTCAAAAGTAAATTCAAAAGACCAACAGACACATAAAAAAATGCTCAGGATACCTAGCCATCAGAGAAATGCAAATCAAAACAACAATGAGGTTTCACCAGACCCCCATTAGAATGACTCTCATGCTAAAATCACCAAACAACAAATGCTGGAGAGGTTGTGGTGGAAAGAGTATCCTAATCTACTCTTGGTGGGAATGTAAACTGATGCAGCCTCTGTGGCAGAAAGTATGGAGATACCTCAGAAAGCTGAATATAGACCTTCCATATGACCCAGCCATCCCACTCCTGGGAATTTACCCAAGGGAAATGAAATCGTTGAAGCTTAATTCACAATAGCTAAGATATGGAATCAACCCAGATGTCCATCAACTGAAGACTGGATTAAAAAAAATTATAGTGTATATACACTGTGGAATACTATATGGTGGTAAAAAAAAGTAATCCTCTCATTTGCAACAAAATGGGTGCAACTAGAAACCATTATATTTAGTGAATTAAGCTAGTCTCAAAAAGAAATACCATATGTTCTTTCTGATCTGTGGTAACTAATAGAGTACCTAAAATGTAATCTATAGGAGTGAAATTGACACTTTATGATGTGATGATTTTGAACAGCCCTTGTCTTGACTGTTGAGAAACAATGCCTTTTGTTTGTTTGCTTACTTTTTCTTTTTTTACATTTTTCGTCATACTATTTGTTGATCCCTCTATTTAGTGTAGGGTTAATCTTATGAGTATAAAGGTAAATGAAAATACATCTTTTTAAAAAATAAGAATAGGAATGAGAGAGGAGGAAGAAGCGTGGAAGTATGGGTGGGAGGAATCACTGTGTTCCTAAATTTGTATATATGAAATGCATGAAGTTTATATTTCTTAAGTAAATTTAAAAAAAATTTTTTTACACACACAAGTCATAGTTGATTTTCCAGAAGCTCCATAAAAACCTATTTATTTCAAGGATGTAATTCATAGCTCTAGGATTAGAGGCTTATTGACAGATTGTGAGAGTAGAGGCTGGAAAGTGGGATTCAGGAAAGTAGAACAAATAATTGGTTTTCATTTTCCTATATACAGATTCAGCTTTAGACAAATCATAGTTTGTCTTCAGAATTGTCATACTTCCTTTCCTGCAACTTTATTTCATTTTGACTGTTGTAAGGAATAAAAGAGATTATATCAGGGGTAAAAGAGAACAGAACCAGAGCTCTAGGGAGTTATTGAGAGTAAACATCCCTTCTCTTCCCTCCTTTCCTGTAACATTCTCTGTTTTTCTGCTGTCTGGTTTACTCTGCTTACTTATGACATGGGTTTTCAAAAGTCACCATGGCCAATGCTTACTGGAGACCTTTTTAGATTATAATTCTTAAGATTTAGTTATTAACTGTCTCAGAGTTCCATTTCTGAATTCCCAGCATAGAAATCTGATCTGCTCTCCTTCTCTTTCTCAGCTAAAACATGATGTACTTGCCAGCCTGTTTGTTGGGTTCCCGTTGGGTTAGTTGTCTGCCCTTGGACCAATCATCTCTGCCTCTGATAAGAAGTGATGCCATGTGATGGGGGGGGGGTCACACAACCATGGAGGCAGCAGATGTTGTAAAAGGAATGTGCATTGGCAGGAAAAAGCCACACCTAGTACATGTCTCAGTTCATAACACCCTCTACTCAGCCTGCCAGCTTCCTCACTCTGGCCCAAGCATCCATTTCAGACCCTAACCTAAAGCTTGCCCAACGTAATCCATAACTTTCACCTTGTGGTCAGTCAAAACCATTTACCTCAATGCAAAGGATAAGATCCCTATGTGTCAGGCACTGTGCCAGTCATGTGAGATACTGAGTTGAATAGAACAGAGCCCCTACTTTTAAGAAGTTTGCTATATAATTAAGGCAGTGAACGACATCACTTGTGTTTCAGTGTACTCAATGTTGTTATTACAGATGGGTCTAAGTGAAGTATGTTTTCAGAGTGTGCCAAGCAATGTACAGAATTCGACTTGAATAGAAAGAGAGAGCTGGGTAAGACTACACAAGGGAGCTGGCATTGCAGGTGGGGCTTTGCAGGTGAATTGGAGTTGAGTACAAAGTGAGGGCATTAGCAAAGCTGTAGAGCTATAAGCCCCAGCCTTGTCTGACAACTACAGTCCCTGGGACATGAAATACATGAGAGCAGGGATATGCTAGATTTGTGCTGGAAAAGAGGGGTGGAATCCAGCTCCTGGGCTAAGGGCAGCGAAACCCCAGGCAAGGAGTCATGCAGATGTGCAGATGGGATGTGAGAGAAACACACATTCCATATACAACCTAACTTCAACTTTATACTAGAAGTACATACCCATTTTTGTTGATTCAGTTTAGCGTCATGAGCATTTGCTAAGCATCTACTATGTATTTTTTTTTTTAAAAAAAGAGTTTAAAGGAGAGGCATGTTTTATGGCCTCATAGTTGGACCTATGGTTGTGAGTGATGTCTCCCAGGAAGACCATACAGATCAAAAATGAACTGGTGGTGGTGTTGGTGGGCAGAAGGGACTAACATACAAGATATCCCAAAATAGCATAATTGACATGGTAGGAGGAGATCCATGGGAGAGGAGAGAGAGAAGCCAAAGGCAGGACTCAGGTAAACAGGAATGCTTGCCAATGTCAGGAGCTGCAAAATGATCAGCTAAGGTGGAGAATGTGATTTGGCATTTAGGAAGATTATTAATAGAGTGGGATACAGAGCAAGGAGGCCGTGGGGGTCCTGGGGGCAGAGGGTAGCAAGGAACTATCTCTCAATCTCACTTAGAGCTAACCCTGGTCAAAGGCGTTCCATTTAACGTGATTTGAACACATTGTTAGCAGCTTTCAGAAAAGGTTGGTTGAGGAAGGAGATTGAAGTCCTTGGCCTAAATGAGGGTTCTGAGTTATTTATGGGTTTAATTTATCCCTGTGATCCATGTCCCCTGTTGATGCAGGCTATCAAGAGTTAGCTGCATTCTTTTATTCTTGAAAAAGTAGGGAGACTATTTAATCATAAATGAGTTATGCCAATGGAAATTTTAATAAAACTGTGCTGAGCTAGGCCTGGGAGGTTGCATAAGCAATGGGAGAGGGGACTTGTTCCCCTGGGTGTACTCTGTGCATGGACATCATTCTTAGGCCTGAAATCTGGTATTTAATCCAAAGAACTCACAGGGCTTTCATAATGAAGTTTAATGTATAGTCTCTGTGAATACATGCAGTGCAGAAAGCACAATTTTCTGGCCAGTATCGTGGCATAGCAGGCCAAGCCACCACCTACAACACCCACATCCTGTATGAACACTGATTCAAGTCCTGGCCGGGTCAGAAGTGGGGCAGCCAGGACTCAAACCGGTACCCATATAGGATGCTGGGATCACAGGAGGCAGTATTACCCACTGCCCCACAATGCCAGCCCCAATAGTATGCTCTTTTAAGCTACTTTACCTTTGGTGAAAATCAAGGTAAAGTCTGAAACCTCACCTACCTTTCTACATACTCAGTTTTTCTTTGAGGATAAGTTAGAGAGCCCAAAGGGTTACTGTCTTCTGGAGCTTTGAAGTCATCTAGTGCAGCATCTTTGTTTTTTGCAATGAGGGAACTGAGGGCCACAGAGAGAAATGACTTTTGCAAAGTGCAGATTTGTTAGTGTCAGGGCTAGTGGAATCCAGTTACTGGTTTAAAGTATTTGCCATAGAATTGAGTTGAAGGTACCGGCTTTACTACCGATGCTGTCAGTAAAAAGGCAATATGAGTAAAACCCTACCAATTGTCCTTCCTCAGTCATTGATTTTGTTGTTCAAGTTTTCTTCTAGAAAACAAATCTCATGCTCTTATTCCTTCGAAGAGGTAACAGTCTTCAAGGTCTCGCATTGTGTATTTGTGATTTCTAGACTCCTTTGGGTATAACCTGGTCCCTACCTACTTCGCTGGTTGTGTGTTCCCCCACCCTGAGCCTCAACTCTCCCTTTGGGACCTGCTTTAACCATGTGCAGTCCCAGACTCACTTTCTCTGGTCCCTTTTCCCACTCTCGGAAGTCCCCGTGTTCCTCCTCCCACCCTTGGCCTGTGTGCCCCCACTCCCAAGAAGCCTTCCTGCACCTGCCCCTTGTGCTGTCACCCCCCGGGCTGCTGCACTGGTTGCCATACCTGCCACTCTGGTGGACAGCCTTTGGTCTATGAGCTTGACTCTCGGACTAGGAGATCCTAGAGCGCAGAAGAACATTTTACTCTTTTTTATTTCCTGAGTGTTCAATGCCTGTGACGTATTGGTGCTCATTAAATGCTTAACAGAATTTAATCAAACCATAACAACAAACCTGGGTAGTTGTGAGCCCCTAATAGAAAATTGAAGTAAAATTGTGTATCACGAGCCCTCACCAGTTTGAAAGTAGCCTGCTTTGTCTACCTCTTCGGTCTATGCTCTGTAACCTGATGGGGAAATTGATTGATTACTCTTCCCCAGGGACACCATGTGTATTTGCTCTCTCCACCGTTCTTGTCTGTGGCGTTGCCCTTGCCTGTCAAGCGCGTCCTCCTTGCGTATTTAGCAGCTGTTGACTACTTCTGTGTCTGCAATTGAGCTGGGCTCTCACCGTTTCCTGCCTAAATAGCATTTCACTGGTGAAAGCCTCCTCAGCCCTACCCACATTTACATCTCCTTCCTACCGATCGTCTCAGCCCTCTGTTTTTTTTTTATATATTTATTTATTTATTTGAAACTAAGAGTTAAATAGAGAGAGAAGGAGAGGGAGGGAGGGAGGGAGAGAGAGAGAGAGAGAAATCTTCCATCCATTGGCACACTCCTCAATTGGCCGCCAACGGTCAGAGCTGGGCCAATCTGAAGCCAGGAGCCAGGAGCTTTCTCTGGGTCTCCCACATGGTTACAGGGGTCCAAAGACTTGGGCATCTTCTACTGCTTTCCCAGGCCATAGCAGAGAGCTGGATCAGAAGTGGGGCAGCTGAGACTTGAACCAACACCCATATGGTATGGCAGCACTGCAAGTGGCGGCTTTACCTGCTACGCCACAGCACCAGCTCCATTTCTCAGCCCTCTTTATCACTTTATACTTCCTAGAGGTCCTGCACATTTGGTACTTAGCATATGCTACTTTCAATCATTATTTTTGTTCCTTCTAGCCATATTACACACCTAGCCAACTAAATTATAAGATTCTGGAAGGTGGAGCTGTTTCTTCAGCTCCTAAATTTATGAAGAGCCTCAATAAATGTTGGCCAGTGATACAGAGGACTTGTGGGTGTTTTCCTGATGAGGCTCTGTGGTTTCACTGCTGATTCAGCTGGTGTGTGTGCAGTGATGGAAGCAGGTCAGCTGGCTCTGGTGTAGGGATTCTGGAACTGCAGGGTAACTTTGGGAAGCGTAATTGTCCAAGTTCATTACAGCTAAATATCTCCCATATGGGAAGATTAGATCACATAGATTTCCCCAAATTGCAGTGATTGGTAGACTTAATACCGTAGCAATTAAAATCTAGTTGGGATGGGGAGTAGTGGATCTGAGGAATATAGTTAGAATTTGCTTCTGTAAAAGCATGCCGTGAGGGGGCTATCCCTATTTGATCTTAAAGCACGAGAATCCGTGATGGTTGTAATATTTTATACTCATATGCAAATTGAAAAATATAGGGTTTTTTTTTTGCTGCTTTATGTATTTGTGTTTCATATTATACCTTAGTGCAAATGTAAAAAGGCCTAGGAACAATCCCCTTTTGCTTTCAGTTTTTGTTTGAGCTCCCGGTGGAGAAAGCCTTCAGATGCCTTTTCCTTTCCCCTTCCCCTTCCCGAGGGCTTCTGGGAGAGACACTGGACTGCCCTCAAAGAAAAGGCATTGGGAAGTACTGTTCCTTTAAAAAAAAAAAAAAGAAAGGCAACTCCTTCATATAAACATTTAATTATGTGCATCCAAAGATATCACAAAACAATGACAAAGGGCAGATTCATCCTATAAATATATTCGGAATGACTACTTAGCAAATTGGGGGAAAATCAATGTAAGCAATCTAGTAAAAGAAACACTAAGTAGATTAAATAATTAAGTGTACAAATCAAGCCACAGTCCCGCCTGAAGGAAATAACCCGAGGACTTAGCAGACCTCAATGGGCGTGTACTACACGTGCCTGAGGCTAGAGAGGCACCTGCTGATGACATCTTTGCACATGACAGCCTACAGTGATTGCGTGGACGCTGCCCAGCACTGTGTGCTTGACAGCCGCTGGCACACAGTGGGTTCCACAGCTGCTTGCGAATGGAGAGATGCATGCATGCATGACAGAATGTGTCGTCTCCTCCATCCGGTCAGCGATGAGGCTCTCTAGATGTGTGGACATGCATGGCTGTCCTTGAACCCTGGAAAGAGGAGAGCAACAAGTCAGGCCCCACTGCGGATGCCTCAGGGCCGTGCTAGTCCTCATGCTTTGTGGAAAGAAGATGTGGGAGGCTTTGAGATTTCAGGACCCAAAGAGAAAAGTACTAAGAACTTTGAAGGGTGTAGGGCGGGGAACGCATGTGGTGGGAATGTTTCTAAATGCTCTCTCAGCGTTCTTGATCCTCTTCCTCTTTTTGTGGTAGCAAAGACAGTTGCCTTGTCCTGTTCCATGTCCTTTCTCTAGCCAGTTGTAGCTAGCAAGAGTCGCAAGCTGGAGCCTGGGCTGCGCCATCTGGATTCTGTTAGTTTCATGACTGTTCCAATTTAGGGATCAGCGGACTCATGACACTGTGGTCATAGCTGGTTTCTGTGGCTTCCTGAGGGCAGGGCTGTATCTGTCTGCTCCTGCACTCAGCCTGTGCCCGTTTTGCAGTAGAACTTAATTTGCAGAATGAATGAATAAGGACCTATTCTACATCAGCAGAGAGTGGGAGAGAAGGCCTCTGGGAGGTAACTCTTGATTGGAGTACATCAAGTGAGCATATCTGATGTTTATTTATGTTTTCTTGGTGGAATTGTGTTTTCAGAGAATGCTCGATATTAGATTCCCACCCGTTAATTAGCTGCAGAGATATACCAACCCAGAATACATTAGAGTCGTTTGTCTTGGCCTTGTTCGTGCACGGAGTTCATCATTGTTTTATTTTGAGCACACTCCTCTTCCCCTCTGTGCTGGAGATTATGAATAGTAATAAGAGCTCCCCAGCTTCAGTCAGCGGCGTGCCTGAGAGGGATGTTCAGAAGCGATAGGAAAGATTCATCTCCCACGTAATTTGTATGCCGGGAGTACCACTCCTTAGAAACTCTGCTCTTTGTGGCTGACAGGGTTCATGATAGGGCTGGCAGAAGGAGCGAAGCCAGGCAGCCCGGGCAGGCAGGCAGGAAGTGGAGCCTGGAACTCAAGCTTGCTTCCCCCACCCCAGGGCTAGACAGCTGCTCTGTGTGCGCGAGGTGGGGCCACCGGGTGGCAGAGGGAAGGAAGAACAGGCAGATAGGTAGACCATATCCTACAAGCCGTCCTGGAAGACAGGTGTATAGGAGAGGTTCAAGTGTACTGGTTAAGAAGGGCAGCTTTGGGAAGTCACCCGGGTGTCCGTCGACAGATGAATGGATACACAAAGGTGCCGTGTGCATATCATGGAGTGTCATTTAGCCTGGAACGCGAAGGGCATTTGGAAGGCTGCTATGCCCGGGACGCACAACAGTCACAGGAAGTACGTTCTAACACCGACTCCGACCTGCATGAACCTTGAGGACATGATGCTGAATGAACTCAGCAGTCACCACTCTGTGATTCCACTCACATTAGGCGCCTGGAGTAGTCAAGTTCACAGGGACAGAAAGGAGCGTCGCGATTGCTGGGGAAATGGCGAGTTGTTGTTTAGGGGGTGTAGAGATTTGGTTGTACAAGATGCAGAAGTTCTGGATATTGGTTGAACAACTATGTGAATATCCTTAATGGTACTGGGGTACACTTTATGTTTTGTGTATTTTATCACAATTACAAAAATGTAAAACTCAGAACTGACCTCAGTAAATAAAAACAGGGAAAAAGGGGCAACTGTGAAGACAGGATGTCTGAGTTCCAACCCGGCTTAGCCACTGATTAGATGTGTACTGTGGACCAGGTAGGCTCTCTGGGCTTTGCTTCCCTTTCAAATGTAGGAGTGAAAATAATAGGACCTCTGTGATAAGACTGATATCTAAACGTATCTAATGGCACAATAACTGTTGGTTTGCACTGCAGCAGTAGGGAGAAGGTGTCACATTGCAAGTGACCAAGCAGATAGACAGTTTGCCTTAGAATGTCTGTGAGCGTTTTAAGCAGTGGACTTTGTGGCCCAGCAAACCAGGCTCAGACTAAGGAACTTTTTTTTTTTTTAAATTTATTTGACAGGTAGAGTTATAGACAGTGAGAGAGAGACAAGAGAGAAAGGTCTTTCCTCCGTTGGTTCACTCCCCAAATGGTCGCCACGGCCGGCGCTGCGCCGATCTGAAGCCAGGAGCCAGGTGCTTCCTCCTGGTCTCCCATGCGGGTGCAGGGCCCAAGCACGTGGGCCATCCTCCACTGCCTTCCCGGGCCACAGCAGAGAGCTGGACTGGAAGAGGAGCTACCGGGACTAGAACCCGGCACCCATATGGGATGCCAGTGCCGCAGGTGGAGGATCAACCAAGTGAGCCACGGCGCCGGCCCCCCAGAAGGAGGAACTTAAAGTCAGTTCTTAGTGGGGTGTACAAAGAGCAAGGTCTGCCCTCGTGCCAGAGTCGAGGAAGATGTATGGAGTTCATAGTAGGTGTCAGGTGCTGCTCAGTGGGCTAGAGAGACAACAGATCCTGCTCATGGGATGGCCAGTGGATTCCTAAGTCACTAAGATGAAAATTCAGTTATGGGAATTGGGATAGATGAACACTGCTTAATATAAAGCATAGTGCAGGAGCCCAGGCAGTTAGAGTTGTGGCACAGATAACAATTAGATGAACTGGAGTGCCTACATTTACGAAGACTTTGCCAGTTGTTAGTGGCAGAATCCCAAATCAAATGGGCCTGAACACAATATTTAATTTATTGCTTTCCATAACAAAAATCCAGTAGTATCCTGGCTTCAGGTAGGGCTGGATCCAGGTATTCCAATGATATTGGAAGTCTATCTCCTAGCAACTCTTGACTCTTCATTCCCAGGCGACTCTTCATCATGGTGTATTGTAGTCACTAAGGTCACTATATTCCACCAGGTGGACACTCTGGCCCTTCCTTGCCATGCTTTTTCTATCCTCTTCCTATCCCTTCCTGAACTAGGACTGTGCTGGGGGCAGAGGCAGGAAGCCGTGGTGGCACAGGGCAGGGTGATAGAGCCCAGTGCAAGTGAGAAGGGCATTCAGAAAGGGTTGATAGTGACCTGGCCCAGGAAGGCAAAAACCCACGTGGCATGAGGAGGGAGGGCATCCCAGCTGGAGAGTGGTCAGGTGCAGTGCGTCAGAGTTGGGCTAAGCAGAGCCTAAGCAGAGCATGCAGCGAGAAGGGCTGCTCGGTGTATGACGTCAGAGCTTGCGGTGAGGAAGGAGGGCGTGTGGGTTGTTGGAGACCAAGCAGGATGAAAGTGTCCAGCAAGGAGGGCACGCGGGCATGGAGTGTTGGAGCCCAAGGTGGGCAAAGGGGGCCTGTGAAAGAAGATGCCTGAGAGAGGGGTGCCAGAGCCTGGGGAGGCAGAGGGACCATCCACGCGAGGCCGGGGAGCTGGGAGAGAGGGCTCTGAACTGGGGAGGGGCCTGGAGCACTTTCTTCACCAGAAGCGGGCGGCAGAGATGGAGGCTGATCACATATGGTCACTGGTAAAATAATTAACTATGTTAAGGGTGACGGAAGCCAGGTTTCTTACTGTTAGAGAAACATGTCAAAAATACAGACAGGGAGAGAGCAAAAACCAACCTTGGTGGTAAATTGAAATCAGAGGTTTTGGTGTGAATTCTTAACCTTCTAGGATATATAGGTAGGTGGATAGGCAGGTGGGTAAATGAATGCATGGATGGATATGCAGAGAAATAAATATATATGGAAATGCATGTAGATCTGGCAGAGACTGGTTTTATTGTACATCTTTCTAGTTACCATTCTCCACTCTAAGGAACCAGAGAACCTTGGAGATGGGGGTGATTGAAAGACTGGGGCTCGGAAGGTACCAGAGAAGCCTGGAATATTTTGTCTGTGGAGGTAAGGAGTGGCTCAGAGCATGAGAGGGACAAGCACTCAGGAGGGGCTGGCGTTTGGTGCAGCCACTTTCAACACTGGCATCCCATATGGGAGAGCTGGTTCAAGTCCTACCTGCTCTACTTCCTGATCCAGCTCGCAGCGAATGCACCTGGGAAGGCAGTGGAAGATGGCCTAAGTACTTGGGCCCCTGCACCCACATGGGAGGCCCCAGATGGAGTTCCAGACTCCCAGCTTCAGCTGGCACAGCCCCAGCCGTTGCAGCCATTTGAGGAGTGAACCAGTGGATGGGAGATAGCCCTCTTCGCCACTCTGTCTCCCAGCCTGCCTTTCAAATAATAAGTACATTATTTTTAAAAGCACTCAGGAGCAGTTTGTGGGGCTCCCACTGACTACATCTGGGATAATTTGAGCTTCAAAATAAATAATGGTAGCTTATAACTCATTGAATAAAATGGGAAACCGTGTGTTCAGATTGAAATACATTGAAAGCTGATGAAGCGCTATGAAGAAAAGGTATATATGCAGCGTCCCCACGAAATAATTAATTACAAAGGGCCCTGAGGTGGCCTCTACAGACTGAAACTCCCTTGTCTTCTGCCTTCCACCTGTGCTTGGCCAAAGGGCAGTGTTGGCAGGTGCAGGGGCAGGTGAGAGGACGAATGGCAGGTGAAGGGGTGGGGTGAGTGGACGAATGGCAGGTGAAGGGGCGGGGTGAGTGGACGAATGGCAGGTGAAGGGGCAGCGTGAGTGGACGAATGGCAGGTGAAGGGGCGGGGTGAGAGGACGAATGGCAGGTGACGGGGCAGGGTGAGTGGACAAATGGCAGGTGAAGGGGCAGGGTGAGTGGACAAATGGCAGGTGAAGGGGCAGTGTGAGTGGACGAATGGCAGGTGAAGGGGCGGGGTGAGTGGACGAATGGCAGGTAAAGGGGCGGGGTGAGTGGACAAATGGCAGGTGATGGGGCGGGGTGAGAGGACGAAGGTTCTTTTTGCCAGCTGAGCTGCGCTCTGGCAGCTCTGTGCTCCAGCAGCTACAGCTCTGCCTGCTGGTGAAGCCTCTCTCTTTGCCCCGTGGGGCGGGCAGTGGCAATCACTGGCCACAGTTGGTAGCCTGGGGTGCATCCCTGTCCCCCCCCATTCATTCCCTTGACCCCGTCTATAGCTCTGGACAACAACATCTCATTAAACTCTCCCTAGGGTGCCTGTGTTTCTTTCCAGGAAGAAGGGGATGATGAAGGGCAACCAATAACAACCACAGCGGCTTCCCTGCTTAGCACTCACCAGTCTTATCCCCCACAGATACGATCAGGCCCACAGCTGTCCTGGCTGTGGCCCTAGGTGTGGGAAGAGAATGAAACCAGAGAGAGGACATCTAGAAGGGCCTGGTGGCAGCTCAGGGTGACCAGAGAGGAACTTTGTCCTGTCATTTGTACCAATGCTTTTCTACAAGGAAAGACTTCCTAAATTCCTATTGCAATCCAAGGTCCAGGCAATGAGGGGATGGCCCCATGCTGTGAAAGATTACAGTTCAGAACATCGTCTGCATTGAACTGTCTTCAGGATGAGTATCAAAAAAGGTGGGATTCAGGGGAGCATCTTGACTGCACCGTTAGCACCCTGTGAAGTATGAAGTGGCAAACACTCTGGTTTCTGGAACTTTCCACAGAGTCTTGTGTCATTCTAGAAAGCAAGCAACACAAGGACATGAAGTAGGAGACTTTCTTAAAGTGGCATCAGCTCAGAGGTGTCTTTTATCCAGCCTCTGAACATGAGGTGACACTTCCAAGCAGGCTACTACTGCCATAAGTTATTGCGTTGTTAATCACCCCGTTTGCAAGGTGATCCCTTTACAGCACCCCGTGGCTTTCAATTAAGGGAACTTAGACCAGAGCTCCTATTTAAGAGTGTTCTCCCATCAGTTTCATCTTGGGGGTTAAATTGAATTCTCTAATGTTGGGAGAGCAAAGTGAAACATCTCCCAATTCTGCTAAAAATAGCAGAGAAATGAGGAATTATAAAACTAGGACCCCATTTCCAACATAGACAGGATTGCTTGTGGGGAACATGGCTGGAGTTTGCCGGGAGAGGCCACTTACATCCCCTCTTGCTTTCTGTGAAAGTCTCACAGACAGTGTAGTCCATCACCCCTGCAACTTCAGATGTCAGAATGTTCATTTTCATAAATAGGTGTTGGAATGTGATTGCATTTGCCCCTCGCTGTTTTGAGCTTCGGGGTAATTTTAGAGGCACACTGCTTTAATTAACATTTACTTGTTAGAGGTAAAGGCAGAATTTCTGGTCAGCTCGGTATAAATTGATGCTAGATGAAAATCCTGGATGTCTGTATGGAATTTTCTTCTGCTGTTGCTGCCTCTTTGTGTGTGTGTGTGTGTGTGTGTGTGTATGTATATGTATGTGGGAGTAGACGATTAACACGACTAGTAAGTTGCTTTTATTTCAATGTCTTGAGGTCCACAATTAAATGCTATGCAGGCCTGGGCCCATATTTAAGAGTTAGGAGGGGCTGGCTTTGTGGCTTAGCATGTTAAGCCTCTGCCTGCGAGGTGCTAGTTTAAGACCTGGCTGCTCCACTTCAGTACAGCTCCCTGCTATTGGCCTAGGAAAGCAGTGGAAGAAGGTCCAAGTCCTTGGGCCCCTGCACCCACTTGGGAGACCTGGAAGAAGGTCCTGGCTCCTGGCTTCTGCCTGGTCCAACCCCGGCCATTGTGGCCTTTGAGGGAGTGAAACAGCAGATGGAAGATTGATTCTCTTTCTTTCTCGATCTCTCCCTCTTTGTAATTCTACCTTTCAAGTTAAAAAAAAAAATGAAAGGTAGGGATGCCTGATTTGTGAATGCTTCTTCCACAACGCAGCACCAGTTGCATAACAGTCCTTGCCCTGCCTGCCCGTGTGGTGGTGTTCTGTTCTCCTTCCCCTCTATCACCCTTCACTGGTTAGCTGCAGAGAGCAATCGTGGGGTCCTTGGCCACTGATAACAGCTCAAGTCTGACTTGGATAAGTTTAGGACCTACTGCCTCTTCTTCACAACCTCTGCCCTTTCTTTATGCAGTGGTTACTCATACAGTTTCCATGTAATCTCTGGTTTTCAATACTCTGCACCCAGCCAGTCTTCCTTGGGTAATTTTTCTTGTATAAACAGTAGATTGTTTAAGACCATGGACTTTGAAGCAGATGCACTGGTTCAAGTCTTTGTTATACCACTAGTCAGTAGAATGATTGCACAAATTATTGTGCTTTCTAGGCCTCAGCCTTCTCATGTTTAAGGTGGGGATAATAATGCAATTCCACTTAACTCTTAGCCATGTTATGAAGATCATGTAAAACAATACATGGAGGTTGGATGGTGTTGTGAGAACACATTGTAAGTGCTCAAAAATGTTGCTGGTGTTTGCTATTGTCATTATGATTTTATTTTATTTGAAAGGCTGTGGCAGACACAGACGCACACATGCGAGTGCACGTGCATGCACACACACACACACACACACTGGCATGGAGTGTTGGAGTCCAAGGTGGGTAAGGGGGGGCCTGTGAAAGAAGATGCCCGAGAGTGGGGTGTCAGAGCCTGGGGAGGCAGAGGGACCATCTACGCGAGGTCGGGGAGCTGGGAGAGAGGGCTCTGAACTGGGGAGGGGCCTGGAGCACTTTCTTCACCAGAAGCGGGGCGGCAGAGATGGAGGCTGATCACATATGGTCATTGGTAACTATGTTAACTATGTTAGCTCAGAGAAAGAGAGAGAGGGGGAGAGAGGTCTTCCATCCTCTGGTTCACTCCCCAGTTGGCTACAACAGCCATAGCTGGGCCAGGCAAAAGCCCCACATGGGTGGCAGGGACCCATGTACTTGAGTCATGACCTGCTGCCTACCAGAATGTACATTAGCAGGAAGCTGGATCAGAAGTGGAGGAACTGGGACTCTAACCCAAGCACTATGATGCGGCTCATTTGTTACTATTTTTATTTTGGTCTTTTCTTTATTTTTCTTCCTTGTCCTATATTTCTTTTCTAAATTTTATTCAATAGTTTGATAAAAACAAGTTATTTTTCCTTTTGATTTTCTGTCCCATCACCCCATTTCTCCTTTGTTGAAGTTGAGGCACAATAGACCATAGTCGGCTGCCAGCGCCAGCTAGTCTGGCACAGTGTATCTGCTGCCTCTGGGATTGCTGTTTTGCTGTTGGACTTACTGCTTAGGATTCTCAAATGACTCCTCCGTAGCTGCTCAAGGTCAGGGTGATGCTGGTGCTGCACTTGAAACAAACAAACAAACAAAAGCACAAAACCTTATACTTTGGAGGAGAGAGCATCAGACCTATTAGCATTGAATGCCATGTCTTGACATTTCTATACATGTTTCCTGAATTCTGGAATTTCTAGCTTAGGCTTTATTCTCTACAAATTACACATGTTTTTGATTCACATTACTGCTCAAGCTATGTAGGAAAATTAAACCAGTTCCTTAATTGATGCTGTTATTTTTCTGTGTTGTTTAATTATTAGTATTGTGACAGTTTGCTGTTTTATTTTTTTCTTTGCAATTGCATAGCATTTCAGTTATATTAGAGGTTAAATAGGCCTCTTTGGTGTAGCCCATAACGTTATTTTTAAGGGGCAAATATCTATAGTCTTTAATAACTAAGTATGAAAGAATTGTTTGGAAGGCCACGAGCTTGTAAATAGGGACTGACCGCATGGCAGGATGTGTGCAATGCAGGTGATATTTGATGAAGCTCAACGCCACTCCATCTAGATAAGACATTTGCCAGGGACCCAAGAACTCATTTAATGTCAAGTGAAAATGGTATTCCTTTAGAGTTGGATTGGCTTTTAATGTCCTTTATAAAATAAAGGCTTGTCCTTTAAGTCATGCTTACTCTCATGACTGTTGTATACGAAGGTCATACTCGTAGATGTTTATGGCATTTACTATGGTATAGAAGCCTATATTTCTAAAAATATAAATACACATAGAATTTATGTGCTTGTATTTATAAATTGGAGAAGTGCAAGAACTTTCAGAGTAGTTTGAGCAATTTGCCAGGAGTCAGCATGTTTCAGTTCTGTGGCCTACCCACATTGTTGAAGCAAATTAAGAATTCTAACAGGGGGCATTTAAAAGGGAAAGGGAAAGAAGCTCCGTCATTCAGAAGCTTCAAAGAGAAAGGGAGGAGGAACTTGCACCAAGTTCTTCTGTCTTCCTACTTGTCATCCCAAGTTACCGTTGTCCCTGGCAGACGAGTGGTTCTCAGGTGATAGTTTGTAGCCCATACTTGTGAAAGTGCACATTCCTGGAGTTGGGGGAGTTGCGTGCTTAACAGCATCTTTATGAGCACTAGAGTTTTGAGAACCACCATCTTTCTCAGGGTTTGGTTTACAATGAATGGGATGATAATGCCTCTTTTGACTCAGGTCTTGGTTTTGCTAGGATCTTCATTTTCCTGTATTCTTGACTTCATTGGTACAGATTTGCCAGGATCTATGTATTAGTTTGCTAGGGCCACCATAATAAAATACTACTGATGTGCGTCTTCAATAACAAAAATTTATTTTTTCACCATTCTGGAAACTGCAAGTCCAAGACCAAGCTGTGAGAATGGTTGGTTTCATACACAGGCCTCTCTCTTTGGCTTGTAGCTTTGTCTCATTTATGTGTGTTGTCTGTGTCTTAATCTCTTCCTTCAAGAATGCCATTCATATTGAATTAGACGTGCCCATCTGACCTCATTTTTGCCTTATTTATCTCTTTAATGACACTAGATCCACATGCAGTCAGATTCTAAGGCAATAGAGTTTATGAATTTTGGTGGGAAACAATTCTGCTCCTGACGACCTAAATGGATTTTAAAATGGTATTTGGATAAGTGGAAGATGAACACTACTGATTTCTTATCAGACTGCTTTCCCCATCCTCATTTCTGTCTGTCAGAAGGAAGCCTATTCATGACTGGGCCCACTTCTTCAAGGCAGCAGGAAGGAGGTAGGGACAATGACAACATGCTTTTCATTGGCTCTGTTCCTTTAAGATCCATTTCTCTGAAGGAAGGAGGGTCTATTTGCTATTGGTCCAGCTGCTTTAAATGAGTAAGGAGGTTGGTTTTCAAAGAGAATTGAAAAGTCAAAACTCTTCATAATTAATATTAGGGCCATTTTCTTCGCCTTTTTTACTGAGTGATATTTGCACTGATTCTGTAATAACAATGGTGGTTAAACCTGTTTGTGCTGTAGCATGCCTTCAAGTGAGGTCTCCAGACTGTACTATTAATCATTGTAGTTTTACCACTGCGCATTTGCATTGTAGGAAATAGTGGACCTGATTCACTTAGTAATGCCTTGATGAAATAGTGAACGTTATTAAGTTTGCTAGGTCTCAACACAAGAGTACACATCTTTCTAGTATTCTTTGTCACATTCAATTTTCAGTAGTTGTTTTCAGGAAAAATATCTGTGATATTGGATTATAAGCTGAACTACCCTCTTTTTTTAATGAAAGACTATTAATATTTTTCTCATTATATTTGAGAGAGATATTTGTTCTCCATCTACTGGTTCATTCCCCAAATGTCCACAATGACCAGGGCTGTTCCAGCCCAAAGCTAGCATCCTGGAACTCAATCTGGGTCTTCCACATGGGAGACCAAATGCCCACCTTACGAAGAACTACACACATAAAAAAAAAAAAAAAAAAAAAAAAAAAACACCAAGAAATAGGCCAGCGCAGCGGCTCACTAGGCTAATCCTCTGCCTGTGGCACTGGCACACTGGGTTCTAGTCCCAGTCGGGGTGCCAGATTCTGTCCCGGTTGCCCCTCTTCCAGGCCAGCTCTCTGCTATGGCACAGGAGTGCAGTGGAGGATGGCTCAAGTGCTTGGGTCCTGCACCCTCATGGGAGACCAGGAGAAGCACCTGGCTCCTGCCTTCAGATCAGCGTGATGCGCTGGCCATGGCAGCCATTGGAGGGTGAACCAACAGCAAAAGGAAGACCTTTCTCTCTGTCTCTCTCTCTCACTGTCCACAATGCCTGTCAAATAAATAAATAAATAAAATTTAAAAAAACACAAGAAATAAATCATGGTTCTCAAGTTCAAATAGTTGGCAGATACATTTGCAAAAATGGGTCTTTCAAGAAAAGCAACTGACTGTACTTGTTGTCCATGATAAAATTCAAGCTCTCTTGAGAAAATTAGAATGTTAGAAAACTTGTACTGCTACTGTGAACTTCATAGCTTAACTGCAGTTGGAGATTTTTCAGGTGAGATTAACAAATGTGATATTCTGGATATCATGTAATGAAACGGGACAACATGGAAACTTTGCAAAATTCATGCAACCACTGTTTCCTGAATGACCCGAATTTAACTTAAATAAAATGTATGATGCTACAAAAGATCTGTTCTAAAAGAGATCAACAGTTTTTTTTTTTTCTGTAACAGAGCAAATATGTTCACAATAAGATTTTAGACTGTACATTGCATCTAACCCTTAAGAGATTGCCATTTTTCAAGTTTTGGCATATTAAAAAGAGAATATCTACAGCTACCTGAAAGAATTATTTCAAATACTGTTGTTTGCCAACTATGTATCTGAATGAGGACAGATTTTGTTCATTTACTGTAAACAAATACCTCTTGAAATAGATTAAATGCAAATGCAAATATGAGAATATCACTATCATCTATTTAAATGAAACATTAGTGATTTGCAAAAATGAAGATGCCATGTTCTAGCTAAATTTTCTGTTTTGGTATATATGTAAAATTTATTAACAGGTATATATTATTGCTATTGTAGAGTGAATTAATATTTAAGTTTTTAAAATTTCCAATGTGTAATAAAGCGAATATCAATAAATATAACTTACATAAACAAAAACTCTTTTGGAGCCCTGATGTTTTTTGAGTGTAAAAGAATCCTGAGACAGAAAGATTGAGGAATGCTGACTTAGGAGGACATTTTTCTAGCTATGCTGTGGTAATTGGTTTAGAATTAACTTTGATTTGTGGTGCTCTTAAAGCCAAATATATTCACTATCTGAATACTAAGTAGAGTAAGCTTGACTTTTGCTTTTCTCCTATTGGGAGAGAAATCATGAGAAATATTCCCATGCACAGTTTGATGGCTGGTTTGTCCTTCTTAAACTCAAAATCAGTGTTGACAGTCATGAACAAACTGCATGAACAAGAGCCCTATGTAAGAACTCATGTTTCTGAGACATCTGTTTCATTCCAGTGAGAATTCATTTAAAGGAGCAGAGATGAACATCTTTGCTGTGGTGGTGCACTTGGGAATCTTGCCCTCAAGGTGCTCTGTTTGTGTTCTGCCTGTTTTTCCCTCTTGCCAGGACGTTTGTTTCCTACCTCTTCCTCTTTCTTCCTTGCTTTCATCCATTTCCTCCCTCTTTTTCCTTATGTTTTACTGTTGCTGCAAGTGTTTCTTCATGTGCTGCAGTTTTGCGTTGCTGTCAGCGTCCTCTCAGAAAGATGCTGAGTTGGTAACTATGAAGGTGGCACTGACGGAGTGTAGGTCTGCCTCTGCTTTCTCAGCTCCAGGACTTCAAAACATCTTTGCATTCGATATGTGAATGCACAGGAGGCTGTGCCCTGTTTCTATTCTTAGACTTCTAGAGGTTGGGAAGCGAAGTTGGGAGAAAGGATTTTAACTTAACACTTACACCTTCTAGAAGAAAATGACTTCAGAGTAAATTTCTCTATTATACCATGTTCATAGATTTCTTTCTCATTTTTCCTCTAGTCCAAAAGTCACTCCCGAGTTGGCCTGAAATCAAGCACCAAACAAAAGGTATGCATTTATTCTTTTGTATTATTCTTGTAAAAAGCAGTTATTTGGGATGTTTTTTTTTTTTTCATTTGCTTTACCTCCAAAATAATAAAATTGAATCGGAGAGAGATTGTTGGTATGACATAGAATTGGAGAGAGAGTCTTGCAATGCAGTGTCAGATTGTGAGAATCCCTCGATGGCTTACAAGCAACTGTGGGAGTAAGGTCAGATGTTTCTCTACTAGATTCGGCTCTTTCATTTTCTAAGTCCATCACAGTGAAGGACTTCGGCCCTATCACAGCTCATAGCTTTAACTAAACTTTATTCTCTGTTCTGCATCAACTGGAGAGAACGATCCTCACCTACGGCCTGCGGTGAATTGGGTAAAACATGAGCTCTGTGCATCAGAAAGAATTGATTTCAAATCTTTGGCTCTGTCCCTTTACTATATGACCTTACACATGTTTGCACCAAGATGATCATACACACTGGTTTAGTCTATCCTCTGGGTAAAGAGAGGTAATACGTGTGAAAGTTCTTATATCTGAGTGCTTAGCACATAATAGGCACGAAGTTATTTTTAACAATTCTACAACATTTCATTGATAGGTCAGAAATCTGGAACAATAGAAAATTTGAAATTGGAAACTCTTAATCTTCAGACACATTTACGTGCACACATATACACACATCTAAAATTGTGTTTTTCTTTTGAACCATGTGATGATGATGTGAGTGAGTTAGAGGAGTCCAGGCTCAGCTTTGGGGAGGTTCATGTTAAAGTATTATTCTAATGTGGAAGTTTGCACTGCTTGGAGGATAACAGACATGTTAATGAAGGACACCTTTTTTCCCCAAAAAAAGATGTGTTTTATTTATTTGAAAGGCAGAGTGACAGAGGCGGGGACAGAGAGAGAGAAAGAGATCTTCCATTCATTTGTTCATTCCTTAAATGGCTACAATGGTCGGTCAAGACTGGGCCAGGTTGAAGCCAGGAGCCAGGATCTCCAGCTGAGTCTCCAAAGTGCGTATGGGTTCCAAGTACTTGGGCCATCCTCCTCTGCTTTCCCAGGTACATTAGCAGGGAGGTTAGATCGGAAGCAGAGAAGCTGGGGACTTGAACCAGTGCCCACTGTGCCACAGCACCAGCCCCAGAATACCTTTCTTGATGACCACTGTGAGAGACAGAAAATACTGCAAGAACATACAGTAAGAGGTGGTTAAGATTTAAGGAGGTGACCCATGTAGAGGCACTAAGCCTAGCACCTGTGTAGATAGTAGCTCTCTTAAAGTTGATTAGGAAGATGCACAGCCCTGGGCTCCAACCCAGCCTCAACACTTCCTGGACAATCAACTGACACTGACCTTGTAAACCTTGTGCTCCAGGCACAGAATGAGCACTTTACCATGATGAACTCGTTTAATGTTCTCAGCAACCCTCTGAGATTGGTGTTTTAATAGGAAGAGCTGTTAAAAGCTCTAAAGTTGTTTGCTCTGTAATGGAAGCAGTGAAAAGGGAACAATAAGGTTCAGTAAGGCATGGAAGTAGCAAGTCCAGGGAGCAGCTGGGACCCCTGAGGCTAAGAGAACAAAGGAAGTTGTGATTAATAAGACTTCTTAGATATTTTGAGATAGGGCCCTACAGAGCTGACAGACCTCTGAGGAGAGGGTGCTGGCTGTGGATTCTGGTCTCCCCAAGGGGCACACAATGAGGTTGATTCTGCAGGTCCTAGGAAAATGCCATCTGGATCCAGTGGTGGTGCAGGAAAGGAAGCAGCATGGTCCTTCCAAGATAGGGCCCCTAGTGAGCACCCTGGAAGGAGTTAGTCCCTTCTTCCTTCTGTAGCTCCACAGCCTTCCTCTAGCGCCTCCTAGTGGCAGAGATAACAAGAATCCAACAGACTAAGCAGAAATTGGTTTTGCAAAGTCTGAGCCCCCAGCATCCTAAAACACATTATGAGAAGGTGGATTTGGAAATGAGAGATTATAACTGAGTAACTGATGCAATTATGAGCTCCATTTGCAGATGAGGAAATCAAGGCTTAAGCTATGTTAAGTTCTGTTTGCTCCAAGTCATACAGTTAGGAGAGGCAGGTTCAGAATTTAAACTCCGCCAGTTTGGCTCCAAAGTTTGTGACCTTAGCCAGTTAAAGAAGTGGCCATAGCCAAAAACAATTCTGTGACTCTTACTTTTTAAATCTTCAGAATGGAGATGATAGCTCTAAGCATGTAGAACTTTTGTAAAGATTAAAGGAAACAATATACACAATGTGCATATCATACTTCCATAAACATAGTAGGTGCTCAGTAAATACTGTTTCTTGCTAAACATGCCATTTTTCTCATTTTGAGTATAGGAACTTCATTTTGCCACAATGACTTTGTGTGTAATTTTTGTAGGATTGCCTTTCCCTTATTGTGGTCTCCTCTTTCATGAGTTGTTTGTTTAGTAGATCTCTACAACTTAGCATGTTTTAAAGTTTTCTATGTTGGAAAATGAACAGCAGAGAGAAGCTAATGCTGGAATTTGATCAATAGAGGCTTCACTGATGTCTTTAAAATCAGAATTTGTCAGGGTTTGTATCAGAGCATTGAGTTGGTCTTTCACTTCAGATTTTAAGCAGTAAGAGAAATCATCGTGTTTATTCATTGGTTCTTGAACACTACAATTATTAATTGAGTATGCAATTGCAGTAGACACTGTGCTGGCCATCAGGGCTGATATAAACACTGACAGATAGGCTCTGCCCTCAAAATGATTTCTCACAATATAGTGGGAAAGCAGCATGCAACACCTTAGCTGCTAATTCTCATTCTTCCTTGTTCTTGACAAATGGTGAGGTGTGTGTGTGTGTGTGTGTGTGTGTGCCTTAGTCTTATTTCATAAGCTCAATGCTGTCAAGTGGGCAAAACATGTATTGGGTCTATTATAGAGCTGACCCTGCCCAAGGCAGGTTTGTAGGTAAAGGGAAGTATGCAGAGGCAGCCAGCCACCTCTCCTGAAGGCCAGTCATTCATTTATTGGGGAATGGGTAAGTGTCAGATCAGACACAGGCAGAGAGTGAGAGAGGTAGACAAAGCTCTGTCCCTGGTTGCCGGTGATGTGATGTTTGTTTGCAGGGATGATAGAGTGAAGGATCCAGGCTGGATGCTGTGAGGCTGTGCAGGCCCTTTTGCTTTCACATGGGTGATAGTCTGGGAGACAGGACCTGGGAGAGCCCAAGGCCTTAGAGTAGTCAGGAGAAGGCCTTAGGTAGCAGCTAACTGGTAGATCAGAAGCCTCTCCTATTTACATCAAGCTATTTTGTGTTTTGTTTTTGCCCCTGCATTTCCTTTTGATTACAAGTGCTAACTGCATCAGCAGTCATGAAAGAACTCAGAGAAAGGCTTTGTGCACGTTCTTTAGCCAGTGTCTTATGGAGAAATGAATCTTGAAGGCCAGCATGGCAGTGGTGGTATCCAGGACCCTTGTGAGAGAACGACAAGGTCACAGTCTTGTGGTCAAGGTCATACTAGTTCTTTGAATCTTTCAGGAAATTTATGTGGAAAATAAGGATGCTGGGTTATATTGAGATATGTAGAACATGGGAATATCTAAAACCTATCCTCAATCCCCATGAATCAGAGGCAAATAAATTCACAGAGGACGAATCCTGGCAAAGGAATACTGTTACCTAATATAGAACTTCAGTGAGCGAGACTGAGATAAAGAGCAGACTCCATCTCTTTCACAAAACATGCTTGCTGCTCGCCAAGCATCTTTTCAAGATTTATAACAACATTAATAGAAAAGTAGCATACAACCAATGTTCTGGTTGCATTGCAAATGTTCAATGGTTATATAATTTGCATTCCACTCATATTTTTTTGACAGGTAGAGTCAGAGAGAGAGAGAGAGAGAGGTCTTCCCTCCATTGGTTCACTCCCCTAATGGCCACTATGGCCGGTGCTGCGCCGATCTGAAGCCAGGAGCCAGGTGCTTCTTCCTGGTCTCCCATGCGGGTGTAGGGGCCCAAGCTCTTGGGCCATCCTCCACTGCTTTTCTGGGCCACAGCAGAGAGCTGGAGTGAAAGAGGAGCAGCCAGGACTAGAACCTGGTGCCCATATGGGATGCCGGTGCCACAGGCAGAGGATTAACCAAGGGAGCCACGGTGCTGGCCCCTCCACTCATATTTTTAATATCACCTTGATTTTGTAGAGCAGTTTTAGATTCACAGCAAAAATGAACAGAAGGTACAGCGATTTCCCATTTCCTGTGCCCCAATCAGACACAGCCTTGCCTCTTATCAATAACCCATGAAATTAAAAGACAATGCATATTTTCCATTAACTTTCTGAAGCCCTGTACAACACCAAAAATGACTCCTACCTTAAAATATGGCTTTGGGTGATAACGATGTGTTAGATAGGAATCATTTTTGGTGTTGTACAGGGCTTCAGAAAGTTAATGGAAAATATGCATTGTCTTTTAATCTCATTTCCCCACAGACCTTTTGGTGTCCCCTTGTATGCTGTATGGGCCTTGACAGATGCCTGATGACCTGTGTCCATAATTGGTATCCTACAGAGTATGTCCAACTTTCACTGCCTAAAAGTCCCCTGTGCTCCTCCACCTTGTCATCCCTGTCTGTCCCCATTACCTGGAAACTACTGATCTTTTTATTACATCTGTTTTTAAAAATACTTTCATATAGTTGGAATCATAACACTGTGTAGCCCTTTCAGATTGGCTTCTTTTATTTATTAATACAATTTGCATTTTCACCATGTCTTTTCATGGCTAATAGCTCATTTCCTTTTAGTTCTGAATTGTGTTCTGTTATATGCAGAAGTACCATGGTGGATCCATTTACCTACTGCAGGACAACTTGGTTGCTTCCAAGTCTTGGCAATTATGAATAACATTGTTATAAAATGCATGTGTAGATTTTCGTGTGGACGGAAGTTTTTGATTTTTTTTTTGGTAAATACCAAGGATTGCTGGACTGTGTGAGAACAGTAGGATTAGTTTTGTAAGAAACCAGCAAAACTCTTTTAAACTGGCTATACTGTTTTGCATTCCCACCCACAAAGAAAAGAGTTCCTGTTGCTCCACCTCCTCACCAGCAATTTGGTGTTGCCAGTGCTCCTGTGCGGTGTATCTGATTGTTGTAATTTGTATTTCACTGATGACATGTGATGTGGAACATCTTTTCATATGCTTATTTGGCATCTACATGTCTTTTAGGTGATGTGTCTATTGAGGTCTTTTGCCCATTTTTGATTCAAGTTTTTTTCTTATTGTTGAACTTTATGTGCTCTGTGTATATGTTGGATAACAGTCCTTTATCAGACATGTCTTTTGCAAATATCTGCTGCCATGCTATAATTTGTCTTTTCATCCTTTCGATAATGTCTTTTGCAGAGAGAAGTTTTAAATGTTAATGAAATTCCAGTTAATTCTTTCTTCCATGGATCAAGTCTCTGGTGTTTTCATTCCTTTTATCATAGAGAAAATTTGATTTGCTGAAGCCTGTGTTAATAGTGTTTTAAATATCTTCAGTCCCCACCCATCCATTTCTCTGCTGTTTGGTGATCTTGCTTGCATTACCCTTTTTTCCCTATCAAAATCATCTTCTCAGAGAAGGTAAGTAAATTCATAGTAAGTTACCCTCAAACTATATGGCTTTAAGTGCAATCTCTCCTAAGGGTATTTGCATTTTAATAAGTAGTGGAGCTAATGAAATTGAATTGCAGGGGTGGAATGTCTGGCACTAGCAAGCAGGTTTCAGTTTTTGGTTGGTGGAAAGATCTTATCCTTGCTCCTAAAATTACATTGCTTACCTCTAAGATCAGCTCAGAAGGAAACATTAACTGGCGTGTGACCGGGAGTCACGAGGGTACTGCTGGTGAGGAGCCAGCACTGCAGGCTAGAGCTCAGACTCCTGTTATGCAGCCCACAATCGGCTTTTCTTCCTACCCCGTTCTCTGTCAACCTCCTTTTGTGAGTACGGCGTCCCTCTTTCCCAGTCAAGCGTGAGCTGTCCTCCAAACAGAAACTTGCTTTGTGAATCTTTGTGTCTTCTCCCTGCTCCTCCTTCTCTTGCGTCTAATATCCAAGAACTTCATAAATGTTGATGAATACATACTCCATGCCCCCACCTCACGGCTGTGCGTGTCATGCCATCAATAGTCATGCTTCCCAGCGTTAGTTTCTGGTATCTGGAGAAGTAGCTTTTAGTTTTTGTCACTGAAGACTGAAAAGGCTCCCAAAGAGTTCCTGTGGAATTATTCGCATTTCCTCTTTCCACCCTGATACCCAATTGGCCGTGTTGTCTTATCCTTTTGAACACTCCACTCAATACCTCCCCCTACTGGCACAACTTCCCCCATGTGCAGATTCCCACACCAGAGGGAGGCATTTGTTATGACTGATAAACCTGCATTGATGCTTCATTATCACCGAAGTCCACAGTTTATATCAGTGTTCACTCTTGGTGTTGCACATTCTATGGAGTTTGACAAATGTACAATGACATAGCATCCAGTCTAATAGAACATCAGACTAAAAATCCCTTTGTGTTCTGCCTGTTAGTCTCCCTCCCCCCAGGCCCTCGCACGGGTCTTTAGCATCTCCATCATTTTGCCTCACCCAGCGTGGCAGGTGGTTAGGATTCTCCACTGTGCAGCCATTTCAGGCCAGCTTCTTTGACTTAGTCATGTATCTTTATGCTTCTTCTGTATCTTTTCATGACTTGATAGTGCGTTTCTTTTTAGTTCCCAGCCCCATTGTCAGGATATGCCACAGTTGGTCTCGTCCACTCACCTACGGTAAGACCTCTTGGCTGTTTCCAAGTTCTGGCAATTATGAAAAAAGCTGCTAATAAGCACTGATGTGCAGGGTTTTGTGTAGACTCAGTAGGTATCTAACCAGAAACACAATTACTAGGCCAATATTTATTTGTCATTTTCTTCTCACCAATGACTCACAGCCTTCGCTCTGTTTCTCTCAAATACCTGACCAACTGTTGGGTTTTCCCACCTGTGCTTCTTTGTTTTGGGTTATGTTGTTCCTGCATTACGCTTCTGGGGCCGCAAAGAATGATCCATGGCCCGCTTGGAACGATGTAAGGGAATATTGAAACACTCTATAATCGTAATATACTTTTTAATGTAGCAGCTAGATTTGGACAAGATAAAAAGCAGAAAGCAGAGAATGAGTTTATAGCACCCGAGGGTTAAATTCCTGTCCCATCATGCGGTTCCTGCTAGCATCAGAAAGAGTGGCTTGGGCCTTTTCCATCACTGTGAGGGCCTGAATACTGCGTGTAGCTTAAGGGAAATGAACAGTCATCGCGTTCTGTTAGCAACATTTCTCCTTGAAGGTCTGATGGGAGATGGAAAGGAAATCAGACTCCCTAGAGCAGAGTCCACTTTATCTTTAGTTCATGTTATCTTTTTCCATGGCCTCTGCAAGAGGCCCAGCGGCATTCTGGAAGGTGCTGCCTGAATAGAAAGTGACAAAACGAGTGAGATGAATTTAAAAGACATAGATCATCTCCATGGGCTCACAGCAACAATGGCCCTAGGAGAGTTTACTGTTTCTCCTACTTTTTGGGGTGGGGATGGTGGGGTGAGGTGGGGAGAAGGAAGTGAATTACCTCTTTTGTACTTTGTGTAAAAAATGATTTTTATTTTTGATAGAGTATAGTTTCTGAGATAGTTATTATTTAAAGGATCAAGTTCTATATGTCAGACATTCTGACAGTAACTTTTAGAGTCATCTCTAAATTTCAGGCATAAAAAGACCCTGAAGGACAAACTGGGCATTTTAGCAATGTAGGTCAAGTTCCATTGCCATGAGCTCCAGGGGACTGGCTGGCTGTCCAGAGCTTTTATTCTTCTTGAATTTCTGTTACATATGATAGGGTTTGGAAGATATGAGCCCAAGGCTGAGACTTTGGGAGTGTATCATGTGTTCTTAAGATCTTATGTTGTAATGGACAAATGTTAGTTGCATATATTTATGGGTTTCAGTGTATCTTGGATATATAATGTGATGATATTTGTTAGCTAGTGGTCGGAGTGATTTCCCTCTTCATTTTATTTCCTTTCTTTTCACTTGCCTTGGTGGAGAGTGACCTAAGTTTGACCAGTGCTTATTCCTCCTCTGCATCTCATTCCCCTATGGCTGTGTCAGGGGTACCCTTCATGCCTGCGTTCTCCCTTTTCCTTTGCAAATACTCGGAGACTTCCCAAAGATAGAACGCATGCTCAGACCCAGTTCAGTTACAGCTTAGCATCTCACACTTGGTGGAGTCCACATCAGGGGTGGCAAAGGCCAGTGGTCTTAGGGACCCATTTCATCAAATGGGTTCAGATGTTTTCTCATAAATCCTGTGGGAAGCCTGGCCCCAGCTGGGTTGCTCAAAGCATTCACCTTGTATTTCTGGAGCAAAGGAAAAATAAGAATGTTGGAATGCAACTCACCTTGGTAAATATTAAGCACGTCACTGCCCAGCTCCCCTGTAAGCCTCAGTTTAATCAGGTGCCTTGGGCTGGTGCTGTACTGTGTTTTTCTAGCCCATGAGTTAAACTCAATGTTTCAGAGTGGCAATTACTCTGCAAAGAGAACCTGTGGGCTGAAACTTACTATGAGGAGGGGACAAGGGAGGCTTTCCTGGGAAATGTCATGGATCTGTGATGTAGCCCAAAAGTGCTACAGTTTCTCCCTTAAGAGAGAGGAGGAGTAACTGAAAAGTTCCTGAAGCTTCCACTCAGAAAAGCTGGCCTGCATACCCTGGGCCGGGCTGTCATGACACTGACACTTGGCTTTGGTGTTTGCAGAGAAAGTGTTTCAATTGCTCAAGTTAAAATCGCCCGGGCCTCAGAAACACTCAAGGTAGGGCTTCAGAAGAAAAGAATGAAAATGTGTCTCCTTCCTCTCTTTGTTCTTTCTTACAATAAAGACTGTTCTCCACTCAGGCATTGGAAATTCATATCTCAGACTTGTTAATTTTATCCATGTTTTAAGAGTCCTAAGCCAATATTTAGAATTGCATTTTCACGTACATATTTAGGTTTCTGGCTTGTGCTGGAAAATTGGGATATCTGGAGCGTTAGCATGAGTTTGCTAATGACCAGGGGCTGCTACCTCCTCTAACAGAGCAAGGAACCTCTGGTTTGCCATAGTCCTCAGTCCGGCGCCCTCTACAGACCATTCACTGCTTTCCTTGCCCCAGCGGCGTTTGAGCTTTGCGCCTGTAAGGTGTGGGATATTATCCTGTTTTTCCCTTTAATAGTTCTAAGTTCTTATACTAATGTCTTAGATCAGCCCTGTGATGTCTATTTAGCAAATATATGAATTAAGATTCAGATTTTCGGGCCGGCGCCATGGCTCACTAGGTTAATCCTCCGCCTGCGGCGCCGGCATCCCATATGGGTGCCCAGTTGCTCCTCTTCCAGTCCAGCTCTCTGCTGTGGCCCGGGAAGGCAGTGGAGGATGGCCCAAGTGCTTGGGTCCCTGCACCCACATGGGAGACCAGGAGGAGACTCCTGGCTCCTGGCTTCAGATCAGCATAGTTCCGGCCATTGTGACCGTTTGGAGAGTGAACCAACGGAAGGAAGACCTTTCTCTCTGTCTCTCTCTCTCTCTCTCACTGTCTATAAACTCTACCTGTCAAATAAATAAATAAATGAAAAGATCCAGATTTTCTTTGAATCATGTTGAACTTCAACAAAGTATGGATATAAACAAATATTATTGTGTTTACATTTAGGATAGTTCAATTTCCTGCAGTCCTATATGTTCTGTCAGGCCTTAGACTTAGAAAATGATGGTTTTACATTTTATTTAAACCAAAAAACCTTTCTCTTTACAATGAAATTGAAGGTAGACATTTACACATGAACATGCTGTCTTCTCACATAATGACATTAGTAACCCTGGATGTTATTCCAAACATGAATCTTTTAAGCCAAAAGCAAAATATTCCCAAACATCCATAATCCAATTATAAAAACCAAGTTAGGGATAAAATCAGAGGTAGAATTTAAGGAAAATCTGGGCACTGAAATATAAATAATAGGATTCTCAGACACTGGTACCTGAGCCGATGGCTCCAGAACCACAGGGCATCATTGCCATGACCAAGTGTAGGTCTAGGGTAAGGTGAGTGAGGCAGGCCCCAAATTCGCTAGGGTATGAACAACTCAGTAATCACCATGAATAATACTGGGATGAGTTCTGTTACGTCCCATACTTCTCCCCAGTTTATAGCTGAGAAACTGAAGGTTAAAGGTGTTGAGTAACTTATTCAAGGTGAACACCAGTTACAGAGCCAGGATCCAGGCAGCTAGCTCTGTTAGAGGAGGTAGCAGCCCCAGGTCATTAGCAAACTCCTGCTAACGGTCCAGAACTTGCTTCTGTCCATGGTTCTGTACCACCTACAACTGCCAGGATGACTCAGTCCATGGTTAGATCACCACATTCTGGGGATGATGAGGTGACTCCACTATCCTGGCAATACCCACTGGGTCAAGGTCATGACGTGAGGGCAGCTAAATTTATGTAGAGGGAAGATGTGACATGTCGGTTTTCTTATACTGAATGCTTGCTGTGCTATCTGATGTTGCAGAAAGGGTGGGTGGGGGAAAAGCAGCTGAGGGAAAGGAAAAGAGAGAATCAGGGAAGACACACACACTCAGGAACAGAAGGCTGAAGTCCAAGACATAAGTCCCTGCTGTTGGCAGAAGCAAGAGCAATGAGGATGAGGCTTGTTTTACCCCAGAGTTTGGGCCCAGGGTGTGGAGCAAAGGGAACCACACAGCTGATGTGGATTCTCATGAAACAGAGCTAAAACTGTGTTTTCCCCTGGCTCTTCTTCCCCTGCCCTTCCCTACATGTTCATATATTTACACATTTTAAAATGTATTTTTTTTTATTTATTTGACAGGCAGAGTTATAGACAGTGAGAGAGAGAGAGAGAGAAAGGTCTTCCTTCCGTTGGTTCACCCCCCCCCCCCCCACAAATGGCCGCTACGGACGGTGTTACGTTGATCCAAAGCCAGGAGCCAGGTGCTTCCTCCAGGTCTCCCATGCAGGTGCAGGGGCCCAAGCACTTGGGCCATCCTCCACTGCCTTCCCAGGCCACGCAGAGAGCTGGACTGGAAGAGGAGCAACCGGAACTAGAACCCAGTGCCCGTATGGGATGCTGGTGCCACAGGTGGAGGATTAACCAATGAGCCATGGTGCCAGCCCTTAAAATATATTTCTAATTGATCTTTTCTTAATAGCTGGAGAGAGCCTAAGGTGTTTACTGCAACCCCAAAGGGCCCAGCAGAGTGCCATTCACCACTCAGACTGGCTGTTCCCTCTCTCAGCTGTCCTGCCCTCCCATTCTCTGCCTTTTCCTTTCTTCCTGGCCACGCTGCCTCCTTAGCCATTGTTACACTTTCATGTGCAAGCTTTCATCCACTGAGCCAGTTTTCCTCTAGCAGCACTTCCTGAAACTGTAAAGAGCCCCTTGTTGGTGATCCCTGGCTGCCTGTCCACGTGAGTGCTCCGTTATCTGTCAGTTCCTCCATGCCTGTAGGGCTGGAGGCCCCTGGGGAGGAGCTGGGCAGGCTGCCTGGGGAGGGGCGGAGCCGCGGTGTAGCGAGTGCTGAACATGGCTGCCCACCTGGGAGGTGTATTTCCTGGAGGATATGTCCCTTCAGTTGCAGACTGTGCCCACTGCTGTGATGGGGCAGATCTTCCAGCACTGCTCAGCTCACAACGAAAGTAACACCAACTGTTACTGAGAGATCCAACTCAGTGTCTTCAGTCCTGTTAGACCCAACAAGCGCTTTTGACATCAAATATTTGACAAACATCTTGTAAGGGTGACCCCTTTATGATTTGTATGGCTAACAGGAGAGTCCCTCAAAAGGTTCATGGGAAATGAAATAAAAGATAAGTCTATTTTCATGCAAACATTTTGAAAATCTTTTTTTTTTTTTTTTTTTTTTTTTGACAGGCAGAGTGGACAGTGAAAGAGACAGAGAGAAAGGTCTTCCTTTGCCGTTGGTTCACCCTCCAATGGCCGCTATGGCTGGCGCGCTGCGCTGATCTGAAGCCAGGAGTCAGGTGCTTCCTCCTGGTCTCCCATGGGGTGCAGGGCCCAAGCACTTGGGCCATCCTCCACTGCACTCCCAGGCTACAGCAGAGAGCTGGCCTGGGAGAGGAGCAACCAGGACAGAATCCGGCGCCCCAACCGGGACTAGAACCCGGTGTGCCAGTGCCGCAGGCAGAGGATTAGCCAAGTGAGCCACGGCGCCAGCCCATTCTGAAATTCTTATGAGTGCTCAAATAATACATGAAAAATGCATATTATGAAAAAAGTGTATATATTATTTCAAACATTTTCACAGTGAAACATATTTTACTTTAATTTTCCTAAAAGCCTTTTCGAGTACCTTTATATAACCTATTTATGCATAATTTTAAAATTCTCTAACTTGTACAAGAAGAAGTAAGAGGAAAATAATTTAATAAATAGATAAAGTACATAAAAAGGCTGGTCAGGACTTTACTAGAGACACATAAGGTCATTCAATATTTCTATCTCTTTCTAGAGTTATTGAGAATGGGGCTGTGAGTATTCAGTCTGATACCTGGACCCAAGCTCCTGCATCACTGTGGAATGGTGGGAAGGGTAGTAAATGCATTATTTTTCCTACTTCTCCTTCCCACTGCTTCCCTGTGCTATGAGCAATAGCATATTTGTGATCTCAATTAGAGATTTGATATCTCAATTTAGACTTAAAATCAAATTGAGATTGTCCTTGGTCTAGCACAGAACTTAGCCCATTTGAGACTCTCAAAGAATGATTTGTGAATAGAACACATGTATAGGGGCCGGTGCTGTGGCATAGTGGGTAAAGCCGCCACCTGTAGTGCCGGCATCCCATATGGGCACCAGTTTGAGTCCCGGCTGCTCCACTTCCAATCCAGCTCTCTGCTATGGCCTGGGAAAGCAGTAGAAGATGGTCCAAGTCCTTGGGCCCCTGCACCTGTGTGGGAGACCCGGAGGAAGCTCCTGGCTCCTGGCTTTGGATCGGTGCAGCTCCGGTCATTGCAGCCAGTTGGGTAGTGAACCGGTGGATAAAAGACAGAGATCTCTCTCTCTCTTTCTCCCTCTCTCTCTCTCCCTCTCCCTCTCCGCCTCTCCTCTCTCCATGTAACTCTGACTTTCAAATAAATAAATATTTTTTTTTAAAGAATACATGTATATTAACAGTATTTGTGCTAACAGGATGTTGACATTTTTAATGTTTTCCAAATTTTCTGCTTTCTACAAATCCAGATTATTTATAGCATAGTTTCTAATTATGCTTCAGTTTCTAGTTATATTACCTGTGAAACAAAAAGATAAAAAGTAATAATTTTAAAAATTACTGGATTTATTACACTAATGAGTACATGTTCAGTTGCACAATGGACTTTTACGTATTAAATTTAATCTTTTGCTTCAAAGATTCATGCTTGAATCAACTCTCTTTTATTGTAATGAGTATTGTTGCAGACGTTAATTGTAATACCTGGTGTTCACACTGTGGTTTTCACCCAAAAATGCAGAAATATTTAAAAATTCTGTAATCCCTTAAATATGCCTACCAAAGAAGTTGGGCAGCAAATATTTACTATTTATTTATTTTATAGACGAGCTCATAGGTTGACTAATAAAGCAATAGCTGCAAAAAACAGAATGTATTTTTTTTCTTCCATCTGATAGGAAATATTCTTTTTTTTTTTTTTGCAAAGCTTTGGAGATTGTCTCTAAAGCTTATCATTAATGATGCTGGTGAGGTTTTCTGAAGTACATGTACGTGTCACTACAAACCCGAGTAGGGAGACTTCCCCTGCGGTTTTGATTTATAATTTCATTAGCTGCAGAATCAAAGACCAGATCCCCCCTTGTTTTGTTCTCTGGTGTTTGAATTCCCGGCAAGGATGTCTGCATGCTGCTTCCCAGATGGGGGCCTTTGATTGTTTCTAGTGGTCTTAGCTGCGGTTGTGCTGGGTCAGTGTGATAGCCCTGACGCTGTGTGCCTCCCGCCTTTGCCCTGCCCTGCCCCCGTCACAGCAGGATCAAACCTTGCAGGTGGGATGGATTCCCAGGCTCCTCCTTGTCAGCTTCTGGCAGCAGTTAACCAGTGGGAGGTACTGGGAGGTGGGACAGTGAAGAAGCCAGGGCACCGCCAGGTGATGCATGGTGCCTCTGCCTACTCCCTCTCACCCAGGTTGATGGTGGTTTCCTGCTGATGCTGATCTCTCAGCTGCTTTGCTTTCCTGTTGGGTGTCTCATGGCTGTTCCATGGCCATGATCCAAGTACATGAAGTGGTTCTTGATGTCCTAGCCAGACCCTTACTGTACAGGTATCATTATCTAAGGATGCATGCCAGCAAAGTGGACCATTGTCTCAGGGAGACTCTGAAAAATTAAAGCTTATAAAATTTACCTCATGTTAAGCCTCATGGAAGAAAATACTATGGGAAAACTGAGGAGATAATAACCGTATCATTTTGTAGGCAGGTATTTCTGAGCTGATGAAGTATTTTATGTACTGCTATAAAATGAGACGTGTTAATTACATGGGCTTGTGATTTTCTTTATTGTACACCTTGGATTTATAACACTTTGGACTTAGTGAGTGATCTAGTGTGGTATAAAGCAATGCTACTAAAATACATTAATTGAAATATTTAAGCATTTATCCATAACAGCACAATTTCTTTGTCCTTATTTGAGGCGCACATCTCCCTTAGAATTAGCATCAGACAGACTGGGAAATAAGTTTGTGTGTTTCTCTGAGACAGAGGAATAAGGCCTAGCCAGTGGCACTCGGAAGCACTAATGGGTAAGGATCTGTCTTCTACTGTCTTTCACCCTTCTTAAATCACCCAGTATTCTGCAGCGGGGAAACCAGTGGACTAGACGATCTCACCTGAGATTAGAGGCAGGATATGCAAGAGAGTTGAAGGAAGGATCTGTAAGGAAAGGAGGCTACAGGACAGGGCAGGGAACCAAGATAAGCAAAGATGGGAAGTCCGATCTTAGCCTGATCACACAGGGAGCTCCAGTTTGAATGGCACTTCACAGAGAAGTCCTGCTCCAGCATAGTGTGGCTGGCCTTGTACACCTGTGTCACTCAGTCCTTCGCTCAGGGCAGCTCCTGCGGTAGAAGTACTTGTACCCAACCTCCCAGGCATTTATGTCCATGGAAGGCAATCATCTGGGGGAAGATAGAGCTATAGGCACTTAGCAGCAACAGAGACAGCTGCTGAGAGATAAACTGACCTAATACAGGAGAGACGTGGGGACACCCATAGCAACTACTACAGATACTGAGACACACAGTATCCTGTCTCTGCTACATGCAGTCCCATTGGCACTGGTCAAGACGCATGGCCGGTCCAAGCCTCAGGTTCCTTATCTGTTTGAAAAATGAAATGGACAAGCAGTTAGTAATAATTACTACCCTCACTGTCCCTCATAAATGTACTTTGGAAGAAATCACATGCTATGAAAATAAATGTTTTCCTTCAGTCGTTAGTGTGTGGCAGCAGAGACCAATGCAGTGTTATAAAGCTATTTGAAAACTCCAAGTTAATCATGACCATGGTCTTACTGCAAGATGCTATGTACATGAGAGTATTTCAGAAGTTCAAAGAAAAGGGAATTAAAAGATGAGTTTATTTTGGTGAGAAAAAAAGGTAAAGTCCATTTCTATGAGGGATCTTCAAAAAGTTTGTGAAAGGGGCTGGCATTGTGGCTTAGTGGTTACAGCTGCTGCCTGCGACACTGACATCCCATATGGGCACTGGTTTGAGTCCCAGCTGCTCCACTTTTGATCCATTTCCCTGCTAATGCACCTGGGAAAGCAGTGGAAGATGGCTCAAATCCTTGGGCCCCTGCATCCATATAGAGGAGACCCAGAAGAAGCTCCTGGCTTCAGTCTGGCCCAGCCCTAACCATTGCAGCTATTTGGGGAGTGAACCAATGGATGGAAGACCTCTTTCTCTTGTGTCTCTCCTTTCTCTCCCTCTGTAATTCTGCCTTTCAAACGAGTAAAATAAATATTTTTTTATAAAAGTTTGTAAAAATGTGTATTATGATGAAAACCATGCCTGGAGACAAGGACTCGGGGAAGGCAATTTGTTTTGGAGATGACCCTAGGAGGCAGGAGTGGGAATAGTGAGGTAGGGATGGAGGAAAAGCCAAGAAACAGGTGTGCCACTGTGGCCCCTACTGGGGCATGGTGGGGCCCGATCACATGCACTTGAGGCGAGCTGCCGTCAGCGTGAATGAAGTCAAGGTCTGCCTAGCACTGTTCAGTCCACTGCCAGAAGCATCTTGCCTGCTGCATGACACTCTGGTTCTGCTCAGATTTTCCAGCATTCGTCATTAATTCCATCTGTCGTGAATCGTCAAAGACTACGCTGAACCCTGCCTCCAAGAAGAGATGTATCAGATCAGAGTTAGTGCAACATGTTATAGTTTGCATACTGCAGCTGATTCTGAGGCCACAATTGATATCTGCTGTCTCTCTCCTCCACTGTCCCTCCCAGACTTCCCTTGTCCTGAACTACTCCTTCTGAATGGCTTGGTTGGTGGGTGACCCAGACTGTCACCCCCAAGGTGCCTGACACTGGATTGACTGACTTTCCCAGTTGCCTGTTCCCTGTGATCACTAGGTCTTAGAAGCACTAAGAGATGCCCTGCTGAATTGCCTGATGTAGACTTATTCCCCCACCCCACTGTGTTGCAGCAACTGTGTCCTAGGATGATTGCAGAAACTCGTTCACTTCTGGTCCACTGGCGTGAGTAGCAAGACTGATCAGACTCAGTGTCCCATGGAGGAAGTGCTGTCTGCTGAGAACCAGGTCTCTATTCCAGTAAAATTTAGGTTGGGGAAACAGGAAATCAGTGAAGCAGTTGTGTCACCAGCCATGATAATGAGAGGCGCTGACCAGTGCTTGCACACTTGCCCAAGTGCCTAGTTTTTGGGTAGCCAGCACCGTGTGGAGCTATTGTTTGGATGCATGTAATGCATCCTGCAGAATAGCACCTCAAGTCTACAGGTTGTCAACATGAGTTGGTGCCATATCTGAGCAAATATGAGACTGTTTTGATGGTCAGGCTGGGTTCCTCTGGGTCCAAGGTCATGCATCATTATTGCGAGAGAACTCAACATAAAGTGAATATAATTCACACAGATGTCAACCCAGTTATAGCTTTTTTTTTTTTTTTTTTGACAGGCAGAGTGGACAGTGAAAGAGACAGAGAGAAAGGTCTTCCCTTGCCGTTGGTTCACCCTCCAATGGCCGCCGCGGCCGGCGCACCGCGCTGATCCAATGGCAGGAGCCAGGAGCCAGGTGCTTTTCCTGGTCTCCCATGGGGTGCAGGGCCCAGGCACCTGGGCCATCCTCCACTGCACTCCCTGGCCACAGCAGAGAGCTGGCCTGGAAGAGGGGCAACTGGGATAGAATCCGGCGCCCTGGCTGGGACTAGAACCCGGTGTGCTGGCGCCGCAAGGCAGAGGATTAGCCTAGTGAGCCGCGGCGCCGGCCCAGTTATAGCTGATACTAGAGGAAAACCCAAAAGAATGTCATTCAAGACACCAGATGTGACTGCTACAATTACCATCACAGATATTTTATGAGTTTTCTCCTTGCGTATGAGGCTGGGCTAGGGGCTGTACCATCTTTGATTTCCTATCCTGTTCAAATTGTTTTCTATCCTGTTCATATTCAAGAAACACAGTGTTAACCATTATGTGCCAGAATCTATGTTAGGGATACAAATATGAGTAAGTTTCTGTCCTTTGGGAACTTACCACATAGCACAGGAAATGAGAAAATCCTTCCAAAAGTTTCTGGACACATTGAATTAAAAGATAGTGTACATTTTTCATAGACCTTTTGGAAGACACCTAATAGATCTATAGCTGGTGAACTATATTTTTAATTGATTATTTTAATATAGGAAGAATATAAACGAGTAATTACTTCTGCCTGGAAAAGTATGAAAAGGCTTCGTAGAGGAGGTGGTATTTGGGTTGACCATTAAAAGATGGATATGGGTTTTCACAATGACATTGGTATGTAGGCGGAAGGCATGCTGGGCAGAGAGAACAGCATGAGCAAAGGCTTCGTGACATCAAAGAACATGGCGTGACCAAGAAACGACAGAAATACTAGGGACTAAAACAAGGGGGGTGGTTTGGGATGGGTACCTGAAGGGTGAGGGAGAGATGCGGTGAAAATGTTCTGAATCCCTACTTGGGTAGGCGCTTGGGAAGGGAAATGGGTGTCCCACATGTAGACTGGTGATGGGGAGGCCATTGTAAGTTGTCTGTGTGTGCACGTCCCTCGTCATTCCAGTCTCAGTGTTGTCTTGGAGACTCAGCGAGTCTTGGAACTGAAGGTGGTGCAGCCAAGTTGTAATATACCCCATCTCTGTGTTGCTCTGAGCTCTTACCTTCTGTAGCACGATGACACCTACATTCTTCCTACGTTGATCCCCGAGCTAGTGATCTCTTTGTGATGGAGGGGGAAGGGGCTCGGAGGAAACAGCCGTGAGCTATGGCAGAAGACCCTGCTGGATACCTGTGGGTTTTTTAAAGCTGCTCCCTCTTCTCTTCCACTAGTAGAAATGCTCATGGGACACCCTTGGGGGAAGGAGAGGTGCCCAGTGAGCCTCTGAGTTCTGGGGTATGTCATCTCCCTTAGGCATGTTAGGAAGAAGGGGGCTTCAGGACCCCTCTCTCTCTCTCTCTTTTTTTTTTTTTTTTTTGACAGGCAGAGTAGGTAGTGAGAGAGAGACAGAGAGAAAGGTCCTCCTTTTGCCATTGGTTCACCCTCCAATGGCCGCCACGGTTGGCGCGCTGCAGCCGGCGCACCGCGCTGATCGAAAGGCAGGAGCCAGGTGCTTCTCCTGGTCTCCCATGGGGTGCAGGGCCCAAGCACTTGGGCCATCCTCCACTGCACTCCTGGACCACAGCAGAGAGCTGGCCTGGAAGAGGGGCAACCGGGACAGAATCCAGCGCCCCGACCAGGACTAGAACCCGGTGTACTGGCGCCGCTAGGTGGAGGATTAACCTATTGAGCCACGGCGCCGGCCCAGGACCCCTCTTTAACCCCTGCTTTTTCTTATATTTCTGATACATTCTGGAGAGAATCCTTTTTAATTTCGTGTTAGTCACAAGACCCAGAAAATTGCTAGCTCCAGTACTTATTTATTACAGCCCCTAGAGTTTATAATTAGTTCTAATTAATGATAGCATTTTTAAAATGATACATATCACTGCAGAAAGTTTTAGGCTCGTGTGGCAGATGGTTCTGTACAAATGTGAGCACATCCTTCCTGCTTTAGCAGTGGGCACGGAGTAAGAGGAAGAAACATTCGTGTGTGTTCACTCTGATCCTCTGTTGTAAAGGCATTCACTTTGACACAGTTTTGAGCCCACAGTTTTGAGCCCACAGTTTTGAGCAGGTGACAATGACATGAAAAAGAAAAGATGGCTGCAGAGAGCTATGTACTTGGGTGATTTGTGGGGTAGAGCGGCTAGATGAGGAGGACTGACTATTTTATAACCAAATCTTTTTAGTGAAGTAAGGTTAGTACAAATCCATATGGTGGTTCTCTTCGTGGAAAGATGTTTTCTATTTCCCCAGTGGATTTTAGAAATATTTAAGTGGTATGAAAGAAAGGGTATGGTTTCACTATTTTATAATTTCATCCAACTGTTTTTGTTCACTTAATTAAAAATTTTAATTTGTCACACAAAAGCATGTATATGGTTCTTAGAGTCTCAAAGTACTAAGAGACACATTTAAAAAACATTAGTCACTCCATGCCCCAGCTCAGGGATATGCTCCAGTGACAATTAACTGCTTACAACTCTTCCTGTTCTATGACTTCCTATTTTGTGAAGTCAGAATTTTCAGTCTCATACCCTTTCCCCTCACTGCCTATATCTTTATTTAGTTCATAATTTTTAATTAAATCTATAGTCATGTTTTTGGCTATTATAGTAAATGTTATTTATGCTGAGCCAAACAGTAAGCTATGATCACATTTGCTTTGTTTTTGGACACCTTTTGTTTTTATTGGAATTAACAGCTACTTTATTCATACTTTTATGTACCTCACTGCCTTTGGCCCCAACTTACCTCCAGCAGGTTTGTGTCACAGTCCAATCTATCAGATCGTCTGTCCTACCCATTTCTTCTCATGAGACTTCTGGAAATTTGTTACTTGATTTCAGATTAGATTGGCGCTCCAGAGCCTGTCTCAGAACCGGCAAATGGCTCATGCACTGGGCTGCTTCTCTCTCAGGTTGAGGATTCCATGGTGCTTCCTTCCTTGGGCTATTTATTCCTCTTCCCATAGCTTCCTAAAAACACACAGGAGGTACATTTGAAGAGAGTGTTTATTCTACCATTATGCTTGATTGATAGTTTGGCTAAATCTAGAAACCTTGGTTGCAAGTCATTTTCTTTCAGAATTTTGAAGATATTCCCCTGTTGACTTCTAGCTTTTAATGTTTCTTTTAAGAAAATGAATGCTTTTCTGATTCTTGATGTGTTGCCTGTGACCTGTTTTTCCTTGCTAGAAACTCCTATGATCTCATTATCTCTGATATTCTCACCTTTCACAATGGTACTCTTAATTTGGGTTACTTTTCACTTATTTTACTTTGTCCTTTAAACAAGAAATTCATGTTTTTCCATTGTGTAAATTTCCTTGACTTGTTTTCTTGGGCATGTTTTCATCAATGACTTCTCTGTTCTTTCTTTCTGGTGCTTCTACTCTATTGGTTGGATTGAATGTCTTAGTTATGCTTTCTGTCCTATTTTTCACGTCTTTGTTGAATGAATACAGGGACTCTGATATGGGTTATTGATGTCCTCCGTGGTGTCTTAAGCATTGTGCTAAATGCTCACCTCTTTCTTGTCTTTTTTATGTTTATCTTTATAGTATCATATTTTTATTTCAAGGATATAATTTGGAGTTTTTTTAAAAAAGGTTTATTTATTTGAAAGGCAGAGTAACAGGAGCCAGAGGCTTCTTCTGGGTCTCCCCGGTGGGTGCAGGGGCCCAAGGACTTGGGCCACCTTCTGCTGTTTTGCCAGGTGCATCAGCAGAGAGCTGGATCAGAAGTGGAGCAGCCAGGACTTGAACCAGCACCCATTTGTGATGCCAGCATTGTAGACAGTGGCTTTACCCACTGTACCACAACACTGGTCCCTCATAGATATAATTTTTTAAAAATTAGGTTTAAATTGCCTACTTCTTTCCATACCCAGAAGATAATGCTAATATGTCCCTGTGCAGGAGAGGAGGCGACTAGTGCATTCCCATGCATGCTGGTGAGAAACTTCCAGATCTATTGACATTTAGTTAGTGTCTTTGAGGCCTTCTTTTCTCCCTGTACTGCCCCTGTCTCTTCAGAGTTGGTTTTGTTGTCTCAAGTATTTATTTGTGTGTCTCACTTGAGTATTGCAGACTCCCCACAGATGTTTGCAGTCTGGCTCTCCATTTGTATTTAAGGGCAAGTCTTTGGAAAGCTGGTTGGAAGTTGTGTTTATTTGGTGGGCATTTTTAACTGCTGAGCTTCACTGAAGGGCCATTCAGATGACACTGCTTTTTTTTATCAGGGGCCTTCAGATGTCAGAATCTATAATTTTTTTTATTCAAGATTTCTTTATTTGTTTGAAAGAGTTACAGGGAGAGAGAGAGAGAACGAATGAATGAATCTTCCATCTGCTGGTTCACTCCCCAGATAGCTGCAATGGCCAGGTTGAAGCCAGGAGATGGGAGTTTCTTCCGAGTCTCCCACATGGGTGCAGGGGCCCAAGGACTTGGGCCATCCTCCATTGCTTTCCCAGGCCATTAGCAGGGAGCTGGATCCGAAGCGGAGCAGCCATGACTCGAACTGGTGTCCATATGAGATGCCAGTAATGCAAGTAAAGACTTTACCTGCTTTGCCACAGCGCCAGCCCCAGAATCTGTAACCTTTTGTCTAGGATTGGGTTGCTTGTCCCAGCGATGTTTCCTTCCATTGTCTGGGAGTTCTGTTAGGTCTACAGACTTTCATGGAATCCCTGTGTTTTCATTGTCAGGTCTCACCTTTAGTCCCCTGTCTGCCTCGAGTCTCTGAACTGGACCCTTATCTTCTTCTGCAGGGGTGAGAAAGCAGTTGTCAGACCCAGCCTCAACTCTACCTGTGAGGGGCTCCCAGCCTGTGTGGGTTCCATGAGTGTTTCCAGTTCACCAGCATCTTCCTTTGCTTCCTCTCTGGCAAGTTATCTACTTCTCTATGGTCTTTGCTTCTTCTCTAGCAAGTATCTTCCTTCTCTATGGCTCCCCCCCCCCCCCATTCTATGGTGCGGTTAGAATTAAAACTATTGGCTAGACTAATCAGAGATAGAATTTCTGTTTCTGATTCTTATTTCCCTGAGAATTGGGGTGATTTTTGAGATGAGAGAGGATGGAAATATCTACTCTCTTGAACATGAAAATCCAGCCATCATCCCTTTAATTATAATTGAGAATAATTGGGGTTGACTAAATACGTTGCTATGTGGAAAGACTTTCTTCTCTTAAATTTCCCATCTGCTGAAAACTGACACACTGATCCTCTGGAAAATATACCCTTTCCTTAAACGTGTGGGAGCCAGTAGGGAAACAATGGAAGGGATTAATTGTGATTAAAAATCACATCGCAGCATTTTTTTCTCCTATCACTGATAGAGTGGGGGATTTTTTTTTTTCTGTCTTTTCATACACAGTCACTCTTCTCAATCACTTCAAGGCTAAGATAAACATGGAAGGTAACCAAATTTTCCAGGTGGCCTGAGGCACTCTGCACTTTGGCACAGAAATCCCAAGTGCAGTGCTGCCCTGTGGAAGGGGAGCTTGGCTCCCTGGTATTGTCTAAACTGATGTTGCCATGACAAGCAACAGAGGGGTAGAGTACGATGGTTGGATTAGGATGGGAGAGGGTGCTGAAGTCTTTCCTGAGGGAGCCAGGCTATGGGAGAGAGACAAACAGAAATCAGATTACAGGCAGCTGAAGAGGATGGTTGATGATGATTGATAGTGAGTACCTACTGCATGACAAGGACTGACATCGGAAGTGCTTCACTCACATTGCGCTGTTTAATCCTCATCAAAAACCCTGCACAGAGCATATCGTTACCTCTGTGTCATAGGTTAGGGGGCAGGAAATGCAGAGATTTCCCCAAATTTGCACTGGACCAGGGTTCAGGCCGTGGCTGCCTGGCCCCGGAGGAGTTTCTGCTGCTGACTCTGGTAGTGCTGGGGAAAGCGGGGAGAGAGTGAGAATAACAATGGATGGCAGCCCGGATTCAAGGAGCCGGTGCCCCAGGGGCCGAGTGAGCATGGCTGAGAAGAGGAGTGAGGGCAGGGCTGGGTAAACATTTGCTTCTGCTTCGCTGTGCACCTCCCAGCACTCCGCCATCAATTAGGGGGACCGTCTTGAAGAAGGCTGCCTCGGCTTTTGAACAGAAGACCCCAGGACATGCATTAACGAGAGGAGGGGGAGTCACAGCCGACAGAGGAATAAAGCTCTCGGAGGGAGCCCTGGGCCCCCAGTGAGGCCTGGAGCTGGCTGACAGTACAGCAGGAGCCCCCTGCCGCCGGGCTCCCCCCTGGCTCTGCAACCTCCCTGCTGCATCTCGGAAGGACTCTCCTGCCCGTATGACTTGCCTTATATGGGGCAGTTAATGAGGAGTGCCCTGCCAGGAGACACCTCTGCATCCTGTTGGAGCCTGGGCTTGCAACCAGGCACTTGGCCGTGGCTCTGCTGGCTCTGCTAGCTAAGTGCCTTTTCAGCAGCCTGCAGACTGAGCTTGGAGAAGCAGAGGGCACAGGCACAGAGACGGCACATCTCTCATTGAATTAGCCCATAGCTTTGCAGAGGAGCATGAATTTAGAAGGGAGTGCTGAGTTGCAATCCCTCTCTGTCCCTAGAATTTCTCTGGACAGGATTGAGTGGATCTGATTACCTGCTAATTCAATACAGAAGGAAATCCCTTACACAAAGTTGAATATTTACAGGGCTGTCTTCTACTTAGCTTGTTTTGATTCTAAGAGGAATTATTATTCCCCCTTTTCAATTACTAATTGCTTTGAGAAGTGGACAGGCAGGGAGGGAAAGAGATCTCTCATCAACTGGTGCTCTCCCCATTGCCCCCACTGCTAGGCCTCAGCTAGGCCAAGGCTGGGCACTGGGAACTCAGTCCAGCTCTCTCACATGGGTGACAGGAACCCAGCCTCCTGAGTCAGCACTGCTGCCTTGCAGGATTAGCTTTAGCAGGAATTTGGAATTAGGAGCCAAAGCTTGGTATGGAAACCAGGCTCTCCAATATGTATCTTAATGGGTGTTTTAACTGCCAGGCTAAAGGTGCACTTTTGTTGTTCCCATTTCAAACATGAGGGAACGGAGCCTATAGATGCTTCTTTAAATGCTGTACTCTAGGCACATAGAGGTTGAAACAAGCAGAACAGCACTGCCTGCTCCTGATCTGGAGCCCCTCCTCAGTACCACATCATGTTGCCCGCTGGGAAGCATTTGCTAAAGACAGTGACCACTCGAGTTTCCATGAGATCATCCCAGTGGGATCCGTGAGTCAGTTGGTCACTCCATAGGCATTCCCGTTTGTGGTTGTACTTGTGCTCAGTGTGTTTCCAAGAATGTGAGGAAAGAAGTCAAGTCAGGTTTTCTATCAATAAGTAGTTTACAGTCACATTGGAAGATGCAAAAGATGTAAACATGAAATACTTACAAGAACAGTTGAATTCTCAAGTACAGCTAATTGGTAAATGCAGAGTTGCTTGTGGACATGGGGGATGACATAGGTTGCCATGCTTTGAGAATGGGGATGAGGGTGTATGGGTGGATGTGCAAGATGTAGGGATGGAAAGATGAATGAGAAGTGAGAGGGCAAGAAAGGGTTTTCTAAGAGGGGAAACAGAATTAGAACAGGAAAGGGAATTCTCTGGAACAGCTTAAGAGTTGTGGCTAATGGTGCAGGAATTGAGGAATGTGTGTATGCAGATACATCAGAATATTCATGGGAAATGGAAATAAAAAGGTTCATCAATGGACATATCAACTAGACAGAAAATCAACAACAACAACAACAACAAAAAAACAACAGAACTAATCAACACTATGGACCAAATGGATCTAACTGATATTTACAGAACATTTCATTCCACAGTTGAAGAATACACATTCTTCTCATCAGTGCATGGAACTTTCTCTAGGATAGACCATATGCTAGGCCATAAAGCAAGTCTCAGCAAATTAAAAAAAAATTGAAATCATACCATGCATCTTTTATCACTGCAATGGAATGAAGCTGGAATTTAACAACATAAGAATATCTAGAAAATATGCAAACACATGGAGGTTTTTTTTTTTTTATTTGACAGGTAGACTTATAGACAGAGAGAGAGACAGATAGAAAGGTCTTCCTTCCATTGGTTCACTCCCCAAATGGCCGCTACGGCCAGTGCTATGCCAATCCGAAGCCAGGAGCCAGGTGCTTCCTCCTGGTCTCCCATGCGGGTACACGGGCCCAAGCACTTGGGCCATCCTCCACTGCCCTCCTGAGCCACAGCAGAGAGCTAGACTGGAAGAGGAACAACTGGGACTAGAACCCAGCACCCATATGGGATGCGGGGGCCACAGGCGGAGGATTAACCAAGTGAGCCATGGTGTTGGCCCCTCCACATGGAGATTTAACAACATGCTTCTGAATGAACAGTGGGTCATAGAAGAAAGCAAAAGAGAAATCAAGAATTCCTGGAAATGAATGAAGATGACAATACAGCAACACAATACTTATGGGATATAGCAAAAGCAGTGTTAAAAGTAAGTTTAGGCCAGCGCCGTGGCTCACTAGGCTAATCCTCTGCCTTGTGGCACCGGCACACCGGATTCTGTCCCAGTTGCCCCTCTTCCAGGCCAGCTCTCTGCTGTGGCCAGGGAGTGCAGTGGAGGATGGCCCAAGTGCTTGGGCCCTGCACCCCATGGGAGACCAGGATAAGTACCTGGCTTCTGCCATTGGATCAGCGGGGTGCACCGGCCGCAGCACGGCGGCCATTGGAGGGTGAACCAATGGCAAAAGGAAGACCTTTCTCTCTGTGTCTCTCTCTCTCGCTATCCACTCTGCCTGTCCAAAAAAAAATAAATAAATAAATAAATAAGTTTATAGCAATTGGTGCCTAAATCAAGGAATTAGAAAAACATAAAATAGCTAAGCTATCAATGCATCTCAAGGACTAAGAAAAACAATAAGTCAAATCCAAAATTAGTAGGAAGAAAGAAATAACTAAAAATAGAGAAGAAATCAACAAAATTGAAACAAAAAATACAAAAGATCAGTGAAATGAAGAGCTGGTCTTTTAAAAAAATAAACAATTGATAAACCATTGGCCCAACTAATCAAAAAAAAAAAAAAAAAGGGAGAAGACCCAAATCAATAAAATAAGAGATGAAGGAGGAAATATAACAACAGATACCACAGAAATAGAATCATCAGGATTACTACACAGAGCTATATGCCAACAAATTGGAAAATCTGGAAGAAATGGATGGAGTCCTGGTCACACACAATCTGCCACAATTGAGACATGAAGACATACAAAACCTAAACAGTCCAATAACCAAGATGGAAATTGAATCAGTAATGTCCCCACCCCCACCCTCACCCCAGCAAAGGGAAGCCCAGGACCAGATGGCTTCACTGCTGAATTCTAGGATGTGGAAGAAGCTCCTGGCTCCTGGCTTTGGACTGGCCCAGCTCTGGCCATTGTGTCCATTTGGGAAGTGAACCAGCAGATGGAAGATCTCTCTCTCTGCCTCTGTCTTTCTGTAACTCTGCCTTTCAAATAAATAAATGAATCTTTTAAAGAAAAATGTCCTTCAGTAACAGAGAACTCAAAGTTTGTGTGGTCTGCAAGGTTCTCCCGTAGGCAGTATCATCAGTGACACTGCTCCTGCAGTCTCCTCTCATTTCTCTTTAACAAGATGGCATCTCAGGGCCAGCACTGTGGTGTAGTAGTAGGTTAAGCCTCTGCCTGCAGCACCAGCATCTCATGTGGGCACCTGTTCAATTCCCGGCCACTCCACTTTCGATACAGCTCCCTGCTGATGGCCTGGGAAAGCAGTAGAAGGTGGCCCAAGTGCTTGGGACCCTGCACCTATGTGGGAGACCCAGAAGAAGCTCCTGGCTCCTGGCTTTGGTTCGGCCCAGCTCCAGGCATTGCAGCCATTTGGGGAGTGAACCAGCGAATGAAAGACCTCTCTGTCTCTCCATTTCTCTCTCTCTCTAACTCTGCCTCTCAAACAATAAATAAATCTTTAAAAAAAAAAAAAAAGGAAGGAAGAGGAAGAAGATGGCATCTGCTCCTGATGCTGATTCTGACACTGGTAGGAGTGGCACAGAGGAGCAGTGCCTGACTTTGTGAGGCCGAGTTTGGCACACTGCAGGAGTCGGGGAGGGCAAGAAGCAGGTTGGCTTCCCTGCTCCAAACCTAGCAGTTGCTTAAACCCCAGTCAGCTCCCCTGGCTGAAGTCAGTGGGTGACTGTGGAATTCCCTCTCAGCTAAAACTGGGGAGCCGGGTACGTAGTGTTTTCTTCCTACCTTATTGTGGTGAGGTAGTGGCTCACAGCTGCCAGCTGGCTGTGCCATGCGGCAGGCTGCAGCCATGTCCCGGTCCTCTCTCCTCCTGTCCCACAGAATCTTTGCTGTTTTTTCAGCTCTTTGCTGAAAATTTCAGCCTGTCAGGTCTCATTTTCTGTCTCGTGAAGTGTCCAGGTGAACTTCTGAGGGCTCCTTCAGTGAGGGAAGTTCGGGGAGATGCAGAGGGTAGGTCAGCAGGGGCCTCGCTCAGGAACTCAACGGGGGTGGATTTTAGTGACAGCTGGTGAGCTCTACCGCATCCCGGCTTCAGCATGTCCTGACTGTCATTCAGGCAAGCTCGTAGCTTGCTAAGCTTCCATTCCCTCCTTTGCACATGGGAAGAATATACTTGTCCTGCAAGGTTGTTGTCAGTCTTAAGTGACACCACTTAAGCAGAAATGCTGAGCAAGGGCTTATATATGAGCACTCTTTATAACCTTGTTACTTATCACATTCCAGTTTATTTAAGATACGTATGAAGACACTTGTGCTAACGTTTACTTTTCTTCAACCAGGGATCATGGCACATCCAAAGCTAGAGCAGCCCAAGGAGCATATGTGGTCCCACGTCTGAAGGTAGAAAGAGAAGTGGAGACTTTCAGATGAACAACTTTGCAACTGGCACCATGGCAAATACTCAGGCCAGGGTGACACATGGTATCCACTTGGTCATGTGAACTTTAGGTGAAGATGAGAATATTTTGAAAACTTCCTGCAGATCTGCTAAGAGAAGTTACATACTGGCCGGCGCCTCGGCTCACTAGGCTAATCCTCTGCCTGTGGCACTGGCACTCCGGGTTCTAGTCCCGGTTGTGGCGCTGGATTCTATCCCGGTTGCGCCTCTTCCAGTCCAGCTCTCTGCTGTGGCCCATGAAGGCAGTGGAGGATGGCCCAGGTCCTTGGGCCCTGTACCAGCATGGGAGACCAGGAGGAAGCACCTGGCTCCTGGCTTTGGATCAGCACAGCGCGCCGGCTGTGGCGACCATTTCGGGGGTGAACCAACGGAAAAAGGAAGACCTTTCTCTCTGTCTCTCTCTCACACTGTCTAACTCTGCCTGTCAAAAAAAAAATAATATATATATATATAGAAGTTACATATTGTCCCTGTAGAAGGCCATACGCTATCCTCATGGTGCTAGATGGAATGGAATTATCACAAACTTGTCCAAAAGACCAGAGAAGTAAGAGGCAGGAGCTGGGGACAGAAGAGCTGAGGAGTTCCAGGACTCAGGGCCCTGGGAAGGAGAGGAGGGACTGGGAGGGACGTGGAGCTGTGGTGAGCTGCCTCGGTCCTCCCTTTGGCCTGAATTGCTCATGGTTCACAGCTGAGGCCTCTCCTAGCTCAAGATCCCAGCCCCTCCCTCACCAAGAGGCAGTACCAGCCATGATGGCTTCCCCTAAGGGCCCTTCAGCTGGGCAGCTCTCTGGAGTTAGCTAAGGTCTCTGTTGCACCTGAGTTCAACTTTGCGTCCTGCCCAGGCCCATGTCCCTTGCCCTTCACAGTCGTGGTTCCTCATGAAGCTCCTGAATGCGATTCTCCGTCGCCACTTGTCTTCTGGGGAGCTGGACCTGTGAGAACAGGGACAGGAAGGAAGAGGAGGAGAAGAAAAAGGGATGAAAGCAAAAGAGCAGAGACCCCAAAGGGGCGGAAATTTCCCTGAGAGCCCGTCATAGACATTGGTCCTGAGGGAGTCTCTAGAGAATCCCGTGTGGTTAGCTGACGGAACTCCACCTTGAAGCAAAGGACTCTGGGTGCACTCCTCTGGGTTCTCTTGCTATGCTTGCCCAGCTACCGGTGAGTTTGCTTAATGATGGTTTGTTCCACTTAATTTCCACTAGCATGGGAATTCTGTAGTCAGAGTCTGCCTTGTGGAAGAAATCGGATTCCTCTCACCCTGCCTAATTCCCCCAACCATGGTCTAACTCACCCAGTTCTGCTCAGAACTGAACAATTTATGTGTTAGAAGAAAAGGGAAAAATACTACTCAAGTGAGAGGCTTTCCCAGGAGGGCTTAGGCTTGCGTCTCCTGCCAGCACAGTAAGTTTCGTGGTCTTTAAGGTCAAGCACACAGTGGACCTGCAGAAGATACATTTGAGAGGCTAGCACGGTGGCGTAGAGGGTAAAGCCACTGCCTGCAGTGTCACTTCCTTAAGGATGTGGATTTGAGACCTGGCTGCTCCACTTCCAATCCAGCTCCTAGCTAATGGCCTGGGAAATCAGTTGTGGGTGGCCCAAGTGCTTGGGCCTCTGCACACACATGGGAAACCCAGAAGAAGCTCCAGGCTCCTGGCTTCAGATCCGCCCAGCTCTGGCCATTGCAGCCATTTGGGGAGTAAACCAGTGGCTAGAAGATCAATCTCTCTCTGCCTTTTTGTAACTCTGTCTTTCTAGTAAATAAATGCATCTTTTAAAAAATACATTTGAAAATGAATTGCATGGGGTCTGCTGTTAGTGGGGTTTTCTGGATGGGGTATGTGGGGTTCCCTGGAAATGTGACCCCTGAGACGTCCTCCCTTCACACGTGCTCAGCCTTTATTTGTTTGCTGCCATTTGAGGGACTTGTTTGGTAACAAGAGCTCCCACTTGAAGGATGCTGTTAATATTCCGAAATTTCCTCCCATTTCAAGAAGTTCTGTTTTTTCTTTGCAGAAGGGTTTGCCACTCCAAGATTCAATTTCCTTGATAGAAGTGTTTTCCGGCCTCCCATGTGTGATGAATTCAGCGGAAGCGTTTATCTGTTGTGATCTAAATGTGTATTTGTTTTACCCAGAGCCAACAAGACAATTACAAATGTTGTCTCGCCTGCAAGCACAGGCTTGGAAATGCAGTTGTCACAGCAAAAGCCACAAAGCATATGAATCCCAGACTCTGGGCTGACACTTGACTAGCTGAATACATGCCAGATCCAGAAAGTGGAAAATGTTTTACGGGAGATGATGAATGTTTTTCTGCCCTGCAGAATTGGCAATGGGCTTTGCTGGGGCCTTAGTGTGGCCCAGAGTTGTTGCTGAAAGTGTGCAGACACAACTGTCTGTAGTACAACACACCCCTGGGTACTCCAAGAATATGAATCTTCACATGGAAGGGCTCTCTCTTCTCTCTCTTGCCTCAGGGTTCTCATCGTCTCCAAAGGCTCTGATTGGCCTCAGCCTCTGGGACTGACTCTAAGACTGACTGCCACTTGAGATAGTAGCTCACCCTGGAGCTGGTCAATGCTCACCTTGGAAGGTCCAAGGATGTGGCATCTCCATTGCTAACCTGGAGAGGGTGGAGCCCAGTTGGCCATTCATCCACATCTCATACAATCTGCTTAAAACCCATTAGTCCTCTCCTGCCCTGTGTTTAATAACCCTAGTAAGTACTTTTCTGGTCTCAGGCCCCAGCTAAATAGAGTGCAGAAAGCAGGGATGATAATGAAGATATATGGATAACGGTGCCGTCCTTGTCACTTCAGCTGAAAAAATGGGACTCAGGTGGTGCTGCTCATTGTGACAATTCTGAATATCTTGTGCTATCTTGAGATGGTTCCTTGGGGAGGAATTTTGTTTCATTTTCTTGTAGCTGTCACTCTAATGTACTGAAGGGAAGTTTTATTGCCATTTGCATATTCTTAAAGTTTACTGATTTTCAAGAAATGTGTGCCTGAGAAGTAGCCTGTGCTGATATATTTAGGAATTTGGAGTTTGTATTCCTGGTTGGAAATGCCAAGCCTGGCTGCTGAGTGAAAAATTCATTTAGTAGAGCTTTATGTGGAGGTAGTCCAAGGACTTGGGACTTAAAGAGAGAATCGCTATGAGTCTGGTCCACAAATAAGGGAGCCAAATAAATGGAAGCAAATAACTGGAGTCCAGGATGTTCAATGGAGTGATGGACCAAGTGCTCTGAGAGAGGAAAGAGGTGTGGGCTTTTCACAGTGCGAGGGACATTTGAACCAGATTTTGAAAATAAGTAGGAGTTTGGAGGATGAGGAAAAATAACCAAAATCACCGTGGAGTAAGACATAAAGCATGAAAAGAAGCGGAAGTACAACGCAGTGGGGTGTGTGTATGCGCACGCGCACACCTGTGGACTTGAGACCTGTTCTGTGGCCCAGAAGGTACAAAGAGATGGTTCAGAAGCTGATTAGATAGTCGAAGGGATTTACAGCAGGCAGGTGGAGTTGCACAGGCTCTCAGACAGGAGAATGGGAGTGGCAAGAGTCAATTCCTGCAGAGTAGGATGAGATGACTGCTCCTATCTTGACCTTTAAAGATAGGGACTTGTAAGCCGGCGCCGTGGCTCAATAGGCTAATCCTCCACCTTGCGGCGCCGGCACACCGGGTTCTAGTCCCGGTTGGGGCGCCGGATTCTGTCCCGGTTGCCCCTCTTCCAGGCCAGCTCTCTGCTATGGCCAGGGAGTGCAGTGGAGGATGGCCCAGGTGCTTGGGCCCTGCACCCCATGGGAGACCAGGAAAAGCACCTGGATCCTGGCTCCTGCCATCGGATCAGCGCGGTGCGCCGGCTGCAGCGGCGGCCATTGGAGGGTGAACCAACGGCAAAGGAAGACCTTTCTCTCTCTGTCTCTCTCTCTCACTGTCCACTCTGCCTGTCAAAAATAAAAAAAAAAAGATAGGGACTTGTGTGAGAGGAGCAGGAAGCTAGGCGTGAGGTCCTCGCTTCTGATTCACTAGCTGTGGGGGCTCTCCACCCTGGAGGAGAAGGGATGGTTCTGGTCAGCCTCACCCTGATGGAATGTGACAGCATTTGGGACAAGAGCTTTTCACATCACAGGAGATGCTGCATAACTTGGCGAAGCTGTTCTTGAAATCTTGGCTTAGGCTTTCTCCATTTCCTTATTGATTGCATCTGCTGTCTTAAGCTGTTCCCAAACTGTTCGAGCAACCCACCAAGCCTACAGGCTGGGAAAGGAAGACAAGAAAGTGGCAGCTGGGTTTTGCTAGGCTTGATGAGTTTGAGGATACTGAGACGTGCTGTGGGGAGTAGGCGCCTGAACACAAGTGCCGGTTGCAATGGCTCATTAGCTGCCCAGGTGTAAACCAGGTGGAGGCCGAGTGCTGGGGAAGCTGGGGGACCTCTTGGCACTGGGAGTTCTCATGCAGGCAAGGACTGCTTGTGCAGATGTCAATGATAGTGGAGGGGACTGGAGCAGAGATTCCTGTGTTCCTGCAAGAATTCAGGCACGAGACAGGGAAGAGTGATAGCCAGGGCAGCAAGGGCATCATCGGTCAGAATGGATGGGCATCACTGCAGATGGAATCCGAGAGAGAGTGCACAGCCATGCAGCCTGGGGTAGGCGAGGTTACATAGTTTAGTGGACAGAATACACATGGCAAGCCAGGCAGGCAGGCATCTCAACAAAGGTCTGTGAGCTCAGGGAGCTGAGAGTGGGGAGCAGTACACCTGCTAAGACTGGGCAGGTATCTCAGGAAAGAGCTGAGCGTGCAGTTTGCTTTCAGACTCAGGCATATAAGAGATAGGGGTCCAGTTCTTTCCTCCATTTCCCCTTCTCCCTATCCTCTTTTCCTGCATAAAGGGTTTGTTGGGTGTGAGATAAGAAAATGTCTCCCAAGGTTTTATTATTCAATGTTATCAGCCTGGGCAGAGAGCCTTCTGCGAGGTGCCTTCCTTGGAAGAAGGCTGTGAATGTTTATTGCACAGGGTTATCAGCCTGGGCAGCCCACCTGGTGCTGGACAGGAAGGATTCTCCTAGGGTGCCTTCCTTGGGAAAAGGCTGCGACCACCAGTAGGTCTTTGGGGTGTGAACCGGACTTTGTAGTGTAGAACACTGGGCTGCTTTCAAGCCATGCTTCTGAGGCTGCTGCATTTCTTTCCACGGATGCTTGGTTTTCTTTAGGCCCCTTTCCCACTCACAGGCTTCCTGTATAACGTGGACAGGTGAAGTCTCTGCCTTGGCATCAGTGAGGAAAATATAGCAGTTGTTGTGCGACCCCACCCCCACAATGTGCTTTTACTGTGGCAAATGCGATCCCAGAATACAATAAAGAAGGACTGAAACATGAAACGAATGTCTTTTAGACAGTAACATTTTGGTGTATGTGGTGCTGAACAGAGAACAATAAAGCCACTGTGAGATGCTTGTGCCACACTTGTTGGGGTCACTCACCAAGTTCATCCTGGGCAAGCTCAAGGATGATTGCATGACATGGTCCTTCAGAGCTCACTTGCAAATAGTGAGACTGCAAATGCTAAATCTACACATACCAGTGGTCTTTGTTTTGTGTGTTAGCTCTAGGCTTGATTCGTAGTTAAACTAATAGATCAGGTAGTAAAAATGCCAGCTAAATCTTTACCTTTTAAGTTCTTTTTATGTTGGTTGGAATCTAGTTATTTAGCAAGTACTTGATAACTGAGTTCTCAGCCATACAATGTAACTGAGACTGTAATAAGAGTCTATGGATGTTACTTTTGTCATTGATATTCCATTTAAGAGATCCTGAGCTGCCATCTTATACAGAGTCTCAGATTTCCCCCAAAGTTTCCCTCATTTATAACCAACATAGACATGGTTTCAGGTAGTTACAGTTTTAAGAAAATAGTTTGTTCACATCATTAGAAAGTGGATGTATTGCATGTAGCCTTCCAGTTCAAATTTCATATTGAAATATTTATCAGAAGTCACAAACTGAAGACTGAAGGTGGAGGCAGATTTGTTGTTTATGTGGCTTTCATAAAATTAGTTATTCACTAAACTGAGAGATTTTACCAGAAAGTCAACGTTCCCCAATGACACAGGTGTTTCAGCTGGTGGAGCTGAATCATCCCTACCCCACTGGAAGGGGCCTGGTGGGCCATCCCCAGGTGGCCCCAGACCCCCACAGTGCCCACTTCCCTTATTTACATTGCTTGCCAGACTCCTGTGGGCATTTCTTAAAATATTTATTTCTTCATTTAAAGGTCAGAATTACACAGAGAGGGAGACACACAGAGAGGTCTTCCATCTGCTGGTTCACTGCTCAGATGGCTGCAACAGCTGGGGCTATGCTGTGCTAAAGCCAGGAGCCAGGAGCTCCATCCAGGTCTCCCACATGGGTGCAGGAGCCTAAGAGCTTAGGCCATTTTCCACTGCTTTTTCAGGCCATATGCAGGGAGCTGGATTAGAAGTGGAGCAGCTGGGATACGAACTGGTGCCCATATGAGATGCTTGTGTCACAGGTGGGCTTTACTTGCTCCTCCTGTGGGCATTTAGTTATGACTCAAGCAATAGCTTATGATTGAATAAGCAAACATTGTTACCTAGAACTCAGATACAGATTCCTGAAAAATCATGGTGTTAACAAAATTCAACCATTGATCATAAAAGCTGTATTTGTGATATAATTTTTTTTGAATTTCTGGTCTGGGCTATGCAAAATTTTTAGTACTTCATCATTTCCTCTTTATCCAGCATTCTTTGAACATTTCTTAGGCAAGGCTATTATTTATTCAGCTTAAAAAATTGCAGTCAGAGAATTTGTTCTCTGGTCCCTCTGGTGGTCTTCCTGGCCTGCTCATTCAGGCTCATCCGCCTTCTTCATGCTCCTGGGGAAACCGGTCCTGCTCCAATTCCTTCTGTTCCCTCCAGTGCATTGTTCTGTGCACTGCTGTCAGTATTGTCTTGTATCTTGGACAATGTTATTTAGCAATGAAGCGTGTGCCTGAAAAATCGACATAGATCTTTAGTTACTATTTTGGTAAAAATACATACAGAAATCCAGTGTGACTACTTTAATATAAACAAAGCATTACATTGATCCATTCAGTCATTCATGTAGCAGGTATTTATTGAGGGCCTAATGTGTGCCTGATGCTGTTTCTCAACCTTAAGGACGTCCTGGTGCACAAAAGAAGACAATGTCCAGCCACATTCTAGTGGGAGAGACAAAACAGTGAAATCCTGAAGTTTGCAACAAAATAGGTGCAACTGGAGATCCTTATGCTAAGTGAAATAAGCCAGAACCCAAAAGACAAATGGCACGTTTTCTCTTATTTGTGATAGTTAGTATACAGCATGTAAGAATTGTATGGATGTCATATCATTTGGTATATAGTTATAAATAGTGCTTCACTAAATTATGCCGTGTAAATGACAGTATAGTCTTACTTTATAGGTTTAAAAAAAAAAGAAATGGAGAGGGAGGAAGAGCGAGGACTCTTGGAATACAAGTAATGCTTCGTTGTTAATTTTAGGTGTTGGTTATGAGTATGATCAGATGAACAACAACTCAATTACCTGTACTCTTATGTGCATTTCTTGGTATATATATATTGTAATTTAATAAAAACACTAACAACACTAACAAAAAAAGCCAGGTGCCTGTTGTTGCCATGCTGTGAGGAGCAGTGATGCAGGGCAGGAGCAGATTCATGGGGATGCTGTTCTATGTGAGCCAAGCAAGTGCGGCTTCTCTGGAAAGCAGAGACCTGAGGGAAGTAGGGTGAGAGGCAGGTGGAGGTTTATTGGATGCTGTGGGAGTAGCTTGTGTAAAGGCCCAAAGGCAAGAATGTTGTTGGTGTGTTCTGGAAAAGCCTGGAGGCTCCTGAGTCTGGAATGGAGTAACTGAAGTCTGTGGGCTTTGTAGGCCTGGAAAGGAATTTGAGTTTTACCTCCATTGTGGTAGCAAAGTCTGCAAGGAAAGTTTGTCATTCATTGAAAGATGGACTCCCGTTGAACATGTATCTGTATGCTGCATAGAGGAGCAGGCCCTAGATTGTCAATGGTGGATTCACACCTGACACCAACTGCAGGCTCCACTTGACTGAGGTGGTGCACAGAGCTTGACTGGAACTATGGCCGTTCTGCCATTGCCCTGCCAGTGCCCAAGGCTCCTAACAGCACTTTTCCTGACTCCTGGGCCAGCACCTTTCTGGAACAAGATCTGGAGATTCTTGCTGGGTGTAGCACACAAGAGAAGCCTTGTGTGCAGTGGGTTTCTCATGCTTTTGTGATTCTTAGTGTCCTTATATCAGTGTTCATTTGAGTCTTCTGGGAGAACGTGAATTCCAGCAATGATAAATATATGATCTAATCAACATGAGTAGGCACTCAGGACACCTGTGCATTTATTGGAACCGATGGTGAAAGTCCAGGCTTCGCAGCATTCTATTCAAATCTGCCCAGATGCATGTCCTAATTGGGTATGCATTTAGTCAGGTGCATCTATTAGGAGGTGTAATTCTGAAAAACTAATTTGTGATACTCCATTGACCAGATGATAAAAGCATTCACTTTCTCATACTCTAGAGCACCTCAGTAATTACTTAACAGTTTGGAATTATCATTCTCATAGCAACAACCATATCACCTTTTTTCTTATACTCCCTTTCCAGAAGGACACTGATTGGTCTGCTGTTCTAGTCGAGAGGGTGGCCCACCACTGAGTTCTAAGAAAGCTCCATAGGGGCCAGTGCTGTAGTAGAGCAGGTAAGGCTGCTGCCTGCATTGCTGGCTTCCCATACAGGTGCCGGTCCGAGTCCTGGCTGCTCCACTTGTGTTCCAGCTCTCTGCTGTGGCCTGGGAAAGCAGTGGAAGACAGCCCAAGTCCTTGTGCCCCTGCCCCCATGTCAGGGACCTGGAAGAAGCTCCTGGCTCTTGGTGTGGCTCCGGCCATTGCAGCCATCTGGGAAGTGAACCAGCAGATGGAAGACCTCTCCTCTCTCTCTCTCTCCCCTGCTCTCTCTGTGTAACTTAATTCTGACTTTCAAATAAATATTCTTTAAAAATAAAAAGCTCCACTGATAATAAGTGTGTCCCTTGTCAAAGGTTCATTTTTATCCTAAGCTTAAATGATTATTTTAGTATTGATTTATTTCCATTTTCTCTTTGGCATGATTTTAACTTAGAGTAATATTGCAGCACGACTCTAAATGTTACCTGGTTCTTTAGTCAAAATACTTCAGGCATCCTGGCTTTCTTGTCCAGTCTTAGTAGTTTTTTTTTTTTTTAAGATTTATTTACTTTGAAAATCAGAGTCAGAGGGGAAGAGAGAGAGCGAGAGAGCAATAGAGAGAGAGAGAGCTTTCATCTGCTGATTCACTCCCCAGATGGCCACAACAGCTAGCTGGGCCAGGCTGAAGCCAGGAGTTTCTTCTGGGTCTCCCATGTGGGTAGCAAGGGTCCAAGACTTGGGTCATTTTCTGCTGTTTTCCCAGGCTGTTATCAGGGAACTGGATCAGAAGTGGAACAGCCTGGACATGAGCTGGCACCCATGTGGGAAGCCGGTGTCACAGGTGATGGCTTCAGCTACTACATCACAATACTGACCCTTCCAGGTGCAGTGTTTGAACTTGGTGTTTGCTGTGCCTTAGCAGTTTTCCCCAACATAAGCATGGTGCTGCGTCCCTCACTTCCCTAGAATTCCTGCGTGAAGTTCAGCTTATTATGGAGGCTTTCCTGACCATCTTTTATAAGATACCTGACCCCTGGGCCGGCGCCGCGGCTCACTAGGCTAATCCTCCGCCTAGCGGCGCCGGCACACCGGGTTCTAGTCCCGGTTGGGGCGCCGGATTCTGTCCCGGTTGCCCCTCTTCCAGGCCAGCCCTCTGCTGTGGCCTGGGAGTGCAGTGGAGGATGGTCCAGGTGCTTGGGCCCTACACCCCATGGGAGACCAGGAAAAGCACCTGGCTCCTGGCTCCTGCCATCGGATCAGCGCGGTGCGCCGGCCGCAGCGCGCCGGCCGCGGCGGCCATTGGAGGGTGAACCAACGGCAAAGGAAGACCTTTCTCTCTGTCTCTCTCTCTCACTGTCCACTCTGCCTGTCAAAAAAAAAAAAAAAAAAAAAAAAAAAAGATACCTGACCCCTATCATACCCAAGGTCTGGCCCTCATCTCTTCTCTCTGCACTATTTTTCTCTATCACATGTATCGGCTCCCAGCGTGATTCCTGTTCACTTGGTTACTAGTTTATTGCCTCCTGCACCAGAATTCAGCTCTATGGAAGCAAGAACTGCTTTATCCCTAGTTTTTAGAACACTTATTCACAGAGGAGACATTCAATATTTTAAAAAATGATCTATGATGATTATTAGCTGGTGAAATCAAGATTGAGTCCCAGACATCTGTTAGTTGCATATTCTCATCAACTGAGCCACTTCCTGTAGCGATAACAAAAAGCTAACGTAAGTAATCCTCTAGGGGAGCTGTTTAGCCCAGTGTTTGAGATACTGTTAGGATGCCTGCACCCTGTATCAGAGCGCCTGGGTTGGATTACTGGCTCTGACTCCTGATTCAAACATCTTGCTAATCGGCACCCTGGGAGGAAGCAGATAGTGGTTCAAGAAGTTGCATCCCTGCCACCCTTGCGGGAGACAAAGCGCCAGGCTTTGTCCTGTCCCAGCCTGAGATGTTATAGGCACTTGGTGGGTAAGCGAGCAGATGGGAGCCTCCCCTCCATCCCAGCACCTGTCAAATAAATAATAAAGATTAAAAAGTAAAAAGTTTTTTTTCTTGCCAAGTATTTGTTCAGGTCCATTTTCTTTGTTGGGTTGCTTTCTCGTAGGAAATAAACTTGCAAGTGTTGGTCGTAACAACTAACGGGCTGTATTGGAGGGAGCCCGATCCTTGCTCCTCAAAGTGTGGTCCTTGATCATCAGCTTCGGTATCACCTTGGAGCCTGTTAGAAATGCAAGGTTTCAGGGCCGGCGCCGCAGCTCACTTGGCGAATCCTCCGCCTGCGGTGCCGGCATCCCAGGTTCTAGTCCGGGTTGGGGCGCTGGATTTTGTCCCGGTTGCTCCTCTTCCAGTTCAGCTCTCTGCTGTGGCCAGGGAAGGCAGTGGAGGATGGCCCAAATGCTTGGGCCCTGCACCTGCATGGGAGACCAGGAGGAAGCACCTGGCTCCTGGCTTCGGATCAGCACAGCGCCAGCCGTAGTGGCCATTTGGGGGGTGAACCAATGGAAAGGAAGACCTTTCTCTCTGTTTCTCTCTCTAACTATCCCTGTCAAAAAATTAAAAAAAAAAAAAAATGCAGGGTTTCAGAGCCCACCCTCCCTACTTCATCAGACTCTGCACTTTAATACAGGTGATTCCCATGCTCGATTCAAGTGTGAGGAGGACAGTTTTGGATAGCCAACTCTGACCTAGAAATCAGAGAACTTCTTGAGCTTGGTCACTTAAGTTGGTTTTGGACATCACTAGTAAAGACGTCATTTGAAGCTTTTTGTATTGCCATTTTTCCTGTGAAGTTGGAAGTGGATATAGATGTCGAGTCAGTCATTTAATCTGTCCTTCAGTTCCTTTCTGTAGGAAAAGAACTGTATTTGTATTTCTGTATTTGTGTGTCTGCATGTGTACATACACGAGTGTATGTGGGCATGTTTGCAGTGTGCCTTCCAGGCCTAAGCCAGAACAAGTAGCTTCAGTTCCCTTTTCCCTTTGCCTTTCCTACTCCTATCCTCAGAGTGACTGCAGAATTTTACAGATGGGGAGATTGACCTTTTTAGGAAAATGATGACCCTATTATAATGAAGAGAGCAGGCCACTGCCCTCATCCCTGGAAAAAATCCCAACAGTTGTGCTAGTTGGGTTGAAAGCTGTAGTTATTCGAGCTCTTATTCCATGTTGGGTCCTATGCTTTACAAGTTTATCTGATCAGAAGAACAACTTGGTGAGATGAAAGTGATGCTGTTATTATCTCATTTAAAATCATGGAAACTAAGGGCTGGAGGGGTCAGTTTGTCAAGTTTGAACAGTTCCTAGTGTAGAAGCTGAGATCCAGCCCAGGTGCTCTGGCCCCAGGACCTGAGTAGCTCACGACTTCTCAAAGAGGATCTTGCAAATTCACTAAGACCTGCTAGAGAGCAACATGGATTAAACATTGTGGAAGGCAACTGCAGGCACTTCAGCAGGACTCGTTTGAAAGGCAGACGTGAAATGTGGAATTTTGACCTGAGTGATCAGCTTTATTTATTCCTTTTGAGGCTCCTATTTTAACCTTTTGTTATGCAAAGCTGCCAGTGTGATTTCTCAGCACAAAAACTGTCCGGAATGATTAACAAGCTGTACTTATTATTCACTGCAACTACTAACAAGTAGAATAACTTGAGATTGTTAAAACTGCTCTCAAACCACCTTCAGGCAGTCATTAGCATGCGAGTGAGAGGAGGCAGCACAAAATGGTAATTCTCCGGTGACTTGGCGAGGGGAAGAGCAGGAGGAGGAGAAACCAAGATGTGTGTTTAACAGGCTTTCTGTGCTGGGTGTCCTACACACGTTATCTCATTTAATCCTCACAACACACTCATGGTGTTCTATCATTTCCCCCATTTTTAAAAAGAGGAAAAGCAAGGTTTGGAGCTGTTAAGTTCTTACTATGAATGTTACAACTGGTTACCAGCGTGTGGAGGCAGGTTTAGCACACCTCAAAGCTCATCCCTTCTCCCAGTTTAGCACTTTGGAGAAAAGCAGGGAGGTGCAAATGGTGGCCATTTTAAATATTACAAATATGGATTTCAGTTCCACATATTTATTTTTAAAATGCACACTTCCCCATCACCATTCAAAAGATGTCACCAATTCATGTTAGTGGAAACAGTAATAGAAGTACATTTTTAAAAGGTTAGGTATGTGGTTTCTAAATACATCAGATGTCCAAAACAAACAAAAAATTAGAATAGTGAATAACTGATCAACATGTAATCCAGACATCTTATCTACTGCATGTCTAGTTTTGGCAAATTGTCGATTTGTTCACTTTCTTTGAGGGAGGGGTTGGCTTTGTGTGCAGGTTGCAGAAGCTGTAACTATATACCTGCGTCTTAGCTTCCTTAGCATTGTTCCCCATGCCTGGTGTGCATTGATCTGTGCAGTAAACACACTGCACAGGAAATCTACCCCACACTTTACTGGGTTCAATTGCTCTAATGCTGGAGAATTCTCCAAAATGAAAGATGCATGCTGATTTCACCTGGCCTCCTCCTCATCCTGACCAAGACATAAGAGACGTTGATCCACATAGGTCAGTCCAGCCGTCCCTACGAGGCAGAATTCCTTGACAGATTTCTAGGGGTGTTGAGAGTCAGCAAAAAGAGAGGAGAATATCTTTTCATGTAAAAAATGCACTGTTTTTCTTCCAAAAGGAAGGCAACTGGGTCTCTCCATCACCGTCACCATCACTGTCACCGTGGGAACCTTCATGCTGGCTTTCTACATTTTGCAAAGGTGCTGTTGTTGCCTTTAATGAGGCGACAGCAGCCTCAGAAATTATCAGGGAATTGACATATTACGTGTCTTTCCCCTATTCCCAGTTCAAGCGGTTTTTCCCCTTTATAATCAAGGACTTCCTGGAAGTCCTCAAAGCAACTCCTTCTTTATGCCGCATTTTCTCGTAGCTTTTCCTTTCTGTGCATCTTCCATGCCTGTAATTTGGGGCATCATTTTTGAACGTGGTGTTATCAAAGCTCGCAGAGCAATCATTTTAGTTTGAATCACCCTTGCTGTGTATCTCGTGCTGATGGAAAAGGGAGGCCAGTTGTGTCTCCTGCCTCCTTCCCTACCCTGGGCTTCCTCACGTCCTCACAGTCACTCTCCAGTGACAGTATTTTTCAGCGTCCGGAGGCAGCCAGCAAGACTCTGATGTAAAAGGATTTGTCATTTTGATTCTAGTTGAAATGAACCATTTTGTACAGTACATGGAAAAAAAATATAGAAGTCTTTTCAGTGGATGAACAGCCTATTATCCATAGCAAAACTACTGTGTTTTATGTCTGTCTGAGAATTACTGATTATAGCTGTGGCCCAGGCAGGAAGCTGCTAAGCTGGTGTTGAATTGTCGTGGCCTAGAAATAGATGGGAGCTTTCTTTTTTTTAAGCACTTTCAATTGGTCCCATGGTCTCCATTTTCGAAAGTACAAATGAGCACTTTGGCTAGAAACCCTGAGGGTGCAAGGCAGCTACCTAAATGCAGGAGACGGTCTGTGACTGCTGTCTCAGTTCTGGAGCTGGAGGGGAATGAGGGCTCACTGGTTCAGTCCACTGGTGACAAAGCTTGCCCCTTTGAAACCTGTTTATCTTTGTAGGATGACCCATCAGCATTTCCCAGCCGTGTCTGTGGTGACTGATTTGAGAGGAAGATCAGTGCCTTATATGACTAATGTGTTTTGATTTTTGGCCAGAATACAAAATAGGCTTTTTGTTTTGTTTTGTTTTTTTAAAGATTTATTTATTTATTTGAAAGGTAGATTTACAGAGAGAGAGGCAAAGACAGACAGAGAGAGAGAGAGACCTTCCATCCAATGGTTCACTCCCCAGATGGAGCTGAGCAGATCTGAAGCCAGGAGCCAGGAGCTTCTTCCAGGTCTCCCATGTGGATGCGGGGGTGTAAGCACTTGGGCCATCTTCCACAGCTTTCCTGGGCCATAGCAGAGAGCTGGATTGGAAGAGGAGCAGCCAGGACATAAACTGTATGGAATGCCAGTGCCTCAAGCGGAGGCTTAGCCTACTATGCCCCTGCCCCGGCCCCAGCCCCGGCCCTGGCCCAGCACCCAAATAGGCTTTTATGGAGACTTAGCTACAGCTTCAGTGTTTGAACATCATGACCACCAAGGTTTAAGCTTACCTCTCTTGCTTCTTGCTTGTAAAAACCCTAACTCCAGGTGGGGCAAACAGGGTAAAGATGTAGTCACAGAACCCGTTGTTTGATATTTTGAGAACTTTGTAGTAATCACAGCCCCATTGAGTGCTTTTGGTTCTTGTACTCAGGGCCTGCTTGAGGAGGATCTCAGAGTGGCCACATATTGGGTTTAATGCTCTGCTGTCAGCTTCAGGAAATTCTTGATCATTTTGAACAAGGGATCCTCCATGTTTATTTTGCACTGGTGCCACAAGTTTTGTGGCCAGTCGTGCTTGCAGTTTAGTCTTAAATGACAGGTGGAGTGGGAACTCTGACCAAGTGTTCCTGTCTCTACTTACCAGTTGAGCTTGGTCCCCACTTTCTACTCTTGTTCTATTTTTTCTCCTTTTGTTTCTTCCATACGGGGCGGGGCGGGGGGGAGAGGGAATCTGAGTAGTAACACAGGCTAGACAGAGCCTGAGACGATGCTATTCCACATTTACTTGCTGTGTGTCCTTGGGCCAATGACTTGCTTCACTCAGCCTTACTTTATTTGCAAAATTAGGGAATAATAACAGCATTGAACTCCCCATATCTATAGAATAAATTAGATGATTCTTATTTAAAAAAAGTGGCACAGTACTGGTAAGCACTCAGTAAATGAGCTATGAATTTTATCTTTCACTGATCTCTAACATTTTATAAAAATTATTTTAAAATTTACTATAAAAATTATAAAAATATTAGAGAAACAATTTCTATGTCCCAGGTTCTTCCATTAACATTTTAGTATACTTTATTGTGTATCTATCCACCTGCGCAACTCTCTACCTACCACTAGTCCATCCTATTTTTTGCAATTTCTAAGTAAATTGCAGACACGAGTACATTTCCCTTAAGTATTTCAGCATTCAGATCATTAACTTGAGTTCAATATTTGGTTCCCATTTTCCTGTAGAGGTAATATTCACACAGTGAAATGCCCAAATCTGAAGTTTTTGTTTCCTTAAGTTTGACAAATTCTTGTGTTTAATTCATAGCTTTTGCTTGAGCTACAGTAATAAAGTACCATAGACTGGGTGGCTTATGCACAACGGATTTTTTTTATGATTTATTTATTTGCTTATTTGAAAGGCAGAGTTACAGAGAGACAATGACAGAGAGTGACAAAGAAAGAGCTAGAGAGAGAGAGAGATCTTCCATCCACTGGTTCACTCCCCAATTGGCCACAATGGCTGGAGCTGGGCTGATCTGAAGCTGGGAGCCAGGAGCTTCTTCCAGGTCTCCCACGTGGGGTGCCAGGACACAAGCACTTGGACCATCTTCCATTGCTTTCCCATGCGCATTAGCAGGCAGCTGGATTGGAAGTGGAGCAGCCAGGACTTGACCCGGTGCTCATATGGGATGCTGGCATTGCAGGCTGTGGCTTTACCTGGTACACCACAGTGCCAGCCCCACAACAGATGTTCTTGAGGCTGAACACCATGCTCAGGTTCCAGTGGGGGTCCTCTCTACACAGCTGCAGACTGTAGACTTATTCCCTCACATGATGGGGAAAAATGAAACCTAGCTACCTCCCTGGTCTCCTGATAAGGGCCCTCATCCCATTCATGAGTGTTCTATTTTCATGACCTAATTACATCCTAAATGGCCACTTCCAGATACCCTCATACTGGGGATTAGATGTCAACGTATGAATTCTTGGAGTACTGAAACATTCAGTTCATAACAGTTATGGAACTTAATCATTGCCCCTAGAAAGCACTTCATGCTCCTTCCCCGTCACTCCCTACACCATATTCTGCCCTGGAGGCGACCACTGTTCTATTTCTTTTAAGCCTTAGCTTTGTTTTGCCTTTTCCCAAAACTTCATATAAATGTAATCATACAGTTCACTCTCTTGTGTAAGACTTGCTTGCTTTTTTTTTTTCCCCACCCAGCATGTTTTGAGACTCATCCTTGTTAATGGGTATTTGGTGTTCAGTAGTTCATCTGTTTTCATTGCTGCAAACAATTCCGTGTATGATTGCACCACCATATGTGTTACCATTCTCCTGTTAATGGGCTTCTTGTCTATTTTCAGATTTTGACTATTAATAAAGCTTCTATGAATATTCCTATAAAGTTTTTTGTGAAATTCCTGAATCGGAGAGTAGCTATATAGTTTTTTAAAAAAATATTTTTAGTTTTATTTCTTTTTTTTCTTTTTCTTTTCTTTCTTTCTTTCTTTCTTTTCTTTTCTTTTTTTTTTTTTTTTTTTTGGACAGGCAGAGTGGACAGTGAGAGAGAGAGACAGAGAGAAAGGTCTTCCTTTTGCCATTGGTTCACCCTCCAATGGCCGCCACGGCTGGCACTCTGTGGCCGGCGCACCGTGCTGATCCGATGGCAGGAGCCAGGTACTTCTCCTGGTCTCCCATGGGGTGCAGGGCCCAAGCACTTGGGCCATCCTCCACTGCACTCCCTGGCCACAGCAGAGAGCTGGCCTGGAAGAGGGGCAACCGGGACAGAATCCGGCACCCCAACTGGGACTAGAACCCGGTGTGCCAGCGCTGCAAGGTGGAGGATTAGCCTAGTGAGCTGCGGCGCTGGCTCATTGGAGTTTTAAATTTGCAGTTCTTTGGTGACTAAGGATGTTGAACATTTTTTCATGTGCTTATTGGCCATTCATATATCACTTCTTTATTGGAAGAGTTGTTGAATTCTTGTCTGAGTTTTCCAGGGAAGATTTGCCAGAAAAACATTTATCTACCTCTAAATGCCCAAGACATTCTCCTACCCTTTCTTCTAAAGCTTTATTATTTAGCTTTCATGATCAGTGTATAATCCATTTCATGTTAGTATTTGTATTTGGTGTGAATAGAGGTTAAAGTTCATTTTTTTGGCATTCGGCTTTCCAGTAATATGGCAACTTTTCTCTGATTTTTCTTTCCCCATAAGATTGTCATTATCTCAAATTAGTCGTTCTGTTTCTTGTCTCTCTGTTGCATTGAATTTCTTGTTAATTATGATACCAGTTACACGCTATCTTAATTACTGTTGCTAACTAGCTAGTCCTGAAGTCAACTAATTCAAATCCCCCAGCATTTTTCTTCTTTTTCTAGAATGCTTTGGGGATTCTAGATCCGTTGCATACATTTTGGCATATATTTCATTAACTTGAGCTTGAAGATATAGCAAGTAAATGTTTTATGCAATAACCTGGTTACTTTCGGAAATTAAAATTTCCTTTTAAGCTTTTAGGATGTTGTGAATATTTTATAAATAATAAACATCCATTCAGTAATTTTCCAACACTGTATCAAAAATATTGTTAGTATTACTTTATTTTATACAAAGAGTAACTGGGACCAAGGGGTTAATTGGTAAATGCCGTAAGATTATTTGGTGAGGTAGGAATCATATTTTCTTTAGGGACAGTGAATTCTGGTAGCCCTTGCTGCCTGAGGCCAACAGTGTCAGTTCTCAATAAAAGAAGGAGCTAGCTTTGCCACCAAGTCTCAGCATATGCCAGCAATTACTGGTAATTGTCAGTGATCTTTGTTGCCTTATGTAGTTTGTATCATAGATTAGAAAGAATGCTGGTGGACTAGAATTCCAAACAACATTTGCATTCCAAACAATGTTTGGATTCCATGTTGGAATCCCTTCTAAAAAATGTTATAGCTAATTATACCTCCCTTCTAAATCTTAAACCATGAAAGGAGTACGTATAGAAGTTAGGTAAGACTCAAACCTTGACTCTGACGTTGGAACAGTGGATTCAGAATCTTATGTTTGAAATGGCCTTCCTGTTTTTTATCTCCTGAGTGGAGTCCACCCACTGAGATGTGGACTATATAGGTGGAAAACTAAAGGTCTCCCTATCCACACAGGGTCAGGACCTGTCCTGGAGGACATTCCCACAGAGAGGAGGCAGAAATGGTGAGAATGGATAGGATCTGTGTGCTGGTGGCCCTGAAAAGGAGAGAATCTAAAGAGAGCCTTGGCCAGACAGGGTATGGAGTCCTACCTCCTCCCATGGGGAAGGGCATACAAGCTAAAGAAGATAGAACAGGATTCCCCCTAAAACAAGAGAGGTGGGTTTTAGGTAGGAACGTTGGAAGAAGAATCTCTGCTGGTCCCTTGCAGCCATGGGAAACCCACTGCCTGCCAAGGCAGCATACTTACGTGCTTGTTTTGAAACATTTCCACCTATGATAAAATTTCTCCTTACGTTAAGTTGAAACTTCCTCTTTAAAACTTGCTTTTTAGTCCTGATTCTGTCCTCTTGGCCCGTATGGGCTAAATCTATAAACCGTTTCAGCAGACTTGAAGAATTTGAACTTGTTATTAAATCTTTATTCCTTGGCCTGCATTTTGTTTTCGGCTTTGTCACAGGTTCTGACATGTGCATCTTACATTTTCAGCTGCTCAGCACCCATCCATCTCTTCTCTCTTATTTTGTTAATGGTCCTCCAATTTTTCTTTAGGGAACCTAATTTTCCTGACTGTCCTATTTAATTGGGTGATGCTATGGTTTCAATGTTCCTGTCTTCTCCAAGATTCATGTTGAAACTTCGTCCTTAGTGCAAAGTTATTATGAGGTAGGGCCTTTGGGAGGTGATCAAAGGGCACCACTCTATGAATGGGGTTAATCCCTTATTAAAGGACTAGAGAGAACAAGGCAGGCCCCCTTTCTGCTTTCCATCTCTGCTGCCCTGTGGGGACACTTTTCAAGGCACTGTCTTAGGAGCAAGGACTCACCCTTACCAGACACCTAACCACCTGGTACCTTGATCTCAGATTTTCTTGTCCAGAGCAGTGAGAAATATTTTTCTCTTGCTTGCAAGTTACCCAGGTCCAGGTGTCTTAATAGCACCACAATTGGACTAAGACAAGTGGGGTTGAGTGCTGCCTCCTGCCTCTATTTTGCCCCTTTCTCCAGGAGTGGGTACTTGATCTCATGACCAGTCAGTGGATTTGAAGTCACCAAAGTCAAGAACTCACAAGAACTGACTTCCAAGGAAAGAGTTGCATACTTAGACTATTTATCTTCTGGGATACTGTAATACTAAAGCATTATGGGTATTCCAAATGATGCATTGATGCCAAGGTTAGCATCCAGTCGGTTTTGAGGAAGAGTTAGATACTAGCCAAAGATTTCTGCAGTTGCATTGACTTGCTGTCATTGGAATGACCTCTAGAAGGGCCAGGGAGAAGTCTTGGCTGTGTGTATCTGCATCCTCTGCCTCCTGCTGTGCATGTACGGGCAAGTCCTTCCTGCTGGGCATGATTGCCTCGGTGAAGCTGAATTGCTCTACTCCACAAAATATGCTTCTATGCTTCCCTTTGGATTCCTGCAAATTACAATGAATGATGAAGTATTTTTATTTTGTCCTCCTTATTTTCCATAATTAAGAATGAAATTTATTTGGTGAGCTGTACTGGCTACTGAGCATTTCTGCATTACCCAAGGTAATTGTTACTCAGAATCAGGTCTTTATTGCCTGCATTTAAAGCTTTATTTTTCTTTTGTTGTGGTTCTTGGCTTCGCTCCTGGCTGGGCTGACAAATTAATAGGCATCAGGTACTAAAAGTATTTGCAATTAAAGCAAACTGGTAATAAAGGTCACCTGTTCCAAGAAAGGGTTTCTTTCAAAAAGAGCTGTTTAAATCAATGCACATTGTGTGGGAATCGCTCTCTGGGCTGCAACCTCTTGTCCACAATCAGATTTTAAATATTTTTTCTGCTGATTCAAAGCAAGTAATAATCGCAAGTGCTTAGCTTTACCACATTTCCTATTTGTTGTCAAGTGTATTTCGAACTAGATGTCTGATAACAACAGAGGCAGGAGTAATTACACCTATTTTAGCTCCCTTCCTATTCACTGAGTTAAAAAAATGTTGAGTACTTCTTTTGTGTTCAAAGTTAGGGACATTGATGTGCAAAGATATAAACTCTTCCCTTGAAGAGTCAACATCTAGCAAAACACACACACACACACACAGAGAAGGGAGAGAGAGAGAGAGAGAGATGCTATACAACATGATTAGTTCAATAGAAGAATGTTTGAATCACAATAGAAGTTGTGATCAATTCTGTCTTGAAAGGCAGAATGTGCAGTCTTTGGGGAAGAAGTGTTTTTTAAGCGATGGGTAGGGGATGTGAGGTGGAGGGAGGAACCTGTGCCAGGCAAGGCAGCATCAAACCATCTTCTTTTGGGAGCCACAAGCAGTGTGGTGTTTCGGGAATATGAGGTATGGGGTGGAGAGCGGACATGGGGCTGGAGGATTATGTTGTGAAAGACCACATATTCCACCTGTGTTGGGAATAAAAGGACTTTTAAAAGAGGGAAGTGTCATGATGAGCATTCTATTTGGGCAGGTTACTCTAGAAGCAATCCATGAGTAGGTGTTACTTGTAAATTTAAGGGATTGCATAGTCAGCAGCCAACCCTTTATGATAAATTGGGTCTAGGAAATCATAAATAATTGAAATCCTCGTATGAAAATTATTTGGTTTAATCAGTAAAAAATAGGCCTTCAGCTTGGACCCCTCCCACTGCCAGTAAGTTAACTGTATTACTTTGGGAAAGTCGCTGTAACTTCCACTGGCCTCAGATTCCTCCTCTGATCAGTGAGGCAGTTGAATGAAAGCTCTTAAGTCCCTTACCAGGCTCAGGTTTAATGGATGTGAACCAGCGGATTCAGTTTCCTTCCTCACCCCAACTCTTATGAAAACTTAATTGGCAAGAAGGATTTTCTCCTGTCCTGTACTACCAGTGAAGCATAATGTATGTTATATTCTCTAGAAATAGGATACTTTACTTTGATGAATAAAGAATCGATTGACCTCTTTTTAGGACACTCTCTTGCCCTCCTCCCAAGAAAGCTATCTGTGCTTTGCCGAATCTGAAATTTTATTTCTTGGGTTCCAAAGCAAAGTTAGAAGTTCAATGATGTGAGAAGGCTGAAGACAGAAATCATGTTTTATTTATCTTTATATCTTCACTATCCTTAGCAGATTTTCTTTCTAAAGAAGTAACTTGCATAAATCTTTTTTGGACCTTTTTAATTGACTTGCTTCATATTTATCATATTATCATATTCTACACGCATTTCTTCGTCCATTTCTTCTGATTTTTAGGAATTAATTTTCATTAATCTCAAGGGTTAGAGACTTAACAGAAAAGGCAATAACTAGCTCTTCCCTGTTACTGGAATAGGTTGAAGAGCAGGCTCTTTCCGTAGTGGTCTTTATCCCAAGTAATGATCCCGGAATGATATGGAATCAAACTAGTTTTTTTTTTTTTTTTAATAAGATTTATTTATTTATTTATTTGAAAGGTAGAGTTACAGAGAGGCAGAGGCAGAGAGAGTAAGAGAGGTCCTCTGTCGGCTGGCTCACTCTTCAAATGACCGCAATGGCCAGAGCTGGGCCCATCTGAAGCCCGGAGCCTGGAACTTCTTCCAGGTCCCCCCATGTGGGGGCAGGGGCCCAAGGACTTGGGTCATCCTCCACTGCTTTCCCAGGCATATTAGCAAGAGGCTGAATTGGAAGTGAGGCAGCCTGGACTTGCACCAGCGCTCATATGGGATGCTGGCACTGCAGGCAGCAGCTTTACCAGCTGTGCCACAGCACCAGCTCCAAAACTAGGTGTTCTTAAGAAGAGGTTCAAGCCAATGCAAATGACCCCAGAAAATGAAATATGTGAGCATTTTTTATCCTCTGCATTAGAGTTTGTTCTAATATGACCCACTGGTGTGTGGATTAGGATGTAGCCATAGTCAGCTTGCATCTTTTGACCTTTTTAACACTGACCCTGATGTAATATACTTGACTTTTGATGTGATACTTCTGCCCCTCAACACCATTATAAAAGGGAGATAAAATACTAGAAAGCTGGAGACGTGAAAGTGTAAAGAATCATAGAAGGTACTTAAAATCATTTTCCAGTTATTAAAGTGATAAAAGGAGTACACAATTTCTATAGCATTTACATTTTTCAATACTTGGTTAATTCTGTTTTCTATATATTGGAGTTTGAAGTTCCTAGAACATCACCTTATAAAATTCCTAGAACATCATCCTATTGTAAAATTCGCATTCAGTACCCTCCATGTTCATTTCAGAAGGGCTTATGTAATGATGGAAGAAAACAAAGCAGCCTCTCCTCTCTCTCCTCACACTGGTTTGCATAGTTTGCGTATGATTCACATAATTTAATGTCAAAATGAACAGAATCTTGTTTAGCCTTTGCAGTTTTCTCACTGGTGTCCTTTAGTGTTTATTTTTTCCTCTGAGTAACTTAATCTGTGTTTGTTGATTACTTTTACTTGCCCTTCAGTTTCCAAAATGAAGCACTTTGGATTGTAGGAAACCCAATCTTCACTTTGCCCACTGGTGTGTGTTCTCTTTTATCTGTACATGTTTCAGTGATCAGTTGGCTTAGGAGTGGCTGGTTTCCTCATTATCCTGGGCTTTTAGGTGTTTATACTACATAAGACTTAGATTGTTTTCATCCTCGGGAGGAGTAATAAACAGCTTGGGAAAAACATGCACTGCTTCTTAAAAGCATGGGGCAATAGAATATGGCAGTTATAAACATGACACTCCATCCATGATGCCTGGATGTGAACCCTAGCTCTGCCACTTATTGATGACATACTTGGGTGGTTACTTAAACTCTCTGTGTCTCCATAGAACGAATAAACTGTATCTCTCTTACAGAGTTTGTTGAAAAATTAAATTAGTTCATTCATTTTAAAAAATTAGATGAAATCATTAGAGATATTTGCTATTGTCATTATTTGAGGTCCACACTAATTCCTACTTAACTTGGTACCAGAAAGGCAGATGGAAGGAGGGATCTGAAAAAAAAAAACTATATATATGTATATATATATACATATATATAATTGCTATTAAGAGGGACTCTAGACAGTTACATGTAAGTATAAAACTGTTCAGCCTTTAAATTAATCCCTACACCTTGTCACTTACATTACAAACAACAACAACAACAAAAAACCCTGAACAAAACAAACCTCCCAAAACACTGTTCCAGTATTTCATTAAAAAGTACTTATACCCATTTAACTCTTTATTTCTTAAAAATATATACAACATGCCTATAGCCTTATTTGTACAAAGAAATAAAAAACATCTTTCCGCTAGCTCTTCGTCTTTTAGTTCTCTCTCTCTTTCTTTCTTTCTCTCTCTCTTTCTTTCTTTCTCTCTTTCTTTCTTTCAATAAATAAAATAGTGATGTTCCTTATGAACAGGAGCGCCTTAGAGTCAGTGACACATGACATAGGACACTGTGCGTGGCACACTGAGGAGGAGGTCACATTACCCTCCTCAGAGAAGGTGTTGTAGTGGTCTTTCCATCCCCAAAGGATTTCTCCATTAACACCCGAAAAACTCAACCTGCATTTGCTTTTGCTTCCCGTGCTGTCTGCTCTGCATTGCTGGATTTTCTCTCTCCCTTCCTCAGTTCCACTGCATTTTCTTTTTCTCTCCTGATACAAATCACATTATCCACTGGACTTCTGTTAATCTTCAGTTCACCCTGTACCTGAAGTTTGTGCAGCAAAAGCCTCAGGCCTAGACACAGGACCCATTTTTTCTTATAAAGTAGAGGAAGGGGAACAGCTATGAAGGCATTGGTTTGGGGACCATTGTTTCTCAAGTAAAGCTGCAGAAGCATGTTTCTAATCTGGTACTTACCTCTTCAAGCTGATATATCTGAGCCTTTTACCACTTCTCTCTTCTACCTGTTTCTTAGACATCAAGTTTCTTAGACATCAAGTAGACATCACAGTCTACTCTTGGTGGAGAGCACGGCTGAATAGATTAACATGATAGTAGATCTCTGGGTTCCAGAGATTTCTTTTGAAGCTGAACATGGCTTATGGTAATATTTTTCCATAGATGATTCTAAAGACAATCTCTGCCCCATTGCTAAAGTGTTTATAAAATGTAGGGAGCAGTGGGAACTCAAAGGAGGAGTGGCCAGGTTAAGTGGGGGAAGGGATGACTTGACATGTAATCAAGTAGGAAGAGGTATTTTGAAGCTGTGATACTTGAAAGGTACTTTTAGAGATGAATACATGTTGAATAGTCATGCGGTCAGGGGACAATTGGGTAGAAAGGAAGGGATGTGAGAAAAATTCAGGCAAAGATACAAGCAAATACAGTCAGGAGATATTCAGAAGAGCCCATTCAGTGGGAAATGAGGAGTTTGGTTTGGGTGAAGCACGGGGTTCAAGGAGAAGCCTGGATTTATGGGGAAAACATCATAAATTGAATTTAGACACACTGAGTTTGTCTATAAACCTTAAAAGTGAAGATAACCAAGAGGGTTGTGTATGGATTTTGAATAGTAGCAAGTCCAGAAGTAGAAATATAGATTTGGGAGTTTTGCACATTGGAAGAATGGGAATGGCCTGAAGAAATATAATAATGATTCTGGATGGGGAGGTGATTATGGAAACAGATTAGTATATTTCAGGTTAGGATGTTAGAAGTTGAATGATCTTAGGATATGACAAACTCTAGGATGAAAAGATTCACATTAAGGTAAAGTAAAACAATATATAGGATAGCTTTTATAATTACACTTGAAAGTGACTTTGTTGTTTACAGAATTCTTTTTTTTTTTTAGATTTTTATTTATCTGACAGGCAGAGTTACAGAGAGAGAGAGAGAGAGAGAGAGAGAAAGAAAGAAAGAAAGAAAGAAAGAAAGAAAGAGAGAGAGGCAGACAGAGAAAGGTCTTCCTTCTGCTGGTTCACTCCTTAAGTGGCCGCAACCGCCGGAGCTGCACCGATCTGAAGCCCGGAGCCAGGTGCTTCCTCCTGGTCTCCTATGTAGGTGCAGGGGCCCAAGCACTTGGGCCATCTTCCACTGCTTTTCCGGGCCACAGCAGAGAGCTGGACTGGAAGAGGAGCAACCGGGACTAGAACCCGGCGCCCATATGGGATGCTGCGCCGCAGGCAGAGGATTAACCTAGTGTGCCATGGCGCCAGCCCCCTCCCCCTTTGTTTTTGCAGAATTCTTTTCAAATAAAACTATAATGGGTATCATGAGAAGTGGACCAGTGAGCTGAATATCTTGTTTTCCAGCTTCCCTAAGTTCTCATGCAATTGAGTTGCTGGTAGAAAGTAAACACTCAGTGGGGACATCTCTGTGGTGCAGCGGGTTAACGCCCTGGCCTGAAGCGCCAGAATCCCATACGGGCGCCGGTTTGAGACCTGAATGCTCCACTTCCAATCCAGCTCTCTACTATGGCCTCGGAAAGCAGTAGAAGATGGCCTAAGTCCTTGGGCCCCTGCACCCGCGTGGGAGACCCAGAGGAAGCTCTGGGCTCCTGGCTTCAAATCGGCACAGCTCCAGCTGTTGAGGCCAATTGGGGAGTGAACCATCGAATAGAAGACCTCTCTCTCTCTCTACCTCTACCTCTCCTCTCTCTGCTGTGTAACTCTGACTTTCAAATAAATAAATAAATATTTAAAAAAAAAAGAAAGTAAACATTCCTAGGCTTACATAAGCTTTGGCTTCTTCAAACTTCCATTTTTTTTAATTTTTTTTAATTTTTTTAATTTATTTGAGACACACACACACCCATACACACACACAGAGCTCTGAACTGCTGGTTCACTCCATGGATGCCTGCAATGGCTAGGGCTGGGATTGAATCCAGGAATGAGGAATGCATTCCATATCTCCAATGTGGGTGGCAGGGACCCAGCTACCTGAACCATCAACTGCTGCCTCCCAGAGTCTGCATTAGAAGGAAGTTGGAATCAAGAGTGAAGCTGGGACTTGAACCCAGATATTCTGATATGGGATGCAGGTATCTTAACTGCTAGGCCAAATGCCCATGACCGTACTTCTTTGAAAGAGAGATTTAGAGTTACATAATTTGCTCATTGTAAACTATCTCTGGAATTGCCAGTAGGGATATAGTGGAAATATTAGGGATTTACAGTCAGTAGTCAATATGAATGCCTCCCAAAATAAGGCAGGTTATAATGGGCCAACACAGACGTGGAAGTGCCTAACCACAGGTGAGGTTGGAGCTGCCTGAGGGCCTCCTCTAGGTTCTGCTCCTCCTCATGGTGAGGTTCCCTGGGGCAGAGTTGACTTGGGTACCTAATTGTCATCGTCTGAGGGTGTGAATGAACTTTCATTGTTGCTTGTTCAGACTATGTGCTGTTGCCTTGTTCTCTGCCTTTGAGAAAGCTGATTCCTGGGATTTGCCTCATTTCATCCAGCACAGTTTTATAGTGATGCCATATAGATGTTATATTCACCACTCTAGTCTTTTGGGCAGTACTGGATTCATTCCATTTATTGGAAGCAGTTCTTGCTGACCTGTACGTTCATGTGTTAATTATGTCAAGATGATTTTGATGATGATCAAACCCTTTAAATCTTTAGCCATTTATCAAAAATTAAGGAACTATAAAGAGATATATGTATAAAATATGAGGCTAGACAAACCTCCTTATTACTAACCTGAATTTCAGGTCACAAGCCATTCTGTGAGTTCCAGGTCTCCCGGACAGGAGAATCTATGGCAACTTTTCCCAAAGTAGATGTGAGGCTCCTACCAAAAATGTACCCCACCTCTTCTTTGGTCTTTTGTCTCCCATTTCACTCTGTATTATTGGGTCCATCCTGGTGGTCAGGGCAAGCGAGGAGCAATGACTAAAGGAAAAGCGAGTACATGTGTGAGACCATCCTGGCACAAAAGGACTGAGGCATTTCCTACAGGCCTCACTTAGCCATTTCTGCTTGCCTTACTGCAGGGTGTTGCAGAGAAGAGAGGAGGAAGACAGTGCCGTCCTCCTGCTGCGAGGCAGGAGCTGGAGGCGGGCAGGAGGGAGAATCCAAGAGAAGTCAGGATTCAAAAGCTCACATCCAGAGTAGACATTATAGTCCCAGAAACAAACATTTAGATTTGGTGCACCACAGCCTTTACCCTCTGTGATTCAATAGTGCCCTAGCCTCTGTCCCCATCACATGTTTTCTTTAGGTGTGGGAGAATAGTGATCAGTAGTTATATATTTATTCCTTGAACACATACAAGTTTTAATAACAACTAGGCATTATTCTAGGCACTATGTGAAAATATGTGATAGTGAGAAAGAGAGAAAAACAAATTTTGATTGTTCTGGATTTAAACAAAATAGAGACACCCTCAATCCCTCTGATATATTTAGTCTACCTTGGGAACAACTGTTCCATATCACGTGGGTGGGTAGTTTCTATAATACCACCTGTTAGATTTTAAAGTCTTGTGCTCTCTTCCTTCAATATATTTGTAAAGAATTTGTTAGTATACTATACTGAATTACTGAAGATTGGGAAATTATCCAGGTCTATTTTCATTCCAAGTTAAGACATTGATTGGGGACGTATCAGTTGATTGTCTTGGCAGGTTGCTTAAAATAGCTCTGTGGTGTTTGGTCTCCCGACAGCGTGGGTGAAGAGTGCCAGGTTATTTGGCGAGATTTCCGTCCCACTGTGCAGTCAGACAGACATATGCTGAGTGGTGGAAAAACCCGCACGCTTTTCTTTGCCTGGGGACCCGCAGACCCTCTGGGGATGGGGATCACAGTGGCTCACATGGAACTTGACATTGAAGACCCTCCAGTAGACAGATGAGGTGGTCAGTTTGTGTCTCTTGGTTGGGAGTACACCTGAGACACTTTGACTGAATGTGAGGTTTCTGTACTGCCAGTAAACTGGCTAGAGATTACCAGCACACAGGGATGCTCCCCTGCTGATTTTTGGCCAAGAAATTTGGCACCACAGAAGGCTTTCCCAGCCAGGCCTCCTGAACAAACTGGCCCAGAGTCTGACATTGCGAGTTGACAGTTCTCCAAAATGGAAGGTGAAGGTATGTCTTCCGGAGGTTTCAAGGTCTGTTTTTACCCATCTTGTTTTTATTTCTTCTCATAATTAATTTCCTATAAATAGTGATGATTAATGCTAATATTTTCTTTATGAATTTCTGTATTAATTGCATTTAAATTCAATCAACATGGTCTTTATGCTTGCTAAGTGAAATTATCAATTATTTGTAGAGAGAATTGGCAGAGCATATTCTCTGTTTTCAGTTGAGTTTAAGTTAAACTCTGCATTTGGGGCAGTTTAAGAGATTTCAATCACTTTCAGTGGTAGAATTTGAAAATTTCTTCCTAAGGATTATGAGCGAAGAGTCTGGTAGGATGAATTAGATATGAAAAATGTAGAGTTAATGATAGCATTTATCATCTTAGAGCAAGTTTGTTTTCCTTGTGGTGACCCTCTCTGTAGAGATGAACAGCATGAATGGCCGCAGGTTACTCGACTTTGACTTAAACAATTCATTGAAAACCCTTGATTCTTCCTTGGTGGAAAAGGGGAAATTTCTGAAAAGAGAGCAAATGCGGCCGTGTTGGCATGGATGTTGGGAGCTGCAGAACACCTTCACTTGGGCCACCCCTGGCCCCATGCTTTTACTACCTGCTCTGTGTTTGAATAGATTAGTGTCCCACTTGGGTGCCCATGTACTTAATCACTCACTCTCACTGTGTCTCTTTCTGTAGATCTCCATTTTTTGCCTTGTTCCTGGTTTTCACCAAACTGTATTGTACAGAGGTGTGATGCATTTGTGTCTTATTGACTTTTTTCTGCAGTTATAAACTGCTTTTTATATCAGAGGTACACAAGTTTTGCTCTAAATTTTCAATACTAACGGTTTTTATATTTTAGCAGCTAGCCACAGGCTTTATGACATAGGGTTACTCTTGTAAATTATGTCCTCCTTTGATAGCTGCCTTTCCTGTGTTGAAATAAGATTAGCTCTCAGTTAGTGTGATTGCCTATTTCTAGGCATGGGAGGGAAATGCATCTATGGACTTGAAAATTTCAGGATACCGTGGGGTGGGCAGGAGAGTCAGTGCCAAAGTGCTAAATACATTTTAAAACCCTAACTACTCCTCTTGGATACTTTCTCCACTGATATATTTATCTCATTTCATAGACATTATGTAATTTAATTTAATTTAATTTTTATGTACCATTGAACCCATGACTGGCAAACCTAAGTCCCATCATCTCCAGGTTAATATTTAAGAATTGCCAGATTCCAGGGGGCTAGAGAATTTTTTTGTTTCTCTTTTATATCATAATTTTGATGAGATCTTTATTTCTTATCATTAATTGTGGCACATGAATTGATTTTTATCTTATTTTACCTAAAAACAAAAAAGAGGAAATGAAATATCCAAATAATTGGACAAAAGAGATACTGTGACACAGGCAAAGGCGATGTCACTGCTGGAACTAAACCAATGACCGGTGAGTTGACAGTGTCATACTGTTATGGTCTGAGATGGTGCCTGGACTCTTTATGTTCAGCAGTCCACTTTAGGATGGAAGTACTTTGGGGAATATTCATGCAAATGTGAGTTGTCCAAAGTCTAAATTTATAAAAATATGACATCTTTATATAATAATTGCTATGATTTAAAAAAAAAAATCACTGGTCATGGGCAGGGCTTTATGACTGCCCAGAGGCCTGGAACCCAAGGGGCAGTCTTCAGGATGCCTTACAACATACCCAAAGATGTGTGATGGCCTTTGGCTTGGTCAAAGCCATTGTTCTTATAGTAGGGTATCTGTCATAACAGGTGCAACAGAACAAGGAGGTGCATATGTAGGCCACTTCCTGCTCCCAGCATTCGCTTTATTCTTTTGCTGCTACGATGCTGTAGACAAACTAGACCATTAGCTGTTTCCCCAAACATCCGTCCTTGCACCTCTGAGCCTCTGCTGTCATCTGCTCTGTCTGAAATGATTTTTCAGCCTCATTCATTTGACAAACTGGAACCTGTTATTGGAAGGCTTGGTGACCTGGAGTGGGTTATGATGGGACTTTTAACAACCCTTCACCTCCCCCACACCAGCCAAACACAAAATTATCCTTTCTCTGAAATTCCATAGCACTGTTTACTTCTTTGTCACATTTTAGTCTGTACAGTAATTAATGGACATCTATGTCTCTTCTACCAGATTAGAAACTCACCAGTGAAGAAAAAAACACATCTTATTCATTCACTTACCTATTGCCTATTCTTGTCTGCTCTGCCCTCCTCACTTTTAACTGGAATTGTGTATAGTAGATATTCAGACAGATATCAAATTATCCTAAAAGTAAATATCACTCAGCTCTGTAAAATAAGATTAATGCACATTTAAGACCATTTAAAATTATCTTAAAAAGGAAAGTAAAAAAATCTTGCAACTTTGTCTTTGAAGCTTCTTAAACCAAAATCATGATAATGTTGCATCTAGTAGGATAGTAACAGACCTCTTATTTGACTGCCTAATGTCAGATTCCCTGGACACACACTGTAACATGGAGATTTCTGTGCAGTTTGTGTATACTTACAATTATAGGCAGGAAGAAGTAATAGCTTTTCCTTATCCATTACTAGGTCCATAGCTGGGACCCCATAACAAAAGACAGGGTAACAAGGGAAAAATATAACAAATTTATTTAACCAAAGTTTTATGTGACAGAGAAAAGTTCAGAGAGCCAAAAGACCCAAAGATCCAGGAAAATCTGTTTTTATGGACATCTGGGCAGGAATATAATTGGAGGAAAAAAGGGAGCAGTCTGATATTGATAAGCTGAGCAGGGAGGCTTAGTAAGCCTGTGCGGCTTCTTTTTTGTCATCTTGTGTGATGCTTCTTGCCTCTGAGTACGGGGAGGACCCCTGTCACATGAGGGTCTTTGAGGGAGAAAGGACAAGATCCTTAGAGAGAGACCCTTTCCTGTTGCTGCAATTTTCTCAATTTCCTTCAGTTTAAAATGCTCCATATGCCCAGGTGCGCTGTATTTGGGTATCGTATGCCCAGCCCTGACATCGGTGCCTGCAGAAGGGAGGGGAGGGGAAGCAGGTTGGGGTACAGACAGCATGGGCCTCTGCTGATCCCTTGGCAAGCTCTGGAGATGGGTGGCACTGGAGTTGTGCCATGTCAAGTTGGGAGGGCTGAGTGTCTACATCACCATGGTGACCACTGATTGGAAGAGGGATGGTGACATTGAGCGAGGCAGCACTTTTTGGTTGAGAACAGTTGCTAGAGCATGACTCAGCTGAGAGCCATCAATGCCAACACTCCCAGCAGCTGGCGGAGTGGGGCCCTCAGTCTGGAACAGGGGACCCAAGTGTACCACAGCAGTGCCTAAAACACCACCACCACTGGGATCAAGTGGAGGAGCCTAGGAAATGAAGCCTACATCCAGAGATTCCCCATTTCAGCTTTAAAATATGAATGTGTGTTTATTTGCCAGGCTTTTAATTGCAGGAACAAGGCCTTCGAGTATGGGCCTTTGGGTGATGTTTTACATCTTAGGCAAATGACATCAGTAGATCATGTGTAACTATGCCGTTAATTTAGAGATGCTTGTGAAACACTGTTGTCTTTTGTACGCATAATTGAAAGCAATAGTTTAGTGATTTGTTATGTCTTCATTTTTAGGATTTGTTTGAGAGGCAGAGAGAGAAGGAGAGACAGAGCTTCCATGTAGTCATTCACTGTGCAAATGCCTTCGTCTGGGAGCTGGGGGCTCAATCTGGGTCTCACATGTGGTGGCAAGGGCCCAACTGCTTGAGCTATTGCTGCTGCCTCCCCGATGTGTATTAGCATGAATCCAGAATTGGGAGTGGAGCTGGGACCCAAATCCGGGCCCTCCAGTATGGGGGTAGGCATCCCAGTTGTTGGCTTAGCCCCTAGGCCAAATGCCCACCCTATCCTGGTTTTTAAATTTGATATTTTGCCATAGTATAATGCATGTATTTCAGAGCACAAATAGTTCTAAAAAATTTTGTCTTTAAAAATAACAATACTCCCCGGGGCCGGTGCTGTGGCGCAGCGGATTAAAGTCCTGGCCTGAAGCGCCAGCATCCCATATGGGCGCCGGGTTCTAGTCCTGGCAGCTCTTCTTCTGATCCAGCTCTCTGCTATGGCCTGAGATAGCAGAAGATGGCCCAACTCCTTGGGCCCCCGCACCCATGTGGGAGACCCAGAAGAAGCTCTTGGCTCCTGGCTTCGGATCGGCGCAGCTCCCACAGTTGTGGCCATCTGGGGAGTGAAGCAGCAGGTGGAAGACCTCTCTCTCTCTTTCTCTACCTCTCTCTGTAACTCTGTCTTTCAAATAAATAAAATAAATCTTAAAAAAAAAATAATAGCAATGCTCTCTTCTACCCTTCCTCACTCTTGATACCTTTTCTCCATGGGCACCCACTTCAACTCTCTTTTATGGTTTTCATCTGGCTTCACCCTTTTATAAACATCCCTAAGTTTATGTTTTTTAAAAAAGATTTATATATTTACTTATTTGAGAGAGTGATAGAGAAAGAGAGAGAGAGACAGACAGATCTTCCATCTGCTAATTTACTCCCCAAAAGGCGCAACAGACAGGGCTGGATCAGGATGAAGTCAGGAGCCAGGAATCCCATCCAGCTCTCCCACATTTGTGGCAGGAACTCAAGTCCTTGTGCCTTCATCCTCTGTTTCCCAGATGTATTAGCAGGGATCTGGATTAGAAGCAGCGTACTGGGATCAGAACTAGCACTCTGATATGGGATCATAGGTGTCCCCAGTGGCATGCCACAATGCCCTCCTCTGCTTAAATTGTTTTTGTTTTAGTTTTTAAGTTTCAGATTACTTTCTATGAGGATGATGAGTTTCTATGTGTCCCTCATTCTTCAATACACATCTCCCCTCTTGTCTTCCGAATATAGTAGTACCTAAAGTGTAGCTTTCCTTATTGATCCTATATTACTGCCATTTACAGTGGAGCCATGTCATTTATTATGATCACGTTTATTTCCTATGTAATTTTTAGAGGTTTTGCTTTTTGGAGTTGGTAAGTACCAAGAATTCTTTATGCCTCAGTTTCTTTAATTATACCTGTACCTATAAGGTAGTCAGAGCTATATGTGTTAATAGTTTTCATTGACTTTATCTTTTAATGTAGTGATCCCTAACTCATCTCAAACTTTCTAACAGAACTGTAAATATCTTTTCAGTAATTTTACTTCATACTAAAGAGTAAGTGAAAAATATGTATAGCCAACATGCCAATCTGAACCTTATAAGCAAGAATGTTATTTAACTGAGAGAGCAGTGCCTTTGGAATTCATGACCAAGGTGTGAGTCTACCCCTTCCTAACTGCATGATCCTGGGTTAGCATATTTGAGTTACAGTTTTATAATCTGCAGTGGGAGAACTGGGCTAGGATGATCCTTGGGGTCTTCTCCCACATTATGATTCAAACATGAGGTAAAGGATTTGCAAAAACACCAAATTATGAAGATCTAAGATAGTAAATGATGTTAGCTGCTACCACCTCTGGGTGGTCTCTTAACCCCTCTGGCAAGATTGTGATGACGTCACTCACCTGGGCTGAATGGGGAATTGTGCTGAGTCATTCTACCTGAGCAATTCGCCTACCCCTTTGGGACACCTGGTTGTAATTTGAGGGAGCCACCACTAAATGTCGCTGTAGGTCATATAACTAAGTGGCCAGGAGCTCTTTATGCTTCTGTTGTTCTACAAGCCTTGAGAACCACCATTTAGTCTTCTTACACATTTAAAACTACACAGTTTCAGTACTTAGACATAAAAAAAACCCTAACACAGAAATTAAGTATGATTTTAAAACATAGGTTTTGAAGCGCTCTTTACTTCTTCCGTATCTGTTTGTCCTCTAGTGCTGTTCCTGCATCTCTAGTGACTGGTATAAACTGGGTGAACTGGTATTTAAAGGAACTCCCAGTGGAGTAAATGGCTGACTCTAGCCTCCACCTTTCTGATTTTTTTCTCCCATCGAGGTAGGGATTAAGCAGAAGGAGGAAGTAGGGGTCTCTCCGTTTCCTGGTTCTGGCTGCTGTTGTGTCTCCAAGCTTCTCTAGAGTCCTAGACTTACTGTATTTCATTGAGTTTCATGAATACACATATATTTTCACATTTCTGGAGTTGGGATGCTTCATATAATCCATGGAACCTACCGGGCAGAGCCTCTCCTTTCTTCATGGTATCTTGTAATCACCAATGTCTTCTATGTGATAAAATACTACCTATAGATGATATTATGGTGTATCCTTTTTTAAAAAACTTTTTTAAAATATTTATTTACTTGTTTGAAAGGCAGAGTTACAAAGAGGTAGAGGCAGGGGGCGGGGAGAGAAAGATCTTTCATCCACTGGTTCACTCCCCAAATGGCTGCAACAACAAGGCTGGGCCAAACCCAAGTCAGGAGTCAGGAGCTTCTTCTGTGTCTCCCACATGGGTGCAGGGCCCCAAGCACCTGGGCCATTTTTTGCTGTTTTCCCAGAAGCATTAGCAGGGAGCTGGATTGGAAGTGGAGCAGCTGAGACTCGAACCGGCACCCATATGGGAAGCCAGTGGTGCAGGCAGCGGCTTTACCCGCTGCACCACAGCATTGGACCCTCGTATATCCATCTTAATTTATTAGAGTTTGGGACTGCTTCAAACATTGTCTGACAAATCAACTTCCTTTTCTAGTCTAATTAAGGAGCTCAGGGTGGAAGAGAGAGTAACATGAACAGTCTCCCAGGTGTCTGAGCCATGTGGTTTGCATGTATAATTGTATTTAAAGCTCAGAACATTACAAGCTGGTCTCTTGTTTCCCTTTTACAGGTGAGGATACAGGTCCAGAAAGTTCAGCAACTTATAAAGAGTCATGCTGTTACTAATGTGGCTCACTGTTGGAAACAGTGCATGTCTGTATTTCTTTTAAAATTTTTATGTATCTTTTGGGAGAGATAAAAAAACACTGTCTCAGGTTAGTTCCTTTCTTACATAGCTGTCATGACCAGAGCTGGGCCAGGGTAGAAGATGGAAGCAGGGAACGCAATTCAGAGCTCCCAAGTGGCTTGCAGGAATGCGATTACTTGAGCTTTACTATTGCTTTTCAGGGTCTGTGTTAGCAGGAAGCTGGAGTCAGGAGCTGGGGACGGGATTCCAAACTCCCGTACAGGATATGTGTGTCTTAACCAGGTTCTTAACTGCTAGGCTAAAACATCTGCCCCCATTTCTGTATTTCTCACTGCACTTACACCTTTTTTTACCAGGTTACTTTGTTCTTTTTTTGGGGGGGGGCAGGGGTGTAGCATGCCTCTTTAACAACAGAAGATGTTTCTAATGTGTTACAGAACTTTAAATGGTTCATGGGAAATGTGCATTATGAAAAACTCTACATGGATTTCGAATTTTTTGCACCAAAATAAACATCTTTTAATTCCATTTTCCATGAACTTTTTGAAATACCCCTATATAGAACTCAGCCTTCTTTGAACGATATAGAGTGATTCTCTAACAGCCCTTTAAAAATGTTGAATTCTCTGATGAAACGATCTGAGAGGTTTCTGAACTCCAGCCTCAATCAAAAGGAAGGAGAGAAACTCAATGCCTCCGAGAGATGACAGCTTCTCCAGAGAGTAAGCAGTGCTGGGAAAGAGCTGGGGCAAATCATGACTCCTTGAGGGCATCTGGATTCTCTTCATCTGCTGGTGGCCATTTTAGGATACAGCTTTCCTAATGCCTTGAGCTTAAAGACAGAGAGAGAGACAGTTCCTCCAAGACTGCCACTTACATCAAGCCAGCGGATCAACTTTAGGACATGGTTTCTATCAGCATTCACCAGCGCCCTGTAGACATGGGTTGCAGGCAAAATAGGAAGGATTTAGTCCTTGTCCCGTGGCTCTCCCAAGGCAGTGTTGAGAAACAGAAAGCAAATTGCTTTTGTGTGCCTCTTTGCTTTGGCAGTCCCCTGCGCTCCATGGCAAAGTCGAGAAGTGCAGAGAGGGAAGCAAGCAGTCTACTGATCATCATTGTTTGCACAGACCCAGAGTAGCTAAATTTCAATTCCCAGCACTCTCAGAAAGTGCTGGAATGCATTCCTTCCTAATTTCCCACCTCATATCCTGAAGGGCATTTGTTGTCTACAGGCTGTACTGAGGTTTCCATTTCCAAGCCTCCTCATTTCAAGTTTCCCTCATTTATGAATCTAAAACCAAAACATTAGCAATCTGCCAGAGGTTCTGTTCCATCCATTTATCTAGGAATTTATCATTGAAATACTCATTTTTAGCAGCAACTTGGGATTTTATGGCGATAAATAATGTGTTGTCTTATTTTTCAGTGATTCCTTAAATTGAGGGTTTAGGATTACGAATGTAGGAAATAATAGCCAAAAACTCATGCTACTGAGATACAAATTGATTTCTATTGTTCAGAGTTTCATTGACTTCTAAAGATAGCACTATTTGTTGAAGCAATTTTCAAATGATGTATTTAACTTTCAATCTCTTAAGGGACATAATGGCTCTATTATGTATTATCTGAGTGAAAACTATTGGATGAAACCTTTTTGCACCTAGTTAGAGCCATCCATCCATCTTCATAGTGATTGGTCTGGGAGGAAGGCCAAGTAACAGCCATGAGGTTTTCATTTTATCTCAAATTCTTGGACCTTCCAACATGAAGCTAATGAGAATTAAATGAATATATGCAGTAAGATGTAAGAAGTGACCCTGTAGCTTTGTGAATATTAAAATCAAGGACATCATTCAGTCTTTATCTTATGTGATTTCTTAGCTGCATTTCACTCATTTTGTCAACCATGTATTCCTGCCATCCTTCAGTGTATATATATTGAGCACTGCGCGTCATGGACTGTACCAAGCACAGAGAACACACTGTCAGTAAGACCGTCCCTGACTTTGAGGAACTAATACTCTGTGAGAGTACGGAGAAGTAGGCAGCTCAAGTGCACTGTGATAAGCCCTCTGATGGGTTAGGTATGCTGTGAGGTGGGAAGAGATAGCAGAGGAGCTTAATCCTGATTTGGGAGTTCATGGAGGGTTTGTTTCCGGAAGTGCTACCCTAAGCTTGCATCCGTGACAAGACTGTCATCTGGCTTTTCTCCTATTGCCCTGACTGCTTTTTGTCACTGTCCTCAGTTGGCTCGTCTTTCCATTTTAGTAAATACCAGCATTCACTGGGCTTGTCTCAGTCCCTTATTTCTTAGTGATCATACATTTTCCTAGGCAGTCTTCATGCTACTTGTGGCTTCACTCTGTCCTTCTATGCAGTTGGTGTCTAACTATATCTCTCAGCAGTTTTAGACTATTAAATTAGTGATGCACTCATTTTACCATGTACCAGAGTAGCCTAACTAAGAGATATGCATAAAGTTGTCACCATTAGCACTCACCGAGTTTTCATACTATCTATTGAGATAAGAAACTATATGAATATGGGAGAATGAAGAAGTGCAGGAACATTGAAAGGGAAGCCACTCACTGCTCCTAAAGGAGCCAGGGAAATCATTGCAGTGGTAAATGAAAATTTGCCTGGTGTTTAGGGAAAGGGATTTTTAGGCAATGCAGAAGGAATTAAGAGTGCATGTGAGGGCTTGGAGGTCACCCAGGTTTGTCCAGAGAACAGTCACAAGTGTCGTGTGGCCAGTTGACAGGAGGTCCAAGTGGAAAGCCTCAGGATCTAGCCTGATGAAATATGGTGTAGTCAGAGTGTCAGCAGACACTGTGCCCAGAAACAAGTACATTTTCCTGTAGGCATTAGGGAGCCATCACACATCTTTAAACTGGCAAATTTCAAAGTCAGATTTGGGTAGATTCTCTGGTGGCAGTGTAGAGGATGGACTGGTGGCGTGGGGAATATGATAGAAAAATAAGTGGTGACAAAGATCTGGGCAAAGGCAATGATGGGCAATGAAAAAAGAAATCTTCATAGTTTGGGGGTTTTCTGAACTAGAATCAATAGGATGTGGTGGGTACAGAAGAGAGAAGAGTGAGGAAAAAGTTGTTGTGGTTGAAAGAGTGAATAGATGGTTTCCCCATTAACCAGGATATGAGCAAGACATGGGATAGAGGAATACAGTGTGCTCAGTTTTGAGCCAGGAAGCTGCAGATGGCTATGAGGGTGTCCAGTGGAGATGGCAAGCAGGCAGTTGCAGACAGTACCTTTGAAGCTTGGGAGGGAGGATCAGGAATGGACAATTGCATTTAAAATAATGATCATTTCACTAGTAGTTGAAGCCATAGAAATAGTTGATCTTCATATTTAACACATATTTTTAAAGTATCTACTATTTTAAATCTCTTTATGAACATGGAAAAAAAATATCCATGAGTCCACTTCCTGCTAAGGTATGCGCTTGGAGGCAGCAGAGATGGCTTAAGCAGTGCAACCCAGGCAGGAGATCTGGATTGAGTGCTGGGCTCCTGGTGTTGGGCTGGCCCAGTCCCAGCTATTGTGGGCATTTGGAAAGTGACCTGGTAGATGGAAAAATCTCTGTCTTTATGTCTCTCTGCCTTTTGAATAAATAGTTAAAGAAAATGTAGATAGCATTTGTGCTATTCAGAATAGGAGTAAGATGACATGGCTATGGAGTTTGGGCAAAGGACATAATCAAAGCAATGCTGCGTGGTATGAAAACAGTTATTAGGGAAGTGCACATAAGGTATGGAATTGGCACAAAGCAGAAGGAGACCACACAGAAAAGATGGAAAACACACAAGAGGAAAAAAAAATCCAACGACGGAACTCAGCAGAACTCCTCAAAAGAATATGAAAGCTTCCCAGGATCTCTGTCATCCCTTGAAGGTGCATGTTATATCTCATTCATCTCTGAACTCCCAGTAGCACCTAGCCTAATCCTGGAACATAAATGACCAGTCATGTTTGTTGAATAAATGGTCCCAGGGCAGTTGGAAAAGAATGAAAGAAGCAGCAGCAACGTGGGATCTCCCCAAGCCCCGAGGAACCATGTCGTCATCTCCTGTTAGCCTTTTGCTTGAAGAGCCTGTGCAGGTGGAACTCGAACTCCGTGAAGAAATGAAGAGGCTGCCATTTAGAAGCAGGGTGAGGACTGCATCTGTCAGAGCGCTAATTATGCAATGCGCCTATGACTATCGGGCCTTTTTATTCTGATTTCTGTTGTGCAGTAAAATTACATAGCCATCGATTTCCTGTCAAGCCGTCACTAAGAGAGTCTGAGATAATGGGACATCACCATTCATTTACTAATGACAACGCAGGGCTTTACAACTGGAACCCATCTTGTTGGGCATTGCAACCTCCATTCTTGTTGTGTGGCCATTTAAATGATATGTAATACGCAGTAATTAGGAAAATGTCTGTCTTCTTTGACCTTTCCCTCTCTATCATATTTACCCACAAGTATTTCGCCCGATTAACTTACAAACACACATAAGTGGTGTTTATTTTTTTTTTATTTAAAGATGACTCAGTTTAGGTATATATTAGCATGCAGAATTACTATGAAAAAGAAAAAGTAGAAAAACATTGTGTTGGGGCTGGCACTGTGGCATAGCAGGTAAAGCCGCCACCTGTGGTGCAGGCATCCCATATGGTTGCTGGTTTGAGTCTCAGCTGCTCCACTTCCAATCCAGCTCTCTGCTATGGCCTGGGAAAGCAGTAGAAGATGGCCCAAGTCCTTGGGCCCCTGTACCCATGTGGGAGACCTGGAAGAAGCTCCTGGCTCCTGGCTTCGGATCCACGCAGCTCAGGCCATTGTGGCCACCTGGGGACTGAACCAGCGCATGGGAGATCTCTACCTCTCTGCCTCTCCTTCTCTGTGTAACTCTTTCAAATAAATAAATAAATCTTCATGAAAAACACTGTGTTAAGAGGCTTACAATAAAAGATGCTCATTCATCCCTACTCTCCTCACCCCTCAACACATACTCCAACACAGAGGATCTCTCCCAGGCCTGGGCGCCTTCACTGCCCACGCTGGCCGTCAGCTCCGTCCCCTTTTTTCCTGGGTACTTTGAAGGAGACAGTCTTCTCATCAGCCACCCACAGCCAGGCTTGGGACCAACTTACATTTTAACCCACCGCCTTCACCCAGTTAACTGTGGTCATGGTGGAATGTTTTCTCCTTGTTTTATCTGGCTGACATTTCATTTTTCAAGTTACGATATTTTTTCCTGGTTGTGTTCTAACTCTTGAGAAGATCAGACTTTTCTGGAGGGGGAGCTGTGGAATCTCCTTCAATGTGTTTCTTTCTTTCTTTCTTTCTTTCTTTCTTTCTTTCTTTCTTTCTTTCTTTCTTTCTTTCTTTCTTTCTTTTTTTTTTTTTTTTTTTTTTTTTACAGGCGAGTGGACAGTGAGAGAGAGAGAGAGAAAGGTCTTCCTTTGCCGTTGGTTCACCCTCCAATGGCCGCCATGGCCACGTGCTGTGGTCGCTGCAGCATGCCGATCCGAAGGCAGGAGCCAGGTGCTTCTTCTGGTCTCCCATGGGGTGCAGGGCCCCAAGGACTTGGGCCATCCTCCACTGCACTCCCTGGCCACAGCAGAGAGCTGGCCTGGAAGAGGGGCAACCGGGACAGAATCCGGCACCCCAACCGGGACTAGAACCCGCTGTGCCGGTGCCGCAAGGCGGAGGATTAGCCTAGTGAGCCGCGGCGCCGGCCCAATGTGTTTCTGAACACTTCAGACTGCAAGTGTAACCGTATGTGTGTGTTGTGTGTAGAAAACGACCCCTATCACTTTTCTTTCCTCTCGGGTATTGCATGTTGTTCCCAGGATAAGTTGTTATCGATGCCATTTAACTGGGAGCATGAGAACTCACCAGCATATACAAATATGAAGATTGTCTGAGAACAGGAAGGCCACTCACTGCTTCCTCCCTGTTCTCAGCCACTGACTTTTCTAGAGCCCAGGACTCAAGTAGCTTAGCTTTCCCTTGCCTTCCCCGGGGGCACCGTCATGTGCTTTAGTGACACAGATCCATCTTTGTCAGTGGGCATTTGTGAAGTCTTTGGAGTAAGTGTGGTTGGAGAAAGCAATGGAAGTGTCCAGATTTCTCAGAAATGATAAGAATATCTTGTTTATAGAGTACCCCTCAGAATACTCTCTGGCAGACCATCTTGCTCCCATTGTACAGGTATGGAATTCAGGCTCCAAGGATTTGAGTGGTGAGTTCCAGGCCACACACCAAGGGGCTGAGCTGGGATTTGAGCCCATTCTCTTTCCGTTAAGTTACCCTGCACCCAGGCGGGGCTCCTTTGGCCTACCCCTGCTTTCAGGTGAGCATCTTTTAGAAGTGGGGTGTCCAGTTATTCAGTAGCCATGGCTTGCTTTGCTCTTTTGAAAGCGGTGGTGATGCTGTGTTAAGGTAGAAGGAATGAGGAAAAAGGTAACAGAAGATACGAATTTTCTCATGCTCACTTCAAACCTGAGTCTGAGGAGGTAGGAGCTAGGACTGATTTGGAGACAGTACTTACATCAAGGAAATGTACCATCTTGGGAATGGAGAATTAAAATAATTAATTTGGTGAAAGAGCCATACTTTCTAAGGACTTACAACTGTGGAGGGTGATACTAATAATTTGCAACTGTGGGGAGCAACTCGGACTAGACTGTTACTGGAATTAAGACTTATTCTATGCATCTGCTCTCCCACAATATGGTGCTGAGAAGGGAGTAACAACTTCTACACAGCTGCCTCTCGCCAACTTAAGTGATGACCTGCAGGAGCTGATCCTGCTCCTGATTGAAGGAGAGCAGCGTACTCGGCGTGTGGGTAGCAGAGTTGGGATTGGTGGAAGAGGACTATAAAGGAGGAGAGAGACAGCATGCACCAGGAACATCTATCTGAAGGAACACCTGTGCAGCCCCCGAGAGAGCCGGCTGGCGGTGTGCCGCTCCCCCGCGGAAGTGGGGAAAGTGGCAGGGGGAACCGCCCTTCCACGGAGGTGGAAGGGTCGGTAGCCAACCCGGGAAGAACCAGCAGCAAACCCGGGAAGGGCTGAGCAGACAAAAGAACAGCGCAGGGTCCTGTGTCGTTCCTCCACGAAGAGGGGGGAGCAACAGCAACCATCTCCTCTCAGTTCCTCAAGGGCATTCAGTGAGTTAACTCCTAACTCCTCAGACTCAGGTTTGGAGTGAGCGTGAGAAAATCCACATCCCTGGCCAACTCCTACCAATACCCTCCCTGCTACCTTTACCTCAAGGGCACTAAGTGGGTTCCAGGGAGGTCTGCAGCTCCATGCAATTGTAGCAAATGATATTTCCTCCCGTGAGATGTTTTCTTTACTCCTTGGTGCTTTTTCTGGCTTCACCTTGTGCCAGACCTGAAAATCTGGGGCTGTCAGCTTCCAGGGCAAAGTGGCAATGCTCCAGTTCCTGAGAACCGTGAGTGTGAAGATGTTTTTGCATGCAGGGGAATATTTATGGCTTTGTCAGCTGCTGGCACCATAGGAGCGGGCTCAGATGGCCAGAGGAGCTTTAGCGGATGATGAATGTTTGAATAGAATGATCATCCAGGGAGCTGAGTTACAGTACTGCCTCTCAGCAGTCGGCCTGTCCTACACCAAAAACATCCCTAAAAGTAGAACCTCTTCATCCAGCAGTAGCACAGGCTCCAGTGTGACCAAAGAAGACAAACCTTTGCCTGTGGCATTGCTGTTTATGCCAGAAGGTCCTCGGCTGCCCATACCTTGGGATGTGGCCTGTATCCTCCCACCCTTTTTCATTGATTCCATCTGAAGATATGAGTGATGCAAAAGGCATATGTGTTTTGTACATCAGCCCTACTACATGGCCCAGAGCAAATGATCATTATCTTGGCCTTCATATTAATATTAATTCCTGAAGAGCAACATAGGGATAACTCTATTAAAGATATGAAAAATGCAAAGTATGTTGTTAACATATACAGTGTTTTAAGGTATGACTTTTACCTCATCCTAAAATAACCTTTCTGATAGGCAAGGAAAAAAAATCATGCTCTTTTGAAGACTGAAGCCAATGATCTAATCAGTGTTACAAGATTAATTGGTAGAACCAGGACCAGGGCTAGGTTTTCTGATCCCTGGATCTATACACAGGAGTAGACAAACTATAGCTGGCAGTCCACTGCCTATTTTTGCATGACTTACAATCTAAGTGTATCTTTCACAGTTTTAAATAGTTGGGGAGAGGGAAGGCAACAAAAAGATACTATCCAGTGACACATGAAAATTATATGAAACTCAAACTTCAGGTCTATAAAATATTACTGACATGCAGCTAAACTTGCTCATTTTTTCCTCTTTTTTTCAACTTTTATTTAATAAATATAAATTTCCAAAGTACAACTTTTGGATTATAGTGGCTTTTCCCCCCCATAACCTCCTTCCTACCCTCAACCATCCCATCTCCCACTCCCTCTCTCTCCCATCCCATTCTTCATCAAGATTCATTTTAAATTATCTTTATATACAGAAGGTCAACATAGTATATACTAAGTGAAGATTTCAACAGACTGCACCCACACAGACACACAAAGTATAGAGTACTGTTTGAGTAGTAGTTATTCCATTAATTCACATAGTACAACACATTAAGGACAGAGATCCTACATGGGGAGTAAGTGCACAGTGACTCCTGTGGTTGATTTAACAATTGACACTCTTGTTTATGGTGTCAGTAATCACCTGAGGTTCTTGTCATGAGTTGCCTAGGCTATGGAAGCCTTTTGAGTTCGCCAATCCCGACCTTATTTAGACAAGGCCATAGTCAAAGTGGAAGTCCTCTCCTCCCTTGAGAGAAAGGTACCTCCTTCTTTGATGGCTCGTTCTTTCCACTGGGATCTCACTCACAGACATCTTTCATTTAGGTCATTTTTTTTTTTTTTTGCCACAGTGTCTTGGCTTTTCATGCCTGAGAAACTCTCATGGGCTTTTTAGCCAGATCTGAATGCCTTAAGGGCTGATTCTGAGGCCAGAGTGCTGTTTAGGACGTCTGCCATTCTATGAGTCTGCTGTCAAATTTGCTCATTTACAGACTGTGTACACCTCCTTTCAAACTGCTGTGATAGAGCTGAGTTGTTGCAACAAAGCTCTTGTGGCCTTCAAAGCCTATATGGAAGAACAATAAATGGAGATCCTGATAATACTGCCTGCATTAGTTTGCAAGGACTGCTGGAAAAGGCACCACAAACTGGGTAGCTTAAAACAACAGAAACTGTCTCATAGTTCTGAAGTCTAGAAGTTCAAAATCTAGGTGCTGGCAGGGCCACACTCCCTCTAACTGGATAGAATCCTTCTGTGCCACTTCCAGCTTCTGGTGGTGGCCCATGGTGCTTGGTGCTCCTATGTAGCTGCATCAGTCCAGTCCTTGCTTCCAGCATAAACGATTGTCTGCACCTTGTTTTCCCTGAATGTGTATCTTTGTCCAACTCCCCTTTTTGTAAGGATGGTGGTCATATTGGGTTAAAACCCATCCTGGGGTCTGGGCTTGTGATGCAGCAGGTTAAGCTGCCGCTTGCCAAGCTAGCATCCCACATTGTAATGTGAGTTAGATTTTCAGCCACTCTGCTTCCCATGCAGCTTCCTGTTAATGTGCCTGGGAAAGCAGTGGGTGATGGCCCAAGTACTTGGGTCCTTGCCACCCATGTGGGAGATCCAGATGGTGTTCCATACTCCTGGCTTTGTCCTGGTCCTGCCCCAGGAGATGTGGCCATTTGGGCAGAGAACCAGCAGATGGAAGACCTCTCCTCGTTTCTCCTTCTGTCTTCTACTCCTTCCCTTCCTCTCTGTCACTCTGCTTTACAAATGAATAAATAAATTTTTAAAAATACACGAAGACCCACCCTAGTTATCACATCTTCTCTGGATCATCTATAAAGACCCTGTGTTCAGATAAGACCACCTTCCCAGGTACCAGGGATCAGAACATAAGCGTCTCAATTTGGGGAGTACAAGTCAGCTCTTAACGATGCTTTCTGCTAGTGTGCCCTCATTATCATTACTCTTCCTTCTCCCTGCCTTCCTCCCTTAGTCTCTCCTTCCCCCTTCCCCATTTGCCTTCTTCTGCCTTGCCTTGCTCACTACACTTCTGATATTCAAAAAGTCCCTACTATGTTCATATCTCTATGCCCATCATTGTGCTGCAGGATAGGGTAGAAAGATGATTAAGAGATGTTCTGTGGCCTTGATGAGCTAACAGTGCAATGCAGAAAGTATACAGCTGTAAGGAGTTTGTAAAAGGCCCGGTGGAGATTTAAAGAGCACTTAAGGATTTAAATTCTCAAATATCGGGTAATAATCTTTTCAAGTCACTGTTGTGGTCCCATCATTGTCAGTAGCACAACCAACAGTGTTTGCTCAAATACAACAGATGCTAAGATACACAGAATTTTAGTATAGCAGTTCCTGACTATTTATTAAAAGTCAAAATATATAGAAATGTTCTTTTCTTATTTTTTCTTTTTTTGCCTCAATTCCTTCAATGCTTCTTGCCGTCAGCACTTACGGATTAGGATGCTCTGGGAGGAACAAGGGAAGGCAGCCCTGGGTTTGTGATGGCAATGGCTTTAGGCAGCATTCCACTACAGCTTCGTGGACTGGGCTCCTGGCCACTCAGTGCCTTTTGTCCAAAGATGTTGCTTTCTCTTCTATCTTCTTTGAGGCTCTTTGTTGCTCGGCTCTCTCCTCCTGGTACTAATTGGCCACATTCAAAGACTGTCATGAAGTGCATGAAATGTATTCTGACAGCTTCTTGTGCCCTAGCCCCAAGGCACAGTCTCAGGGTCAGGGGTGCGAGGCAGGAGGCAAGGGGAGTGATTCCATTCCTCGTGGCGGTTCTAGTGGAGGCTATTTAAGGACAACATCACCCGGGTCTTCGCATTTTACTCTGTGCAGTTTGTAAACCAGCCTGAGTTCTCTTTGCTCTCTGCAGAGTGAGAGATTCCTACTCATTATCTCTTCCCAAATGAAACGAGTATTCTCTGCCTGGGGTTCACACTTACTGCTGACCTTAACTTTGCATCTGGACTTCATGGATACATTTCTTAGACTCTCTTCACCCTAGCCCTTTTCCGAGTGCTTTTTTGATCTCCTTTATCTAATCCACTATGATTGGGAAGGCCCCTTAGTGTTTATAAATGATGCTGAGTAAGAAGAAATTAATTTTGATTTATTAAATAACCATTGGCATTGATATTTTGAGGCTAAGACAACCTCTTTTTTTTTTCATTTTTAAATGAATTTCACACCGTGCTCCTGCAATGATCCCAGGGTACAATTCTCATGGCACAACCTAACAGATCAGAATGTGATTCATAGCTACCTTCTGGAGTAGTTTGGAAGTTCAAGTTTAACCATGTGCATGAAGGGGCTTTAGCAATGGAAAGCTTTGTATTAACATTAGAAGTTAATATTATTGCTAATTAAAATTATTCCCTGGAAATTCCAGAGACAACATTTATCACCAGTGTCAACTAAAGTTGGGTATAGCTTAGACTACTGGATCTTAAGGTGTGTTTCCTAGACCAGGGGTATCCACCATGCCTGAAAATGTGTTAAAAGTGTGAATTCTTGGGGCTGGCACTGTGGTGCAGCGGGTTAACACCCTGCCCTGAAGCACCAGCAGCCCATATGGGTGCCCGTTCTAGTCCTGGCTGCTCCTCTTTCAATCCAGCTCTCTGATATGGCCTGGGAGAGTAGTAAAAGATGGCCCAAGTTCCCTGCACCCATATTGGAGACCTGGAGGAGGCTCCTGGCTCCTGGCTTCAAATCAGTGCAGCTCCAGCCGTTGCGGCCATCTGGGGAGTGAACCAGCGGATGGAAAACTTCTGTCTCTCACTGCCTCTTCTCTCTCTGTGTAACTCTGACTTTCAAATAAATAAATAAATAAATCTTTAATAAAGAAAGAAGTGTGAATTCTTTGCCTTCCGTCTAAATCAGAGCTCTGAGGAGGAGCCCAGCAGTCTGTGTGCATACCCCCTCAGGTTTTTCTCCTGCCCCTGCCATTGGAGCTCCACTGGCTTGGATAGGTTTTGCTCAGCTGGGTTTGTGCAGGCTCTGATTTGACTGATGATTTTCTTCTGGGCTTTCAGATGTGAATGGGATTTTCTGTGCCTAAGATGTCAAAATTAATTGACTTCCCACAACATACCAGTCAGCTAAGTGTGCCATCTTTCAGTACAGGCCCAGATGCTAGGGTTGTGGGACCTTGAAGCATCAGCTTTGTGAAACACAGACTTCTCAGGGCTCATGGTAGGGGTCTGGGGAGGGAGTTTGAAGTGCTCCCTACTCAAGTGCGATAGTAATGATTGAATGAGCTCACTGTGAAGTTCTCAGTGAAATTCAGTAGAGCTGCACGGAGCTTGATTTCTCTTCTGGCTGTTTCTGAACATTGGGATTTTGCCTTCCCTCTACCATCCTTAGTCTTCCTTACATTATCACCACCTATTAATGAGTCTGGGATCCTCCCCTGAGGGACTCTGCCAGGTATTAGAAAAATTCAGTTGTCCCTTACCCATGCCGTATTTCCCCATCATGGCCCTGGATTATAACTGTGCTTTGTGGGGCCAGCACTGTGGCATAGTGGGTAAAGCTGCTACCTGCAGTGCCGGCATCCCATATGGGCGCTGGTTCGAGAGCCAACTGCTCCACTTCCCATATGGCTCTCTGCTAAGGCCTGGGAAAGCAGGAGAAAATGGCACAAGTCCTTGGGCCCCTGCACCTGCATGGGAGACCTGGAAGAAGCTCCTGGCTCTGGACCCATCCAGCTCCAGCCATTGCAGCCATCGGGGGAGTGAACCAGTGGATGGAAAATCTCCCTCTCTCTAATTCTGCCTTGCAAATAAATAAATCTTTAAGAAAAAAAAAAGCAGGACATACTGTCATGTCAATTATATAGAGGAATATTTAAAAAAAAGATGCTGTGACTGTCATCATATAAAAGTGGACAGTAGTTACTTACATAAAGTGAAAACCAGAGCTACAGATTCAATTAAGGGGGAGGAGAGAATGAGGTAGAGAAACATTAGGGGTATTATGGTGCTGTCATGTTGATCTACAGGGCAGAAGCACATGGTAGGTGTTCAATTAATGCTTATTGAATGACTGAAGGAGAAAGGAATTTGGGTTTGGGGAGCTAACCTGGCTACTTAACTTACAAGCATCTATCTTATCCCAAGTGAACAGACATTATGCCTTGATTGAATGAACTATTAGATATGTTTAGTTTTAAATGCAGGCATAAATAGATTTGATCTTTCCATGGTTCAGATTTCCTCCCATCAGCTTTCCCTTAATTATCCACAAGTGTTCCAAGCCTTCATTAGCTAAATAGGATGCAGATGATGGCCATTAGTCTGGGCTATAAATCCTGCTGGCACATTCAATGGCTTTTCACTTGGTTAATTGAAATTTTCAGTATTCATAGACTACAAGAAAACACTGTAATTTTATCATTTATTTAGGGGTATAATTTTTTTCCCTTTGGCTGATGTTTCATAATTATGCAGTTAAAAAAAAACAAATGCGATGCCATACTTTGCCTGGAGGAGATACCGCTGTGTTTGGTGTATATGTATCAACACTGGTGTACTAAACCATGAAGACCAAATGGAAATTTATATTTTGCTTAGAAATCCTAGCATTGGCTGGCTAAATTATCTAAGGAAGCACCCAAGTGGTGTGCACTTTGGGGCCCCAATGATTCAAGCATAAGAGACTTCCAAATTGTTGGGAATCTGAGTAGGTCTAGTCCTGATGTCTACCAGGGAGTGAGACATCATCCAATGTGTTTGTGAGGTGCAAACTGCACATATCAGATGGAGATTCTTTATGCAGTGTTATTCCTTTAAAGGGCTCTTAACTTTTCAGTTGTGTTTAACCATTCATCAAAATGAGCTGACCTCTGTCTGCTGGTGTCTGGCAGAGTGAAAAACACACGAACACACAGACATACAAAAAGGAACAGCTAGTGCTTGAAATAAAATTCCATAACATTCCCATCTTAGAGATTCACTTTCTGAATTCCCTAATTTTTCTAATCTAGTAGTTAAGCAACTCTGTTCTCTTATGCATGACTGTTCTAATTTAATCCAGTGAATGTTAGATGTTTGCTGTTTTTAAAATACATAAATCCTAGTTACAGACATCACACTGTAGAAATTGGCTTAGTAGTTAGAGTATATTTCTGTTTCTTTTCCTAAACCTAATTTACTGGGAATAAACAACACAGTAATAATTCTAAGAGGTAAATTCCCCCTTAAAAGGGGATATAGAACAGATGGTGTCTGTTTCCAGTGCTCAGACACTCTGTAAGTCATTCCCACCACTGGGAATCAGGGAAGCAGCTCACTTTCTGGAATTCTCTTTTGTTGGCTGGACAGAATGAAATGTCTATTTCTGATCTTCCATCTGTAGGTTCCCTGACCAAGAACTTACTAGGATCAGTTTTTCTTCCCAAGTTACTTTTTCTTCCAGGTCAACTTTGTTTCTGCTCACTTGGAATGTTTATACCAATGGGCATTAATTTAGGGAAGCAATGTTTTCAGCACTTAAATCTTCTAAATTAATAATTATTGTGTCTCAGAGCCAAATGCCAAGATATTGTGCTTTCACGGATTCCCTGTTGTAATTAATTTTATGTGATGGTCAACCTGACAGGACTAAAGGTTGCCTTGGTAGCTGGTGAAACATTACCGTTTCTGGGTGTATGTGTGAGGTTGTTTCTGGAAGAGATCAGCGTTGGAATTGGTAGAGTGAGTGAAGAAGATGCGTCCTCACTGGTGTGGGCCAGCATCATCTGAACTGTAGAAGAGAAAGTTGTAGGAAGGGCAAGTTCCCTCTCTCGGTTGTTCTTAAGTGAGAATACTCATCTCCGCTCCCAGCCTCAGAGCTCCTGGTCCTTTAGCCCTGGCACTCTGGGATTTGGCATCTTCACCTCCAGTCCTCACCATGCCCTCAGGCTCTTGACCTCACACTGGGAGTGACCTCATGGACTTTGCTGGCCCTCCAGCTCCAAGAGTCAAGCTGAATTACAGCAGCGATTTCCTGCCTCTCCAGCCTGGCTCTGCAGCGGGCAGATGGCGTACTGTGGGTCTTTGCAGCCTCCATATTCATGAGCCCGTTTCCACACTGAGTCTCCTCTTCTATACACGTACATCGCCTAATGGCTCTGTTTCTCTAGAGAACCCCGACTAACGCTCCCAGAAAACTGTCTCCAATGACGTGGTCAAGAGCTGACCACGTTATTCAATTTTTTAAAAATCAGAGTAGCCAGGATACTCATTGATTTTGAAAGAATGTGACTGATAAAATCAGACTTATTTTCTTCAGATTAGCCGGGACCCTCATGACCTAAAAGGAAATGAACTTGGTCTCCTTATTTCACAGTGAAGATGGCAGGATCTCAAGGCCTGTGATCTCTCTCAAGCTCTCAATGAGCTCTGGTGTGAAAGGACAAGGATTAGCACCTAGACTTCTCAGCAGATATTCTGTTTGCCTTTCTCTCCAAGGGTTCTGACCAAAAGGTTGCTGACCAACAGGCTTTCAGCTAGAATTAAGGGGGTTTGTGTTCATCTACAGTCAGTCTGCCACAGCCAGGATCCGCCCTTGGTAAGCGTGTGTCTGAATGGCATGTATGGTAGTGGACTCAGCCATGCTCCGCACAGATGTCCCTGCTCCTGCCTGCAGCTCTCAGCTTTCGCACTGAATTGCCCTTGGAAAGAGTGGTGTTGCCCAGGGGTCGAGCTGTCTTGCCAGGGCAGCCCCTGGCGTACCCCGGTTTGAAACAAGTCTGTGCGAGCTTCCACACTCCCTACTGGGTGGGTTAGCTGAGATCGTTATTGACTTTGCTGACAGTCCCACTTCTTCCTCCGCCCCATCTTGCACCCTTCCCTTTCTTTCTACAAGTAGCGATCCAGAGCATGCTCCCTAGCACACACGCTGCTGCGCTCCACCTCACAGTCTATTCTCTGTGGAACCTGCAACCTGTGGCTTTGGCTCTTTCACCATTACCTTGAGTGTCCAACAGGGTCCTTGTGATGTAAGTCCTCATATCCCTGCTGTCAAAAATCTGCCTTTGAAATTATTTAAAAAAATAAAATACCCAGTGCACAAGCATCTGCTTTTGGAAAAGATCTGCTAAACTCATTCCCCTTCAGAGGGGACAGACTAATGATGTTTAGTGCACAAATCCAATTTCCTCCATTGCAGTGAACCGCCCCCCACCCCATACCTTAGCATTCCTCATGAATTTGTCTATTGAGATTTCAAGCCTTATGCTAACAACAGAACTGTAATAAATGAAGTTTCAGGCCCTGGTGTATAGACAGAAGTAGGGCCTCACCTTCCTGAATACCTTTGGGGAATTGCTGAAACCGTCCCTTTGTAGTACTGCTCAGCCCACTCACAGGATTAGAGCCCAGTGCTTCAAAAAAGCCCGTGTGCTTTTCTATGCCCCTGCTCTTGTGACAAACACAGCATCATGCAAATTCGGGTGAAGGTGACTCATTAGGGGTTTCCTCTTTAGTAGAAAAATATTGATGCAATAATCAAGAAGGTCACAGCATGGGTAAGTCACCATGCTTTCAGTCTTTTATTTTCAGTAATTACAGTGAACATGTTATTGGAAGGTTTAGGAAGCCCACCCAAAGTCATTCACAATAGCTGCAATTAGGAAACCAGAATGCCAGTTAAAGTCATTTGAGGGGAACCAAATGAGACTGACCAAGCATATAAGTAAAATTCCCTTAGAAAATGACTGAATTCAGGATCTGGACTGCTACTGATCCATGCTATCCCTCTGTCACACTCCTTTCAGGATTGTACATTTGTCCATTGGCTTCCGTGGTTCCTTTCTACAAATGCAACACTTAGAGCTCCGCACGCATGTACATTCTTAGAGTGAAGTTAGTGTCACCTACCTCTGACTCTCAATTGTCCTCTGGACATGCTTCTTGGGTCACCTGAGACGGTTCTTGAAGGTTGAATGGTGTCATTTAATTTTGAAGATCATTTCCCCTTGGGCTGTAACACAAACGTGTGCATTCTTAGACGTGTTCCTTAATTCACTCTCCCCGCGGTGGCCATGCAGGTGCACTTTTAGCTTAGTTAAAAAGGCAATTATCGTCCTGGGGGTTGTCCCCACATGGAGGCTTCAGTAGGTGGAATTTGGTTCTTCTGTAGATCGTCACTCCCATTTGGGAAGGAAGATGAAACTTGAATTCAGGGTTGGGAGAAGAACACCCCACCATCAGACTTGTGTCTCCTGGGATGCCATAGGTTACGGTCGTGTGGACATGAGGGTCATTTCCACAATTAGCCCACTGAGAGTTTAGACCAATTCTTCTCAGCTGGGGGCAACGTCACCTCCAGGAAACATTTGGTGAGGTCTGGAGACGTTTTTGGTTGTCCCAGCTTAGGTGGGCAGGGGACTGATACTGGCATCTAGTAGGGGGAGGACAGAGATGCTGCAAAGCATCCTCCAGCACACAGCATGTCCCCTCACCTCCCGGCAACAAAGAATCATCTGGTCCAAAATGCTCATAAGGCTAACGGTGAACCCCCACTGGTTTAGCCAAGCCAAGTGGATAATAGATGATAGTTACACCTGTGGGTCTTATTCTGAAGGAGTCTCCCTCTCTCCCCCCCTCTCCCCCCCTCTCTCCCCCCTCTCTCCTCCCTCTCTCCTCTCTCCCCCTCTCTCCCCCTCTCTCCCTTTCTCTCCCTTTCTCTCCCTTTCTCTCCCCCTCCCTCCCCCTCTCTCCCCCTCTCTCCCTCTCTCTCTCTCTCCCCCTCTCTCCCTCTCTCCCTGTGCTTTCAAGTGCTATCATGTGTGGGGCTGCTTTTCTAGCACCATGCTTCCCACACATAGTTTTGTTCGGGTGGACTCTAGCCTAGTGGTTGAGCTGCTGATGGTTAGGAAGTCTTTGTTTCATATTTGAGGGCCTGGGTTTGAGTCCTGGCTCTGCCTCCCAGTTCTAGCTTCCTGCTAGTTCAGAACCTGGGAGACAGTGGAGATGGCTCGGGTAATTGACTTTCCTGCCAGTCATGTGGGAGACAGGAATTGAATTCTAGCTCCCAAGTTTGGCCTGACCCAGTCCCTGCTGTTATGGGCATTTGGAGAGTAAGCCCATGTACGGGAACTCTATCTGTCCATCTCTGTCTTTCTGCCTCCCAAAATTTTTAAAAACAAAGGTTTTACTTTGGGATAATGACTATAATATTGCCTGATGTTTTGCATCTATTTAGTACATATTTATCACAGGGTTTCTTTTTTATTGTTAGTTGCTGCAGGAGGATAGGATATGAAAGAGAAATCACTCATGAATAACACATATTACTTATATAATTGAAGAGAAAGTAGAAAAGTTAGATGAAAAAATCTCAGCATCATTTGTATGGCCAGCTGTAACTATATTCCTGTTCATTAGCTAGACAAGACGGAATAAACTTGTATGTAAATTTCAGTGTGACCTTGAATGCTAAAGTACTTTTTGAGTGGTTTATTTAGCTAAAAACAAAATATTCACACAAATATGTAAGAAGTCAACCACGGGGATAGTGAGCATTGAATTGAAGTGTTAAAGAAAGTGGGATATATATGATAAGCCCCTTCACTATTATTCAGGCTCACCAACTTCTTTAATAGGGAGACACTTCACTCTCCCAGCAGACTCATAACAGGTGTCATTTGAAAGAGCTTGGGCGTTTGGCTCCTGTCATTTTGCACTTCTCTCTTCAGGACAGAGTGTACTGTGTGATTAAAGGTGGGTTCTAGAATCAGACTGCTTGGCTATGATTCCTGACCTAAATATACCCAATGTATATGATCTTTGGCAGTTAACCCAACTGTGTTTCAGTTACCTTGTTTGAGAAATGAAGATAAATATAAGCCCTTACTTCACTGGATGGTTGTTGGCCCATAATGCACGATGGTTGTTGGGTAGGCTGGCTGTGTGACCAGTGAAGGCAGACGTATAAAATCCAGAGCAATCAGTGGAGTGACGGGAGGTAGTGCCTACCTTGGAATGGAAATCAATAGGGAAGGGTCAATACATTACACTGTGACAGTTCTGATGTGTTTCCCTCCTTCCTGTTTTGTAGACTACAATATTCAGCACATTGGCCAGTGAGAAGTCGTTATCTGACTGCAAGAAGGTAAGTCACCATCTACGAATTCCAGGATGCTGTCAGAGATACAGGGCTTCTGAATTGCTGATGTTCAGCTACACAGCTGCGGATGGAAGCACTGAGAGTGTTTTGATGGCGTATTGTGGCCCTCTTTCTTTGGAGATGGAAATGTGAATGGTGCAATTTAAGGATGTGGGAAACTCCATTATTGTTTGAGGTTTTGTTATAGAGAAGCTTTGTTCCATAAATGTCTCTCTTGCTATTATGTGATGTTTTATTCTACTACATGAGTATCAGGCAAGTTCAAAGCACATTGTACAAACTGCATTGCAGGCTTTGATATCTGTGTTTTGCAAATTTAGAGCTTGCAAACTTAACCCCAATACAATATAAAGATGATTTTGTATTTTGAAAGCTGATCATATAGCATAAAAATCTGGTTTGGATTCACCACAGTGAGATGTGAGAAGCTGTCATGCTTTGCAAAAGGATTAGCTCCACTAGCATCTGATGGAAGATGTCCCTGTAATAGATCGTGTCTGGGGACTGCCTGCTCTACTGCGTGGCTAATTCCTGGCCTTCACAGGCCAGGGGTCACTTTTATCCACCTCTTTAATCTCTGATTTAACTAGATCGTCTCCTTTTGAGGGGGAAAGAAGGGATTTCACAGTCCAAACAGCTCCAATAAATTCTTTGACACTATCTATTGATATGGAAAACCAGGTGCACAGAGTTGACCTGTGCATAATATATTAGTTATTTGGCATTTATTAAGATTTTATACCATGTCATTGTTTGCTGTACCGTTTCCATTTCTCTTGTTGCTTGGTGTAGAAGTGGGTAGCAGGGATACTTATCTTTAAAGGTGGTGTGGGGCCCACGGCTCTGAATACCATCCATCTCCTTATTTTGATAGTTTTCAAATTACCTACTAAATCTCCATCTCACTTGAGTGCTGTTATGTTTACCTTATTGTCTGTATCAGATATGAGTTGCCTATTATTTCTAGAATGATACATCTTAGAGAACAACAACAACAAAAAACTTTAGAAGAATGTTTTTTTTTTTTTTTTTAAAAAAACTTAGGAAAAAACGCAGCCTTTTCAGGGTAGGACTGCCATTGACAAGTGTTGTGGAGCTCTGTCTTCTACCTGAATATATTCTATTCACAAGGAGCCCAATGAGCCTGACTATTCACTGGTGACACAATCCACAGTATTCAAAAATTCTGTATTCTACTGAGTTGGTGCCTGCCTCCTGTAGATTCCCACTTAGTTGTTTAAGAATGGAGCCAATTCATATGCTTTCTTCTGAATCTCCCTCCCACCCCACCCCCAGGCTAGTGATTTTCTTTATCATTTCTAATAACACATATATGATAGGTTTCCAAGAGGATGGACTGTGGGGGTGTAGCTGTCTGGTTTCAAAACCCAGCTCTGCCATTTACCCCTTAACTGACTTGGAGTTGTTTAAGTAACTTATTGGTGCTCTGTTTTTATTGTCTGTAAGATGGGAATCATTGTACTTACCTTGTATAAGATATGCATTAATATACGTAAAGGGCTTACAAGAATGTCCAACACACATATTAGCCACTATTATTGTTGCTTCCAGTCCAGGTTGTCATTTTTTTCTCACAGTCTTTGACAGCAACATTAAGAATTATATGTCATTTTCTAGATATGGTCCAGGTGACGTTAAGGTCCCTGGACTCTTCTCTCTCGGTTCATCAAGCTTTGTTCACACACTCAGTGTGTGCCAGGCGCAGCATAAGGCATGGGCTATGTGGAGATGGCATGCTGGAGTCTTCTTGGAGTATAGCACTCACACTCCAATCATGCACTGTAAGATGGCATCGTGTCTTTTGCTTAAGCCATAGCCTTCTGTTGGTCTTGTGAGCTGCTGTTGAAACATGACTCTTACATCTATGTACCAATTCTTCAAGTACAAATGTATGCCATTATATTTACTCTTGTTCATTTTTAAATTTTGGTCAGCCCAGATAATTTGTAAATCTACCTTCTGTTATCCAGCATATTTACTACTTCTCCTAGTTCTTTTCATAAAGTTTATCATTTGAGAGGGAGACAGACAGACAGGAAATGCCTGACTCCTGGATTCACTCTCCAAAGGCCCACAACAGCTGGTGGGGCTGGGCCAGACCAGAAGTGGGAGACTGAAATTCATTCCAGGTTTGCCATGTGGGTGGCAGGGACCTAACTACTTGAGCCATCACCTGCTGCCTCCCAGAGTCTGCAGTCGACAGGAAGCTGGAATTGGGAGTGGAGTCAGGACCTGAACACATATGCTCCAATTTGGGATGTGGGTGTCCCAACTGGCATTTTAGCCTACAGGCCAAAATGCCCACCCTTCCCTAGTTCTGTGTTGTGTGCAAGTCCAAGTAGCATAGGTTATTTTTAACTGTCTCATTTTCATCAGGTAAAAAGTACATACGCTGTACCTATAATGTGACATGGACTGGAATATGGTAAACAAGTCACATATGCATTATTTTTATTCTCACAGAACTAAAATACCCAAGAGTTCTTTTGTGGGGGGGCAGGGAGAAAGAAACTGTTTATGTCATCTTACAGACTGAGGTTACAGGATGACAGCCCCAGAGTCTGGCATCTGGTGGAGGCTGGTTAGGGTCCATGCTGCGATTTTGATCACAGAGCGACCAGAGGAGAGAGAGCGAGCCCATGGCCAACTTGAACTGAAGTACTCAAACCTCTCAGGAGAACCTTCCCCCCCGGTTATTCCCCCAGTGACCCAAAGACTTCCCACTGACTGCACCTCTCAGACACCCTCATTGAATTGAATTTCCACCTCAATCCATCAAATGTTAACAGATACCAGAGTGGAAACGACTGCATGCATTCTGGGGGAGACAAATCCTGCTGTACCCACAACAGATCGTGCGATTTTTAAGTTGGAAGTTTGTAAGACCCCATTCTAGGAGTCCCAAACCTAATCTAGGAGCTGGGGTAAACTGTCCAAAGAAATGATATGTAGCAGAGTCCATAGAACAAATGAGATTTGGCTTTGTGAGGACAGGGTGGAGGCAGGAGAGCACCAGGTGTGACTGTCCAGTGCTGAGAAAGGGAGAGCTATAAGATGTTCAGTCTGGAAATTACGACTCGAAGTAGAGAAGGAGAGAAGGCTAGCAATGAGACAAAAGAGGGCCCAGTCGCGGAGGGCTGGATGAGAGTGTAGACCGACCTTAAGGGTAACAAAAAATGCATAAAAGGCTTTGGTTTGGGACAGAAGGTGTGTGTAACAGGATGTGCTTTTTATTTTCAGATCCCTTGACTGTTCAAGGACTGAAGCAGTATGAGTTCAGACCTGATGTTGAGGTGCAAGGCTACTATCATAATCTAGTCAAGAGATATTAGAGACCAGAGTGAGAATAAGCAGTGAGGTGCAATAGATATTTGGTTGATAACATGAACAGAATCTGACCATAGTTTGGATATATAGGAGAGGAAGTAGCCAAAGATACGGGCAACTGGCAGAATACTGCTGCCATTTTCTGAAACAGGAACACTAGCCAGGGGGCCGTGTTTTGTGAAGAAGTTGTTGCGCTTAGATTGGTACACATAAGTTTTGTGTTGTCTGTAAGATCACCTGGTAAGAGTGACCAGCAGACAGTCAGCATACCGATGTGTATTCCACATTGTGGTCTGGGCCTGTGGATATGGGAGGAATACACAGATGGGGAATGACTGAAAGAGTGGGAGTGGGTGAGATTCCCAGGGAGGGTATGTGGAGTTGCAAACAGAAAGGTTTACAAGGATTTGAAGAGAGTTAGCATCTAAGAGCTGGGAGATGACTTATGGACTTTGAAGGAAACAGAGAAGTCCCTTCTGGTACTTGGGAGGATGTACCAGAAGAATGTGGTATCTCAGATGCTGTCAGTACAAAGAAGGAGTCAGTGAATAGAGGTAGCATTGGTATAAAAGCCATTGCTGAAAGGACTGAGAACTCTCTGCTGGCTTTACTAATACCACAGGCCATTGATGGTTTTATTAAAATCCGAGTGATGAACATGGAATTCAGACTGCAGTGGAGTAATGATTGAATGGCGTGAGAAAAAATAGAAATGGTAGAAAAACAGAGTCCTTTTTAAAGGATTATTTTGCAAAATAGATGAGTCATGGATAGAGGGGTTATGGGACTCAGGGAAGTTATCTTAAACTGTTTGAGTGTGTTTCTATGTTGTTAGAAACAGGAAGGCAAAGGGTGAGGGGCCAAACCCTTACTTAAAAACAATCGAGAGATTTCAATTTTACTCACAATGAATTCCAATTCCTCTTGAGAAGTTACTCCTATTCCTATTGTTTCTAGCCTGCTCAACTTGAAGAGTCATTCCCATTGTCTAGCTTCATCTCCTTGTACTCCACGAGATGCTGCAGGCTGGAGCCCTTGATTAGACTGTTCCTGAGGGTGAACTCATTGAACAACTTTGTCCTGTGTACAAACTCTTTCCTCTCGCTGGAGTGTGTTCCTCTTATCTGCCTGGACAACTTTTACTCTTCCATGGAGTAAGACTTTCTGGGTTTCACCCCCTGTGTTCATAACATTTTCTATTTAGCCGATAGAAAAGCCCTAACAGCTGTCACATAGCTTGTCAGATGGCTACCCCATCCCCAGTCCTGTGAGAAGTGCTTACATTGCTTATTCATTAGATTTGTATAACATCCCTCAGAGGTTGGTAATGTTATTTCTATTATATTATAGACAGAACGTTTTGAGGCCTGGGGACATTGAAGAAGTTGCTTGAGGATACTGCAGTAGTTGATGCTGGGGTCCAGCTGTGAATCCAGGCAGTCTGATGCCAGAACCGTTTGCTTTTGGTATTTTTCTACCTTCTTCTCCCATTGAAAATCCTTCTTTATGGGTCCAGCTTCCCCTTGCACTGTCAGCTCTTTCTGGGAGGAATAATGATCGATTCTTATAGGAATCATAAAGCAATACCTTATAGATAATAAAAACTCAGTAAAGATACAGCCAATGAATTGGATTTGTTATCTATGGGTTATCAGTTAATGTGAGATTATTCTAGGATCATTTTGTCTTTAAAAGTCATCTTTTTTCCTTTTTATAGGAGTTGAGAAAAGAACATTTATAGTCAATTTATTTATGAAGGTCATTTCTGTACCAAAATAAGGTATTAATGGAGAGCTGGAAGAGTGATGTGTTTAGTTTTGCTAAAGATGGCACCCCCACCTCCAACACACAGACCACCAAGGCCTGCCTTCCAAATACCACTTTATAGAATCCTAAGAACCCTGTTTCTGATTTCTAGACAAAGACAAATTTACTCCTCACTTTGGAAAGCCTAGAAACATCTAGGGTAGATACTGGCATTCATTCATTCGTTAAGAATTATTTATTGAGTGCCTCCTATTGCCAGGCAGATGTTATTGTTAACATGTTACAGAGGAAAATCTAATGTGCTGAGACAGGAAGTGATTTACTCTAGGGCACATATTAAGTGCAAGTCCGGCTTTGAGAGGATAGGCCTAATTCATATCTTCTCATACTTTCCCTTTACAACATCTCCATCCCACACCATGTAAAGTAGAGTTGATGTCTGGGGAGTGTGTGGTGTTGATGAGCTCCAGAGAATGATCCCTAAGCTCCACCATGTCTAATGGCACCTGTTTTATGTTCATTGAAATTTACATCTTTGTGTCTTGCTACTTTTTATCTCTCAGTGTGGGATATTCAGGCACAGGTATTTTAACCCAGCACTTTTTTGGTGCAGAGGCATTCTGACACTGCACTAATAAACTTACAGCATTTTAATGGGAAAGTAATGTACACAAGAGATATCCTCACCCCTTCTCTGAGGCTTGCTCTGACCCCGAGCCCTGGGGCAGAGATCAAAGATAATCTAGGAGGGAAGGGCAGGTGAGGGTGATGGATGGGTGAGGGTCAGGGATAAGATGATTCCCAGGAATGGGTTAAAGTCTCGGATGTCTGCTCCATAAATTACTTGGAAATGAAAAATGGTGTTTTCCCCAGTTTGTTATCTAAATGGCCAAACTTTATCCTGTTGTAATTTCTGTCTACATATGGTAGGTAACCAGAACTCCTATCTATAGTAATAGAAATTAATAGAAATAGTTTAGAATAGTAATAGAAATGGTTTCTTTAGGTTGGATGTTTATTTTTAAAATTCAGCTACCATTTTGATGGTTTGGGGTGTGTGTGTGTGTCCGTCCGTCTGTCTGTCTGTCTTTGGCTGTATGTTTCTCCCTACTTTTTTTTCCCCTCTCCAAACTTCTGATATTCTAACAAATATAAAGGACTTTAAAATAAAAAAAAACTACTTTAAAAATAGTTTAGAAGCTATCCAGAAAATGTATTCCTATCGTAAAAAAAATGTTGGTTGTAGATAGGTGGAAAATGAAAGGAAATTCATCCGTTGGCACTGGTAATTGTGTGAGCTTGTTGTGGCTGTGTTAGCTGTTCCTTCTTTGACTTGGGTGCTATGCACTGTTACTACTGCTGCATGAATGTACCAGAGAATGTTACCTCATGGTCTCAGGCCACTGCGTGAAGTTTGTATTTCTTTGGTTTTTATTATTATTATTTCTAATAGACATTGGTCATGCACATGGATAAAGTAATTTTCTTTCAGGAAGGGAGAACTAAGAATGTTGAATGCAGTGGGCAGTGGGAGGATCCAAGCTTTTCATTGACGTTGATGAATAGGTCTCTGTGTAGATAGAAGCCAAGATAGTAAACAGCTTTTTTACAATTAATAAGTATATGGGTCCCTCTTTTAAAGATTAAGACCCTACGTCTAGATGGTGTTCACTGACCTCCACAGAGCTGGCTGGCCAGATTCCCATGACTCCCAACCTCTTGGCAGAATGTCCAGCCTGGCAGGTCACGGTGGCTTCTTCCCATGCCCTGAGAAAGGGCACAGAGATGAAGTCAACCCTGTTAGCCTTGAAGAAATTCCTCAGTTCCTCTCCAGAATGACAGACGCCCAGGTTCTCCAACAGTCACAGTGAAGGGCATCATGTCACATCATTTTAAATGCTGTTTACTTTTAAAATGGGTTTTTGGGGACGCAATAAGGGTTCATTCCTGGCAGGGTGCTATTTTTGCTAACTTGCTGTGGGGCGCTCAGCTGGACACAGGGAGATATGTACACATACATGAAGTTCTTATCCGGCTTTCAAATATACCAACACGGAGGGAAATCCCCATGACAGTTGAGCAGTGGGGAGTGGCTGCAGTTTTTCTTCCCTGCCTCCATCCCTTCCTGCTCCCCATCTCTCTTCTCCTTTCTTCCTCTCCCTGCTCTAGCAAAGACGGAGCTCCTAGCACTTACTGACTTGCAGTGTTTGGGGTGGGAGATCATTGCTTCTGGATTCCATGAACTCCCTTTTCAGTCTTACTGCCTGGTTCTTATTGTCGCATTTTTCCATTATACTCTCCTGAGAGGCAGAAAGGAGTGCGAATGAAGAGCAGAGGCTCTGGGGCCCTCGTTCTGTGATTGCAGTCCCAGCTCTACTCTCCATGGACTTTACAGCTTTGCTGGAATTGCTTACTCTCCCTGTGACTCATTGATCTTATAAAATGAGACAAATAATAATGGCAATCTGTGGAGTTGTTGTAAGGAATGGATATGTGAAGCCATGTAAAATTCTTGAACATTATCTCAGTAAGTGTTAGGTGTTACTTTTTAAGAAATTATTTAAATTCTACCTATTTATGGGATTTTTTTTGTTGAACATATTTATTTTTTTTAACTTTTATTTAGTAAATATAATTTTCCAAAGTACAGTTTATAGATTACAATGGCTTTTCCCCCCTATAACTTCCCCTCCCACCCACACCCCTCCCATCTCCCACTCCCTCTCCCATTCCATTCACATCAGGATTCATTTTCAATTATCTTTTTTTTGATCGATTTACTATATATTAAGTAAAGATTTCATCAGTTTGCACCCACACAGAACATAAAGTGTAAAATACTGTTTCAGTACTAGTTATAGCATTAATTCACATTGGACAACACATTAAGGACAGAGATCCCACATAAGGAGTAAGTACACAGTGTCTCCTGTTGTTGACTTAACAATTTGACACTCTTGTTTATGGCATCAGAAATCTCCCTAGGCTCTAGTCATGAGTTGCCAAGGCTATGGAAGCCTCTAGAGTTCGCTGACTTCAATCCTATTTAGACAAGGTCGTAGTCAAAGTGGAAGTTCTCTCCTCCCTTCAGAGAAAGGTACCTCCTTTGATGGCCCATTCTTTCTACTGGGATCTCACTTGCAGAGACCTTTCATTTAGGTCCTCCTTTTTTTTTTTTTTTTTTTTTTTTTTTTTGCCAGAGTGTCTTGGCTTTCCATGCCTAAAATACTCTCGTGGGCTCTTCAGCCAGATCCAAGTGCCTTAAGGGCTGATTCTGAGGCCAGAGTGCTGTTTAGGACATCTGCCATTCTATGAGTCTGCTGTGTATCCCACTTCCCATGTTGGATCGTTCTCTCCCTAGTATTAGCAGACACTAGTCTTGTTTGTGTGATACCTTTGACTCTTAGACCTATCAGTGTGATCAATTGTGAACTGAAATTGATCACTTGGACTAGTGAGATGGTGGGAGAGGGAGAAGAAGAGGGAGAGGGATCTTCTTCCAGGTCACCCATGTGGTTGCAGGGGCCCAAGGACTTAGGCCATCCTCTACTGCTATCCCAGGCCATAGCAGAGAGCTGGATCAGAAGAGGAGCAGCCAAGACTAGAACTGGTGCCCATATGGAATGCTGGTGCTTCAGGCCAGGGCATTAACCCGCTGCGCCACAGTGCAGGCCCCAGTTTCAGTTCTTACATTTAGGTCTTTGACACATTTTGAATTGAATTCTGTATAGATTGAGAAGTAGGGAATGAAAGTTAATTCCTCTGCATATGAATATGTAGTTTTCCTAGCACCATGTATTGAAGACGTTATCCTTCTCCAATGTATTTTTTAAAAGTTATTTATTTATTTGAAATGCAGAGTTACAGGGAGACATTGAGAGAGATCTTCCATCTGCTAATTCACTCCCCTGGTGGCTACAACAACCACAGCTAGGTCAGTCCAAAGCCAGGAGCCAGGAATTGCAGAACTGTTTCTCATATGAGTGGTAGGAGCCAGGTACTTGGACCATATTCTGCCACCTTTTCAGGCACTGGATTGGAAGCAAAGCAGCTGTTACTTGAACCAGCACTCGGATAGGAGATGCTGGCATCTCAAGCCGTGGCTTGGTCTGCTGTGCCACAACACCAGCACTTCCAGTGCATGATTTTGATGTTGAGAGTCAGTTGACCATAGATATATGGATTTATTTCTGGAATCTGTATTCTGTCCTGTTGATCTCTGTGTCTATTTTAATGCCAGTGCCATGCTGTTGGTTACAATATTTCTGTGGTTTGTCTTTAAATCAGATATTGTGATGTCTCCAACTCTTATTTCTGCTCAAGTTTGTTTTGCTTATTTGGGGCCCTCTGTGGTTCTGCACAGATTTTAGTAGTGCTTTTCCTTGTTCTGTGAAAAATGCCATGGACACTTTAATGAGGATTGAATAGAATCTGTAAATCACTTTAGGTAATATTTTAACAATGCTCATTTAATTTAAAAACATGGGAGACCTTTCAATTTTTTATTATTCAGTTTTTTCATTAATATTTTATAATTCAAATTGTGGAGGTCCTTTGCTGCCTTAGTCTAATTCATTCCAAGGTATTTTTTGGTATCTAATGTGAATTCATTGATAGTATATAAAAGTGCTACTGATTTAAATGTGTTGACTTTGTATACTACTTTACTGAATGTCTGTTTTAATAGGAGTCTTCTGGTATAGTATTTAGGTATTTTATATATAGAATCTTTCAACTGCAGAGAGGAATAATTTGATTTCCTCTTTTTCTATTTGTATGCCTTTCATTTCTTTCTCTTGCCTAATTTCTCTGGCTTCCAGTATAATATTAAATAAGAGAGGTGAGAGTGAACAACCTTGTTCTAGATTTTGGAAGAAATCATTTCAGCTTTCCCCATTTTTGCATGATATAGGCCGTGGGTTTGTCAAATACAACCTTTATTAGGTTGAGGTATGATCCTTCTATACTTAATTTGTTTAGGTTTTAATCACAACTGAATGTTGAGTTTTATCAAATGGTTTGTTAGTGTCTTTTAAGATGATTGTATGATTTTATCCTTCATTCTATTGATGCTTATTGATTTTTGTATGTTGAGCCATCCTCTATCCATGGCATAAATCCCATTTGATCATGGTGGATGGCCTTTTGATTTGCTAATATTTTGTTGATTTTTGCATCTATGCTCATCAGAGAGATTGGTCTATACTTTTCTTTCTTGTGAACTTGTCTGTTTCTGACATCAAAGTAATACTGGTTCATAGAATGACTTTGGAAGGTTTCCTTCCCTTTCAATTCTTTGGGATAGTTTGAGAAGAATTGTTAGTTCTTTAAATGTTTGATAGCACTCATCAATGAAGCTATCTACACCTGAGCTTTTCTTTATTGGTAGAATTTTTATTACATTTCAATTTCATTATTTGTTATTGATCTGTTGGGATTTCCTGTGTCTTCATGGTTCAATTTTAGTAGGCTATATATGTCCAGAAATGTATTCATTTCTTCTAGGTTGTTTAGTTTGTTAATGAATAAATTGTTCAGAATAGTTCCTAGTGAACCTTTGTATTTCTGTGATATGTTGTAATATCTGCTTTTCCTTTGTGATTTTATTCATTTGAGTCTTCTCTCTTACTTTCTGAGTTAGTCTGAGATTTTGTTCATTTCATTTCAAAAAATCAATTGTTTGTTTCACTGATTTTTTTTTTGCATTATTTCTTTAGTCTCTATTTTTATTTCTGCTCTGACCTTTATTACGTCTTCTCTTCTACCAATTTTAGATTTTCTTCTTGCTTTTCCAGTTCTTTGAGATACACTGTTCAGATTGTTTATTTGATATCTTTTTATTTTCTTGAGTGTAGACACTGCTATAAACATCCTGTTCAGTGATGCTTTTGTTGTATCTTTGAGTTTTGGTATATTATATTTCTGTTTTAGTTTGTTCTAAGACATCTTTTGGTTTGCCTTTTGATCTCTCCAATGACTATTATTCAGAAGCGTATTGTTCAGTCTCCATGTGTTTGTGTAATTCCTAAGTTTCTTTTGTTGTTGGTTTCTGCTTTTATTCCATTGCAAGTCATAAAAAATACATGATGGAATTTCAGTGTTTTTTATTCTCTTGAGACTTCATTTGTGGCCTAATATGATCTATCCTAGAGCAAGTTCTTTCTGTTGATGAAAATAATGTATATTCTACAGTTATTGGATGAAATGTTCTGTAAATGGCTGTTAGGCCCATTTAATCTATGGTATAGTTTAATTCCTCTCTTTGTTGATTTTGTTTTGTTTGGATGACCTATTGGTGAAAGTGGAGTGTCCCACTATTATTGTATTGGAACTTATATTTCTATTTAGATCTAATAATTTCTGTTTTATAAAATTGGAGACTGAGGCCGGCGCCGCGGCTCACTAGGCTAATCCTCCGCCTAGTGGCGCCGGCACACCGGGTTCTAGTCCCGGTTGGGGCGCCGGATTCTGTCCCGGTTGCCCCTCTTCCAGGCCAGCTCTCTGCTGTGGCCAGGGAGTGCAGTGGAGGATGGCCCAGGTGCTTGGGCCCTGCACCCCATGGGAGACCAGGAAAAGCACCTGGCTCCTGGCTCCTGCCATCGGATCAGCGCGGCGGTGCGCTGGCCGCAGCGCACCGGCCGCGGCGGCCATTGGAGGGTGAACCAACGGCAAAGGAAGACCTTTCTCTCTGTCTCTCTCTCTCACTGTCCCAAAAAATAAATAAATAAATAAAATAAAATTGGAGACTGCACTATGAGGTGCATATATATTGCAATAATATGTTTTTTCATTAAATTAGTCCCTTGATCATTATATAGTAACTGACCTTCTTTGTGTCTTTTTATAGTTGCATTAAAGTTTATTTTGTCTGATATAAATATAGCTACTTCTGCATGGAATATCTTTTAGTTCCCATTTGCATAGAATATCTTTTTTCTGTCTTCACTTTTGGTCTATATGTGTGTTTACTGGTAAAGTGAATTTCTTCTTTGACAGCATGTACTTGGATCTTATTTTGTATGCATTCAATAAGTTTGTATCTTTTTTTAAAAAAAGATTTATTTGAAAGAGTTAGCTAGAGAGAGAGAAATTTTCCATCTGTTGTTGTACTCCCCAAGTGGCCACAGCAGCTGGAGCTGGGCCGGTCTGAAGCCAGGAGCTAGGAGCTTCTGAGTCTCCCATGTGGGTGCGGAGGCCCAAGGACTTGGGCCATTGTCCAGTGCTTTCCCAAGTCAATTAGCTGGGAGCTAGATCTGAAGTGAAGCAGCTGGGACTTGAACCAGAGACCATATGAGATGCTGGCGCCACAGGCTGTGACTTTACCTGCTACACCACAGTGCTAGCCCCAGTTTGTATCTTTTTTTTAAAAAAAGATTTATTAGTTTGAAAGAGTGACAGAATACGTGCATGACTGATCTTCCATCTGCTGATCCACTTTCCACATGCCCATAACTCAGGTCTGAGTCAGGCTGAAGTCAGGACCTGGTCTCCAACAAGGGTGGCAAGGTCCCAGGTACTTTTGCCATCTTCTGCTTCTTTCCCAGTCACATTAGCAGGATAAGAGGCTGCTAATGTGGGACTCAAATTGGCATTCCAGATGGAATACTGGTGTCACAAAAAACATCTTAACCAGCTGCACACAATGCCTGCCCTCAGGTTTTATCATTTAATGGTGGGAATTAAACCATCTACATTCAAGATGTTTATTGGTGGTAAGTAATGCCTTCATCCTTAAAGTTTAAAATTTTTCTAATGTTTATTTTGAATTTATTGTTCATCGTTGTGGTTGGCAGTTTACTGTATTGATGAGGTTTGATTCTTTTCTATTTCTCTTTTGTGTTTTTGCTCTTTTGGGGGGTTTAATACTTTCACATGTTTTTGTAATATATCTCGCTTTTGCTTCTCTATGTAGGACTTCTTTAAGTAACTTTTGTGAGTTCTATCTGGCTGTAATGAATTCCCCCAGTTTTTGCTTTTCTTGGAAAAGTAATTGTTTTTACTTTACTTATGAAAGATAGTTCTGATAAGTAACATATTCTTGGTTGGCATTTTTTTTCTTTCAGATCTTAGACTATATTTGTCGCTCCCCCTCTTCATGGAGGAACGACACTAAACCCTGCCTAGGCTTCATATCTGAGTCACGGCACCATTATGTCGCTCCCCGTCTTCGTGGAGGAACGACACAGGATGCTGCGCTGTTCTTTTGTCTGCTCGGCCCTTCCTGGGTTTGCTGCTGGTCCTTCCCGGGTTGGCTACCGACCCTTCCACCTTCGTGGAAGGGCGGTTCCCCCTGCCACTTTCCCCACTTCCGCGGGGGAGCGGCACACCGCCGGCCGGCTCTCTCGGGGGCTGCTCAGATGTTCCTCAGGTGTTCCTGGTGCATGTTGTCTCTCTCCTCCTTTATAGTCCTCTTCCACCAATCCCAACTCTGCTACCCACACGCCGAGTACGCTGCTCTCCTCCAATCAGGAGCAGGTCCTGCTGTTTATTGGTTGAACTGGAGGCAGCTGTGTAGAAGCTGTTTCCTCCTCTCCCAGCGCCATATTGTGGGAGAGCAGATGCATAGAATAAGTCTTAATTCCAGTAACAGTCTAGTCCGAGTTGCTCCCCACATATATTATTTCATTCTTTTTTTTGCTGAAAAATCGTCTGTCAGTCTAGTGGGGTTTTCTTAAATGTGACTGGGCACTATTTTGCATATTTTAGAATTGCCTTTATGTTGTACCTTTGAATTTTGCTGATATTGTGTCATAGTGAGGATCTTTTCTGTTCATGCCTATTTGTTTTACTCAGGGCCTCCTTAGATTTTTCTCAAGATCGGGGAAGTTTTCAGCTATTATTTCACTGCATGGGCTTTCTATGCCTTAATTCCTTTCCTCTTCTGCAATCCCCAGTAGTTGAATATTTGTTCATAAAATGATGTCCCACAGGTCTTAGAGGCTGTGATTACTTTTCTTTTGTCTGATTGGGATATTTTTTAATCCATATCTTCAAGTCCAGGTGTGCCATCTTCTGCTTGATCTAATCTGTTGTTGAGGCTTTAACTGTATTTTTGGGGGTTTGACTTATTGTGTCTTCCAAGATTTTTGTCTGGGAGATCTGTCTGTGCTGAATTCCTCATGCATATCATGCATTGTTTTCCAGATTTTGTTAAACTATCCATATTCTCAAACCTCTTTGAGCATCCTTGTAATCATTCTTTTGAATTTCTTATCAGGCGTTTCATCAATCCCCTTTCCTTTGGGATCTGTTACTAAAGCTTCATTGTGTTCCTTTGAAGGCTTCAGAGTCTCTTGTCTTTATAGTTCTTCTGTGTCTACATCGAATGTCCACATCTGGTAGATCAGTTGTCTCTTTTGCTTTTAAAGCATGGCTTTCATGGTGAAATTCTTTTTGCTGAAGGTGTATCTTTGGGTGTTGGTTTGGTAAGCTACTTTGACTTTAGTTCCAGTTGGACACCAAAGTATAATTTCCCTATATTTTCTTCTTCCACAGTTGATGGCAGGGGCACCAGGGTTCTGGGGTGTTCTCAGTCCTAGCAGGGTGATGTTGGGCCCCCCAACAGCTAGCACTGCCCAGGTCGTAGGGGCCTGGGAAGAAATTGCAGGACTAGGCCCAAGTGCCTCTGTTTTGGTCCTGGGGGCAGGGTCTTCCTGATGTTCTTCAACTCCTTTCCCTTGTTGTACAGAGCACTATGTGAGTCAGGCTGAGTTTGTAGTCTGGTGGGGGTAGGTGCTGCAGTCCTTACTGATCGGGATAGTTTTGGGGGCCGCGGAAACTCCTTTCTCAAGGTGGCAGCATAGTTGCCACACCTGTGAGTGATGATAGGGCCAAGAAGAGACAAATGAGTTGCTTCACGAAGCAAAGCTGCTGAGCACACTCCAGTAGCTCCTTTTTTTTTTTTTTTTTTTTTTTTTTGACAGGCAGAGTGGACAGTGAAAGAGAGACAGAGAGAAAGGTCTTCCTTTTGCCGTTGGTTCACCCTCCAATGGCCGCCGCGGCCAGCGCATCACACTGATCCGAAGGCAGGAGCCAGGTGCTTCTCCTGGTCTCCCATGGGGTGCAGGGCCCAAGCACTTGGGCCATCCTCCACTGTACTTCCGGGCCACAGCAGAGAGCTGTCCTGGAAGAGGGGCAACCGGGACAGAATCCAGCACCCCGACCGGGACTAGAACCCCGTGTGCCGGCGCCGCTAGGCAGAAGATTAGCCTAGTGAGCCGCGGCGCCAGCCCAGTAGCTCCTTTTACAGGGCTGCGGTTTGGTGGTAGGTCCCTCCTGCCACTAGAATTGCCAGCACGAGGCAGCGTGGAGATGGACTGTGCCGGTTACCCTGCAGTGCAGGTCCAGTGGCTTCTTTCCTCTCTCTGCCTTCATCCCCTTTCTGTTTCTCCCTCTGCTGAGTTCCGGTGTTCTCCGTTAGGTGGGTGCTCATCCTGAAATGCAGCTATTTATTTACCGTTTTGGTTCTGCTCTGCGGAGATGTGAACTGGGCATCTCTGGCCATCTGGAAAATCCCAGGGTTGATCATTTTTATCCCACCCGTGTGCTTACAGAGAATAATCTGAGCCTTGATAGCTTTGAGTCAGGCTGATTTATTTGCTCCAAAAGAATAATGGTAGCAAGGAAAGTGCATCAGTAGATTTGGGCCAACATCAGCATTTGGAAAAAAGGTAAATGATGCCGGAGAAATACTCTTCTATGGGTCTTTAATTCTTAGTCATTATAATTTCTAATACTTAAAACACACTCAAGTTCAGAATTGTTATAGGATCCAGCTTTGCAGAAGCAAAAAAGCATTTCTCAAAAAATGAAGCAGAAAACCTTCCTGATTGTACAATGACTACATGTTTCTGTACCTCCAGCACCTGACACGATCTGGAGCACATGGTAGACATTTAATAATGCTTGTTAATTCATAACCTCAACATAGTGTTCCTCCAAAATTCTCCAGAGGAAGGCTTGTGGTAGAAAAGGAATGAAAGGGAAGAGTCCCTTCTTGGTGTATCTTCTTAGGCCAGCACCTTTTCACAGGTAGGAAAAAATACCTTACTACCTGCTTAGAGATGCAAAATAAAGCATGTAACTTCCCTCCGCCTCTAATAAATATCAGTCCATTCATTGGCTTTTCTAAATGCTGACGCTTTTCGAACATTAGCATTAATCTCGTATGTTAGGGGAGGTATCACTTCCTGTAGGCCTGTAGGCTTTTCTCTTCATTGGCAGACTTTTCAGTGGGTGGAGGATTTGGGCTGGTGACTAGGAGGTGCTGTTGGAACCATGCACTCCCTTGCTCGCGGTGTGGCAGCCACGAACACAGCTGAGGAGAGTGAATGCTGGTGAATCCCTCATGACGTTAGAGTGCTCAGTCCCTAGGCCAGGAATTTTTTGTTCTTAGACGTATTTTCAAAGGGAACAACATACCTACCTAGGGTCAAACCCAGTTGTCATCATTTACAAGAGCAAATAGCTTGTGGGAAATAGTCTCATAACCAGGAGGAATGCACCGCCTGTTTTGTATGTCTCCTACCCAAAGCAAGAATAGATTATAATCATGTTGTTGTGCCTGAGCTATAATCTACATTGAAGAAAATGTAGTGATTTTTTTTATAATAAAGTTATTTTATTTGAAAGGCAGAGTTACAGAGAGGGAGAAACAGAGACAGAGACAGAGATCTTTCATCAGCTGGTTCACTCCCCAAATAGTTGAAATGACCAGGGCCAGACCAGGCCAAAGCCAGGAGCCAGGCACTTCCTCCGGGTGTCCTATGTGGGTGGCAAGGGTCCAGGTACCTGGGCCATGTTCCACTACTTTCCCAGGCACATTAGCAGGGGGCTGGATTGGAAGTGAACAACTGGGACATGAACCTGCACCCATATGAGATGCTGGCGTCGCAGGCGGTGTTGTAACCCACTGTGTCACAATGCCAGCCCCTAAAATGTAGTGATCTTGTGTACAGTTTCATGATACCGATTTTTAAACTTTTGCAGCAGATTCTTACCTGCACGTTTGGTAGCATTACCTGGTGCCTTTTTGTTAGGGGTGGGCGTTTTGCAGATTGGGCCTCACTGCCAATTACCCCACTGTGGATGCTGGAGCATGCCCCGTGTCCTCTCGTAGCAGCTGCTGTAATTGTCACTGTCACTTCAGGATAAACAGCATGTTTGGATCCACAGATTGCCTAGATGCAGTTGTTGTCTGCAGGGGTAACACTGCTAATAGGCAGGAAGGTAGTGAAGGCAAATATCATGAAATATATTGCTGGGAGCCCCCTCTGCGGTGTAATTACCCTGGCTGCATCTGCATGAAAACAAGTTTTAAGAAGATGACCTTTGCCGACTGTGGATGGTTCAGGCATAACTGCCCATGTAATACACATTTTAGGATAAATTAGAAATGGTAATAATTAGCAGTATACATGCACACTGGAAAAAGAACAATTCCGAGTTCCACATAAAACACGGATTTTTGTCACAGTAATTCTAGACTGCCAAAATAATTTAAAAGGATAGCAGAAATAAAGGCGCGTTGACTAGTTATTCATGCAAAAGGACATTTAATAATTGTACTGTTTCTTGACAATTTATTTTTTGAGGGAAAAGGCCACAAGCTATCCTCTCCTCAGATGTATAATTGCCTGCCTGATTCCACTTGTTTTTTTGTCATGTACTAAAGATATTATGGTGAACTTTGTGGCTGGAAATTGTGTTTCCCTTGTGATTATGGAGTTTTTCTTCTTGGCTGTTATGTTATTGTACCTTCAGGGTACTTTAGCAACAGTTCCTTCTTCCTTTAGTGATCATTTTCCTTTCAGATTTTTCAGAATCTTACATAATCAAAAGTGGGGTATAGTTCTTTAAGTGGGGAACCTGTACACGCACACACACACACATTTAATTTTACATAGACATTCTGGAAGATTAAATTTTCTAGAGATATTTATCTTATTTTCTTAGTCTATAGCAGAATACACTAGAAGTGAAAAGCAGAAAAAATTAAAAGATGAATCAATACAAAGGGTGGAAAAAGTTTGTGTAAATTGGATGTCTGCACTAGCTTACAACCCTTTTTTAAAAAGTGGAGTAGTCAGAATACTTAATTTATCTCAATTAAGAATGATCGCTGTGCCTATTGTTGCTCAAAATGGGACCAAGTCACTCTACAATTGAGCTAATTGCATCCTCTGATCTAGCAGCTTAGCTCTCTGCTTTTCCTTTTGTTTACACAAATGATCTGTGTAGGCAAAAGCAGTCCCTCCCGCCTCCCTCCTCCCATGTTGATTGTTTGTCTTTATTATTTTAATTCTACACTTTGATGATGGCTATAATCTTCTCAATCATTGCTCAAGCCAACCACTAAATGAGACATCTGTGGGATGATGACCTCAGAGCTTCTTGGTTAAGGAGCTGGTGTGGTGGCTGCTCTGTGTGGTCCAGAATTTGCAGCACCTGGGCTTGTAAATTTCCCTGCAGGCTCAGGCAAGACACAGAGTCAAAAACAGTCTTAGGGACTGGGCTGTTTCTCCCTTTATTGGAGGTGTTGTAGCGATGACCTCCTTGATCATTTTGAGCTCAAATATAAAGATAATTGAAAATGAATCTTGAGGTGAATGGAATGGGAGAGGGAGTGGGAGATGGGAGGGGTGTGAGTGGGAGGGAAATTATGGGGGGGAAAGCCATTGTAATCCATTAACTGTACTTTGAAAATTTATATTTACTAAATAAAAAATAAATTTAAAAAATGAAAAAACCACTATGATTTCAACACTTGTGATGAAGAAGAATGGTGTTGGTAATTTTAGTACCAGTTGTGAATTCAACAATGGGTATTTTTTGAGGTGCCATTGTCTTCAGATCCCAGTTCATAATAGTGAATAAAGTGAATCAAAAACTTAGCTGTCATCTTGGAATTTATTCTGTTGGTAGGAGAGACAGACAACACACAGTACACAAAATAAAGTAATTACATAGTATTTTAGAATGTGAAGTGAAACAGTGGTAGGTAGGGTAGAGTGGGAAGTTGTTAGGAGAGGAACAGGTTGCAATTTTCAATAGGGTTGATATAGAACAACCCCTGAAACTGGTTGGAGGAGTTGCTATAGAACCCTCCTCCCCATACTGAGTCTGCTCACCAGGTACCCAAAAAGCCAAGCACTGACATGGGTATGGTGGAAGAAAGGGGTTTACTGCAGAGGACAGAGCAAGGAGCCAGGCCATTATCACTTATTTCTCAGACTCCCCAAGGGTTAGAGGTGAAGGTCGTTATGGGTTGAAGTTGGGATGAGAGGTGACGGTCAGCATGTGTCCATGTTCCTGGTTAGTTGGCGGTGCTTGTGGCCTTCCTTTGATTGGTTGGCTAACCTGTGTTCTATAGGGACTTTTTATCATGGGCAATTTAGCTTCATTCAGTATGGGAGCTCCATGCAGGTGGTACTTTTTGCCCTGGACCTGGAATTCCATGAAAAGAAATCCCTCAAGACATACTGACCCCCAAGGTGTTATCTATTGGAGAAGCAAATGACCTCATGGGTTCAATGATTAGAACCTTACATGGTCAGCTGCACCACCCCCTTAATCCATCGAGTTAATTCTATTAAGCGGTTGATTAGCAATCAGAAAGGCAGGGCAATGACACTTCAAGGGAGGGAGGCCAGGGGACTGGAGCCTGACGGTATCTGGGATCTGCATTCTGAGTGGTGTATGTGGGCTTGGTTTCAGAGTGATCCTTCAGGACATCATTTGCTCAAAGAAGAGGTGAGATCCACAGATCCTTAGGGAGAAGAGCATTCCAGGCTGAGGGAACAGTCAATGCCAAACCCTAAGACAAGGATGTGCCTGGAGAAGAGTAAGTAGGCTAGTGTGGCTGAGTCTGTAAAAATAACGAAGGCTCACATTTGGTAAAGCATTCTTGTGTGCTATGTTATGGGCCTGTGTATCCTTATCTTTAGGTTCTTGTCTCCTTGTAGATAAGAATTTAAAGCAGAGACATAAATACAGTAGACAAGTGAGAGAAGTATTTATTCAAGAGATAGAGTGAATATACATTCAAGTGTGAATGTGGACCAACCCGCACAGACATACCTGTCCTGCGTGGGCCAGAGAGCTACCTATCAGGTGAGAGAGGAGCAGGAGGCCAGAGAAGTACCTGTAACCACGGTTCAGCAGCCAGGGGCAAATCAGACTCTTAGGAGATAGGAGATGGTGCCCTAATTAATATGCAAATAGGGAGGGGCTTGATTTGTGTGAGGATTTCTGGGGGTTTCATAGCGCCTCCACATGGAGTTTAACTTCCACATGGCTGTCACGGTGCCCCCTCCTTCCTGGTCCTGGATGAGACAAAGGTGTGTCACAGGAAAGTGGTAAGGGGGTGGGGTCACAGTGCGGGACTGGCAGAAATTCCAGTTCACCTGTTCCTACCTAATCGTCCTGCCTTGTTTCCCCGTGTCACCAGGAACTGTAATAAACCCTGTAGAGGGGCTCATCTGTGTCATCCTCACAACAGCTTTATGAGGTATGCTCTATCACCATCTCCATTTCTAGAGGATGAAAAGCAGGCACAGAGAGCTTAAGATCACCCAGCAGTAAGAGGCAGACTGCAGACTGAGGTCTGGACTGGCTTCAGGGTTTTTATTTCCTTTACCACTCACAATGAACAGAGGGTCTCCGAGCAGTTTCCACTGGTGGCTAATGGCATTCCAGATCCGTGCGAGAGTTTTATTTAATTCAACAAATCCATTAGTGTTAATTAGACTAATATTACTTATTAATTCACTAGTAAATATATGTTATGTGCTAGGAATTTGAACACTGTGTAGTATGGTTACAAATGACATAAACCGATTAAAACTGGTTTAAGGAAAAATGACCCATGTAATTTAAAAAGTGCAGGAATAGTTAAGTCAGGTATTACTGGATCCAGATTCTTTTTTTTTTTTTTCTGTTGGATCCGGATTGTTACGTGATGTCATTAGGAATTTCTATCTTTTCATCACTTGGTTACACTTTCCCTAGTTTTAGTTTTAAGTTCCAATAGGATCTTCCCACCTAGTAGCAATTGACTATCCAGACTTGGAGAAAGAACTTAACCTATGAACATCTTTTAAAAAATTATTTATTTCATTTATTTGAAAGGTAGAGAGAGAGAGAGAGAGAGAGAGAGAGATATCAGTCATGATCAGTCTTCCATGTGCTGGCTCACTCCCCCAAAACCCACAACAGGCAGAGCTAGGCTAGGTTGAAGCCATAATCCAGGAACTTGGAACTCAGTCTGGGTCTCTCACATGGATGGCATCCAAATACTTGAGCCATCACCTGCTGCCCCTTGGGTGTGTATTAGCAGAACGCTGGATTGAAGTATAGGTGGGACATGAACCCAGGCACTCTGGTACTAGGTGTGGGCATCTCAAGTGACATCTTAACTGCTGGGCCACATGCCTGGAAGAATCTTTTTTTTTTTTTTAACCTAGATAGCTTTTATTTAAGGAATATAAGCTTTATGCATTTCATATATATAAATTTAGGAACATGGTGATTCTTCCCACCCTACTCGCCCTCCCACTCACTCTCCCACCCTTCTTCTTCCTCCTTCTCCTATTCCCATTCTTATGTTTTATAAAGATCTATTTTCAATTAAGTTTATACACATAAAATTAACCCTACACTAAAGAGTTAAACAAGTCGTATGAAAAAAAAAAAAAGTGTTCCTCAACAGTTGAGACCCTTAATCATTTGAAGTACATGAATAGCTTTCCAGAAATGCATTTTTTTAAAAAAAGATTTATTTGTTTATTTGAAAGAGAGAGAGAGAGATCTTCTATCCCTTGATTTACTCCACAAATGGCTGTAATGGCTGAGGCTGGGCCAGTCTGGAGCCAGGAGCTTCTTGCAGGTCTCCCGCGTGGGTACAGGGGCCCAAGGACTTGGGCCATCCTCCACTGCTTTCCCAGGCACATTAGCAGGGAGCTGGAGCAGAAGTGGAGCAGCCGGGACTCAAACCAGTGCCCATATTGGATGCTAGCACTGCAGACAGTGGCTTAATGCACTGCGCCACAATGCTGGACCCCCAAAATTCATTTTCCATGAACTTTTGAAGACTCCTCTGGACATGGATTTCAAAAAATTTTTGGCAGGTGAGTAAACTTATATTTAATTCCATTTTCCACAAATTTTTTGGAGTACTGTTATATAATTCAGAGTCCCAAGATTGATCCTTATTAGGGCCTTGCTTGGACAAGTAACCACCTATGAATAAATCATAATGTCTGGAGAGCCAGGATTTGCTGATTGATCTGGGCTGTAGGCCCGCCTTCAAGTCAAGGCTTTGATCAGGGCCATTCAAAACTCTGGAGTGAGGAGGGTAGGGAGTGGGTTCTACAAGGGAAGTTCAGAGAGATGAGCAGCTATATCCCACATCTTCCTGCATCTTCCGCTGCGTCGTGTCTTCCTCATTTCCTTCTTAATTTTTTTCTCATATCCTTTGGCTCTTAATACTTATATTTTACCTCCTATTTTTAGTTTTTCTTCTTTCACTTAGTAAGGCAAGAATTTATAAGCATGAAAAAAAATCATCAGGGATTTGGGAAGACACAGGTGGAAAGCAATTTTTGAAGTAAATTGTGTTTTATAGAGTTCTGGGTGTACCATTTCAGAATACTGCATTTCATAGCCCCTCTAGAGAATGAGCCTCTGATGTGGGAAATCATATAAAGTATTTAACATAGCTCATGTCTTGCATACCATCAGCCTTCAAATATTGATAATCAACTAGGTAAAGGGCAGTTTGCAAAATGCTTTGGGAATATAGGGTTGCAGTAATATATACAGAAAATGAGCCGCAATGGATTCATTTAGTGATAGTTAAAAGTGTTATCTGATGCCAATGAAATGCAGGGGTGAGAACACACCCAGAGCTGCGTACACCGTGTTGTTTCCGGCACGAGCTGTGTTTCACTTCTTTCCTTGATTCTGTCAGTAATAATGATGACAGTGTCAAAGAAGGGTGCAGGATGGAAAGACACCCTGTAAAGTCACCAAGGTGTTGCTAATTGAACTATTTCATTACAAGAGCCATGGGGAGGTAGAGGTAGATTTTGAGACATTTCATGACATTTGGGGTCTCCAAGGGTCCAGTACTCTGCCCTTCCCTTTGGACAAGCTCTGAATCTATTCCAGATTCTCATGCAGCCTGCTTTTGATACTTTATGTTTTATGTTTCTACTCAGCTCAAGTAGATATCAGCTTAGACAAGCATAGGTTGACACCTGAAGCCTGCTTATATTTGTGGTGATAACTGAATACATTCGTCTGAAAGATTAACAAGAAGAGTTACCTTTCTGGATTTTCATTATTGTACTGTATCTTTGTCTACAAAGTCCATTTTGTTGGGGGAAGAGCCTGCATTTGGCTTTTAAAGTAGATATAACCTAGCATGTTTTTTTTTCCAGCTATAATTTCTAGTCTGTGCATCTCAATAATTTTGCATTACTCTTATTCCTTTCTCTTTTTCCTCATTTTTTCTGTTGTATTTCTTTGCTCACTCCTTCTTTCCTTCCTGCCTTCCTAGTTTGACTGATAAATCAGATAACAAGGTATCAGAAGTTGTTTTCTTCTCTGTACCCTTTTCCCTACACACACAGGAAATTTAGCCAAATATTCAATATTCTTTAGGCCTTGGATGAGAGGATGGTTTGGATTCATTTAGATTCAATTCATTAATTAATCATTTAATGTACATATTGAAACTCTCCTGTGGTTTTTAATTTTTAAATTAAAAAATACTTATTTGAAAGGCAGAGTTACAGAAAGACAAGGAGAGACAGAGGGAGACCTTCCATCTGCTGATGCACTCCCCATATGGCTGCAGTGGCCAGGGACTCAGCTTCCTCTGGGTCTCCCACATGGATGGCAGAGGCCCACCACCTTTCCAGGTGCAGTAGCATGGAGCTGGATTGGAAGTGGAGCAGCTGGGACATAAACCAGTGCACAAATGGGATGCCAGGGTCACAGGTGGCAACTTAACCTGCTATGCCACAGTGCTGGCTCTTCGTAGGGGATTTTTGAAGCAAGGGTGGGGAACTTCCAGCCTGCAGGCCATTTAAGCCTCATGAAATCATTTAGTGTTGCCTTGCCAAGGTAACCACAGGTGAAATTCAAAATTCAATAAATCTTTAGCAGGCTAATTTTTAGGTTAATAATTTTGCATGGTTCACGGGTGATGTTTAAATGTCCAAATGGTCCAAGGCAGAAAAAAGGTCCGCTACCCCTGACTTAGAGGATAAAGGACAAATGAAGGCCTGTTGTAAACCAACTCATAGTGTATTGTTTGGGGGAATAAAACTATACTTGCAAAAATAAACCACAACATAGCAAGCTCTATAAAAAATGTGCAAGCTAAACACTTCCATAGTAGAGGAAAGGTGGTGAGGAAAGCTGTCTAGGAGAGCCGCTAACTTGTCCTCCAGTCCAGTGCTAAAGTCTTAACGGGGGCAACATCTAAATGCATGTCTGAATATTCAATAGGTCTACTTGGTGGCCGAGGACCGTTTATGTTCTGTGTCTGAGGCTGCAAGGTTGTGTTCTCAAGGAATTGCCTGCGCCATAGCAATGAGTGGGCTCCCTCTTTCGCCTTGCTAACACTTTAAATATTGTCATAAGAGATCATAAGCTCTGTCCTGCTCTGTTTGGGGTTGAGCCCAAATTTAATGATCTCCTTTCAAACTACAGACCATGCAGGCTTGCAGAACTGCCTATACACGTTGAAAAAAAAAAAATGGTGCTGCTGGTATGGAATTGCAAGATAAGCAGGGAATGCAGTAAATGACTCAGTGGGAGTTTTCCCCAAGGGAAGGTTAAAGAAAAGAGTGCAGTGGTTTTTGGCAAAGGAAACTGGTACTTAATGCAATTATTGCAACTCTGGGCACTTGGCTTGGCCCGTCAGGGAATTCAAACGTGAAAAAGGCAGAACTGCTCTTCCAAAGGTGAACCCGCATGAGCTCAAGTGTCCAGTGGAGATGTCAAATGGCCCACATCCCTGGCAAGGAGAGCCCTTTAATTAATTAGCACCTTGAGCTGGCAGCTTGCCAGAAAAGCACCTGAACATAGTACCCTGGGCAAAGAACTGTGCAGGGCCCTTTGCCAGCGACCTGCTGCTCTCCCAAAAGCCTGCGGTAAGCATCCACCTGTCTCCCTGGGAAAGACAGGTGCTGTGTCCTCCTGGCGAGGGATCTGTTTCTACTTGGCATTCTTTGGAGAGAGGTTGCTGGCAGAGCCTTTCCCCTCAGGCAATCCTGGAGGCAGGACAAGGATGAAAAGGAAAGTTCTGTTTTCTGTTTCTGTATCGAGAGCTAGGAAAGTGCACGCTGGGCAAGCAGAAGGTATCTAATGCAAGGCTGCACTGCTGGCTGGATCCGACTTGTTACCTTGCTTTGGAAATTTCCAGGTTATTCAAGTGGAAAGAGAGCTTGAGCCTCTCTGGGGTCATCAAGGGGATCTAGCATTTTGAGAGGTGTCCCTTCTTTTCCTGCTTAAGGTGATTTGGGGCTCAGTTGTCAGCAGCAGTGCTGCCCGGTGGCTCACAGGAGGCGTCCTGCAGCTTGGCAGCTGCTTGGCCTGCCCTTGCGTTCCCATGCTGCTCCGTCTGCTTGTGGTGCCATAGAGGATGCCCTCTGGAAGACCTGCTTTGATGGACTTAGAACAGAGATGTGCCTTCCTCCTTGGACAGAAACGTACTGTGGCAGAAGTCACGTGACTGCATGAGGGTGACTGCGCAGCTTCTGGTCCCAGTCCACCCCAGGGCATCCAATGTGCTTCCTCTTCTTTTAGCCCTGGGTCACTCTTCATCTTCGTGGGGAAAATTCTTTGATGACCATTTCCTCAAAGCTCCTCCTAGGAGCTCTCTAAAGTATTTCTGAAAACGCTTGAAGCTTCTAAAGAGCATAGTACAGGTTGAGTGTCCCTTGTCTAAAATTCTTGGCACCAGAATTATTTCATATTTTAAAGTTTTTCAAATGTTGGATTACTTGATAGAGTTTTTTTTTGTTTGTTTGGTTAAGTTTCCCTATCCTGAAAATCCAAAGCCCCAAATAATGCAAAAATCTGAAACTGTTTGAATGTTAGGTCACCACTCAAAAATTTTTGGATTTTGGATTTTCAGATTAGGGATACTCAACTTGAAATCTACTTTTACAGATCAAATGGGATTGTCAGCACCTTAAATATTATATAGCCTATGTTCAGCACCAAGGGACCTCATTTCCAGCTTATCTGTAACTGCTCGATGACTCTGGGTCCAAGTTGCCTGTATAAAATTTGGCCTCTGAAATCATTAGCTCCATGATGCTGAGTGGAGTTATTAAACCTCTTTGAGGGGGCAGCACTGTGGCTCACTTGGTTAATCCTCCACCTGCAGTGCCAGCATCCCATATGGGTGCCAGGTTCTAGTCCCGGTTGCTCCTCTTCCAATCCAGCTCTCTGCTGTGGCCTGAGAAAGCAGTGGAGGATGGCCCAAGTGCTTGGGCCCCTGCACCCACATGGGAGACCAGGAAGAAGAACCTGGCTCCTGGCTTCGGATTGGTGTAGCTCTGGCTGTAACGGCCATTTGGGGATGAACCAACAGAAGGAAGACTTTTCTCTCTATCTCTCTGTCTCTCTCTCTCTAACTCTGTCAAATTAAAACAAAACAAAACAAAACAAAACAAAACAAAACAAAAAAAAACCTCTTTGAGCCTCCATTTCCTCATTTTTAAGATGAAGAGGATAATGTTATTTACCAGCCACAATGTGAAACCCAAAGTCCTGAGTCCTCCAGGTCTCTCCATCATTTTTGGATGTCACTTCTCTTAAAGGGCTGGAGACAGTTCTGCCACCCCTCACCCCCATGGCAACTTATCAGTGCTGCACACATGCCGCAGACAGTGATGGACTGGAAAAGAGAGAACCACACAAATTACTGACATCAGAAAGGGGGAAACATGGATGCTTGCTGCAGCTGATGGTTGGAGAGTTCTGTTGACTGTGGGCCACTGACCCTGGAGTAGGTCTCTCTTCTGTTTCCAGGAGATAATTGCCCAGGCGCCTGGCTCTCCCTCTAACAGGGTTGGCTTCTGTTGATACCCTTCTTAGCCACTTCGAAGATGATATCAGAGAATAGGCCCTCTTGTGGGAACCACTTTCTTAGCCTACTTCCTGGTCACTTATCAGCCTCAGACCCTTTTCACTCCAGGATCTAGGACTTCTCTCAAAAACTTAGTTGTCTTTTCCTACTTGATTCCCATATGCACATTCGTAATTCTTTTACTATTTTATTATATTTATATAAATAGAACAAATTTTATGTATTCCATATACAGTTTTAAGAGCATAATGATACTTCCCACCCTACACACCCTACCACCCTCACTCCCACTCTCCATCTTTCTCTTTTTTTTTTAAATTGAAATATAACTTACATACAGAAAACACATGGATTCTAGCTATACCAGCTCAATATCCTTTGCATATTGCCACGTACCCACCATGGCACAGAGGTACAGCACTTTGCCTGTGCCCCCGCCTACTCCTTTACGTCCCCTAGTCAGGCAACCACTTTTCAGAATTTTATCACCACAGATGAGTTCTGGCTGCTTGTGAACTGTATGTAGGTGGAATCACATCCTATTTTCTCTTGTGCTTCTTGGCTTCTTTGGTCCAGCATAGTGTGTGTGACAGTCGTCTGTGCTATTGCATGTGGTGGTTCTTTTCCTTCTAATGCTCTTCTGCATTCAATCGCAAGGACACCTCATCATTTGTTAATCTATTGACGTGTTGCTGCACTTTTTAGCTGCTTCAGTTTCGAGGCTAGCATAAGTAGCAGTCCTGTGATTGTTATTGTACAGTCCTTATTGCCACAAGCACTCTTTCCTCTGGGCTTATACCCGAGGGTAGAGTATCTGGGCCAGAGGACACACACATTTATGTTTAGTGAGCACAGACTTCCTAATCTTTTTCCAGAGTGGTGTACCAAATCTTTTCAGTGTCTTGTAAGGGATTATATTACTGTAATCTAAAGCTCGGTGAGGTTGTACACTCTACACTACGTACAGTGTTTCCCCCCATGCTCCAATGCTGTTCATAGGACCTGGGGGAGAAACTGTTCTGACCAGATTGCCTTGTTGGCATGAGTCATTTCTATTCCTAGTGTGTTTCCTTCCATTCTGGAAAGAAGGTGCAGTCTACCCAGGGTTCTGTGAGGTGTGCTGGCTCCCTGATCCACTTTCTTGGGATATTTTCCTTTGGCAAAGGGGAAAGGGCTGGTTGAGCTTTATCTGCTCAAGGACCAGCACTTACCTGTCAGACTGACATCTGCTCTCAACTCTTGAAGGAGCACCAGCTCTCCTTGCATAGCCTCAATACCATCGGTGGGAGCCTGGGAGTCACACTCCTAAGTTAACAATGATTCTAGAACTTTCGTAATACCCATGTTTACAAATAAACTGCTCTGTGTTCAGAGACCCCTTTGGGGAGGGAAGGATACTGTGTTGTCTTGAGGAGCCAGCAGCACTCACTTTATGCCCACTCAGGGCAGCTGGCTCCCCTACCTCCTCCTTCTCAAGCTGTCCTCAGGGAAGGAAGCTGTTGGAGAATACTGTGATCTCCAGGCTATTCTGAGCACTGAGTGGATTGATCAAATGTAGGTCCAAGGTCAAGGAGTCTGAGGGATCCTGGCTAGGATTCTGGTCTTCAGCCTGCGCTGAGGGTAGGAGAGTCCTGGGGCTGGAATGGGATGAAGAGAAGGAAGCAGACTCTGCTGGCCCACTGGTGACCTCTGCTAGACTTGGTTTTAAAAAACTGTAGCTTTGTTTAGTGTGGTATGGTTAGGTTGATCTGACGTAAGGACAGAGGGGATGGACAACTGTATGCAAAAAACTTCCAGGGAGCGCCCTTTAATTCTGCGAAGGTTTTCAGTTGAGAGGAAATTCAGAACCCAAAATCCTAATGCTGTTACGCAGGACTACATTTTCTCTTCATTCTCTAGTCTTTGGTTTCAGTAGAATTCTTTCTGTTAAATTTTAAAACAACAGACCATAGAATTTGCTTTATCCAAGGTGTTTTCCCTGAGTGCCCCAGGTCTTGCCAGGTCGTAGTTGTAAACATCAACACTGAATACTTTTATCTGTCAATTCCTAGCCCCGACCTGTTGGCGCAGGCAACTCAGTTCTTGTCCAAGTTTTGCACACCCCGTGTTTCTGGAAGTGCCCGGGTGTTTTCCCACGGACTTGCCGGGTTTCCTCATGGAAGCCTGATAACTAGAGTGACCTGAGGGAGGACTGTCCCTGCCTTGGCTGATGGTGTTCCATGAAAACTCGGCTTCCCTGTCTGGGCACCACGTCCGGATCGCTGTGCTCCATAACCTTGCAAGGCGCTGCTGTGGTTTGTGATGAAATGGCAGCACACCTCTCTCTCCTGCTCTGCTCAGAAATCACACCCTTAGGCTTCAAACAGGCACTACTTTTGCTCAGAGTTTCACAGAGTCCTCATGAATATGATGCCTGCAGCTTCTCTTCTCACCACAGTTCTCTGGGGTCTCGTATCCCGAAATCTAAGAAGGAAGACATCCTAGCATCCCCTCTGTTAGGTGTGTCCACACTTGCCCATCTACTTTATCTCTTTATATCGGACAACCTTGCACCAAAATTTCTACACTCTCTTTTATCCAAATGCAGCTCCCAGTTTTCTAAGTTCATAAATATATATGCTCAGCTGCTCAGTGGCCCAGTTCCTTACAAAAGGAATCTTAATCCTGACTGGGTAGGATATTGTAGTATTCTACTCTTCTTACCTGGTGAGTTAGCCCCTGATGTCTGCTCACAAGACTTTCAGTTCTAGCAAAGGGTGAGGGTAAATTTTAAAAACTGCTGGTCTTTTGTTCCTCCAGACATCAATCAGTTGCTAGAGGAAATCCATGTCTGTATTGCTAATGGTGTTTATCCCTGTAATGTTGTGCATTTCAACAGTGTCTGGATTTAAAGGATTGAGAGAGTTAGAGTGTCTATAGATTCTTATCTTGACCTCCATTCACAGAGAGAAAAGGAAGCTAAGTCACTACTGAACAACCCATTCAACATCTGTGGAAGGAGGATTGCCTCCTCAGCACGTTCATAGTTGCCTTTTGTCCGCAGGCAAACTCTTTTCTAGTGGGATCAGCGGGTACCAGGTAAATTCATGACCTGGTTAGGAAAACCTGTCAATTTGGCTTCAATTTAATGTCATTTTCTTGCTATTTCCAACTGTGAATATTTTAAAAAGATATTACATGGAAGAATGGGCACAACTCCAGGAATATCGGAAAACTGAAATGAGATTGATTCTGTGAAAATTAGCTACAGATAACTATTTGTGCTCCCGAAAAATAACGTTGATTGATACAGGGGAGAGAACATTCTAGTTGGCTTGATGTAGTAGAAAGACATAGATCTTGGATCTGGTTTCATTATGGATTTGTGTCATTTGGAGGAAATCTCTTGGTTTCTGTCTCTATAGCCAGCCTTTTGTATCCATGGCTTTTGTATCTGCAGATTCAACCAAACATGGATGGAAAATATTTGGAAAGAAAAATTGTGCCTAGGCTGAACATGTACAAACTGTTTTTTGGTCATTACTTCCTAAACAATAGAGTATCACAAATATTTACATAGCATTAACATTAGGCATTGTTAAGTTGTCTAGAGATGATTAAAAGCAGGGGTGGGGAACATGTGGCCCATAGTCCATAAAAAGCCCACACAGTCATTTGGTTTGGCCCTGCCAAGGCAAGTGCTGGCAGGACTCAACCTTCCATATACCTCTAGCAAGCTACTTTTTAAGTTGCTAATTTTGTTTGACCCACAAATGATGTTATAAATATCCCAGTGGCCCATGTTAAAGTATATGGGAGGATTTGCCCCATGCAGACTTGCCATTTTCATTTATTTTTTAAAAAAATATTTATTTATTTGTTTGAGAGGCCAAGTTAGAGTGAGAGGGAGAGACAGGTAGAGAGGTCTTCCATCTGCTGGTTCACTCCCCAAATGGCTGCAACAGCCGGCTGAGCCGATCCGAAGCCAGGAGCTTCTTCAAGGTCTTCACATGGGTGCAGGGGCCCAAGGACTTGGGCCATCCTCTTCTTCTTTCCTAGGTGCACTATAAAGAGCTGGATCAGAAATGGAGCAGGCAGGACTCGAATGGATGCCCATATGGGATGCTGGCACTGCAGGCGGCAGCTTAACCTATGCCACAGCATTGAGCCCCAAACTTGCCATTTTCTATAAGGGACTTAGGTATCCATGGCTTTTCGGTATCCCATGCAGGTCTTCCATCCACTGGTTCACTCCCCAGTTGGCTGCAATGGCCGGAGCTGCACCAGTCTGGAGCCAGAAGCTTCTTCCGAGTCTCCCTCGCAGGTGCAGGGGCCCAAGGACTTGGGCCACCTTCCACTGCTTTCCCAGGTCATAGTAGAGAGCCGGATCAGAAATGGAGCAGCCGGGACTTGAACTGGCACCCATATGGGATGCCACCACTGCAGGTGGCAGCTTTACCCGCTATGCCACAGCGCCAGCCCCAGGTACACCATTTTTAACCCCTACTGCTGCTTGATCGTGCTGTAAAGAATAATAGGAGTTTGTTCATGGGATAGAGGAAGTGACAGTTTGGGGACTTTCAGGCAAATAAAGGAATCTCTTTTGTACTTTCAGTCCGATAGTTCGTTTCCTAAAATGTGGGGCAATTTGTGAAACCACTATTGCCACAGTAATACTGCAAATGTTGTGTAAAAAATGCATCAGGACTGAGTGATAGTCACCATAAAATTGGGTGAACTTGTACAAATATTCAGGGTGGTGTTAATAAAACATTTAAAAATCTGGCCTTGGGGGCCAGTGCTATGGCGCAGCGGGTTAAAGTCTCAGCCTGCAGTGCTGGTATCCCATATGAGCGCTGGTTCTAGTCCTGGCTGCTCCTCTTTTGATCCAGCTCTCTGCTATGGCCTGGGAAAGCAGAAGAAGATGGCCCCAGTCCTTGGGCCCCTGCACCCACGTGGGAAACCCTGAAGAAGCTCCTGGCTCCTGCCTTCAGCTCAGCTTAGCTCTGGCTGTTGTGGTCATTTGGGGAGTGAGCTAGTGATGGAAGACTGTTCTACCTCTCTCTGTAACTCTTTCACATAAATAAAATAAATCTTTTAAAAAATGACCTTGAAACATTTACCACTGCCAAAATGTAGACTTTAAAGAAATATAAACTCACTTGGGCCTTATTTACGCACTGCTGAGATCTGTTTACATTTGTTACATGAATAAGTGAATCAAGGGAAATTGGATTAGAACTTCTAGAACTTTCTATTCTGTTTGCAAACCAAAACACTAGGTCCTAGAGAGACTGGAAAAATAGTGGGTTGACTAGATGGTAAATATTGTGGCATTTAAGCAGCTTTATCCAGATAGTTCTGAGATTTGCCAAGGGAGAATGAGGTTATCTGCAAGGCTGTATTTTTCATTTAAAAACAAAGACTTATATCTAGTATAGGGAACAGCCAAAGATAAGCAGGAAATAGATATGACTCAGGAAATCATTTGAGTAAAAATATTCAGCATTGAAATATGTTGCAGGGATAAAGAATGAGAGTAGTTGAATTTCCAAGATCACCTTGAGTGGAGGATATTATTATGCAACAAGAATTTGCAACTGTAAGATAGACAAATACAGAAAACCTAGCTAGATTTAGAGGCTTTGAACAGAAGACGAGGAGGAGCAATGACAGTGGCATTGCCTAGTCACTTGAATTAGCTGAGCTGTCTTAGACCTGTGACTTTTCACGTGCCCTTCCTTTTACCTGTCCCTGCTGGTCTCTCAGGGAAGCGCTTCTTTCAGACCCGGTTCACGTGTGTGCTGTAGCCTTCTCTGACTCAGTGCCCAAGCCCATTAGATGTATGTTTTGTGTTTACAGCTCTCATTCGTATGCATTTATGGAGCACCTTTCAAGTGTCAAGTCCTCTGAGTGCAAAGATGAAGATAAAAACGTTGCTTGTAAAGGGCTCACGTTTGCAGCAGAGATGGGAAAAGGTGTGCGGAGGCTGGGCTGTGGGAGGAGGGAGTGCTGGTCATTTCACATGGGGGCTTCAGCCTGAGAGCCTGGGCGTGCATTTCCAGGATTGCCAGGCATTCACTGTGTAACACTCAGCTTTGTCTCGAATTCTTGGTTACACTGACGCACTTGTAATAGAAACCACACATGGTAGGTAGCGTTAAAGAAAATTGCACAGAACTCTGATCAATCTTGTCTCAACTCATTTTCAGATCAGATCAGATCTCTCTGCCTTATTGATTACTCTTATCAATCAGATTTAAATTTCTGACTCTACCCACTTGGAGGAATGGACCTGTTGGGGCCTGGGCCTTCTTTCCTACAATGCTGCCGGCTTAACGTCCTCGTCTGGCCTTCACCCCACCCTAGCCCTTTATACTGGAGCCAACCACGAACACAATCAGCCAAGGGTAGCTGGCAGCATTGAGGACTTAGACTCGCACCCTCCTCGTTCATTCTGACTCATTTGCCTTCCCTCTGCTCCAAAATCTGACTCATAGTTGATTTCAACAGCCAACTGCAGCCTGTTCCAGATTTGTCACACTTTCTACCTTTGCCGCTAGGATTTGGAGCTTTAGTTTTTAAGTCTTTAGTTTAGCTCACTCACCCCACTGCTCTCAGGTAGGTACACATAGGAGCATGTGTACACATACTGTCATCCTGAGATACAGGCGAATGGAAGTGTGGTACAAGATGAGCGGTGGGTAGTTGTCGGAGGTCAAGTGATGAGTGCCCACCTAGGAAGTGTGGGTTTCATCCTGCAAACCTTGGAGATTCTCTGAAGTAGGAGAGTGGCGTCTTAGAAGGCTCTCCCTTTCTAAATGCAGTGTGAAGATGATTCAGAGCTAGTTGGCTCTAGCAGGATGCTGCAGTATTAACCCAAGCCAGAACTAATGACTTGTGTCTTAACCTGGTTGTTTCTGGGCCTGTCCTTATTTCTGACTCTTCCCTTTGTAATTCACAAGACACTCTCTTTTTTTCCTACCTTTGTGTTCTGCCTGCCATACACTGGTTGCTCGATCGATCAAGGTTTTAAAAGTTGAGTCAAGCAGGCAAGCTGGTTCTGCACAATGGATGCAAATAGTCAGGAATCAAGGAGGAGATAGCAAAAAGGGACCAAAAAAGAGAACAAGCGTGGGGGGATAGGGAGATGGAAACGGATGAAGCCTAAAGTGTTAGGGAAGATATGTGCAGATTTCGACCAGGCACACGTCACGCAAGAAGAGTCAAGTGAGAGAGGATAGCAGTGCAGCTTCAGTGGCTGGAGAGAAGAGAAACTTGATGTAATTTTAGCTCCAGCTATGAAGCTGAATTCAAAGGAGAAAGCCATTGCACATGAAATAGCAAAGGAGAGCTGTGCACAGGTGAGACTGTTCTTGCATGAAGTCTGTAAGGAAAGGTACAGTTTATGCAGAATAAGAGTTTTGTGAATGCAGGTCTTCAGAAGACATGGAGAAATGATTTCAGGACGTGTATCTTTCTGCATGTAAGAATGACAGTTTAGGAGAAGAATTCAATTTACATCTTCAGAAAAACTGGTGAAGCCCAAAGAAACCAAATCTGAAATGTGAAACCAGCTACTTAGAATGAATTGACTAGAATATGAGATCAAGTTATAATGTTGAAATGAAATTTACAATATGGATAATAAAATGATGAATCTGGTTAATGGAATTAGCAATAATTATGTGCCACAGCAAATAATAATAGATGTGAAATGTAAACTCGATAAAATAGCTTTTGAAACTCTAGCTATGGCAACAATCCTGCCCTTCAACCCCCCACCCTTCTATATACACACATATACACACAAGTTAGGAATTCTTGGCAGGGAAAATTTTGGAAAAAAAAAAGTTACAATCTTATTAGAACAAAGAAGAGAAGGAATAATCAGCTTATGAAATAAAGTCGGGTGACACTGAAGGAAAAGCTGTGAAGATAGAACATTTCATTGTGAAACAAATCAAGGACAAGTAAAGTGGGAAAAAGTCAAACAAAGGCAATACCCTCCCAAACAGGGAAACTACAGAATTAGCAGCAGACTTTGTAGCTCAGGAAGTGGGCAGCACAAAGTTTGAAGAGGGTTAGGCATTCTGAGCTTATGAATTTGTTGTCGTGCTGGATAAAGCTCCTAGAGGATGGTATGGGGGAACCCTTTGCAAACGGGATAAAGGAGAAATAAAAATGAATATTAAAGACTAAGCAAGATATTGAGAACTGGAGACCACCACTCTATTCTGGAAACTTGTTACAAGAGATTTTACCTGCAGGACTAACCGCAGTGTTTGCTTAGATTAACAAAGGGCACGTCAAAAGATTTCTAATACAGCATACTTGGTGGGAAACACATGAATTAAAGGGAAATTCCAGAACATTCCAGAGGAAGCAGTGAATAGATGTTATGTTTGAATTAAGAACTGACTTTTGTTTGATCCAATGAGCTAGGATTATTTTTCTTGAAGACCATATAAAAATTAGCGGTGCTAATAAGATTTGCTATAGAATCTTAAGGTGCCCTCAGCCTATGTATTCATTTCTGAAATTGTTAAATAGAAAGAACAGGAAATGAAAGCATGAGGGCAATGATACTTGACAATATCAGTCTTTATTCCACACATGATCTGTTGTTAGTTTCTGTATCAATCAGGGTTCACCAAGAGAAAAAGAACCAGTAGAAGACCTACATGAAGAAGTTTACTGCATGTAATTGGTTACGCACTTAGCGGTTGGCTGATCACTTCCAAAATCCAAAGGGTAGAATGTTAGGAAGCAAAGCCTATGGCTGAATCTTCTGCTCATGATTGGAATTTCTTCTTCAGGGGCTCAGCTCTCATGACCTTTCTACTGGTAGAATCAGATCCGCCAGATTATTTAGGATCTCTTCCCTTATGTGGAGTCCACTGATTACATACTTCAATCACAGCTACAAGATACCCTCACGGCGACAGCTAGGTTAATGTTGGATTGGATGACTGGGACTATAGCCTGGCCAAGTTGACACATGAAAAGAAAACTCTCTTAAGAAAATTTGCTTAGAATAGAGTCTCTCTTCAGAAAATTTCCTAAGAATGGAGTGTTCAAAGAAAGAAGGTATATAATTAAAGGAGCTCAGAGAACATGCTGGTCATGCATCTCTGACAAAAAAAAAAAAAGAGAATGGATTTAAAATATAGGCCTGGACTATCAGAAATGCTGAATGGAGCAAAGTAATTTTTACATACACTTACTCATTCATAGATTTGCTCATTTGTCAAGCATTTGGTTCTGGTGAATGTATCAGACACTGGAGTTAAAGTGATGAGGCACGACCCTTCCAGTAAGTAGCCCCTAGCCTAATGAGGGAGTTAGAGACATAAAAATACAAAATAGCATGTTTTAGAATATGAGATTATAGAAGTGTGTATGGGTGCTATGGGAACAGCACGAAGGAGCCAAGTGAAAATGAAGTTGTGTTAAAGGTGTAGAAACAGATGATGGACCAGGGGAGAATTCTTGGCGAGCATGAGAAGACTAATAAAGAAAATGGGAATAAAAATAAAGTTTAACAGTCAGCAAGCATGGGAGGGTAACATTTCCTATGCTGGTTTTCCTCTTACATATTCATGATGTGTGGTTTCCCTCTCCCGGAGAGTGAATATGATCCCACCAACAGCAATGAATATCTTTTTATGGCCTATGAAAAAATAGCACAATCCCAGAGGGCAGCTGTACATCTGCTAGGCTAGAAGAAAAAGAACATGTTGTATAGAATTTTTTCTTACTTCAAGGTTACTGTATTTCAGCTTTGGGAAGCTAGAGGAGGACAATAATGGTTGGATACCTGGTAACTGAAATACTAGATGCCTGAGTCAGCTCAGAAGGTGACACTGGAAAGAACTTGGTCATATCCACCCAAAATGGCCCCAGGTGTATTATCTTCTTCCCCTCCCTCTAAGCTGCCTTCCAAAGTAGATTCCAACTGTATTGGCTTAGTCTCATGGTTGCAAATAACAGAAATCAATCCAAAGGCTGAACAAAAGCTGATTGATTTTTAGAATGTAGGAATGGCTCTTAGAATTAAGTGCAAGTAGGTGGGCTGATCTCAGAAAGAGACTGGGCCAGGCATTGAGATTTTCATCCCTTTTCTTCTCTCCTTTCTGCTCAGTGGCTTCATTCATGATGGTCACAGCCATACAGAGACATTGTCCTAATTTCAAATGATTGGGTGATTGGCCAGGTTGGGGTCAGGTGTCTGCCCTGTTCAATCAGTCATGGCCCTGGGCCAGTAGAAGAGATTTGAGGTCCCTCAAGGAGAGATGGGTCAAGGGCTGGTCAGATCTCTCCAGGGAAGCACACAGAAGAAGAATGGAGGTGGGAGGTATACCTTCCTCCTTCTAAATCTCACATGGCAAATTCCCTATGGCCATCTTCCTTTTATTTAATTTTATCTTGACCTGGAGGATGGGCCTTAAGATCATAGGCCTAGAAAATGAAGATGCCTGAGGTGCACAGAGAAATCTTCTAGAGATAACAGGCAATGTGTTTCGGTTGTTTTTCCCCACTTGTAAACTTGCAATAACACTGAATTACACATTCTCTCCTTTCTTCTCTCACCCCAATCTACCTACCCAGAAATTAAAAACAAACACTCCAACAGATCATTACCTTTCACTTTGCCCCTCCTATGTGCTCAGTTTGTGGAAATAGGTATCAGAGACTCAGAGGATGCATGAAAAATGGATGATGAGAAAATACAGTTTTTAATGTGCTGGAAGAATAGAATGGAAGGTTGTGGACAAGATTATATTCTATCAGTTCATGTTCTCATACAACATATTACTATGATGTATATAAAATGCCACAAAGTTCAAGCTGGAAAAAAAAAGCACTTGGGGTCCATTTCTTCTCTGGGCCTCATGTACACTGCTGGGACAGCCTGCACTCACCTCCTCCCTTCTCAGGGAGATAGGAGAAAGGCTGGTGAGATTGAGGCAGAAACCCCAAAGAGATGCCTGGCTGGAAAGAAGCTTGACACAAATCCTGAAATGTTTCTGACCCTGTCTAGTGGTTTTTGAAACCAAATTTATTAGATTGAACCCCTTCTCCATTCGCCATGCTGCTTCTCTGTGGATCTATAAGTGATGATAATTGCTCTATTTTTCTGAGCTTTAGCCCCTGTAATAGTCTTATAATGATAATATATTTTACATGGTAATACCCTAATAAGAATACTACATGTAAGATTAGCTGAATTGTATTTGACAAATTTAATTTTTAAAAAGCCAACAGGAAAAGCCTCATCCCAATGAGATTAAACGCTGACTTAAGTTCTCAAAGTGGGAAATTGCTGGAGGATTGATTTGGCCTTTATCACTGCCCTGCTCCCTACTCCCAGAGGGCTTTGCAGCTGTTCTCAGAGCCTGCACCCTGTGGGCTCATGGGTGAATGGTAGGTGAACCTCAGAGTGAGTTTTTCCTACTTCTGTGATTACTTATCTCTCAATGAGTTCTATAAAGACAAGTTAAGCAGATGAAATCTAAGAGAATGAGGTTAGAGGTTTATGGGGGGATATGATCACTAGGTTTCAAAATAATTCAGTGCTTCCTGGCTCTGGATCATTTTCTCCTTTTGCCAGAGTTCAACAGTGCAAAATCTCCATTGGTTTTGTAAGAAAAAGGTGGTGTGCTTTTTCACTGTATCAGTGGTTTCCATGGTTGGTTTTACACACACACACACACACATATATATACCTTATACCTTATATATATATATTTTATAATATATAATGTTTTATGAATTTGATAATGATATATTTTACATTAACATAATGCATTTTATATATATGAAAATCTCAACATGTCTGATAAGGGTCTCAAAGCTGAATTTTAATTTTGAAGGTGATCACATTGCATAATGCTTTTGTGATATGGAATGGAGTCGCCCTGTGAAATAGTACCAGGAAGGGAGACCACACTGACAGTGGCTCACAGAGAATGATTCTTGGAAGAATCCTTGTGTATCTTAAGTTTGCAAAGGAAGCAACTTTTGTTGTAGGGATTCATTGGAAAACAGCTTCAATTTACTATACTAAAGTAAATATGAAATCCAAGCTTAGTGATAATGGGAGATACTATATTTTTCCTCTTATCTCTTCTTGTGCCTACTGTAATACGTGGACTATTCTAAGGTTGTAGCAATTAATTTTATGTGTTAATTTGGCTAGGCCGTGGTGCCCATATATTTGGTCAAACATGATTCAAGATGTTTGTCTGAGGGTGTTTTGGGATGAGATGAACATTTACACTGGTGGACTTTGAACAAAACACACTGCCATTCATAAATGTATGAGCCTTCTCACATCAGTTGAGCAGCCAAATAGACCACAAGACTGTCTTCCTCCCAGCAAGAAGAGATCCCATAGTGCGTGGCCTTTGAACTTGAACTATAGCATCCACTCTTCCCTGGGTCTCCAGTCTGATGACCCCCTAGATTTTAGATTCAGCGGCCTCCGTAACTGTGTGAGCCGATTCCTTAAAATAAATCTGCCTCTCTATACTTCCTGTTCATTTTGTTTCTCTAGAGAACTCGCTAATATGGAAGTTGACTCTATTATTTAGAGGAAAAAGGAAAAGGGAAAAATTTTAAAAAGGAGGCAACTGCCTTGAGACGTGACTTCCCTTACAAATTTAAAAGGTTAGGGCTGGTGCTGTATCATCTGAATACACAAACTTGGGCGAGGTGATTGATTGATTAGGTAGTTTTCATCAGGTAGTGGAACTTCAGCTCTTTTTTTTCTAAGCACAATAAAATACCTTGGAGTCATAGATACAATCTCCTTTCTTTCCCTCTCCATGTGTCTCCTTCCCTGAAGCCCCATCCCTGTGAGTGGGTTGGCTTTGTGCCAGGTGGTCACGTGGATGCCATTGGCGTAGCATTTGATGTTGAGTACACCCCTTGGGTGATACTGATACACCTGCACAAGAATAGCTTGTGACACCTCTAGTGATCCTTAGGAGGGCAAGATCTATTACTGTGTAACGGGTCCTGACATTTGGATGGCACTTGGCAGTTTAGAAATCTCATTCTCCTTTCATCTGTGCACAAACGTCAAGAACACTTTGTTTTTCCCATGTTTATAAGGAAGGAGGTGCAGCCCACTTAGCTGAACTCACTTGCTGCAGTTTCATAATCTAATGGAAGGGGAAAGAACAACCAGTCCCTCCAGACATAGCTGCTCATCACCTGGAGGTTGAAAGTCAGCTTTCCCATAATGCCCTCCTCCTTCCAATTCGGTTCTACCCATTGGGTGGATTAGCTCCACACTGGACCCACAAGTTGCTTAGGTAATGGGATTCTGTTTGCATTTTCAAGGCTGTGCTTTCAAGGAAAATATTAGCAGTTCCCTGCTGCATTCTGGTGAATGGCCTCAGATGTCCATAGACTTTTTTTCCCCAAAACACAGTGCTGACTTTGCAAACTGCCCGATGAAGTGCAGGCACTTTGAAAACTCAGCCATCTGCACACAGCAGAGCTGAAAGAGTGGCATCCTAACAGTCAGTGGTTTGCAGTATAGCCTGACTTGCCCTACTTGCTACATGCATTCAAAGAAGAGATGACAGCAGGTTACCCATGTACCTGTTATCTAGGAATCTGAATTTGGAAACTGTGGGAATCATACTAAGAATAATTTATGATGGATTTTAAAAGCCCTCCCTCAAGTGGAAAATATGTGGCCCATGGTCTAGCCTGGCTTTTAACTGTGAATGAAGAGTAAATGAAGAGTTTCCTATGAGTAAAGGAACAGTCTCTAAATCTCAGAGAACACACACAGAGGACAAGAGCTATGTCCATTTCTCCTCTGTCTGCCCAAAGACTGTACAGGGAGCTCAGACACACAGATTAGAAGAACAGTGGCCAAGATCTGCAGACAGTTCTTTGTGGTTACAAAACACACTGCCTCTACAGTTAAGGAGGAATTAGCAATTCTTTCTTTCATTATGTTTTAGCCCTTCTTTCCTTGAAGGGGAAACTTGATTATCTGAATCTCTCTTCTCTACTGCAAAAACTCACAGTTTGTGAATACATCTTCAAATTGAGTTCACACGTGCCCTAATTATATGTTTTCATCCTTGTGAATTTATTTTTTGAGGCTTTTGCCTAGACATTTATAGCTGCTTCATTCTTTCTGGCTCAGTGCCACAGGGACAATTGTGCACAAAACAGACATTAGCAGACTCAAATACAAGATCGATCTCTTTTTGTGCTAATTACTGCTGTTTCTTGCTGACAAAAGCTTCAAATCTTAAAGAGAAAACAGTTTACCTGAAAAGCAGGGGCAAGATAGTGTGTGTGATTTTGTCTGGTTGTGTGTGTTCTGTGGCAGAGGGCACTGACTTTTGTGGTCTGTGTACAACCTAAATAGCAATTGTGGTGACAAGGCCAGCACTGGGCTTGCATCCTACAGCTAATAAACTGAGCCTCGGTTTCCCCATCTATACACCTGGCGCGATCACAGCCATCTCACTGTGTTTGAAGAACCAAGGAGATACTAAATGAGAAAATGCATTATAAGCTGTGCAGCGCTCCAAGCTTAGCTGTGATGATGATGAACCGTGAGTTTTGGAAGCTTGTTCTGCCCTGTCTGTTTTGAGTTGTTCTTTCCCCATTTGTTCTTTTAAGATGAACGCACTTGTCTGTAGATAGAGCAGTAAGAAGCAGCTCACACACACACGATTCTTTGGAGGTTTCTTTCTTAGAACTGTCAAAAGATTGGCCTTTAAAATCATAAAGTCACATAGTCTTGAGAGGCATTGGCAAATGGAAATAAAGTTTTATTGGAACACAACTTTGTCCAATTTAATGCTTAACTGGCCATGACTATTTTTGGTGTGCGATGCAGAATTGAGTATTTGCCATAAAAACAATGCAAGCCGAAAATTGTCACCAGCTGGCTCTTTACAAGAAATGTTGGCTAACCTCTCAATTAGATCAAAGGATCTGGGAAAAATAAAAGGGATTTTAACTTCTAGATATGAACATGTCTTGTCTTATCCCTGGTGGTTCAGTGAAATGGATGTTTTCAGGCATTGGTGGGGAGAAAGGTGTAGCCTTTCTAAATGGCAATTTTGAAATAGGTGTTCAGAGTTTGAAAAATTCACATCCATTTCTAGTCACTGAATATAAATACAATGAATATTAACAGTGTTTACTTCTGAAATAGGGGACCTCAAATGCTTTTGGAAACAAACAGAAGTTCTTCCTACTTTTAAAATTCCATGCTGGCACTTCAGAATCTGTTAAGCACCTGATAAAACTACGAACTTACCCACTTAGGTGACACTGGGGAGAATGTGTGTCCCTTGTTCAGTGCCCTTTCCATGCTGATGGTTTAAGAAGCTGTGGTGTGAAGCTTTTCAGTGGAAAGACATCCATTGATTTATGTATTTTACAGGTGGAAAGCCTTTTAAGGATTTCTCTAGGTTAAATAGATCCTGAGCTTTAAGACACTCTCTGTTCCTTCCAATCAAATGCTGCTGCTTCTCTCTCTCTCTCTCTCTCTCTCTCTCTCTTCCATGGTAATTATAGTAGCTTCTTGAGATGTCTTAAGGTTCAGTGAAACAGTTTTTGGTAGAAGAGCTAAAGCTTCAGTTGCAACATCTTGCCCTCAAACATAGAAACCAAAACCAAAAAATGTAATATCAGTTTCGAGCCCTTGCTCTGGCTTAAAAATGACATTATGCTGGACTCTGTTTGCGTGTATTATTTGCTTGTAATTGTTGTAGGCTGCAGTCAGTGTCGCTGGTGTAGTCAGTGATAGAATGAGTCATTGGTCTCTTAGCTTCTTCTTCTAGGCGTTGTTTCTGTCAGGTGGTGGTAACCCATGGCAACCAGGCACCCTGTGAGAGAGCAAACTAGCTTGGAGGTGTGCTTAGTATTTTCTTGGTGAGGAAACCTTGTGGAGATTTTTCCTTTCCTTGTTTGGATAATTCACTAGGAACCCAGTGCTGTGAAAGTCCTAATGAATGCACTGTGAGATTTGCTGCTAGTAGATGGCACCTACTTAACAACTTTTGAAGTTCAGTTTCAAGGCTGCTGGGGACTTTCAAGTACATATGCAAAAGCAAAGTGAGTGCTATGCAAAAGCATGTGTTTTCTCACACTCAGAGGTGCAATTTTGGTGATTACAGAGTGGCTTTTGCTTCAAGAAAGAATCATTAACCAGACTCATGAAAAAAGATTGTGAATATATTGGTTGCGACAATCGTGCACACGTGAAGGTAGCTTAATGTGTTCCCTGAGTAGCAAGGGACTGGATACCCTGATGAAAAATCCTTCACAAGACCAGGCTTTTCCCTCCCTCCACCCCCCGCCCCACCCCCCAAGCTAGGAATGCAATGGATATTATTTCTGCTTTTACTGTCAAATTTTTCTACAAAAAAAAGAAACACTTGCCAAACTGATGGTTAAACCTGAGAATGTAGACAAAGCAAGAAATAATTAAAATGTGCAGGAAAGGGCTCATTGTATTTCACAGGTACTCAGAGGCAACTCTTCCCAAATTAAAAGACAACATTAACCTTTTAAGGATAAGAGTTGAAGTATCTAAGTACAACTTTAACCAACACATAGCCATTTATTTTAAATCATGTTGTGAGGCAAGTCGGGGAACTATCACTAATGTCTCTTATTTAAGGGCTTATGATTTAGATAACTTCAGAGTTATCCTATTTTAGTTCACCCATGAAATCAATATTGTGAGAAAGATTAACCCAAGGCCGGCGCCAAGGCTCAATAGGCTAATCCTCCGCCTGCGGCGCCAGCACACCGGGTTCTAGTCCTGGTCGGGGCGCCGGGTTCTGTCCCAGTTACCCTTCTTCCAGGCCAGCTCTCTGCTGTGGCCCGGGGGGTGCAGTAGAGGATGGCCCACGTGCTTGGGCCCTGCTCCCGTGTGGGAGACCAGGAGAAGCACCTGGCTCCTGGCTTGGGATCAGCGCTATGTGCTGGCTGCAGCAACCATTGGAGGGTGAACCAACGGCAAAAGGAAGACCTTTCTCTGTCTCTCTCTCTCACTGTCCACTCTGCCTGTCAAAAAAAAAGAAAAAAAAAGAAAAAAAAGATTAACCCAAAATCCACTTATATTAAGCCAAAGGAGGAACATTATTTACTCCTCTGCGAATCCAGTGGTGGACTGCAGATGTGCCAAATGGCTAAAATGAGGGGTCACACAACACAGTCTTCATCTTCTTATTTCTGTTCCACTTGCATGTTGGTATATTTCTCTTCTGCTACTGACATGCTGTTTTTCTTATGTAACATAAAGGGAGTCTTGGTTAATTAGTTATGTTTCTGAGTGCATAGTGATATGGACAGACTTCCTCAATATCTACTCTTAGGATTCTTAAAGAAGGACTCCTATTGGCTTGTTATCTGTCATCTACCAGTTTCATAGTCATTCATTAGATCTAGGGCTGTATGGTGCTGTGATTGACCTGACCTGACCTGGCTGACTTCACCTGGCTACTTCTATTGATAGGAAGGGTGATTAAGAGAGTGTTAAGATGAGGAGCTCAATAAAGTTATCCCCCAGAAACCAGAATAGGTATGGAATGGGACAGCATTTAGGAGATGAAAATATTAGACTGTTTGTAGTATATTACAGGAGATATCAAAAGCCATAATTTTATTTTCATGCTCACCCTAAACGTGATTGGATTCAGTTCTACTAATAGCCACAAGTGGACTGAGGCCAGGGACTTTGGGAACTCCAGATTTTATGTATCTGTTGTTAATAAAAGACATTCTTTTTTATTTATTTTTTAAAACTTTATTTGAAAGGTAGGTAGAGTAGAGATGGGGAGAGGGAGGTGGGGGGAGGGAAAGAGAGAGAGCGAGCGAGCTAGCTAGCTCATCTGCTGGTTAAAATGCCTGCAGTGGGTGGGGATGGGCTGGCCTCAAGCTGGGAGTCAGCAGTGTAGTCAGGGTCTCTGAAGTGAATGGCAGGAATTGGATTACTTGTGCCACCACTGCTGGCTCCTCTAGTCTGCACTAGCAGGAGGCTAGAATCAGGAGCCAAAGCTGAGAAACAAACTGGCTACTCCAATGCAGGCGTCTTAACTGCATGGCTAAATGTCTGTCCTAATGAGGGACATTCTTAAATCTAATTGCCACACCTCCCAAGAACTTTCTCCTATATTTTATTTATTTATTTATTTATTTATTGACAGGTAGAGTTAGTGAGACAGAGAGAAAGGTCTTCCTTCTGTTGGTTCACCCCCCAAATGACTGACACGGCGGGCACTGAGCTGATCCGAAGCAGGAGCCAGGTGCTTCCTCCTGGCTCCCATGGGGTGCAGGGCCTAAGCACCTGGGCCATCCTCCACTGCACTCCTGGGCCACAGCAGAGAGCTGGCCTGGAAGAGGAGCAACCAGGACAGAATCCGGCACCCCAACCGGGACTAGAACCTGGGGTGCTGGCACTGCAGGCGAAGGATTAGCCTAGTGAGCTGCGGTGCCGGCCTCCTATATTTTAAAATATTGAATATCTATAAAATTATGACTTTTCTGTATTAATTTTTTTCTTTACAAAAAAGGTCTTTGTCCTCTTAACCCAAAATTAACAGGTTATTGAGAGACAAAACTAAAGTACAAATAGGCTTAAATAGTTTATCTGCACAGCACATCAAACAGAAGTCAGAAGTTAATCATGAATTTATGTCTTACTATGCATACTTTTCTTTTAAATTTTAGGAAGGCCAGGGTGGACCCAAGACTCAAGTATAATAAATTTCAGAGAGAGATTTAGCCAATAGTGATGTCATCAAACCGTTACTTGATGGCATGGCGTTGTTAGAGATGCATGGAGGACATCTGAAAATCCTGTTTCTTACTCAATAAATTATGAAAATTTTATAGACATTGACTCTATCTGAATGAGACTTTGTAGTCCAACCTTTGAGTTTGCAGTTCATCTAATAACTTGCCTGACACTCTGGGTGAATAATCCAAACTTCACAGTTGTTTCAAGACTCTTTCTAGCTAGGAAGCTCTGACCCAGGGCAAACTCCTTCAAGTAATTTTTCAGGTATGATGTCATCTAAATGGCCTCAAAGTGTAGGTTAGACACCAAATTATAGAATATTAAAAGCACAGAATCCCCATTTCTCTAAATATACATCAACATTTCTAAAAAATGCACAATTGAAAGTCTTGGTCCTGTATTTTACATGAAGAAAGCAAATGGGTTTCAGGCATAACTATGTTGGTAAAGGAGGCAGAAGGTACAGTGGCTGACACTATGCTTAAAGTCAGAGCATCTTAAAATTTCATTCTGGGCTGGCATTGCGGTACATGGGGTTAAGCTGCCACTTACAACACTGATACCTTATCTGAGTCCTAGTTCAAATCCCAGCTGCTCCACTGCTAATGGACCTGGGAAAGCAGTAGAAGATGGCCCAAGGACTTGGGCCCCAGCCACCCATGTTGAAAACCCAGGTGGAGTTCCTGGATCCTGGCTTTCAGCTGGCCTAGCCCTGGCTATTGTGGCCATTTGGGACATGAACCAGAAAGATTCTCTCTCCCCGCCTCTTCTCTGCCCATCCCCCAACTTTTCAAATAAGTAATGAATAAATATTTTTTAAAGAGAAGGCATTTTTTAAATTATTATTGACAGAGTCAGACAGAGAGAGACGGAGAGAAATGTCTTCCTTCCATTGGTTCACCCCCTAAATGGCCACTATGGCTGGAGCTACGCTGATCTGAAGCCAGGAGCCAGGTGCCTCCTCCTGGTCTCCCATGCTCGTGCAGGGCCCAAGCACTTGGGTCATCCTCCACTGCCTTCCTGGGCCACAGGAGAGAGCTGGACTGGAAGAGGAGCAGCCGGGACTAGAACCCAGTGCCCATATGGGATGCTGGCGCCACTGGCGGAGGATTAGCCACGGCGCCGGCCCCATGAATAAATATTTTTAAAAGATTTAATTCTGCATTTGCTATGTGACAACATTCTTGAACAGTTTCTTTACCCTTCCAAGCCTGTTTTCTTCTTGGTACACATCAGATAATGCTTTCTAGGTAGTTTTGTTGAAAATGCTAAGGAGGTAATGTTTGTAAAGGAGTTATCCCAGTCCCAGGTATGTATTAAATGCTTGTAAGTCTCTGTTTAAATTGTTACTTTCAACCATCACAATACGTAGTTTTACAAAATAAAAAAAACTACCAAAATCCATGCAAGATTGTGTTGTCTTTTATTTACTTTATGTCCTTTTATTTTCTTACGTCCTTTATTTACGTATGATTCTCTTTTCTTATTCATGGACCACAGGATGTGAGCCTAACTGTCTGAGATTGCTACGTTAGGACTTTTTTCTTGGTGTGTAAGGGGCCTGAGTGGTGTTGGAACCTCACTGGGGCCATCTTTCCAGATGGTTCTGCATATGCTCTGAAGTTAAGAAAGTATTGTCTATTATGTCAAGTCATCCTTCTCCTTCCTCACATGGGAAAATCACAGAGTGGCTTCTAGGAAAAGCTTTATCTCCCTTGGGAAAGAGGTGGATTTCCTCTTCTCAGATCAGAACGACTTGGGTGACGTATCACATTTTCCTCTTGCTCTTGTTTGTCAGGAAGACTGGAGTCGATCTTTTTGTTCAATCACAACCACCTGACTCACTTATATTTTGGATATTTACTTTTCTCCTGTTGGCCACTTAAAATCATGTTTCATTAATGTATTTGTATATACTGTATACAATTATATAAAGTATTTTTCTGTGCCTCATAAACTTTTGGGAAAGAAGTGAGGCATGTACACACATGCACACATGTAAGAGAGAATTTCATAAATTTCATGGAAAATGCACATTTTTGTTTAACTCCATTTTCTTCTTATCCAGGGTCTTTAACAAGTCTATAAAAAATGCATATAAAAAAGCATGGATTTCAAAAATTTCGGCACCAAAATGAAGTTCTTTCAATTCCATTTTTTACAGATCCCTTGAAGTGCCCTCATGTATGTGTGAGTGATATACAGAAATATTTTATTAATTTTTATTTGTAAGTTTGATACCCAAGTTTTGGTATCAACAACCCCTTAACACAATGAGTTTTTTCTTTTCCCTTTGTTCATTTCTTTCACAAGTTTGTCCAGCAAATATTTCTTGGTGCCCAGTTTGTTGGATTTATTTGAGAAAATGCCATGAACATGCATCCAAGATCCTTGTGGGGGTTTTAGACTCTTTTTAAAAATATTTATTTTCATTTTATTTTAAAGGCAGAGAGAGAGAGAGAGGGAGAGGGAGAGAGGGAGGCTGGACCAGGCCAGGCTGAAGCCAAGACCCCTGCATTCCATCTGGGTCTGCCTTGTGGAGAGCAGGGATCCAGGTATTGAGCCATTGTATGCGGCTTCTCAGAGTGTGCATTAGCAGGAAGCTACATTGGTAGTGCAGCAGATGGCACTTGAACTTGGCCCTGGACATGGGATGAGGGTGCCCCAAGCAACGTGACTTCACTGCTCTGTCTCATGCCCACCCTGAATATGAACACTTGAGGGGAAGGGCAAGTCTATTGGCATGAGAGTTGCTTTCATTTAAAAAGTTGAAATTTGAATAGTATGCTGTTAATTTTGCAGGAAAAAAACGATAGCTTAGAGGGAAGCCTGGGCTTTTTTTTTTTTTTTTTTTTTTTGACATTATTTGCTGAAACTAATGGATTTTCACTAGCGGGCCCATAGCCTCGGGTGAAATTGGGTTTTCTGTTTGTTATCTTGGTGCCTTTTCTACAATAGCTACAAATAAGATGTCCTTTCACATCTGTGGGAAAGAGAATGAATTTTGTTTTGTCACATCCCTGACTTTCTTCCTTAAAGACAGGGAGAAAATATGGCAGAAGAGCCCCTGGTTGTTGAATCCCATTTTCTTGTCATTCTGTAGTAGGCTTTATGATATTTCTGAGGACGACTTACTGTCCTTGCTTAATGTTGTTATATTTTCCTCCCTGTGGTTGTTTAAGGCAACAAGAGGCCTTTTATCCTATTTCATGAGGAAACGCAATGCATTATTTATCACACGTATTTTATTTATAGGCATCACTGCCTCCGGAGAGCCTGGGCCCCACCAAGGAGAACTCTTCCTGCGCTCAGGTCTTGGGCCTCTCTGGGGAGGATTCTTTTCACCTCTGAGAATTTTTTTTTTGTACTTTAACATAACAGTATATTTTATTTAGGAAAGCGGCTCCCCAGCGTTACGAATGATGGCACTCGGTTTGGATTTCTTTTCTTGATGTCTGTTCAGCTACCCCTGGGAGTTTTGTACCATGTTGGGCGGTAGACGGAACCTTGCTACTCTATTCTCCAAGTCTAGAAGAAAAGAATATAAATTAGCCTGTAGGTATATAATTTTTGTTGGTCTTTCAATCTTTGATTGTAAGAACAGCCACTATGGATGAGAAGGAATTCATGAATATGGTTTAGATCCCTGGTTATTAAAGCTGGAGTGGCCAGTGGTCTTGGTTTTAGCACCGAATGCCTTGTGTTCCAGGAAGTACCTCAGCTTGGAAGCACAAGAACAATTTGGCACCCTAACTTTGAAGCTCAAACAGAAACTGAGCCATAATCCATTAGGTGGCTGTGGACTGCAGGGTCGTCATTCCCAATGAGACTATCTTAAACACAATGTTTTATTTGTGAGCAAAAGGTCCGAACTTGTTAGCTTATTGGAGATCAAAGAAAACCTAAGCATCCATGCTTCGGGAAAGGTGAGGCTCAGGGTAGTTATGATGGTCTCAGTGGCTCAAGTTCAAGGAATTTTAATCTAGAATTAACACAGTTAATGTGAGCTAGCACCAAAGTTCCTCAGACTCTGTGTCTCTTAGTCCAGGTTTTCGAGAGCAAGAATTTCATTGGTTCAAATGTGCCTCTGGATAGATTTGTGTGAAATTTGTGTCCAAATCTGGAACATTCAGCAGTGGCTGGTACTCAGCTAGGGATGGATGGTTGAAACTGGGTGGCTAGCGGCCAGCCCACAGCAGCTGATCACAGTAAAGGCCCTCCCCTTGCCTTTGGGTGGTTTAGGAATAGACGTGAGACCTGAGGGGGAATCTGTCAGAGAGCTCCTGGAAGTAGTTCATAAATCCTCAAAGTCAGGCACAGTGTCCTCTGGAATATTGTCTTGTCTGCTTGTATGATCTGGAACTGTGGCAGCTATTTTTTGCTAGCAGTTGGAAGACGAGGTCTCTCCAAGAAGGTCAGATAAAAAGAGAAAAATGCTGAGTCTCTAATGACCTCCTGGAGCCACTGAATCAACCCAGAATCTGCCCCACCTCTGGACTACCTGTAATTAGAGAGTTAAAAAGCATCCTTTCATTTTTAAAGCCATTTTTAGAAACGCATAATGTATCCTATATCCTAGGATATAGAATGCCTTCTAGTGAGCACCAACTAGGTCATGAGTTCTAGGGCTACTTCTATGAATGGAATATGTTCATTAAGAAAGTGTGGAAGGAGGGGCCCCCTCCTGTCACCAGCATCCTATATGGGTGCCAGTTCGTGTCCTGGCTGCTCCTCTTTCAGTCCAGCTGATGGCCTGGGAAAGCAGTGGAAAATGGCCCAAGTGCCTGGGCCCCTGCACCAATGTGGGAGATCTGGAAGAAGCTGTTGACTCTTGGACTTGGATCGGCCCAGCACCAGCCACTGTGGCCATTTGGCAAGTGAGCAGTGGACAGAAGACCTCTCTTTCTGTCTCCTAACTCTGCCTCTCAAATAAATAAATAAATAAATCTTTTTTTTTTTTTTAAAGCATGATAGGAAAGAAAATGAGAGATACCAGTCTATATGACTAAGCCAGTGGCATGCAGCAGCTTCTCTGGTTTTGAACTTTAATGACTTCTTACATCTCTTTAAAGGGATTAAGAGGTTCTACACCCTCTCATCCACAAACACCATAGCTCTAGAACATTCTAAGAAGAGCTCAGTAGGCCATGAGTCCTGCTATCTGTTAGTCAACAGAGGACTTCAACAATAGTCATTGTGATAGGTTAGAAATTTAGTATTAAATCAGGAGCAGGAGGGATCTGAATCCCCAGAGCACACTACTGAGCAGTTCATAGTGGAGGGTCTACAAGGAAGTTCCATTGCTCAAGGCTAAACATTTTCATACCCGTCTGGGTGTAAAGCATTGTGGCTTTGTTTCCATGTTTATGTGACTGAGATGGAGCTCTGCATGTCATGATTGTTGATTCATCTCTGAGTCTTGGGCTTTCCCATGGCAGCAGGAAAGCTCTATGGAAATAGGTGGTATTAGATCTTAGAAAACTCTGACTGCTAAAACAGAGGCTCAGGGCTGGCTGCACAGGTGTGTGATCCATGCAGTCCACAGGCTGCCACCCTTGGAAGGGTCCGGCTCTGGCTTTAATGTGCTGCGGCTGCCATCTTGCAATTCTTACTAGTTTTGAACAAGGATGTTCTATAGTTTCATTTTTCACAGGATTCCACAAATTATGTGGCTGTTCCTGAAAATGATTCTATACCCAACTGGATCTACTAGCATCAAGTAGTTATATTCTTAGATCTGGTTAGGAAATAGAATGTTGGACGTATAGCCATTAGTTCATATTGAAAGCTCATAAAACAACGTTTGTGGAGATTGGTGGAAGGATTTGTGGCTGTTTCATTCCTCTGAACATGCTAAAATCAATATCAGGATTAAGTCGGACCAGAAATGCATAGTGACTGGACCGCGTTTGCTGCTCTCATTCCAGGTCTCCTGGTGCTGTATTGAATTGCTCTTTGGAACTCAGTCTCATACTGAAGGATGTCCAAAAAAAGTCCATGTTGCACGCAGAACTATTTACCTGAAAGATGTTGTTGAGGGGACTGTTTGTCAAATTATCAATTATCTTTACCCTGAGGATCAATGAAAGCTATTTCTCTTTATTCTCTGTGCCAAGAATGGCTGTGTTTTCCTGACCAATTTATCTCTTGAATTCAGAACTGTGTGACTGTGTCTCCCTCTCTGTGTTGGTTGTAAGGAGGCTTAGAAGCGTGTGACTAGTACATGTACCAACCTCATCCTTTGCATTTTGTGTAGTAACTCCATACTTGCTTTCATCTTATCCTCTATACACCATTTTTCCTCCACTTTCATTTTCTCACCCATTTTTTTACTTTTTTAACATCATTCTTTCATGTTATATTAGGTACAATTCTATAAGCTATCTTTGGTTACTTTTTATTGGAATATGGTAATAGCAATATATTCCAGATAAAAAAATTTTCTTATATGTATCATGTTCTTCTTGGCAACATACAAGGATAACTTTTTTTTTTTAATTTTTATTTGAACGGTAGAGACGGGATCTGTTATATACTTTTTCAATTCTCAAATGTCTACAACATCTATGGCTGGGCCAGGCCAAAGCTAGAAGGCTGGAGCTCCATTTGGGTCTCCCAGGTGGGTAGTAGGAACCCATGTACTTGAGCCATGACCACTGCTTCCCTGGGTGCTAATTAGCGAAAAGTTGGATACTGAAACAGTGTCTGGTATTGAACCCACGCACTGTAGTATGGAATGTGGGTGTCCCAAGCTGCCTCTTAACTTCTGTGCTGCACACCTAGGATAAATGACACCAGTGGCATTTTTACTGTGTAAAGACACAAAGGAGTCATTTTAGAATGGTGTTAATGCAAGAAATGGTAAGAAAAATGTTTGGTAATAATAAAATACGACTTGAAATGGATAGACTCTTAACCTGATAATCACTTATGTTGGAGTTTTACCTCATAGTGACTTCAAAAAAATTCCTCTTTTTGCCATGCTCTTATCTCTAAAGAGTTGATATTGATATATATGCTGTTTAATATTTAGAAGAGGTATTAACTGTTACTACAGTTTAAAAAAGCTGCCTTCAATAAAGATATTTTCTAAGTACAAAAATTTATTGCTGATTTTTAATAAGGATATTTTTAGTGCTGTTTCTTCCAGTTATTTATTTATTTATGTATATTTTATTTTTGGTAAAGAGTAGAGGGCTGCCAACATAGAAGATATAAATTTAGGAAGAAAGACATGGCATTGTGATATATAACTGAGTTGTCCTTTTGAAACTTGCACTGTCATGTTTTTCTCAATGTTTTTGTTCTAATGATTTATTTAGTGTTCATTCACAAATATTTATTGAGGATCTGTTATGTTCCTGAATTTTTTTAGGTACCAACTAGAAAACTAAGTATATCAGTAAACTGAGAACAACCTGCCTTCATTATTTCCCCCAATTTACCTCCACATATTTCTTGACTTTATGTCTTTTTTCCAATGTTACGTTTCCTTTTCTTATTGGTATGTTAAAATCAACTTTCCTAAGAGATAATATTTACCTGTATTCTAGGTTTTCCTCTTTTTCTTACTGATCAAATAGTTGGATGCTTTACTTGATTTGCTAGTGAACTACATATTTTACTGATTATGGGGGTTATGTGATGTGCTTGATTTGGGCTAATTTGCATAATTTTCTGATTAAACTACATATTAGCCTTTTGACCTTTGTACTTCTTCAAAGGTAGAGGATAATTAGCCTGCACAATTTGATAGAGAAAATTCACATCTGCTATTTTTTTTCATTTTGCCTAATAGACACTTGTGAAAATATATAGGTTGTCTTCCAGGCTAAATATGAATAAATTATTTTCATTCTGGTAAGCATTGCATCACTGAGCATTTTCCATATCTTTGTAAAAACTAATGCCACTTCTTATTCAAAATCAGTAGAAAAAATATTTCAAGGAGTCTGACAACAGAAGACAGAAATTTCTTGGCCTCAACAGCTTTTTTGTTTTACTTAGAAGGAAATAAAAAAAGGTGATGCTTTTCACAGGAATACATGAGTTTGCAGTTAGCACACAAATGACTGTGTACCACAATGTCTGGTTAGATGACGATTTGAAATTCTTTTTGTGAAGGATTGCAACTTAACTATGCAAGTCACCTCCCTGACTAGATGGAAGAAGGCTACCTAGACAAAGCTTTGTTCTGGCGATAATTACCCTGGAGGAAAGGAGTAGTATGACTTTTTTTTGGGCCACGGAGACTTTCATCTGTGGTCCTGTACTTTGTGAGGCTCCTTGTTCTCAGATGCTCTCTGCTGGATCACTGTCCGTTCCAAGCCCAAAAGAAATGCATCGGGAAGAAGGGGGAATTCTCACCTGCCAGTGGGTGCTCACCCTCTGGACTTCAAGGCTGGGTGGAGGGCGGATAAAGTTTTATCTACCTGGCTTGGCATTGCTTTCAGAACTATCACTGGCTGTGTTACTATAGCTAAAGAACAAAGATCTTTAAAGTCAAGGGGTTAACCTAGAAGGAACAGAATCTCCTTCCCTTGGAAAACCAGTCTTGCTTGCTTGCGCAAGGGGCTGAACCAGCTGCTGGAAACATAGAACACTAGGCAATGGCCTTTTGGGCTGTGTGAGCTTTCGATTGTGATGTGTGGCAGTGGCAGCCACAAGAGCACGGGCAACAGAACCGAAAACCAAGCCAAAATCAAGCGAAACTGGGCTGAGCACAGTTTCCAGCTTTCTCAGGGCTAGGAATTTGGGATGAAAATTTTAGTAAACTTCCAAGGCTGCTGGAGTGGGTAGTAGGGACCAGAGATGGGCATTTTTAATCTGGAAATAAATGAAATGAGATGATCCGATTACATCTATCAGATTAGTCCATGTCAAGATGTTTGCAAGTAGATTGGATGCAGTAGTCTTTCTAAAGCCACAACACAGAACAGTTGAGTTAAACAGCATTTGCAGATCAGTTGGTAAAATAACGTGATAGGTCTTTCCAGTAGTTAATGTGAGTGGTGTCATTTTGAATTAAACAGTTACCATTTGACTGTGTCTGTGAGTCTTAAGAGTATCCTTACTATTGGAGAAAGTCTGTGTGGAGTTGTAAATCCAAACTTCTTGAATTTCACAGCTCCTCCTGGGCCATGGCAGAACAAGAGCATTTGGTCTGTTTTCAAAAAAGTGCCTCAGACTGCTTGGGTCCACGACCCTTTTGTATTCTTCTCTCCACCTAGAAACATCGTTTTCTTGGGATCTGGAAAGAGTTTTATTTGGTTCTCTTGGCCCAAAGTGTTATGGACCTATGTATTTTAATCTTTATTCCAGATTCTAGCCTCTGTGGAGATAAGAATTCAAAGCAGAGGCTTAAATGCAGAGAAAGTAAATATATATTCATGTGAAAGTATGGGCCACCCACACAGAGATACTGTTGTGAGTGGGCCAGAGGGCTACCTATGAAGAAAGAGGGAGGGAGGAGCCAGGGAGGGATCTCCAAGCATGGTCAAGGGCAGGGGAAAAAGGACCCTCCCATGTTATCAGTTTCCTGTACGAGACGGGGCGGTGCCCTAATTGAATATACACACGGGGTAGAGTGTGGGTGGAGTTTAGTGTGAGGGAGGCTTTCATAGCACCTCCACCTGGAGTTTAACTTCGACGTGATCATCATGGCACTCCTCCTTCCTGGTCCTGGATGACACACAGGTGCAGACGGGTAAGGGGACAGAGTTATAATGTAGGACTGGTGTAAATTCCAGCTTGCCTATCTGTATCCAACGCCCTGCCGGTTTCCTAAATATCAAAAGTAGTCTCATCATAAGGCTTTGTTACTGATTTGCTTATTAATAATCCAAAATTAATAAGCTGTGTGGGTTCTTGCTGTATATTCAGAGAATTCTGAATACTGGCACAAATAAACTAGGTGACCTGGTAAGTTTTTAAGCTTTTTATTCAGTGAGAGCAATGCATAGGAGAGTGAGGGCTCTATCTAAAAGAGAAAAGGAAATCTGGATTCATACTGAGCACCAGGAGCCAGCCACGTAGAGGAGCATGTAGGCCGGGAAGCATGGAGTGGGTGGCCCCAAGGCCAGGGGATCAATGGCAGGGAGGAAAAAGGGGGGCAAAGGGAAAAAGGGCCGGGCCCACCACGTTTCAGGCCTTTAATCCACTTCCAAAAGGGAGTGGTTAATAAGTCTGATTGGCAGGTGGGTGCACAGGTGTGGTCAGGTAGGGGCATGAGCTTGCACGGGGGCATGGTGAAGGTGTGGTCTTCCAGCTCACAATCGGTTTTATCCTATTCGCCTGCGTACAACTGCTTTAATATGGAGTTCTTGTTTTTTACTTTCCTTAGCTCTCCAGTAGACCTTATTATCTTTATTTTTTTCTGTGGTAGCATTGGTTGAAATGCTCTTCGGTCCCAGCAAACTCCCCAAGGACATGTTGCACAATAGGGTTCAGCCAAGTGTGGTTTCTCATCAAGCTAAAGTGTGAGTTAGAGCACGTTTTTTGTTTCCGTTTCAAGAAATATGCTCAGTGGTTTAAAAACTCAGTATGTCATGGCTTGGAAAAGCTTTGGCAGGAGAAATAGGTTTGATATTGCCCAGCACAATGCCTATCACATAGTAGTCCCCCTCCCTCCCGTGAGTGCCTGTTGAAAACATGAATGAATAATTTCTTATTAAGAGACTATGATCTTTTAGAAGGGACAAACAAGAAATATTAATGTTAATATCATATTAACCAAATTTGAAAAAGGCTGCCTGAAGTCCCAACAAATAACTTATTATTATTAGAAAGAGAAACAGGGAGAGAGAGCCCATTCACTGATTTACTCCCTAAATGCCTGCAACAGTTGGGTCTGGGCTGAAGCCAGGAGCAGGGCACTCAATCTGGGTCTCCCTTATGGGAGGCAGGGACTCGACTACACTTGAGCCATTATGTGCTGCCTGTCAGGGTGCACATTAGCTAGAAGCTAGAATTGGGAGCTGAGCTGGCAACTCAAACTCAGGTGCACTCATACGGGGTGCACACGTCACAAGTGGCATCTTAACTGTTATGTTGAAGGCCTGCTCCCCCAGGGATAAATTTTGAAAAGAGGCCTAATGACTGGAATTTAGAAAAAGCATATGGCCTTTTCTTGATCCCTGATCTCTGATTGGGCAACCTAAGTGAGACAGGTGTGTACAGACAGTAATCACAGCATTTCTCGGGAATAAAGATTCTTCTCCTTCAAACTTTTAGTAAACTTTAAGGCCTTTGAACAAGTCAGCAGGGCTGCCCTAAGAAAGTACCAGAAATTAGGTGACTTCAGCACCAGACATTCTGGAGACTGGACGTCTGAGAACAAGGTGTTGTCAGGGTTGGCTTCCTCTAATGCCCTTACTGTGTGAGGGCTTCTCCCTGGGTATTCACATGGCCTTACCTCCATGCATTTCTGTGTCCAAACTTCCTCTTCCTATGGGGACACCATCATATTGCATTATGATCCACAGTAATAACTTTGTTTTAGCCTGACTACCCCTCTTTAGAACAGTATCTTCTGGCCGGTGCCACGGCCCAATAGGCTAATCCTCCGCCTGGGGTGCCGGGACACCGGCTTCTAGTCCCTGTCGGGGCGCCGGATTCTGTCCCGGTTGCTTCTCTTCCAGGCCAGCTCTCTGCTGTGGCCAGGGAGTGCAGTGGAGGATGGCCCAAGTCCTTGGGCCCTGTACCCACATGGGAGACCAGGAGAAGTACCTGGCTTCTGGCTTCAGATCAGCGCAATGCGCCAGCCGCAGCGCGCCGTTGGAAGGTGAACCAACGGCAAAGGAAGACCTTTCTTTCTGTCTCTCTCTCACTGTCCACTCTGCCTGTCCAAAAAAATAAATAAATAAAAAATAGAGAGAGAGAGAACCGTATCTTCAAATGCAATCCCATTCTAAGTTACAAGGGGTTAGGACTTCACTCTGTGAGGTTTGGGGGAAGGGAGGATACAGCTTGGCCCATATCATTGTCTAAGGATGATAAACACTACAGGTGAGCTATCTGAATCCAGAAATCTGGAATGCTCCTAAATCTGAAGCTTCCTGAACATCATGTTGGTACTCAAAATTAGTTTTTGGAACATTTCAGATTTTGGGTTTTCCCATTAGAGATGCCCCAATGGTAAAGTCAATGTAAATGTTCCAAAATTCAAGAAACACCCAGATCAGAAGCACTTGTGAGCAAAAGCATTTCCCATAAGGGTTACTTAGCCTCTGTAGCGAAGAATACAAAGTGTGGAAGGCATAGAACTATCTGGGGGCTGTAATTTTAAACTGGATTGTCAGGAGAAATCTCTCTGAGAAAGGGACACAAAGACCTGGAAGAAGAGGTGAAGGAGTCACACAGATGTAGGGAGTTCCAGGGCATTCCAGAAAGAGCTAGACAGTCCTGTTTCTCGTCTGTGATATCAGTAATGACTAATGGTTCTGAGGATACCAGCTTTTGAGAGAATGTGGAGAAAAGGGAAGCCATGTACACTGCTGGTGGGAAAGCTGTAAATTGTTGTAGCTACTTTGGAAAATATTTAGGCTTTTCCAAGTAAGATTGAAGATGATGACTTAACAATTCCAATCCTTGGTATACTCACAACGAAACCTGTGCCTGAATGTCAGGAGAAAATCACAAAATTATTCCAGAAACATGACAGCATTCTTAGAAGCAATAAATAGGAGCCAATCCAAAAGTCCATCAACAGTAGAATTAATAATATATTTTATGTATTAGTAAATTTAACACTGTATAGCAGCATAAGTGAATGGAATGCAGCTTTGTGTATGAAGACCGATGGCTATTAAACTCACAGTGTTAAATTCATATACAGTATGCTTCCACAGAGTAAAGTTAAATAATAAGCAAAACTAAATGATTTCCTTCATGCATACACGTGCACACACCCATTTGTGGTCAAATCAGGAAGAAAAGCAACAAGATGATGAACAAAAATTCAAGATAGAATTTAGTCCAGGGAAGGAAAGAGATGAGTTGGGAAAGACTACACAGAGGAACTTGAAGATATTTTTATTCTGTTTCTTAAGCTGTAAGTTTATTAGTATATGGGCATTTAAATAATCAAATATAAAAAACCCCTTGACATGTTAAAGTTAATACAGAAAAATATATCAGTCAGGAATTCAGCCATAGAAGATAGGTTAAGAACAGATTTTTGTTTTCAGTGTTTGGTGGTCAGGAACGTATATTCCTGCTTAAGTCAGAGCTGAAAAGGAGCATTTTCTCCAGGTACAGCCTGGAGGTTTGCATGGTGGGACTCTCTTTTCCCATTTAAGCAGTTATTTTTCTGTAAGAGTCAGGGGGATGCTACCCGTTCCTTAGGGTGATATTAATGCTAGATTTATCAATGCACCTTTTCTCCTCACACACTGGAAAAAGAAAGCTAACGTTTTGTCTCTTCGAGTGGAAGAGCAGATTCAGCACAGGGCCGAGTGAGGACCAGAGTCAAGTTCAAAGCAGGCACAGCTTTCCTTCCAGCCCTGCACAAGGCTCTCGAGCCCTCCTTCAAACACCTGTTCCTTTCCTTCTGCTCACAGGCCACTTGGCTTCTCTGTTGACCCGAGTCAGCTGCCAAGAGAGAGAAAATAAACTCATGTTCTCCTGTACGGAGGTCTAAGACTTACTCTTTTCCTTCTGGAGTTGTGATAATTTCAGGATATGAAAAGGACTGATAGTAGTTTCAACAGGGAAAAATCATTTTATTATGTGCCTACACACAGGAGCCACACACACAGTATGTGACTCAAAGAGGGGCAAGGTGGCTGAGCCTTGTATAGAACCAAGCCAAAGCAGGGGGACTTAGGCTTCCGAGGGAAGGCTGGGGGAGCAGGTGCACAGTGAAGAGGGCTGACTTGTGAACCAGATGAGTCTCCAGGTAACAGCCAGGTATCTGGGCCAGGTGTCAGACCCTGGTCTCTTCTTCTGTGAAAAGATCTTTTCTGGGCAGAAAGGGCAGGTGGAAATCCGATAGAAAAACCTGTTTCTAGCCAATGGCTCTTTACCTCATGCATGTAGTTTGCTTTTATGGATATAAAGTTCTTTTACAAAAAGACAGCTATTCAGAGCTGCAGTTTTTCTGCATAACCAACTTGAAATATGCCAAATAAATACAGAACTATGGGGGGTGCACTCAAAATGTTTATTGGCAAGTGGAATTATTGAAGTCCCTTTGCTTGTGCCTAGAGTTGGAAATCCTTTTCCTAGGTGATGTGTCTTTAATCAGAGTGCTATGTAGGCTTTATCTTTAATTTGTATCCACGTTCACACATTTCCTGTCTTGAGCCTCAGGTGTAGGTAAACAGCTGGAAATCCAGCAGAGTCAAATGATCTTAATACCAGTAAGCCCTCTCATTAATAAATGGAAGAGTCAGAGTTGAATCCAGATCTTCTTCCTTCTTGTCCTGTATCCTTTGTCTTATACCATGCTGCCTTGTCCTATATCCTTTGTCTTATACCACACTGCCTTTCACTGGTCTCCCAGTTGACTGGGAAATACGTCATTTAGGAAGGATTTCTGTTAGAAGTAACAAGAAACGAGAACAGAGGTACATAAAGAGTGGTTTATTCTTATCATGACACAGCCAGGGGGGAGATAGGCACCGCTGATATTGGATTAAATTAAAGGCTCAGAACCATCCTAACAGATGTCTTGATTCCCTCATGATCACAACAGTTGTGACAACTTCAGATACCATGTCTGCACACACACACATTGGGAAGTGGTACCAGCAGATTTCTATTTCTTTTTGTTTAGAACTGTGACGTATAGAATCTCTTATTAAAAGAGATGCTGGGCTGGCGCCGTGGCTCACTAGGCTAATTTTCCACCTGTGGCGCCGGCACTCTGGGTTCTAGTCCTGGTTGGGGTGCTGGATTCTGTCCCAGTTGCTCCTTTTCCAGTCCAGCTCTCTGCTGTGGCCCGGGAGTGCAGTGGAGGATGGCCCAGGTGCTTGGGCCCTGCACCCCATGGGAGACCAGGAGGAAGCACCTGGCTCCTGCCTTCGGATCAGCGCGGTGTGCTGGCCACAGCGCGCCGGCCGCAGTGGCCATTGGGGGGTGAACCAACGAAAAAGGAAGACCTTTCTCTCTGTCTCTCTCTCTCACTGTCCACTCTGCCTGTCAAAAAAAAAAAAAAAAATTTCCAGTGTAACATTTAATAACTATTATTAGATTTTTTAAAAAAGGAGATGCTGGGAAATTGCTTTGTCTGGTTCTGTTTGTTTTCCCACCTCTGTAGCAGAGGTAGGCGAAGAACAGTGTTGAAGCTGAGTTGAGTTGGGGTGAGCCAGCATAACCGTGACACTGGAGCCAGAGCTTTCCTTAGCCAGTAGCTGCACACACATTCTGTCTTCAAGCTTAAGAAGCTCTTTTTTATATTTTTATTTATTTATTTTTTTATTTTTGACAGAGTGGACAGTGAGAGAGAGACAGAGAGAAAGGTCTTCCTTTGCCATTGGTTCACCCTCCAATGGCCGCCGCAGCCAGCGAGCTGTGGCCAGCGCACCACACTGATCTGAAGGCAGGAGCCAGGTGCTTATCCTGGTCTCCCATGGGGTGCAGGGCCCAAGCACTTGGGCCATCCTCCACTGCACTCCCTGTCCACAGCAGAGAGCTGGCCTGGAAGAGGGGCAACCGGGACAGAATCCGGAGCCCTGACCGGGACTAGAACCTGGTGTGCCTGTGCCGCAAGGCGGAGGATTAGCCTAGTGAGCCGCGGCGCCAGCTAAGAAGCTCTTTGTAAACCCGTCTTCCATTGGCTGTTCCACCAGTGGACTGTAAGTCTATCAGTTAGGAAGAGGATTCCCGGGAGAGGTAACACAGCCATTAGCAGCAGTCCCCTGTGGTTGGGAGAGGTAACACAGCCATTAGCAGCAGTCCCCTGTGGTTGGGAGAAGTAACACAGCCATTAGCAGCAGTCCCCTGTGGTTGGGTGACTTCCTGATCAGCCTTCCGAGGAGCAGCAGCTTGTCTTGTCCTTGGGAACGTACAGTGTTGCCTCTTGCTTCCACACAGCAACACAACATCAGATAACTGGAGGCTGCGCAGATCAAAGAGTCTAGATGCTAAGGGCTGAATGTATTTTTATGTTTTAATTCAACAAAACATGAATATCAGGGTGTCATCATTGCTCTTTTTATACGCATTTATGTAACCCCAGGGATATGGTATATGCTATAAAGCAGTGATGGGCAGATAGTCTCTGTGAAGTGCTGTAGAGTTCATATTGTAAACTTTGTGCCATGACTGCCTTTCTTTTAGAATTAATCAACTCGGCTGTCACAGAACAAAACCAGCAATAGGCAGTATATCAATGAATGGATATGGCTGTGATCTAATGAAAGTTTATTTTCCAAAGCAGGTGGGGGGCCAGATTTTGGCACTGTAGACATGACTTGTCCACTTTTGCTTTAGGGAGAGGCTCTGGGATAATTCTCATCACTGGAGTAATTATCATCATCTCAAATAATAGTCAGGCATGCCTAATATTTATGTGCCAGACCTTCTTCTAAGTCCTGTTCAAATAGTGTTGGGTTTAGTTATCATAATACTTCTGTGAGTTAACTACTATTATTAATTCATTTCTTTTTTTAAGATTTATTTATTTGGAAGGTAGAGTGATAGAAATTTTATATCTGCTGGTTTATTCCCCAAATGACCACAACAGCCAGAGCAGTGCCTGGCTGAAGCCAGGAGCCAGGAACTCCATCTGGATATCTCATGTGGGTGGCAGGGACCTAAGCATTTTGGCCATCATCTGATACCTTCCTAGGCACATTAGCAGGGGGCTGGCTTAGAAGTGGAGCAGTTGGAACTCAATTGGCACTCAGATAGGAGATGCCAGCATCACAGGTGGAGGCTTAATCCACTGTGCCACAATGCCAGTCCCTATTAACTTATTACTTTGTGTGGAAGCCAACACAGAAGTTTGTCTTACTCATGATCCCTAGGACTTGATCATTTGGGTATTTAAATTCAGTCTGGCTTTGCTGTGTCTACTCTTCTGAGAGGGAAAATTAGAAAATAAAGCAAGAGTGTTTTTTCATAATCTATCCATGTATTCTTAGAGCCATCCAACCACTCATTGAAACCAAGTCAACAAATATGTATATATTGCCTGCTGTGTGGTCAGTGGTGGTGCGGCAGTGGACAGAGCTGACAAGACCCCTGCTCTCATAGGGCTGTCACCCAGGGCACAGTGCCAGATACATAAACAAGTGCGTGTAGACAAATCCCGTAATGCCACAAACAGCAGAGGATGCACAGGGGTTAGGTGGTATTGACAGAATTGGCCAGGGAAGGCCTTTCTGAGGAGGGCGATCAAGTCCTTGATGGGCGATGTATATAAGAAGAGCTCAGCGGCGAGGAGCTGTGAGGGGAAGGGAGTTCCCGGCAGAAGGAAAAGCAAGTGCAAGGCCCTGAGAGCAGGATGAGCATGGCCTGAGGGATGTGCAGAGTGCAGGCAGGGCCTGCTGAGCAAGCCCCGGGAGGCCAGCTCGGAGAGTTCTAGAGAGTTCCAGAGAGTTCGGGGAGTTCGGCAGGGGCTGACCCTGAGGCAAAGATGCAGGCTTTCAGCCTCCTTCTAGGTTTGCTAAGAGGTCCCTGGGGGTTTTAAGCAGGAAAGTGGGTGACCTGATTCCTAGTTTGACTGACTCTTTTCTACTCCAAGGAGAATGCAGGAGGGACTAGAGAGGGGACAGGGGCCTGGCTGGGAGGCCAGTGCAGAATCCAAGGGAGAGAGTGTGGTAGTCTGGTGTTGGGGCTAGAAATGGAGAGGAGAACTTTATCTGGGACTTTATTTTTTTTGTTGACGGGGTGGACAGAACTGATGGATAGATTGGATACGGGATGAGAGGCTGAGTGTGTGCCAGGACAGCTCATGTGGTTTTCCCTGAGCCCACGGCAGCATTTACAGAGAGGTGTGGGAGCCCAGGACAAGAAGCAGATTCTGGGGGGAAAGGGGCCATCAGGAGCTCTTTTCTGAAAAGTTATTTTCATAGGACTGCTCGAGCATGCAGGGAGCATGTCAATAGGCAGTTAGATGTAAGAATCTGGGTGACAGAAAGCCTGTTGTGGCTCAAAGAATTTCAGTGTTCCCTCTGAGTAGATGATTGTATCATTGAGTGTTGTCCCTGCTACATGTGACAGGAAACCCGGATCAAGCCAGGTTAGAGGGTAAAGGCATTTATTATTACACATGAGGGAGGCCTAGGTGTGGGTAGGCTGTAGACTGGCTCATCCAGTGCTTCAGTGAGTTCTTCAGGGACCCAAGTATTTCTGTTTCCTATTGAACCCTACCAAAGTCTCACAAAGTTGGAATTTGCAATGGAGAGAATGGAGGAGGAGCTGTTGGCGGAGGAAGGGGGAGAGACTGACTGGTTAACTCCAGCTTTCTTTTGGGAACAGAAATCTTTTTCAGAACTCTGCAGCAAGCTTTCGCTCACATCTTACTGGTCCAAATTGGCTTAGGCCTGCTCATTCCAGAGCCAGTCACTGGCAGTAGTCATAGAATTTCTGCAACTGATTTAGACAAGGTACCTGGAGTAGAACCACTTGGAGAAGTTGGTCTCCACGTCCGTTACTTAAATCCATGAAATCACATAGGGGAAAAGGTCAAGGTGTAGACTATCAGAGGTCCCAGGACTGTGCCCTGCAGAATGCCAATATGTGACAGTTGGCTTGAGGAGTAGGAGGAGAAAGCAAGGTGGAAGGTAGTAGCCTGGAAGGGAGTAAGAAACGCAGGGGAGTGTCATGTCATACAGGCTGAAAGGACAACGTGCAAATGCACACTGTGCAAAATGCAGCTAAAGGAGAATAAAGTGGGACACGCAAGTGACCATCAGATTTTATCAGGGTCAATAAGGTCATTTTACTATACAGCATTCATCCTGTATTGGGTCGGGGCTGGAGTCAGGGTATGAACTTCTTGCATAAAATCCCAATATTGGCACATTATTGGCTGTAGGAGAGGGTGAGATGTGGAACCAGTTTATGGTTCTTTCAGTTTACCGGTTGTGAACTTATAGTCATAGTGGAAAGTAGCTTTCCATAATAGGTCATGTTATGCTGGCAAAGGTGTTTTTTTTCATCTTTCAATGTCTAGTTTTTGATAATTGAGCATACGATCAGATGAAAATGTAATTGCAAGGAGCATGTGACAAAATCAGTCTCTTATTCTCCTTCATGGGATTCTGCCTTTCGGGTTCTTTTTTTCACAGCTGCATGCTTGAGCAGAGCACAGCTGTGCCAAGTACATGTGGGTCAATCTAGCCGGGGCTACACAGGTGGAATTTGCACGGATGTCAATGACAACTCCTTGTCCATTTTCCTGAGAAATAAAATCATGGATGGTGGATGTCGCATGAGTAGAATTCTGGAGATGAATCTTCAAAACCACTCCATCAAGCCCAGGGTGAGCTGTGATCAGAAGTCATGTAGTTGTCAGGGGAGGGGGTAGGAGCACAAAAAGAGATATGGCAGAATCATAACACAGCGAGTGTCACAGAGCATTTGGGCTTTCTTGTTTCCTTATTTATAAAATGTGAGTTTTTGACCCTCAAAATTCTGACCTTCTTTAGTGAAGGAACTGGGTTTTATTTACTTTTGTATTCTCAGGGCTTAAGTGGCATGCTATGCCCATAAAAATGTTATGTGCATGTAAGAAGGAAAGGGAGGGAGGAAATGGAATAAGGTATGTCGGCTTAAGACTGTGGTTACATAAAAAAAAAAAAAAAAAAAAAAAAAAAAAAAGAATGGTTCTACATCTTTGTTTGAAGTACAACCTGGCAAGAGTATCCCTATGTTTAAAAACTAGTTGCCCAAAAGGACTCATCAGTCCCCTTAAGCCTGTGCTTCATCCATGGGTGATTTTTGTCCCATGGGGACCATTTGACAACATATGAAGACATTGTCACAACTTGGATGTAGGGGGTGCTATTGGCCAGAGATGCTGCAAAAACATCCCACAATGCACATGACAGCCCCACAATGAAGACTCCTGCAGCTCCCAAAGTGTCAGTAGCTCTGCCTTAATCACACAGTGGTACCATCTTCTGCATAATAACCATGCATTTACTTCCCATTTCCTGGCGGAATGCAGCCTATAGTTATCCAGGTAATTATACCTGGCGGAGAGCAGAAGTAAACCTAGATTTCAGGGTCACGTGGACTTTACAGACAGACACCTTGATTATAAATAAGTTCAGCCTTACCTTCTTACATCCAGTTCTCTGGAGAGAAACTTCATGGTTATTTACACACAGCCTTAATCTAGTATACCCAGAGAGCACAACACACACTAAGCAGGAATCGTATGAGTGACAAGGTGTAAAGAGATGCGCCGTGTTTTGTGTCTCCCCATCCCCCAAATTGTGCTCAGATGGGACAGCACTAAAACATGGAACAGTGCTGCTGTGTCCACCAGCGTTTTCTGTGTGGAAGTAATCAGTGGGCTGGTGTCCAATGAGCTGAAGGATGCTGAATTAAGCCTCCACACAGCTGTCAATAGCAGGGAGATCCCCACAATAAAGCAGGGAGTGTGTGTGGATTGTTCCAAATCTGGCAGACTTCAGGGCCATCGCACTGCGTGCTTAGTTGTGATATCTCTCATTACAATTTTAAATGACGAGCTTGTTTTTTAATGCACATAAATTGCCTTCAATAGACTTGGTGATTGAACACTGTAAATATTTTTCTGTGGCACTAAAAATAGTAAGGAATCTGCAAAGCGTGTCTCTCTCCTTTTCTGCAAGGCTTGTCTTGCTACAGCACGTAAGCTCCTGGGTGTAGTCACTCACACGCCTCCTGCTTGCAGCCTCTTTACCTTCGGAGAGCTCTGTCAGGCCTGGTCAGATCCCGCTGGCCCTGGTGGGGCTGAGCTGGCCTGGGGAATCTGGGAGCCTCCTCTATCTGTGCCTGTGTGCCGCGTGGGGGTGGGGGTGGGGAATGCCTTTGGGAAAAGCTGCTGAACTGGGGACAAAAAGGGCCCTCCTCCAGCAGGCTGCCTTGTCACGTGCCTGGACGCCTGCACCTCTGTTCCTCCTGGCAAACAAGCAGCTTGCTGTTCCTGCACATTTTCCTGGGCCTGCCGTCCCCCGAGGAGCGGCTCATGCAAATTATGTGTGGCAAAGGTCGCCCTTCTTCCTGTTAGGTTGTCTGTGAGCTCTCATCTCTACCTTGCTGCACTCGCAGACTTGATGTGGGGCAGAAGTGCCCCGCCCCGATCCAGGCCCCAAGAATGTATTCCTGTACCATGCCCTTGTGCAAAAAGGACATATATATCCATGCTGGTGTTCTGAAAAACACATACATATCCATGTCTGTGTGCTAAACATATAAAATATATTTAAACATATGTAATATATTTAAACATATATAATATATATAAACATATATATCCATGCTTGCATGCTAAAACATGCATAAATATATATTCATGCCCATATGCTAAAAAAACATATCTATGCCTCTGTGCTAAACATGCGTATATATCCGTGTGTGTGGTTCCAAGTCCGATTGTCTTAAGATATTCCTAAAAAAAAGCCTCCCCCCACCAATTCATATATATATATATATTTTTTTTGACAGGCAGAGTGGACAGTGAGAGAGAGACAGAGAGAAAGGACTTCCTTTGCCATTGGTTCACCCTCCAATGGCCGCCGCAGCCAGCGCACTGCAGCCGGTGCACTGCGCTGATCCAATGGCAGAAGCCAGGTACTTATCCTGGTCTCCCATGGGGTGCAGGGCCCAAGCACTTGGGCCATCCTCCACTGCACTCCCTGGCCACAGCAGAGAGCTGGCCTGGAAGAGGGGCAACCGGGACAGAATCCGGCGCCCCGACTGGGACTAGAACCTGGTGTGCCGGCGCCGCAAGGCGGAGGATTAGCCTAGTGAGCCACGGCGCCGGCCACCAATTCATATTAAGGACAAATGGATTAAAATGAGAAATAAAAATCTCCTCCCCAGTACAGAGTTTACGGGAGTTGAGGATGACCTTCAGACATTGCACTCGTGTTTGCTGCGTGTTTCTAGAATGCTGATGCATTTCCAGCTTGCCTTATAATTTGAGAGAAGCACAGTGAGTTAGCGTGCAGGAAGAGTGTAGTTCTTTTGGTTCTGCTACTTTGTTTTCTCATGTTATTCCCTTAAAGTAAATTTTACATTTTTGTAATCTTATAGAGAAAGTGTAGAAAATGTTTCTGACTTCTTTCCCTTATATTGGAGATTGTCATTGTGTGAGTGAATGTCCTTTTTTGGAGAGATAGCAGCTGAGATTGGCAGTCCTGGGTCAGTGTAAGAACTCTGCTCAGAAAACAGGTGCTGGTCCTGCCTCCCAGCCTCTGTGTGTCTGTTTTTTTTTTTTTTTTTTAAGTTTATTTTATTTATTTGAAAGTCAGAGACAGAGGGGGAGTCCCAATCACTGGCTCATCCCACATCAGCCAGGGCTGGGCCAGACCAAAGCCAGGAGCTGGGAAGCCAGTCTGGGTCTCGATGTGGGTGGCAGGGACCCAACCACTTGTGCCAGAGTGTTCACCAGCAGGAAGGTGGGTTGAAGCAGGGCCAGGACTTGAACCCAGGCACTCCAGCATAGGATGCTGGTATCCCAAGAGATGTCTCAACCAAATACCTGCCCCCACTCCGTCTCTTTTGGTTCTAATATACTCTGCTGAGTTCTTCCAGCCGTAAACCAAGGAGAATATGAATCTGTTCTACCAGCTCTCCTACTTTTACATCTGGAGCCCCAGACTATTCCCCGGTCAAGATGTAGGCACGGTATTACTGGTGATGATGATCTGCCTCCATTGACTCCATCTGAAAATGAAAAGGCAGGTGCTCATGGAATCCCGGAGAAACTGGAGTGTCTGTGCTTTGCAGGGAAGAGAATGAGTGCCCTCCGTCTCTGAGAGGGGTGTAGGTGTGTGCACATGTGTGTGTGTGTGTGTGTGAGAGAGAGAGAGAGAGAGAGAGAGAGAATATGTGCTGAGGTCACCAGAAGCTGCTGGAAGGGAGCAGACCCGGGCCCAAGTGCCACATGGACACAGCATTAGGATAAGGGCTTTGGGGACTTTGTAGCTCTGGGGTGTGAATCTCCCCACCATGGTTGTTGTGGTACCATCAGACCTGAGGGACAGCCCTCAGGCTGCATGGAATGCAGAGGGGTCTTTTTAAAATTTTTTTTATTTATTTATGTTTTTGACAGGCAGAGTGGACAGTGAGAGAGAGAGACAGAGAGAAAGGTCTTCCTTTGCCGTTGGTTCACCCTCCAATGGCAACCGCGGCCAGCGCGCTGCGGCCGGCGCACCGCGCTGATCCGAAGGCAGGAGCCAGGTGCTTCTCCTGGTCTCCCATGGGTGCAAGGCCTAAGCACTTGGGCCATCCTCCACTGCATTCCTAGGCCATAGCAGAGAGCTGGCCTGGAAGAGGGGCAACCGGGACAGAATCCAGCGCCCCGACCGGGACTAGAACCTGGTGTGCCAGCGCCGCAAGGTGGAGGATTAGCCTATTGAGCCGCGGCGCCGGCCAGCAGAGGGGTCTTGCAAGATGAGAAGGAGAACTGGGATCCATCTCCTGGCTGTAAGTGGGCCTGGTGGTTCCTAGGAGCAGACTTGGGGCGCAAGGGGGCAGACCCTGGTAGTGGTTGTGGCCCGAGTCTCTCCTGGCAGCTCCTTCCTGAAGCAGAATCCTCAGGAGTGAATTTATGACCCACACTCTCCAGTCTTTTTTGAAAATAGTTCTGCTATCAACCCACTCACAAATAAAAAAAATTTATTATTCAGATTGCTAAGAAAATAGCCTCCACATTAGCCCTTCTGTTTCAATAGATGGGCAGAGCAGGCCACGTTTCTGTTCTGTTTTTAATTTTAGAACTTTGAGTAATGTTAAATTAAGACCTGAGGCTTAGTTACCAAGAGCACAGAAAATGTGTTCTTCAGGCCTCATGGTGAGGAATGCAAATGAGGATTCATCTTGAGAAGACGCAAAGCACAGAATACGCCCAGTGCTGGTACACGAGTGTACTTGTCGGTTGAGAGTGATAGGAGATGGGCTACAAATTGTAGCCCAGTGGGTCTTCCCTTCACTCATTTCTGAAAGAGAATATGATGGCAAAGTTGTCTTACCAACCACAGCAGTAATGACGCCGGCCTAAGAAATTATTTATTGGGCCTTATTTATTCTCAGTAAAGAAGAACAAAACCCAAGGGAGAGTGCAACAAGGAAGGAGGCAGCAGTAGCTGTGATGCCGGGCTCCACCAGGCTCTGAGACTGTGATGCGGGAATGTGCCAGCCAAGTCACCAAGGGGCCCCTGGTGTACCCGAGAATGGTCTCGAGAAAGCGGTTCAAGGGCTGGAAATGTCTTAAGTGAATGTGGAAATGAAATTGCAGTAAGGAAGTAGGGATGCAGTTGTTCCTTGCTATCCATAGGAGTCTGGTTTCCCAGACCCCCTGTGAATATCAAAACCTGCAGAGAAAATCAGTACTCCTGGGGCCAGCATTGTGGCGCAGTGCATTAAACTGATGCCCGTGACACTGCCATCCCCCATGAGCGCCGGTTCAAGTCCAGGCTACTCCACTACCAATCCAGCTCCCTGCTAAGGAGAATGGGAAAGCAGCACATGATAGTCCAAGTACTTGGGTCCCGGCCGCCCACATGGAGAGCCAAATGAAGTTCTAGGCTCCTGGCTTTGGCCTGGACTAGACAGGGCCTCTGCAGCCATTTGGGAGTGAGTCAGCAGATGGAAGATCTCTTTCTGTCTCTCTCTGTCTCCCTGTCTCTCTGTTTCTCCCTCTCTCTAGAAGTCTGCCTTTCAAATAAATAAATCTTAAAAAGAAAAGAAAATCAAATCCCTTATATAAAATGGTATGGTGTTTTATCTGTAGCTTATGATACTTAACAAAATGCATAGTCTATGTAAATAGTTATATTACATTGTTCAGGGAATAATGACAAGAAAAATGTGTCCAATACAGAAGCGATTATTTTTCAAATATTTTCCGTCTGTGGTTGATTGCATCCAAGGATGGGGAAGGCTGAGTGCAGTGCCTAGGGCTTGTTCAGAAGAAGAGGGAGGGCTAGGCAGTTGATAGTGGCAGACACTGAAATGCAGGAAGGTTTTCACTTACTAGAAAGCAGTGAGGACATTAATAGGTTGAGAGGAAGAAGCTTTGAAAGCAAGGTTGAAATAGAGGAAGAGGAGGAGGCAGCATGGAGAACCCCCACACAATGTGGGAAAAAGGCACACCTGATGCCCAGGAAGGGAATGTCTTGTTCTCAGAGGTGACAGAGAATGATACTGGGAGATCAATTTGATGATGGCGAGGAGGAGGAGAAGGGAGTTGAGCTTTTGCAAAGATGAACTCATCTCTTAACAACAGCAAGTAGGTAGGATAGGGGCTCCATGATCAATATGAAGTATTGAAACTTCTCCCCTGTGAAATGTGAGACAAAGTTCACCAACGCAGGCCCAGGAATTGCTGGGTGTGGGGAGCAACTGGAAGCAACTTGGACTAGACTAAGTTACTGGAATTAAGACTTATTCTATGCATCTGCTCTCCCACAATATGGCGCTGAGAAGGGAGAAACAGCTTCTACACAGCTGCCTCCAGTTCAACCAATAAACTGTAGGACCTACTCCTGATTGGAGGAGAGCAGCATACTCGGCGTGTGGGTAGCAGAGTTGGGATTGGTGGAAGAGGACTATAAAGGAGGAGAGAGACAACATGCACCAGGAACATCTAAGGGGAACATCTATCTGAAGGAACACCTGTGCAGCCCCCGAGAGAGCCGGCCGGCGATGTGCCGCTCCCCCGCGGAAGTGGGGCGAGTGGCCAGGGGGAACCGCCCTTCCACGGAGGTGGAAGGGACGGTAGCCAACCCGGGAAGAACCAGCAGCAAACCCGGGGAGGGCCGAGCAGACGAAATAACAGCGCAGGGTCCTGTGTCGTTCCTCCACGAAGAGGGGGAGCAACACTGGGAGGTGGAGCAGAGCTTGGGAGCCCTGAGGTGTTAATGGTCCTGGTTGATGTGAAGCTAGTACCTTTTTCAAAGGCACTCCATGGCCTGGGTAGAGGAACACAGAAGGCAGATGGTACAGGGATTAGGGAATCTGAAGGACAGGTGCAAGGGTCAAGGTTAAGTGGGTGAAGGAATTAAAGATCCCAGCCAGTGAGGAGCTGAAATAATGTCTGCTGAGTCCATCGTGGGAGAGGAAATGATGATGGGAGGAGAAAAGTAGGAAGTCCAGCCACATGGGATGTGAATGAAGTCTTAAAACAAAATCTTCAGAGTTAGGGCTCATGTGATACTGTTTTTATGGTCAAAAAATAAAATTTGGGGTTATGATAAAAAGGATTATTCTAGTAAAGTGTGATTAAAATCCATTGAAGTTTTGTTTTTAAAGGCAGAGATTCACCGTTATCACAATTTATAATGAAAAATAAACTGAGGCATAGCCAGCATTGTGGCACAGCAGTTTAAATCTCCACGTATGATTCCAATATCCCATATCAGAGTGCCAGTTCAAGTCCCGGCTGCTCCAGTTCTGATCCAGCTCCCTGCTAATGCACCTGGGAAGGCAGCAGAAGATGGCCCAAGTACTAGGAGTCCTGCCACTGTGTGGAGACCTAGATGGATTTCCTGGCTCCTGGCTTCCGCCTGGCCCAGCCCTGCTCTGTTAGCCATTTGGGGAGTGAGCTAGTGGATAGAAGATCTTTCTTGCTCTTTCTCTCAGGTCTCTCCCTTTCTCTCTCTGTTTTACTCCACCTTTTAAATAGACAATTAAATAAAACTTTAAAAAGAAAAGAAAAATACATAAGATGAAGTCTTTGTGAGGAGTGAAAGACAGGCCTAGAGCTGCAGAAGATGTGCACATTGGTAAATAATGGTGAAAGGATTTCCCCATAGGAAAGAGCGTTGACTTGCTTATTTGTTTTGCACAGGCTTATTTAAATAAAAGGAGTGGACAATCTGGGCTTTTCCATTTTTTTAATGTCAAATAAATCCCTGGGAGCTGGAGAAAAAGCATCACAGATGTGATTACTGCTCTAAATAATGAATTCTCCTTCAGTGCCACCAGATTGCAAGAGATTCGTGATGTGGTGCACTCATGATTATTGCTTTAATGAAAATGTGACATTAAGATATTCCCAGCGACGTGGTAAACTGCTGCTGAAACACTGGGCCCTTCATTAACCCTTGCACAACACACATCACAGGATGCATTTTCTGTGCATCAAAGCGTCATGTCTGAATCTCATGTATCTGACATGGACGTAGTTATCCTTCCCAATATATAAGGGAAGAATGTAGGTCTTTACTTTCCAGTTTGACAAGCACCATAAACCCACTGAAAGCCAGACTGACGAGTGGAACATATTGAAATCTTGGAGCACAGTTGTCTCGGAAAATGTTAAAATCTCTGTAAACCCAGTGAACCGATAGCCCCTAACTAGCTTAGATTTAGATTTTGTTTTAGTCCATTTTGTGCTGTTATAGCAGAGTACCCAGGCTGGATGATTTTTACAGAATAGAAATTTTATTTCTAACAACTTTGGAGGTTGGGAAGACCAAGGTCAGGTGCCAGGGCCCTGTCTCTGTGCTACTACAATGGCACCTTCAATGCCGTATCCTCCAGAAGGAAGGGACAGGGGCAGCCACCCATGCGAGGAGCCAGGTTTTTAATAAGGGGATTAATGCAATCATGAAGGCTCTGGCCTTGGAGCCAGTGGGCTAAGCCACTGCCTGCAACACCAGCATCCCATATCAGACTACAAGTTCAGATCCCGGCTGCTCTGCTTCCAATCCAGCTCCCTGTTAATGTGCCTGAGACGGCAGCAGAGGATGGTCCAGGTGCTTGGGCCCCCGCCACCCATGTGGGAAACCCAGATGGAGTTCCAGGTTTCTGGTTTCAGCCTGACTCAGTCCAGGCCATTGAGGACATCTGGGGGGTGAATCAATAGATGAAAGATACCCCTCCCCTCCTTCAGTCCCTCCCTTCTCTCTCTCCCTCCTTCTCTCTCTCTCTAATAAATAAAATTTTTAAAAAGGAGGAAGATAGAGCTCTCATAACCCAAATCCTCTCACTAAGTCTCACCTTCCAACAGTGTCTCCCTGGGGGTCAAGTTTGCAATCAATACATGGGCTTGGGGGACACATTCACACCAGAGCCGCCTTTATGTGTTGCATTGTTTCCTCTTTGCCTGCTTTTGAGAACAAAGTTGATAGAAACACAGAGAACAGGTAAACTTTGTGTTGGTTAAAAACAGTCTGTAAGACCAATCTATTTGGTTTCTATGACTCAAGTCTTTCACTTTTAAGAGATTTGGTGAACATATCAGGTCTTAGGTTGTGCTCTGGAATATTCCCCATTATTTATGGTGCAGTTTGATTTCTCAAACTGTGTGTCTCAAACTGCTGCACAGGAAAAGTCACAGCAAATTTACCTGAGCTTGACTTCCACGAGCTGGTGAGCAACATGGAGGCTGCCAGGGTCCTGCCAAGCGTGTACTTCTCAATTGAGTTTGAAAGACTGGACAACTGCTGGCTCTTGTTTTCCTCTGCCTGGTTTGATGTGATACCTGGCCTTTGCCACAGATAGTCTGGATCAAAGGGTTTGGTCAAAACAGAGCAGGCAGAAGCAACACAGAAAAGCCACAGAAGTGTGTGGCGACAGAGCCAGAGATGAGTGATGGACAGCCAGTGGGACTGGACAACTGGGACAAGGCAGCCCAGCGCAGCCTCTGCAAGCTCCGGGGAGCTCGTCTCCCTCCACTTCCTCCATCTGGAATCTTTTCAAGTAGATTCATATTCCATATGGCTGTTGCTGTGGTCTGAATGATTGCGTCTCCCCACGATTCCAGTGTTGAAATCCCAACCGCTGAAGTGATGACATTAGGAGATGGGGCCTTTGGGAGGTGATTCTGTCCTTGGATTTGGGATTAGTGCCCTTATAAAAGTGGCCCCAGAGTGCCACCTGGCCTGCTTCCACGGAGTGAGGGCACAGCAGGAAGGCGGCATCTATGAACCAGGAAATGGGCTCTTACCTGAACCCCTCTGCCAGCACCTTGGTTCTTGGGCTCATTCATCCAGAGTGTGAGAAATGCATTTGTTGTGTAGAGGCCAGCCAGGTTATGAAAGTCTGTTGTTAGTGCTGCCTGACTAGACTGAGCAGCTGTAGCCACATTTCCTGAGTGGCTGTTACTCTCCCCTCACCTCAGACTGCCCACGATTCAGTGTCAGAGTGTACAGACCTGCCCTTCCGCAACAAGACAGATCATCGCGCCTCTAGACTCGAGTTCTTTCTGGCCCATTCCTTGTCAGAAGCTTGTTTGCAGGAACCAATGATTGTGAAGGAGCAGCTGTAGGTGTTGTAGCCCTCCCACTCCTCCAGGGAGCAGAAGTGCTTCCCTTGGACCACCAAGGAACTGTCCACCTTGCTGCTTGAGGCCAGTCCCTTGTAGAGCTGCCTTAGATGATACACACTTCAGAATTAAACTGATCTTGGCTGGTGCCGCGGCTCACTAGGCTAATCCTCCGCCTTGCGGCGCCGGCACATGGGGTTCTAGTCCCCGTTGGAGTGCTGGATTCTGTCCCGGTTGCCCCTCTTCCAGGCCAGCTCTCTGCTGTGGCCAGGGAGTGCAGTGGAGGATGGCCCAAGTGCTTGGGCCCTGCACCCCATGGGAGACCAGGATAAGTACCTGGCTCCTGCCATCGGATCAGCACGGTGCGCCGGCCGCAGCACACTGGCCACGTTGGCCATTGGAGGGTGAACCAATGGCAAAGGAAGACCTTTCTCTCTGTCTCTCTCTCTCACTGTCCACTCTGCCTGTCAAAAAAAAAAAAAAAAAAAAAAAGGAATTAAACTGATCTTGACTCCCAAGCCAGGCTTTCCTGAGCAACGTCTGAGCAGCCTTTGGATTTAATTTCATTGTGGAATGTATTTGAATGCATTGCCCACCATGCCTCACGAAGTCTCTTTGTGGGACACATAGGAGACAGGAAACCTCATGTTGCTACTGGATAGTTGCCTTGTCTTCCTCTTAAGGAAACGAGGCATCTTGTAATGTTACGTTGTTCTCTCTCAGCTTTAGTCTTTAAAAAGTTAGACCTGGGGCAGGGTTTTGGCACAATGGTTAGGCTGCTGCTTAGAACGTCTGCATTCCATATTGCAGTGCGTGGGTTCAAGTCCCAGCTCTGCTCCTTTCCATTCCAGCTCTCTGATGTGCTCCCTGGGAGAGGCAGCAGGTGTAGTTGGGTTTCTGCCACCCACTTAGGAGACGTAGTTGGAATTCTTGGCTTCTGGGGCTTTGGCCTGGCCTGGCCCAGCTCTGGCTGTTGTGGGCATTTGTAGGAGTGAACCAGTAGCTGGAAGATATCTCTCTCTATTATTTTTAAATTTATTTGACAGGTAGAGTTATAGACAGTAAGAGAGAGAGACAAAGAGAAAGGTCTTCTTTCCGTTGATTCACCCCCCCAAATGGCTACCATGGCCGGCGCTGCACCGACCAGGCCGCTCCTGGTCTCCCATGCGGGTAAAGGCACCCAAGCACTTGGGCCATTCTCCACTGCACTTCCGGGCCACAGCAGAGAACTGGCCTGGAAGAGGGGCAACCAGGACTAGAACCCCGTGTCCATATGGGATGCCGGCACCACAGGCGGAGGATTAACCAAATGAGCTACAGCGCCGGCCTGGAAGATCTCTCTCTCTCTCTCTCTCTCTCCAGCCCCGCCCCGTGTCACTCTGTCTGTCTTGCTCTGCCTTTTTTTTTTTTTTAATTCTTTTTTTTTTTTTTTATTTGACAGGTAGAGTTATAGACAGTAAGAGAAAGAGAGACAGAGAGAAAGGTCTTCCTTCCGTTGGTTCATTTCCCAAATGGCAGCTCCAGTCGGCGCTGCACTGATCTGAAGCCAGGAGCCAGGTGCTTCCTCCTGGTCTCCCATGGGGTGCAGGGCCCAAGCACTTGGGCCGTCCTCCACTGCCTTCCTGGGCCAGAGCAGAGAGCTGGACTGGAAGAGGAGCAACCAGGGCTAGAACCCGGCGCCCATATGGGATGCTGGCACTGCAGGCAGAGGATTAACCAAGTGAGCCACAGCGCCGGCCCCTTGTTCTGCCTTTTAAATATATAAAAGAAATACTTTCTAAAAAGCAATATGGAGGTATGTTTGGGACCTAACTCTGAAAGTAAACACTAATTTTATCCTTTGCTTTCTTATAGTATCATCTATTTTAACTTTTATATTATCATCTGCTTTGACTTTTCTCATCTACTTTAACTCCTTCAAGAATAGTATATCCCAGCTGGCGCCGTGGCTAACTTGGCTAATCCTCTGCCTGTGGTGCCGGCACACCGGGTTCTAGTCCTGGTCGGGGCGCTGGGTTCTGTCCTGGTTGCCCCTCTTCCAGGCCAGCTCTCTGCTGTGGCCCTGGAGTGCAGTGGAAGATGGCTCAGGTCGTTGGGCCCTGCACCCCATAGGAGACCAGGAGAAGCACCTGGCTCCGGGCTTCGGATCAGCACGGTGCGCCGGCCGCAGCCCGCCAGCCACAGCCCGCCAGCCACAGCGGCCATTGGAGGGTGAACCAACAGAAAAAGGAAGACCTTTCTCTCTGTCTCTCTCTCTCTCATTGTCCACTCAGCCTGTCAAGAAAAAAAAATAGTATATCCCTTTGTGATTCCTGTATTAACAGCTAAATAAAATTGGTCTCTATTATGAAAGAAAATTATGATACAAAGTTTCTAGGTTTTGCAAGTAAAATGGCAAAAATGTTGCTCTTGATGCTCCAAGAAAATGAAAATAATGAGCTCATGACAACTAAGAAGCCCAGGAGTGCAAGCAGTTCAGTTCAAAGTACCTGTACATTGCACAGAATGACAGCCACGAGCTTTGTGCCATCCATTATAAGTCAGAAATACATGGCTAGAAACTGTTCTCTGGAGTGTGCTCTATAGAAATTAGTGCTTTGTAAAGGGTTCCATGATCCGAAATGTCTGGAACACTCAAAGGAGTGCGTTTAGCCTTTTTAGAAACTTAGCTCCAGGATTTCTTGAAGCCCTTAACATGCACGTGTTGTCAATCTCCTGCAGTACAGACTCGGTGGTGTAGGTTTTCCAAATGTATGTGGCCACTTATTTTTCCTGGACTGTCTTCCAGAGCTAATCTTCTTTGAGAAATGTGGGGGTAGAATAATGCATTTATAATAATTGTTATTATTAGAAAAGACTTTCTGTTTCTTCATAAAACATACAGGGCAAAGGCTTAGATGTTTATTGCTAGAATTCTTCATATTTTAAAATTGAAATGCACTAAGAACAAAAGAAATAAAAATGTTTAAAAGCCTCATGTGGTGTTTTGTAGACTTATTTAGTGGAGTCTTTCATGCTTAGTTTATTCCTTTTTAATTTAATGCTTAAGGTTCATAACTGTAGGGTAATGTGGTGTTGAGTAGGAATCCTTGGCAGCATGTTGATTTGCTGACTTAGTTACCCTTCAGCAAGGCACAATAGGGCAGTAACTGGTGTCCAGAATCAGACATGGTTTCAGTTTATGGCTCTACCACTTATTAGACATATGATCTTGAGACATTTCATAAATTCTGGAAGTCTTGGTTTCCTAGTCTGTAACGTATGGATTATACTTGCAGTATGCATGCCTCATGGACTTGTGAGGATTAAATGAATTCATATAGGTCATGTGTGTATATGCATATATCTGGTGCTTAGCACATGGTTTTTATGTTGTGGATACCTACTGGTTTTTAACTGTTAGGTTTGTTGTTTCAGCAAAGGCTTATTGAGCAAGTGGTAGATAGAGGTACTGTGTTGCATGCCAATACCAGTGTGGAGGAGTCTGGTGCTGTCCTTGCAGAGCTGTTGACAAACAGCAGACCTTTGCAAACTTTTGTACAGTTAGGTGTCTGCAGATTAACAGCAAATATGAGTACACAAACCGTGGAGTCACAGAAGAGAAGATTGTCAGTGTTTAGGGGGCAAGGGTGGAAGGTAACTTGCATGAGAATTCACAGTGGATGCTACCTTCGAGATGAGTTTGAGAGATAATTGTTGGCCAGGGAGGCCAAAGGTGTTGCCTAGGGGGATTATAGACAGGTTTGCGAGCACAAACTCAGGTGCAGGAAATTCAGGAAGCTGAAAGCAGCTCAGTAGAGCTGTGAATTGACTCAGGCACATCAAAAGTATGGTGAGAAATGGGGCAGCAGAGTTTGACAGTAGCTAGGCAATAGAGAGTCTTAAATCCTGAAGTGAAACAGCTGTGAGTTGGGCTCCACCATGGGTGGGAAACATCCGGCCCACAGGCCGTATAAAGTCCATGAAAGTCATTTGGTCTGGCCCTACCAAGGCAACCACTTGGGGGACTTGAAATTCAATAAATGGAGATCAGGCCAATTTCTAAGTTGATAATTGTGTATGACCGTGAATGATGTTATAAATACCCAAATGGGCCCTTGGCAGAAAAAAGGTTCCCCTCGCCCGTGTGTAGAGTAACCATGTCAGATGTGTTTGAGATCAGTATTCCTCCAAATGTGGCCTCTGCACTTGCTAAGTTAGCGTTATCAGAAATATAAATTCTCAGACTCCACCCAGAATTTCTAAATCAGTCTCTGGAAATGGGGCCTGGAATATTATATTTTGGCCAGTGTTCTATGTGATTGTTTTTGGTAACATTAAACTCGGGGAAGACTGTTTTAGACTGACCAGTCTGAGTATTGTAGAGGATGGACTGTGCATCCTACAGTGAGATGCAGGGAGATGAGATGAAGGGTGAGGAGTCAGTGTCCAGGCGAGGAATGATAGCAGCACCTGGATTAAACTAAGCAACGTGGAGATGAAAAGGAGGGGAGAAAATGACTAGAAATAGGTGAAGCACACTTCAGGGAGCCTTAGCACCTGGGTGTTGTATTTGGAAAAGGGAAGATTCAGAGGTGACCCCACGGTCTCTTGTGTTATAGTAGGATATGGTGCTATACATTAATGTAGGGAATATAGGAACAGCATAGAGTGCTTCGTCTGGGTCTTCTGCAATGACTGGGTGAAGTCGTCGTGACTTTTGTTTCCAACATGGAAATGTGCCTGTGGAGCCTTCAGGTGAAGACGCACTGACTGTTGCTTGTTGGACGTACGGACCCAGTGCTCGGGAATGAGGTCCTGAGCAGGGTTGTGGATTTAGGAGTCATAAACATGTGTGAAGCAGCAGCAGGAATGGTTGGGATTTGAGAGAGATCCGAGTGTAGAAATTTGGGTAATGACAGAGATTTCCCTGGGCCTTTATTATCAGGGTTCTGTTTATCTCTCTGATCTCATTTTGTATGATTTCCTCTCAGCAGTCTACACAGCAGTCAAACCAAATCACTTAAGGTTCTCTGAGCACAGTTGCTGCCTTAACCTCCAGGTATTTGCTTTAAAGATGGATTTATTTAAAAGCCAGAGTTACAGAAAGAGGGAGGGGGGAGAGAGTGAAAGAGGGAGGGGGGAGAGTGCAAGACAGCGAGAGCACTCTTCCAGTCACTGGTTCACTCCTCAAATGGCCACAACAGCTAGGCTGGGCCAGGCTGAAGCCAAGAGCTAGAACTCCACCCGAATATCCCACATGGATAGCAGAGGCCCATTTTCTTCTGCTTTCCCAGGCACATTAGCAGGGAGCTGGATTGGAGGTGGAGCAGCCATGCGGGAACTGGTGCTCACATGGGCTCCCAGCACCACAGTCAGCAGTTTGATCTGCTCTATCCCAACACCAGCCCCGAAACTTCCAGGTCTTTACACACACTGTTCCCCCAACAGCAATATTCCTGGCCTCTTTTCCATGTTTAGCTCTCTGTACCTAGCACACAGCTGTTGATATTTCAAGACTTACCTCCAAAGCAATCCCCTTCCCAGGAAAAGTGCCGCCCCCAGATATTTTTCTTAGAGTTATTGTGCCAGGTAAAGTGGACTGTTTACCACTGTGTTCTCTTGGTGCTATGGTCCTGGTGGTAAAGTCTATGTCTGTTTTAACTTTTTACCACACTCCCCAATGGGGTGCTTGACACATAGCAGGTGCTTAATAACTAACTAACTAATGAATTGTAGAAGAGTGGCCAGAAGAGGAGTTGTCAAAGGAAGACTAATAGAGGATGATATTATAAATAGGAGTGTAGGGAAAGAGTGGTGGCATGGAAACCAACAAAGGGAGTTTCTACAAAGAAATGCCAGGAATGTCAAAGCTTCCAAGCAATTATATAAAATCAAGTCTTAAAATGTCCAGGATCTGAGGATTGGGTCAGTAGTTCTCTTTCTCGAGGCTGGTTTCAGTGGGGGTGAGCTCTCATGGTAGGAATCGGATTGCAGAGCTGAAGAACCACTGGTAGGTAAACAGTGGAACTAACACTGTGAGGAACAGCCACATGACAGAGAGGGTGGAAGGGGACATGGGTCAAGGGAAGGCTGTTTGAAATGAGAGGTGATTTAATATGCGTGTTCTCTGAAGTAGGGCCTGATCTATCTAGGAAATTAAGGAAGCAGAGGAAAGACCAATAACTGTACAGTTCCAGCTTGGAGGAGAGGGATCCAACTTCAAGAAGACGGATTAATCATGAGCAGAGGACCTGGGAAGGGGTGAAGATGGCTTGGTGTCGATAAGTTTTTAGGGGTGAGAGAATGAAGTTCAGGGAGTTGAGGATTGACAGGGACAAGTTTATTGAGTGTGAAACTCTGTGTTGTATGTTTGTGTGTGTGTGTGTGTGTGTGTGTAGGGGGTGGTTTGGACAGAGAACAAGACCTGGGGGACATACTCATGAAGAGGAGTAAAGGTTCCAGGTGGTCATGAACAACCTGGCAGAGGACCTGGACAGAAATACATTATGCTTTCTCAGAAGGCAGCCCCCTCAGTTTCCGTTATGGATTACAAGGTTTTATTGATTCTGATGAGAATTTTTTATTGAGTATATAGGGAGGGCCATCAGGTCATTACTGATTTATGGTATTACACTTCAGAGACCATAACTGAGGACAAATTGTTTTGAAAGGGCTGTCCTTCCATAATTCAAAAGAATATCATTTGGGCCACCCTCTCCCTACTTATACACCATGTAAGTGACCTGAACATTTAATAATGCGATCTATGTGAGCTGCCCACACTACCGAAAGAAGAGAGAAGAATCCAATCATGTTATTGCTTCAGTGAAGTTTATAATATCCCTTAGTTAAACGCATGAGTAAGGCATGCTGTGCTGTCTTGAATTAACTATTAATCAGTATAGCATAGAGTGATATGCACTTTAAGATCATGGTGTTAGGTCTCAAGTGGCACTGTAATATTAAACATTAACACTTACTGAGTTCTTACATAATGCATATATTGTGCTACAAGCTTTCCTAGTATAATCTCATTTAAACTTCCTAATTCTAGGAGATAGGAAGGTTTTTTTTTTGCCTTATTTTGTAGGTGAAGGAACTGAGACTTTAAAAGAGGTTGCTTCTGTTTTAGCTTACCATTCAAAGGAAAAGATGGAAAATTCAGAGAGGCTGAAATTGAGTCACTTTCCAGTTCTGCATTTTAACTGCAATTTTGCAACTTTTCTAATTTAAAAAATTTAATAATTTTACAATACTGATTTACCTAGATAGGGATGTGCAAAAGCATTGGCCAGGGCAAATGAGCACTGTGCTCATAATGAATAAATACAGGGCACATGTGCCTCCCCATCCTGCTCCATGCCCGGTACAGACGTGAATAAACCATCCTCTGGGACCTCAGCTTGGTCTCCCAAACCTTCACAAGATAGTGTTCTAAGCAATCGCCACTAATTGATTTACCATCCAGAAGCTTGTAAATCCCATCTGGAGGACAGGAGTGTCAGATCAGATCCTCTGAGCAGTAGCCAAGACAGGATTAAAAACTACCAGGGCTTTCTTGTGGGAAATGACTGTGAAGACAAAGAGGAAGACCACAGTGCAGTGCTGATGGCCTGCTAAAGAACAGAAGGAAGGGAGGACTGGATGGGGAGGGTCTCAGACTGCAGTGTGATTCTGAGAATGTCTCAGGCAAGAGAATAGATTCCCAGAGCAAAGGTGTCTCTCAGAAGAGTCCCCCACAGGGCAGGAATCAGCCCACTGTCACGCCTGTCTCCTTAACAGCCTCGCTCAGTGGCTGTGGGTAGCTCGGGGGAAGCACGGCCTTGGAGTGGCAGCCGGAAGCTCCTCTTAGCAGGTTCTCTTGCTCAGGATCTGAACACACGCTTCCATGCCAGCCTCTCCTGTCCCTGCAAGTGTCCTAGCTGACAGCAGTGACTCGGCTGTGAGCTCTGTGCCACCAAGGCTGACAACTCACGAAGCCAACTCACCTAGTTTCTTTGCAGCTAGAACGTTATGCCCACACTTGTCTCTCCTGGAGTTGTGCCTCATCCTCCCGAGTTTGGGGGAATTTATGTGGAAGAAATTCCCATTGGGAAACTGTTGATCTTCTCACCATCAACTCCTGAGAAAGAAAAAGAAGTGGCAAACACTGTTATTTTGTAACTGATCCCTGCTTTGAGCACTTAATCCAATTGAAACTGTGTTCCAATTTCACTGAGCAAAAGCTTTCCATTTGGTTACAAGGCTTGTAAAATAGCAAAGTATGACTCATGAAATATCACAAAACATTAACATCTACAAGGAATATGTTTAAGATCTTCCAGTATTCCCTGATATTACAAACAGAGGCATATTTATACAGCTGATGGCTTTCTCCCAAATCATTTCTTCACGGAAAGACACATGCATTTATCTTTCTTATGTGATGGACATTTATTTTCTTTATAAGGAAACAGAGATTGGCATTTCCAGCGCTCCTAATGATAGTAGTGGGTCAGCAGGACCTTGCTTTAGTAACTCGGTTTGTTTCCTGACGTCACTCTCCGAGCACGGGAGAGTTAAGATGTGCTTGAGAAAGACATTGTAATGATGACAAGAATCACTCATTGATGGCCTAAAAAGTGTCAGGGCACTGTATCCGAAATACGTTAATATCAGATTTTTGCAACCTTGGGAAGCAGGTGTCGCTCATTTTGGATGTTGTCTGAAGCCTGCTGGTACGTTTAGCTGCTGGGGGAATGTGATATTCACGTGAGATGGCAGAGAAGCAGAGAAGGTCGCCAAGCTCACTGAGAGTAAGTGAGGGAAAACGTCTCGGGTGCTGCATGTCCGAAATCTGCTCAGTCATCTGCTCTGCTCTGGGATTCAGGGTGGTTCTTTGTGGGTACGATTTTCTTACAGGACACAAAAAAGAGGTAATTGGCTGAACCATTAAGCAGAGAAAATGAAAAGGAACGTTTGGCCACTATTTCTTTTTTAGAGCCTTATTACAAGTCCTGGAAAAATGTGTGTGACAGATCAAAACAGCCAGGTGTTTGGATAGCAGCCCTCTGAGGCCGGCTGGCGGTGGGCAGCTGGTCATCACAGTGGATGGGAGAAAGATTGTCTAAGAAAGCAGACAGCCTGAGAGGTCGCAGGGAGGCACCCGATGCGTGGGAGGCTGTGGGCGGGTCATAAATTATGTGGAAGAAGAATGAATTAAAGGAACACATTTTAAAAGGTACCGGGGTCTAATAAAAGGTCTCTCTCATCAGCAGAGGCAGACACCCGGCCAGGGAATTAGTTGACCCTTCAGATGTTGACGGCTCAGAAAACACACTCAGTGTTAGAGCTGTGGAGTGACTTGTGTGGACCCGCAATGTCGATTCTTTCAGAAAATGAACCACGAAGCTCAGGGATCTAAATCTTAAGCGAAGTCTCTCTAGGTTGAGGGAAGAGATGAAGGCTGCTAAAATCTGTGTGTGTGTGTGTGTGTGTGTTTATATATATATATTTTAAGGGCTGGCACTGTGGCATCTGCTACTTCACTCCCCAAATGGCCACAATGGCTGTGTGTGGGCCAGGCTGAAGCCAGGAGCCAGGAACTCCATCTGGGTCTTCCATGTGGGTAGGTGGGTGGGGGCTCTGCAGGTGTATTAGCAGGGAGGTGCATCAGAAACCGAGCAACCAGGACTTGAACTGGTGTTCATATGGGATACCAACATCAAAGGTGCTGGCTTAACCTGCTATGCCACCATTATCAGCCCCTTGGCTGCTCATATTTTGACAAATCTAATGTAGCCTAATGATAAAGTAACCCAAAATGCATGTCTTGGATTATAAACTCCCCATCCAGTGAAATTATGTAAGAATATCAATTGACTCTGCAAGGGTACCTCAGACATTTTATGGAAAAGTACATTTGAAAGTTAAGACCAGCGCCCTGCTCACTTGGCTAATCCTCTGCCTGTGGTGCCGATACCTGGGTTCTAGTCCCGGTTGGGGCACCAGATTCTGTCCTGGTTGCCCCTCTTCCAGTCCAGCTCTCTGCTGTGGTCCAGGAGTGCAGTGGAGGATGGCCCAAGTGCTTGGGCCCTGCACCCGCACGGGAGACCAGGAGGAAGCACCTGGCTCCTGGCTTCGGATTGGCGTGGCGGCCATTTCGGGGGTGAACCAACGGAAGGAAGACCTTTCTCTCTGTCTCTCTCTCACTGTCAAAAAAAAAAAAAAAAGAAAAAGAAAAGAAAGTTAAGTTTATTTTGTTGTAAAAAATTTTGAAATCCATGCATAGTTCCCCCTCCCCCCAGTATTCATTTCCATGAACTTTTGAATGCCCTCATATTTAGAAGGGAGAAATTGAGAGATTGTGGCCTCCTTCTCCATCCCTTCCAGTTCCCTCTGACTCTGCTTATATTTCCAAGAATGTACTGTAAATGACCACAGCACCACAAGAGCTTGTTTGGCACCTGTTTGATGTAGGCACAGTTCTAAGTGTTTTCTATAAACTAACTTGTTCATCTTCACAGTAGCTCCCCGAGGTGACCTTGTAACCACCCGTCTTTTACCGGCAAGGAAACTGAATCAGAGAGGGAATTGATTTAAAACAAACAAACAAAAAAAACCAAAAAACAAAAAAACAGCATCTAACACTTAATAGAGGAACGAAAAATAGTCACAGCATTGTCAAAATAATGTTGCCAATGATAGTAACTGAGAGCCGAGTTGACAGGCAGAAGGGCAGACAGGAGAATGGACTAGAGGAGTGGCCTTTTTTTTTTTTTTTTTTTTTCAGGCAGAGTTAGAGAGAGAGAGACAGAGAGAAAGGCCTTCCTTCCATTGGTTCACTCCCCTAATGGCTGCCACAGGCAGCGTGCTGCGCCGATCCGATCTGAAGCCAGGTGCCAGGTGCTTCCTCCTGGTCTCCCACGTGGGTGCAGGGCCCATGCACTTGGGCCATCCTCCACTGCACTCCGAGGCCACAGCAGAGAGCTGGACTGGAAGAGGAGCAACCAGGACAGAATCTGGTGCCCCGATCGGGACTAGAACCCGGGGTACTGGCGCCACAGGTGGAGGATTAGCCAAGTGAGCTGCGGCGCCAGAGGAGTGGCCTTTTTTAAGGGAGAAAAGGAGATTAGTCTTCAAAGAAAAAAGGTAGGAATCAGAGCTGAATCTCTAAAGTGGGACAAATTTTCATGTAGTAAGGGAACTTGAGTGCTGAAGACACTCTCGAAATCTTGGAAATAAAGTCCATTGTCTTATACTTTCAAGTCAGCCTAATGGTCATGCAGTCTTGAAAGAGCCCTAGAAATAAAAGACAGCAAAGCAGGGGGGAAAAGAGGTGGCAGAGGGGGAGGCGAGGAAGAAATGGGGTGGTGCTGTGCCCTGCGTGCTGATGGCCATCTGTCTGGCCCATAAACCCTCAGGGCTTGGCTCCTAAACCCGAGCACTCCCGCATATTCCGCGGCGCCCTGGGAGGGAAATTAACCAGGCGCCCCCTCCCCTGGCACAGCAGGCTGTTGTTGCACATATGTTCACACTGAGACCCCGACTCCCAGGAGAACTGCTTTTCACTGGTGCATGTGCAAGCGGAATCAGCCAGCCAGGAGGGGTCCGGGGCTCAGCCTAGCCCTCTTTGGCCCTGTCTCTATGCTTTGGCTCTCACTGCTGCATCTGAAGCAGGTGCACCCCGCCCTGAGTTCATGGACCAGAAGTCCCTGAACAGAGCAGAAGTCTCAATGCCAATTTCAGCTGGAGACTTGGTTGCCAAGAACTGGGCCAGAGAAAACACAAAGATGTTTTTTCAGCCAGCCAGAGATGGGCAAATGTACGGGTTTGAAGGGAGGTGTGGGGCAAATCTGGAGTCCCAGCTTCTGAGCAAGAGCAGAGAGAGAGGTCAGCAATGAACTGATTATGCCTTGGAGGTTTTAGGTGTAAGGGGATTCATGGCTCTCGGTGTCCTTGAAAAGGCTGGAAGCTGAGTCCTAAAACATGAACACCCCTCACTTTGTGAAGTTGCCATCAGAACACTGTGACCTTACATGACAATCTAGCTTCCTCATTCTACAAGGTGCCTGATGCCTTTATGACGTGAGCGCTTCACAGAGCCATTAGCAGAGTGGGCAGCTCTGGAGCGATGCTGCAGGTGCCCACTCCTGCCCGTCCTGCCCTCAGCTGCTGTAGCAGGGCTGCGGAATCTTTTTTTTCCTATCAATGGTCATTTGGATATACAAAATTGTCAGCTTAAAAATGAGCCTGCTGTGGATTTATTTTATCTTGACCCCTGCCTGTGCTTGGCTTGGCACGGCCAGACCAATTGATTTCTCAAACCCACATTCCCCACCCAGAAGGAGGGAGGGAAGTCCTTCCCTGCCTGTTTTCCTGCACCCTGGAGGTTACTGTTTCTTTTCTGAGGAGGTGCACATCTCCTGAAGTCCATCCTATGGAGGCTACGAGATGGGCTTAGGCAGTAAACTGGAGAGGAGACTGGAAGGGACAGAAATCCCTCTTCCTGCTGGAAATCCTAGCAGACCGGGGCAGGCAGAAGTGTGTGTGTGTGTGTGTGCGTGTGCATGTGTGTGTTTCAACAAACAACTGTCTTGGCTGTTGATCAGGTCAATCTTTGGGATAAACTGATAAACGTATTGCAAGACACGCGAATCTCCACATTGTTTATTGCGAAAGTGGCTTTCCACACTGTAATTATCTGGGAACCTTAAAACATCCGGATGTGTGGGTGCTTCCTCCCAGCGAGTCAGGTTCCTTTGGCCTGGGTGTGGCCTGCAGGGCAGGACTTTTAAAAGCTCTCCAGGTGGTGCCCATTTTCTTCAGACAAGGCTCAGAACCAGCAGTGTAGGGTTACTTTCTAATGAGAATCTTAGGGGCTGCTGGGTGTTGGTGACAGCATCAGTTAAAAGGAGAAGACAGAGGAGGACTATCAAAATGCAGGGCTTTCTGTTTACAAAACAGCAGTAGCAATGGCCATGAGTCAGTTGGGGGAGGGGGCAGGCACAGAATGCCTCTCAGTTTTATTCTTTTTTTTTTTTTTTCTGACAGGCAGAGTGGACAGTGAGAGAGAGAGAGACAGAGAGAAAGGTCTTCCTTTGCTGTTGGTTCACCCTCCAATGGCCGCCAGGGCCGGCACGCTGCGGCCGGTGTACCTCGCGGCGCCAGCCTCTCAGTTTTATTCTTGTCATTTAACCTGTGTGTATCAAGAAACAGGATGGTGAACTCAGGTGTCTGGAAGCTCAGGAAGCCTGCAGGCTGAAGGTACAACTTGATTAGCAGGGTGTCCTCTGGTTCTCCCGGGGAATTCAAGCAGTAGAATAATCTCTGTAAACAAAAGCCCCAGTTTTCAATGCACAGCAAGAGAGACACTGAGATGAGGCATTTAGATCCGTCACCCCTCCCGCCCATCTCTGGGTAAGCAGACTGCAAGGCCAGAAAGTGATAGCACAGGGGCTTAGAAAAGAGAAGGTCAGTCAGATTCACATTGTCCTTGTGCATCTCGGGATGGCCAGGAAGCTGTCAAGACACGACTTGACATTAGTCAAGGAATTGCCCTCCCTGTAAATCTATCAGGGACTGTCAGTGGGGACACAGCTTTGCCAAGCACTTGCTGTGTACTAGGCGTTCTGCTAAGGGAAGTATGTGTGTGAGCTCATTTATCCATCACATCGACTAGAAGATGTAGACACTCTTTTCCCTATTTTCTAGGTGAAGAAATTGAGACATTGTGTGACTATTTGACATACTAGTATCTTGCTGTCGGTAAATGGTAGAATGAGGAGTTTTTAAATTTTGATGTGTTTATCTGATTTTTAAGAGAAAGAGAGGGAGGAGTTGATTGATGTCCCATCTACTGGTTTACTCCCCAAATGCCTGCAATACCTGGGGCTGGGCCAGGCTGAAGCCAGGAGCTTAGAACTTAGTTTGAGTCACCCCTGGGAGTGGCAGGGACCAATTACTTTTTTAAAAAAATATTTTTATAGAGAACTTTTATTTAATAAATATAGATTTCAAAAGTACAACTTTTGGAATATAGTGGTTCTTTCCCGAAATAACTACTCTCCCACCCGCAAACCATTTCATCTCCTACTCCCTCTCCCATCCCATTCTTCATTAAGATTCATTTTTAGGCCAGTGCCGCGGCTTGCTTGGCTAATCCTCTGCCTGTGGCACTGACACCCCGGGTTCTAGTCCCAGTTGGGGTGCCAGATTGCTCTTCTTCCAGTCCAGCTCTCTGCTGTGGCTCCGGAAGGTAGTTGAGAATGGCTCAAGTGCTTGGGCCCTGCACCCACATGGGAGACTAGAAGGAAGCACCTGGCTCCTGGCTTTGGATTGGTGCATTGTGCCGGCCGGCCGTAGCAGCCAACTTGGGGGTGAACCAACAGAAGGAAGACCTTTCTCTCTGTCTCTCATTGTCTGGCTCTGCCTGTAAAAAAAAAAAAAAATTCATTTTTTTTATTATCTTTCTATAGAGAAGATCAAAACTCTATATTGAGTAAAGATTTCAACAGTTTGCACCCACACAGACACACAAAGTATAAAGTACTATTTGAAGATTAGTTTTACCATTAATTTGCATAGCACAACACATTAAGAACAGAGGTCCTACCTGGAGAACAAATGTACAGTGACTCCCGTTGTTGATTTAACAATTGACACTCTTATTTATAACATCAGTAATCACCCGAGGTTCTTGTCATGAGCTGCCAAGGCTATGGAAGCCTCTTGAGTTCACAGACTCCGACCTTATTTAGACAAGGCCAGAGAAAGGTGCCTCCTTCTTTGATGGCCTCTTCTTCCCACTGGGATCTCACTCAGAGATCTTTCATTTAGGTCATTTTTTGCTACAGTGGGGACCAAGTGCTTTAGCCATCACCGCTATCTCCTAGGGTACACATTAGAAGAGAGCTGGAATCGGGGGCTGAACTAGGACTCGAACCCAGAAACTGTGATATAGGATATGGGCATTCCAAGAAGTGCCTTTACTACACCAAAAGCCTACCATAGAGCGAAGATTTAAATGTAGATTTGTAACTTCAAAATCCAAGCTGTTAAACTGAGTTATTGTCCATGATCTATAGTCTCCAGGATATAATAATTTTGCCTTTTAAAAAAATATTTATTTGAAAGAGTTATGAGGGTGAGGGAGGGAAAGACAGTGAGAAAGATTTTCCATCTGCTGGTTCATTCCCCAGGTAGCCAAATGGCTGGGACTGGGCCAGCCGAAGCCGGTAGCCAGGAGCTCTATACCAGTCTCCCATGTGGTTGGCAGGGGCCCAAGCACTTGGACCATCCTCCACTGCTTTTCCCAGGCCATTAGCAGAGAGCTGGATTGGAAGAGGAGCAGCCAGGAAACAAACTGGCACCCACATGAGATGATGGCCTCACAGGTGGTGACTTTACCTGCTATGCCACAGCGCCAGACCCCAGTTTTGCTTGTTTTTTTTTTTTTTTAATCCTTTGATTCATCTCTTCCTAGAATCCAAATCTAGTCATTGTAATGATGAGTAATTTTTGTTTTTGACTTATTTAAAACTATGGCTTTTTCAAGAGAAAGTTTGCCAGTATATACAAGAGCCTCAAACAATGATTTGGGACAGAGTGTTTTCTTTATTCCATCTAGTCAATCTGCAGCAGGAATCAAGGACAATTTTAGTTGAGGTCATAGGTTTTTGTGGTGCAGCAGGTTGAGCTGCCACCTGTGATGCCAGCACTGGTTCGGGTCCCAGCTGCCCTGCTTCCAGTCCAGCTCTCTGCTGTGGCTTGGGAAAGCAGCAGAGGATGGCCCAAGTGCTTGGGCCCCTGCACCCACATAGGAGACCTGGAGGAAGCCCCTGGCTCCTGGTTTTGGCCTGGCCCAGCTCTGGCCATTATGGCTGTTTGGAGAGTGAACCAGTAGATGGAAGATCCACCCCACCCCCCAACTCTGCCTTTCAAATAAATAAATTTTTTTTTAAAAAAAGTGTTGAAGTCATCAAGAATTGCTGAATAAACTCATCTGATGACACATCCCATAAGTGCTGCTATTTTGACAACATCAAAAACTCAGCTTTCTGTTTTATAATGTTCCATTCCTGTTCTTGCTAATGGTTGTTACAACGTTTTGCTGTATCTGCCAGAGATACTTGAAAATCTTCCCAAGGCTGTCATCAGCAAGTAGTATAAAACAGGGCCAGGGGTTCTCTGCCTGTTAATACTTGGGTATATGGGATGAAGATGTGAGCCATGATGATATGTGAGCTTTTCAGCACTGACAAAGAGTCAGTGACAGAGGACCAAGGGACAGCGGATAAAGACCTTGTTAATCTCTACCTGAATGTGAGTGCATACACAGGAGTCCTCTTGCATGGTCTTCCACCCACTTCTTTTTATTTATTTATTTGACAGGTAGAGTTATAGACAGTGAGAGAGAGAAAGGTCTTCCTTCTGTTGGTTCACCCCCCAAATGGCAGCCACAGCCGGCGCTGCACTGATCTGAAGCCAGGAGCCAGGTGCTTCCTCCTGGTCTCCCATGCGGGTGCAGGGGCCCAAACACTTGGGCCATCCTCCACTGCCTTCCTGGGCCAGAGCAGAGAGCTGGACTGGAAGAGGAGCAACCAGGACTAGAACCCTGCACCCATATGGGATGCCAGCACCGCAGGCGGAGGATTAACCAAGTGAGCCACAGCGCCGGCCCCTTCTACCCACTTCTGTCCTGTATGGTTCGTGTGATAATCCAGCCTCTGCCAAGGTCTCTCCTTGGAGTGCAGGCTGAGTGAGTGCATCAGGCTTCAAGTAGTGTCTGAGCCTGCCCCACTCTTCGGAGGGCTGAGATGGGGAGGCTGTGCTCTGTCAGTGATGTTTTTCTGACCATTCCAGGATAGCTGGGGCCCCTAGCAAGGGGCCCTGCACTTCATCTCATGGTGTCAACGGGTGAAGGCCATCCATGTGGATTTATGAACTCTGCAGCACCTTTAAAACCTATTGCAACTTCTCCATCTTCTGAGATCAGAAAACCTAGAAGAAATAAACCTCAAAGATAGGTTTACTTCCTGTTAAAGCTTTTTTCTCTTCTGCATTTTTGCTTCCCCAAATAAAGCGTGTAGTGACTTGTGTTTTTATGCCTGTAGGCTCCTCTGACTTCTGGGCTCAAGGGCAGAATGGGGTTGAGGAAGTGAGGGAAAGAGGAAACGCTCTGCCCCCTCCCCTGGCAGAGCAGCCCGTGCATGCGTTGTCCCCAAACTATGGGATGATGTGCGAGGCAGACGTGGGAGATGTCCTTAGATGATGGGCCCAGGTTTTGTCTCCTTGAGGTGTATATTATAATTTGCATCTTTACATGTGTCAGTCTACATAATTCTACAATATAAATTATAGCTAAATGCATTTTGGAAATAATACAAATACAATGCCATGGTCTATAGATGCATGGTCTATAGATACAATGCCATGTGCCATGGTGGTCAAGAGGGCATTGTGGGACTTTGCGTGGTGCTCCTTGGCTCTCTCTGGTTTCCTGTGGTCTGTGCATGAGGACTGCAGTTCCCCACCATCCCCTGGGACTTGATGTGCTACTCTGGCCAATGAAGAATCCACGGATGGAAGCGCATCTCTGGGGGGGGGGGGTAGCTTTAAGAGGCAGCAGGCAGCACACAGCACTCGCCTTCCTGGCTCCCATGGTGCTGACCGCTCCCCCAGCCCCGTCCCTGAGGCAGTCACCTTTGTCCTGCAAGAAATAATCCCTTGTTGTTTGGAGCAGCTGAATCTTGGGGTTATTTAGGCTTGCAACATAGTCTGATTGATAAGGAAATCATCATGCTAAGGCCCCATTTGAAGGTGTAATAAAAACGTGACAACGGAAATTGCTCAAGACAAAGAGCTTGGTAATTTCTTATTTGTTTATTTTACCCGTAAGAATGCTTAGACCAGTAAATGTAAGAGAGGACTGAAAAGATGTTAAAATGCCATGCAGAGTCCCATAATGCCTCTGTTTTTGTTTCTTATTGTAATTGGGTAAATGCATGTAATATGAAATTTACCCTTTTAACTCTACCTAGTAAATCGTCACACCCTATCCCTCTTCTCCCACCCCTGGCTTTGCCTTTCTGCTCTCTCTCTCTGTGAGTTTGACTCTTCCAGGTACTTTAGGTAAGAAGAATTGTATACTATTTGTCCTTTTGTGTCTGATTTACAAACCTCATATTTATTTGCTTATTTGGTGAAAAGATTGGATTCTAGTTTTGGCTGGCCTTTCATTGCACACACACACACACACACACACACACAAATGTAAGAGGGGTAACAAGAGTCTTCCAGGAAGCCTGACTCTGCAGTGGGCCAGCTGGTGGTGGCTTTTCTGGCCAGAGGTCAGCAGCCTTCCCAAAGTGGAACACCAGAGCTCTAAGTCCTGTGTTTCCCTTGGGTCAGAGTTCAAGGATGCTTTCAAACCCCAAGTAGCCAAGATCTGTCTCCTGCTGACAAGGGAAAGGCAGATTGTTTTAGTCTGCAAATCGAGGAGGGTAGAGAATCTTGACTTCTGTCAGTAACAGAGGAAGGCTTGGTCCAGCGACAACAGATGGTTACTGCTTTCAGTAGGGGTTGTGACAATGGTGACAGGTCCCAAAGCCACAGGAGCAGTGTTCTATGAACCATCAGGGAAGGAGGGAAGGTTATCATTCTTTTTACTTGAAGAGAAGTCATGTGTCAGAAGCTGTCTGGGGATGGTTTTACCCTTTCTGTGGATTGCTTCTCTTTTCCCAGAATTGCATTAGAAGTGCATGTGGAGCCTAAAGTCAATGGCAGAGTGGGGAGAGCAGAGTCGAGGCACCCTGGTTGGAGAGTGGGAACTCCGCTACGTGGACGAGATCCCCGGAGACAGGCAGCCTGAGAGGAAATGAGTGAAATGTAGCGCCTCCAGGCTCTATGAGATTCCAGAGCCCAGGTCGGTGTGGTGGTGAAATCCTTGGCTTCTGGCTACTTTGGAGTTTCAGTTTAGAAATGAGCAGCATTGTTTGTTTTTTAAAGGGCCATGGGGAAGTTCATAATTGTTTGTCACACAGACAACAAACTACTCTGGCTTACTTACACATTTGCTTCATAGATACCATTCTGTCATCCATGTGTCAGGTGAGTAGGGGGTACAATGAGAGCATAAACACATAGGGTTTCCTCCTCCATGGAGCTCATGATCCAGTGAGGAAACAAATATATTGTTATTTTAAAAGATAGATTTATTTACTTGAAAGGTGCAGTTACAGAGACAGAGAAGTAGAGAGTGAAATCTTCCATCTGTTTGTTCATTCTCCAAATGGCCACAGTGGCCTGGCTGGGCCAGGCAAAAACCAGGAGCCGGGAGCCTCTTTGTGGTCTCCCACATGTTTGCAGGGGTGCACAGACTTGGGCTGTCTTCTGCTGCTTTCCCAGGCTCATGAGCTGGGAGCTGGATGGGAATTGGAGTAGCTAGGCTCAAGCCAGCACCATATGTGATGCTGGCACTGCAGGCCATGGCTTTAATCTGCTGCACCAGCACCACAACGCCAGCCCCCAGACAAATATTATTTACTCAGTAAGTCAGTCAGTAAGTATTTACTGGGTCTGCATTGTGTTTCAACCACTGAGGATCCTACAGAAAGCGGATGAGACACAGGCACGTCAACCAAGTGTTACATGGCAACTCCAGCGAGGGCTTGGAAAGAAAGGGGCTGCGAGCAGGGAGAGCTTGTGTAGCAACCTGAGGGACCGAGGGGTTCACCCACGTGAGCAGGGATGGGACGGGCAGTCCAGGCAGCAGAAACAGCACATGCAAAGCCCTGTGGCAGGAAGGACCTTGACCTTGATGAGAATGAAGGAGGGAGCTGATTGTGGTTGGAGTTGGGGAAGAAGGTTTGGTAGATGAGTTAATGTTGGAGGGGCCCATGGGAGCCATTTATAAATGTAATAAGAGTGTAGCGTATCATTTTCCTTGTTGGGATATTCATATCCCCTCTTCCTGCTGTGCAGAGAATCATGGTTTAGAACAGGATTTGGTAATCAGATTGTTGAGGTGGGAACCTTGCTCTCCCACTTACAGACTTTGTGACTGCAAGCAAGTTAATCAGCCTCTGTGCCTCAGTTGGCTTGTCTGTAAAATACGAATCTAGTAGCACCTACTTCATAAACTTGTCAAGAAAATTAAATGAGTGTGTGTGTGTGTGTTGCCTAGGACAATGCCAGGTACTAGTTATAAATATGAGCATCACTATTCCAAAGATATGTCCCAATTCATTTATGAATAAGAAATCTCCACTTAATTAAATGCAGGGTGTATAAATATCCGTATTAGGAATAGGGAAACCTAAAACTGTCTCTTTACTATGCATTTATGATATGGAAAATGCCTTCCTTAAGTAAATCATCTTGACAAAGGCTTCTTTCAAAGCTGAGATAATTAAACTGTCTTCTGCTCTGTGCAATGTGTATTTGAGATTTTTAGAAGATGGATTTTTTTTAAAATTTTTAAGTGACCAAGGAATCATTTACTGTAAGCATTTTTATTTCTAATATTTTCTTAGTTATTTGAAAGGCAGAGCAACACACGCACATGGGGCAAAGGTACAGAAATATCTTTTATCTGTTGTTTTGCTTCCCAACCAACTGCCGTAACAGCCAGGGCTGGGCCAGGCTGAAGCCAGGAGCCAAGAATTCCATTTGGAATGGAATTTGGAATGGGGTAGCAGGGGCCCAGGCACCTAAACTGGTCACCTGCTGCTTTCCAGGTTACACACCAGCAGGACACTGGATCAGACGCAGAGGAAGGACTTGAACCCAAGCTCTCTGATATGGGAGGTGGGCATCCCAAGTAGTGGCTCAGCCTGCTGCACCACAATGCCCACCCCAGCAGTGTATTCTTGATGGTGATTCCGGGGACACTTAGGGCTGACTAATAGCAGAACTTACCTTGCATCCTTTTATCATTTTATCACGAATGCAACTGAGCAGTCTTGGAATGGTAGAGCCAGAAGCAACCTAGAGATTAGCCAGTCATTTGTTCCGATTTAATTGGCTGTTGGTTTCTGCATGAAATGATCACATTAGAAGAAAAGAGCTGCCAGCTTAAAAATTTAATAGACAAGCAATTAATTTAACTGAGACGCTTCTGTGAAAATCACAAATACCATCTGCAGCTTCTCCTCTGGAAGGTGGCAATGCATTTTTGCTGAAGTTTTTATTTTAACTCTTTCCAAAGAATAAAAGCAATGAGCAGCTTTCCTTTGTCCCGGTAGATTTGGGAACTATGTGATTCATGCCTTTAAGTGGATGGTGCTGTGTTATTAAACAAACAAAGTTTTTTGAAAGCTCACAAATGCGTGCGGCCTCATGATGGATGCTTTTATAGGGTGCCGCATTTAATCCTCACGGTAATAATGTGGAGTCTGGGGCTGCCTGCACTGGGATACCGTCTCGCCCTCCCTCTGCTGTGTTCTGCTTTGCAAGGGGCTGCCGCCTGTCTTGTCCACTGGCTCTGGCCAGTGAGAGGCACTGGAGGGTGAGGTGGAGAGGGAAACCAGGATATTTTTCTCCTCCCTCTTGGCCTTGACCCACATCTTCTCTCTGGCTCCAGCTCCCAGGGGACTGGCCAGCCATGATTCCAGCTGCTTCTTGGTGGCCCCACCACGAGGCTCCGGTCATCTTGTCCTCTCCCCTGGTCAAAGGATGATGGAACATCCTGTTCTGCTCACATCTGCATGACCCCAGTGCCTGTGTTTGGCCAACAGTGTCCATCAGCCATGTAACCAGTTCCCTGTGTTACATTCTCTCTGTTAACTCTGTTTTTGGTTAGCCTCCAACTGATAGAATTTTTAAACATTATACCTGATTTTTTTTTTAACAGATAAGGAGACTGCAAGATAATTATCACCATCTGAAGTCCAGTATCACAATCTGATTAAATCAAAGGTCCTCACAGTCCTGAGTTCATATATAATTTTCCTACTGTAATACTCTGGGGCCTTCCTGGCTCTCTAGAGAGGGGGAATCTTTGCAGGGGAGAGTCCTGTTGGATCATCAGTGCCATGAAGGGTTTGTCCACAGCCCTATGTCACTCCAGCTGTAGGATGGAGACCTACAGAGGGGTGGCTCGGAAAGTCAACATCTGACATCTCTCTGGACCCGGAACGAGCAGGCCCTCAGGCAGTAAACCAGAAAGATGCTCTTTTGTGTTGCCCCTGAGACTTGGGCCTTTGGGAATCCTCCACAAGTCCATAGAGCCAGCCAGTTCTGTCCACTCATCCATGATGGATGTTCCAGGTTGAAGAGAAAACCGACGTCTTTATTCTTCACCTTGGATTTACTCAGAACCAGGACAAGGGTACTTCTAAATTATAGTTAACTCTCTCATATAATCAAAGACTTCGGACTTTACCATAATTTTAGGCTTAATTTTTAGGCTCTCTTCATAGGAATAAATCATAGACTGAAATGGTTTTGATCTGAAAATACTGAAAGACTCTTAGGGTAGCATTAATGTGTAGAGACTCCTCTTATGAATAACCTGGCATTCTATAAAGAATAAAGAAAATGTTAAACCGGCAGTAAAAGCACAGCCTTTAATTTCTCCCCCTCTGTTAAACAGTAAGAATACATATATGGCTAAGGAGTTAGGGTAGAGAGAGAAGGGGTACAGTGTGAAGCCATCAAAACAGGGAGTGGTTTAACCAGGTGTTTAGGAAAATAGGTAACATTGTATAAGACAAACTTAGGAGTGGGGAAGAGGGTCTGGTTAGAGAGTATTGCTATAATGCTATCATGTATCTATAGCATCTGTAGCATACCATGTATGAGTGTACTTACAAAGTCCATGGACAGAAGAATTTAAAAGGTAAATTCATTTTGGTGCGCAAGAATCTGAAATACATTCATCACTTTTTCATAATAAGTATTTTCCACAAGCTTTTTCAAAGCCTCTGTGTATATATTGCTATTGTGATTATTAAGAAGAAAGATCCCCGGGGCCAGCGCTGTAGCTTAGCGGGTTGATGCCCTGGCCCGAAGCGCTGGCATCCCATATGGGTGCTGGTTCGAGTCCCGGCTGCTCCTCTTCTGATCCAGCTCTCTGCTGTGGCCTGGGATAGCAGTAGAGGATGGCCCAAGTGCTTGGGCCTCTGCACCCACATGGGAGACCTGGAGGAAGCCCCTGGCTCCTGGCTTCGGATCGGCACAGCTCCGACCATTGCAGCCATCTGGGGAGTGAACCATTGGATGGAAGACCTCTCTCTCTCTCTCTCTCTCTCTCTCTCTCTCTCTCTGCCTCTCCTTCTCTCTCTGTGTCTCTGACTTTCAAGGAAAATAAATAAAAAATCTTTAAAAAAGAAGAAAGACCCCAAGGACTTGAACTAAGTGACTTGGAGTAGAAGCTGCAGGAGACTGATGGGGAGGTAGGATTGTTAGGACTGGATCACTGACTGGGGTCGGGACAAAGCAGGAGACTAAAACCGAGGATGGTTCTGAGGTCTGAGGTCCCATGACTTTCTCTTTTCTTTGCTCATATCCCATCCAACCCAAGTAACGGTCGTTCCGACCCTGGGAAGCTGGTTGATGCGCGTCCTTCCTCAGATGAGTGAAGAGCGCGGCACTGTCTCCATCTGAGTCCAAAAGAGGGCACGGGAGAAGCGTAAGTCAGCAGTGCCGTCCACCAAGCCGAGAGCAGCAGATACGGCGAATGGGGACCTTGCACTGCTCCCACACGGGGAGTGACTGCCACGACACTTTGCAGGAATCTTTAGCTCTCTAGAACATCCTTATATGGCAGGAATGTTGTACAGGGTCAGGCAACAGATGAGGTAACTGTCTACCTCAGACCCAGCGTGGTCACCGGGAAGCCTACATGGGGTAGATCCCATGCCTTGCATACCCTTCCGCGAAGTCAGGCTGGTCTGCGCACTGCCCTGTGGACAGGCCGTGCCCCTTCTCCCGTTTGTGTCCTGGCTTCTGTTGGTCTTCTCACCTGCAGGATCTGCCCCTGCCCAAGTCCAGAACTGTCAGCCTTCGGAGCCTGAGTGCCTTCTGCTGCCCTACTCCCTCCTAAGCAGTGTAGTTTTCATTTTTAAATTTTTTTTATTTTATTTAAGGCATACACATTTCATGCATTTCATGTGTACAAATTTAGGAACATAGTGATACTCCCTACCCTACCCTCCTTCCCACTCACACTCTAACCCTTCTTCCTCCTCCCTCTCCTATTCCCACTCTTAATTTTTACAAAGATCTACTTTCAGTTTACTTTATACTCATAAGCTTAACCCTACACTAAGTGAAGAATGCAACAAATAGCAAGAAAAAAACACTGTTCCTCAACAGTAGGGATAAGGACTGTAAACAGTCATTGGATCTCAAAATGTCAATTTGAAAGGCAGAGTCACACACACACACAAACGCATGCACGCACGGCAGGTGGAGAGCAAGGGATCTTCCATCCACTGGGTCACTCCCCAAACGGCTGCATCAGCCAGATCTGGGCCAGGCTGAAGCAAGGAGCCTGGAACTCAACCTGGATCTCCTAAGTGGGCGGCAGAGGCCCAGGCACTTGGACCATCTTCCACTGCTTTCCTAGGTGCATTAGCAGGAAGCTGGATTGAAAGTGGAGCAGCTGGGACTGGAACTGGCACTCTGTTATGGGATGAAAGCTTAACTTGATATGCCACAAGCCTGCCCCTAATTTGTTTTTCTTTAAACTATCACAATGTGTATATTTAATATTATTTTGCACTTTGTTCTACATTGCATTCTATTGCCAGCCCAAATCTATTTTCTGTTGCTATAATAAAATACCTGAGGCTGGATACTTTATAAAATATGTGGATTTATTTAGCTCACAGTTCTGGAGCTTCGAGAGCATGGTGCTGACTTATAATCATTGTCTGCAACTAATCGAGTGTCATGAGACCTGCATCCATCCCTTCTGAGGGTGGAGCCCCCACCACCTTTCTCCCACTAGACCCCCCTTCTGAAAGGTTCCACCACCTCAGCCCCACCACGATGGAGACCAGGCCTCCAGCACATGCAGCCCAGGGGACAAACAACATCTGAACCATAGCATTACCTTGGATTTCTCCAGTTGTGCTGGTCTTGTCTCTCCAACTGCATGCAGACTCCTGGAGGGAAGAACTCTTTCTTATTCCTGGTTATCACCCACTGCACCCAGTGCAGACGGACTGCTGGCTGAATAATGGATTGAGTGTGAAAAATGTGCCCCATCTTCTCCCAGCCACCTGTCTACCTGGTTACCTTACTGCTGCTTTTTCAGTGATTGGACCACCAGCAAGCATATGAACCCAGGCCACAAGTTTTGATTACAAAACCATTTCTTCCAGGCAGAAGAATACCGAGACCCTACAGCCTGCAGGCCCTGTGGAGAGGAGGGAGGGACAGAGACAGAGGATTCCTTTAGAAGTACAGCTTGTTCTTTGACCTGGGTGAACTTGCTTGCTGAAAGTTACTGAAAAGCAAAGCTGCTCAGGACAGTTATCGTCCGCCTTCAGACTCTGGTATGCCTTAGAAAAACAGTGAAACAGGAAATGACGTAGTCCACGAAATTCTTGGGGGAGGAGGGACCCTTGGGTCAACAGTGCTTTTTGCTTTAAGAACATTGGCTTTTATGTCAGTGTGAGATGCCAGCAGGTCACTGAACCGGGAATGCGATGGTGACTTAATATACATGTTGAATTTTTCACCATAAATGTAGATGTAGGTGTTTAAACTCTACTACAAATGATGAAGCCGAGATCTAGAGAGTTTAATTTAACAGCAATGAATTGCCTTTCCCAGGAAGCCTTCCCTAACCGTCAGGATGGGTTAAGCATGGCTGCAGCTCACACAGCAACCTGTGGTTTTCTTTCTTACGGTCTCTATGTATGATTTCATATAATAAATGGAATAATACAACAATCTGCTTTTCTATATCTGCCTGCTGAATTAGGCGGCTGCCTTGAAGAGGATAGGGGGGTTTAGGTCTGAAGTCTAGGACCTCTCCCTATGTGTTACATTGGCACTGCTGTTTTCATGCATGTCCTGGACCTTTTTTTTTTTTTTTAAGATTTATTTATTTATTTGGAAGGAAGAGTTAGAGGGAGTGACAGAGAGAGGGAGAGAGATAGAGAGATCTTTCATCTGCTGGTTCACTCCCCAAATAGCTGCAATGGCAGGGGCTGGTCCAGGCCAAAATCAGCAGCCTGGAATTCCATCTGCGTCTCCTATATGGACATGGGCTCTCTTCCACTGCTTTCCCAGGTGCATTAGCAGGAAGCTGGATGGGAAGTGGAACAGCCAAGACACGCACTGGCACCCATATGGGATGCAGGCTTTGCAGACAGCAGCTTTACCTACTGCAGCACAACACTGGCCCCAACCTTGGGGTTTTAAATCATGCCCTTCAGGGCTGGTGCTGTGGCATAGTGGGTAAAGCCATCGTCTGCAGTGCCAGTATTCCATATAGATGCCAGTTTGAGTCCTGGTTGCTCCACTTCCGATCCAGCTCTCTGCTATGGCCTGGGAAAGCAGTAGAAGATGACACAAATCCTTGGGCCCCTGCACCCATGTGGGAGACCCGGAAGAAGCTCCTGACTCCTGGCTTTGGATCAGTGCAGTTCCAGCCATTGTGGCCATTAGGGAGTGAACCAGCAGACAGAAGACTCTCTCTCTCTCTCTGCCTCTCTGCCTGTCTGTAATGCTGTCTTTCAAATAAATAAATGACCCTTTTAAAGAAAAATACCCTTCAGGAACAGAGAATAGGTATTCAAGGTTGGTCAGCATGTCCTCCTGCTCCACTGAAGGGAGTTTTTTCTCCTGAGACACCCATCTCATTGCATTTCAGTGGAGCCTGGTGTTTCTGGAGGTTAATGTCCAGAGAGGAGTGTCCTGGAGTTGCTCCCTGGAGAGAGGTTCCCGGGGATGCTGGAGAGCATTCCCGGTTAGTTCCATGGAAACATGACTAATGGGGCAATTCTCTCTGCCACGCAGCCTCCTCATGCTGATAGAGCGGTGAGCGCTGCCGAGCAGGACACAGGCCGTGCACTCTGCCCCTGAGCTCCTGGCAAAGAGAAAGCAGGCAGATGTGACTCACTCCGCTGCCTGTGGGCGGCCTCAACCTCAGCTGGCCCCAGCTGGGCTGACAGCAGCAACGTGTGATCGGCTTTGGTGCAGAGACAGCCACCCACCAGCCAGGGCTTTGTGGCAGGGAGGCCTAGGGTTTGCATCCTGTGAGAAGAAAATCACAGCATCAGTGAGCTTTCTCTGCCGCCCAAAGTCTCACTGGGCTCTGTTGATCTGGGAGGTTCACTAGATGATGCTGTGACATGTCCTAGATCCCGCAAGAAATCAGGTGCCCTGCTAGGGTGGACACCTGGGTGATCCCACTCCCCAGGCTGGGGCTCTCTCTAGAGACCACGTAGGAAAAGGAGGCACGAGCAGGTGTTTTGGAAGATGTGAAACCAGGCTAAGATCAACCTGCCACTTGGATAACTTGCTTCTTCAAAGCACCCACAATCCCCCAGGTGTTCAGTAACGGCACTGGTTTGACACAACAGCTTTCAGTGTTTCCTAGAGGTTTCTCATAGATGAACCCAAAGAGATATTTCAGTAGCACAGTCATCAAGTATGCGTTGACCTTTGTTGATGTAGAAGAAACAACAGCGACACATGCAAGCAGGGGTATAATTGGGGATCCTTTTCTGTGTCAGCAACACTGTGCCTTTCAAACAAGAAGCAGTGCTGTATAATTAAAATTACAATCATCATAAAATACTTTGAAAAAGATAATAAACAGCTTGAATATGCTAAACACGTCACTTGTTCACAACGCTTTGATGATGTGTTTCATCTTCACGGCTACTTCTGCTTACCCTCAGAGGCAGGAGCAGTCCCCACTTTGCCCATGAAGGGCCTGGAAGCAGAGATGGTCAGTGATTTGCTGAAGATCACACAGTGGCCTCTCTGAGAACCGGGACTAGAATCTTGGTTCTTGATCTAATGTTTTTGTGTAGTGAAGTTCATGATCTCTCATCTGAAATTCTGAACACCAGTAACAGCAGAAGTTTTTTTTTTCTTTTCTAACTTATCTGGTGGCAAACACTGCCTGTTCTGAATTCCCTGTTCTGAGATGATGTGAAGCTCTTGGTGTCCTCGCTGGGGAGGAAATTCAGGTGTTGCCACAGATCTTTTCATGCATCCAGTTACAGGTCACAGCCGTAGACTAGCACATTCTATTTGCTATATGCGCTGTGTTGGCTCCCTAAAGTCCCCCAGATTTTCTGAGTTCAGAAGCACACCTGAACAGAAAAGCTTTGGGTGTGAATTGTAGCCCTGATAGACTGGGCCATGTAACAGTCAGGAAGTGAGGAGTTTACGCTCATCAGATATTCTAATAGTCACTGCAGGTGCCATACCTAGTATTGCTGGCATTGAACAAATCAGACTATAATGAAATACATTAAAGACCAACTCAGCAGGTGTTATGAGGATTGAATAAGACAATTCCCGTAAATCATTCGGCTCAGTGTTCTGTTCCTAGGATGCATCCATAGCTGGTGTTAGCTATTATCTTTTTAATGAGATTCACATCCTCATATCAGAGATGAGGAACTGGTACTAGGCAGAGAGAGAGAGGTTAAGTGACTCGCCCAAGGTCACACGGCTGTAAGTGGCACTGCCAGGACTGGACATGCAGACTGTCTCTTCCGCACAAAGCATATGCATAAACAGTGGGGTAGAGGGAATTCTTGGAACTGCCAGGGAGTGCTGGACATTCTTCCAGATCATCATTATGGAAATTAATTACCGAATCATTGGACTGTAGTGTGTGGAAGTGCTGTTTAATAGCCTGCTGGTTAAGCCAGGTTTTGCTGGCTACAGAGAGGGAGAGAGAGAGAGGGAGGGAGGGAGGAGGAAAGGAAAGAGAAAGGGATTAAACTACTAGAAAATGCTTTACAAATAAAAAAGCTGGAATGACTGTATGGAGGGATTCAGCAACCTCTATTCCAGGGAATTATTACGAATACGGTCACTCCCTTGGTTGGATTGGATAAGGATTTTCTGGGAAAAAACTCTGTGGATCGGGCCAATGAAGCCAGTGGTTGGACGGGGTGAGGAGGGGAAGGGCGATCTGTGTATGGCTGATGAGAATTTTCTCCCCGGCCTTCCTGGTTTCCCTACTTTGAACCCAGGACTTCTGAGTGGATGGCCTCAGAGGTGGGTGTCTGAGAAGAGAGGAGTGCTGTGCCTGTCTCAGAGCTCCCTCCCCGCCCCCAGCCCCCTCCCAGCTGACGTGAGGGGAGCCCGAGTGCCTGGCACTTGTGGTCCATCGGGCCAGGCTGGCGGGAAAGAGAGCCCCTCAGAAGCTAAGCCCGAGATTAAGGGGGTCTCGGTGTGATTGTGTTGGCAGCTGCTCGGGCTCTCGCTGGTGCTGAGAGGCCCCCAGCGCTCCGCTCTTGAAAGTGGGCCCCTCCCTCAGACTCCTTGACATTTGTCCAGAGATTAATTGGGCTAATCCCCTTCTTGGAAGAATGGGTTGGCGGGCGTGCATGCGGGCAGGGGGTGGAGGCAGGCTGGGAGTGCAGAGGCGAGCAGGAATGAAAGCTTGGGCCTTGCTCGGCTTTTGAAGGAAGAAAAAAGAGCAAATTTCTCTGCTGTTCCTGGAGGAGGCTGACAGGTGGGCAGAGAGACTGCAGCTCCGCCTGGCTGTGCCAGAAGGCCTGTGCGCACCAGCAGTAACCACTCTTGACAGCACCAGCTGTCACTCAGGGAGGACGCACTCCCAGGACACCTCGGCCTGCCGTGCTCGCTGCTTGTACGGTGGGCAGAAGGTGAGAGCCCCAGAACGGGCCATCCCTGATGGTGGAAGGCACACATTGCTCCGATCCTTGTCTGAGCCAAACTCCAAAAAATGCATTTATATTTTGCTTTGAGTCAGGCATTAAAAATGAGCCCCATTTATTATATTATAATTAATTAATTTATTTTTGGTGAACAGAAGACAGGTACCCTGGACAGTGTTTTCTTAGGCTGTTTGCAGCTCAGGGGGTCAGGAAGCTCTTCCCCATATTATCTGATAGCAGGCTCCTGTGTACCAAGAGAATTTGTCATATGCCAAGGCACTGTTCGAAACATTGCGCATGTGCTAATTAATTTCTTCTTAACAGCCCATATAAAGTAGGTGCTAATGTTGTCTCCATATCTCAGAGTCAGTAACCTGTCTGAGGTCATTTGTCAATTGTAGCACCAAGACACAGGCAGCACAGTTTGTGGCCCTGCTGTCTTAACCGCTCCACTAGGTTGCGTGCACCACTAGCGAGGAGAAGGAAACCAGCATTCTTCCTGGGCTAGACCCGGGTCAGAACATGACTTCAGTGAGCCGGAAAAGGCAACCTGGGAAAGCTGAGGTCAGCTCCTATGTGCCTAGTTGAATAACAGGTAGAAAATTTCTTCCAACCAGAAAGATTCAGCTTGTGTGCTGTTTCTTTGTGAGACAGCAGACGCTGGTGTCCTACACAGGAAAGCACTGGCAGTTAATCAAATGAAGTTCTAAGAAGACAATCAATGAAGTCTATATTGAAAACCACTATAAAAACTATTAATAATAAGGAGTTATAAAAATCTGCTCGTGGGACAGGCATTGTGGCTTAGGGATGCCCAAATCCCATATCAGAATGCCTGGGTGAGTCCTAGCTCTTCCGCTTCTGGTCCAGTTTCCTTCCAGTGCACATCCTGGGAGGCAGCAGGTGATGGCTCAATTACTTGAGTCCCTTACACCAATGGGGGTGACCTGGATGGAGTTCCTGACCTCTGGGTAAGCCCTGCCTGTTACAGGCATTTGGGGAGTGAACCAGCTGATGGAAAATCTCCCCCTTTAACCTCTGCCTTTCAAATAAGTAGATTAAAAAGTCAGGGCCGGTGCTGTGGCATAGTAGGTTAAGCCGCCACCTGCAGTGCCAGCATCCCAGATGGGTGCCGGTTCTCGTCCCAGCTGCTCCAGTTCTGATCCAACTCTCTGCTATGGCCTGGGAAAGCAGTGGAAGATGGCCCAAGTCCTTGGACCCCTGCACCTGTGTGGAAGACACGGAAGAGGCTCCTGGCTTTGGATCAGCACAGCTCTGGCCGTTACGGCCAGTTGGGGAGTGAACCAGTGAATGGAAGGCCTTTTGTTTCTCTTTCTGCCTCTGCCTCTCTGTAACTCTGCCTTTCAAATAAATAAATAAATAAATCTTTAAATAAATAAATAAATAAAAAGCCATTGTAAGGTAAAAGGAAGTCTGCAAGGATATGAATATCTGTTGAGTCTTTGTCAGAGGGATGATAAGGTTCCAGAAATCGTTTTGGAAGGGAACTGAAATGACAAAGCAATGGTTAACATCAAACAGTGGTTCGAGAGTTTGGGGCATGTTTTTGTGCTTGTGTACACATGGGCAATCTTTGATTGGGAGTGACACTGGAATAGGCCCCCTAAAATATGAAATCGGAATATGGCCCCCTAAGTGTCCCATCTGGGGTGCCATGTGAAATCGGGATATGGGGTGTCATATGATATCACTGTATGCTTATTAATAAATTCTCAATATTAGTAAGCCTATGTGGGTTCTTGCCTAATATTCAAAGAATTCTGAATACTGGCATAAATGAATGAGGCAGTGTGATTCATTTTTCAGCTTTTATTTAGAGAAATGCATAGGAGAGAGGAGAGTGAGAGCTCTATCTAAAAGGGAAAGGGAAATCTGGATTTCGGAACCAGCCACATGGAGGAGCATCTAGGCCAGGAAGCATGAAGCGGGTGGCCCGAAGGCCACGCACCCTGTGCGGGCCCCAAATGGCAAGAAGCCAAAGAGGAAAAAAGGGCTGGGCACACCGTGTCCCAGGCTTTTAATCCACTTTCAACGGGGAGTGGTTAATTAACCTGATTGGCCGGTGGGTGCACAGGTGTGGCCATGTAGGGGCATGAGGTTACACAGGGGCATGGTGAAGCCATGGTCTTCCAGCTCACAAACCTGATCAATTTTATTCTGTATGCCTGCCTACAACAGGAGCTTCTAACTTACAGCTGCTTGTCTCATCTTGGTAACCCCCGAGCACACAGCAAGGAGCACACATTCAGCCTCTCTTCCTTGGGCTGTTTCCTTCTCCAGTAGCTGGAACCGGTCTCCTGGCCTGAAGGCCAGTACAGAGTCGCAAATGGATTAAGGAAGCAACAAGAGAAAAGGCGTGAACTCACCCCACCTTAATTGGTTTTCAAAACAATGATGTGATGAGGAAACTCAGGCCCAGTGAAGTTGCTAACCCAGGACCGTGAGGATTGGGGCATAGGTGCGGATCCGGAACAGCGCTTTGCACACGGCATCCTACTTGTCACCATGTCTGCAGCACCAGGAAACAAAGATTGCAAAGGGAGGGAAAGGAAAATGTTCTAGTCTGTTTCCTCCTGTGCTTTGCTGCCAGACCATTTTGCCACACCCATTACCAGTCTTCTTGCCAGAGGAGGGGAGGAAGAGCAGGTGAAGAGAGTTGGTGTCCTTGTTTCTTAATTCCCAATTCTGGATCCTTCACCCAGTTGAACCACAACCCCTCTCTCTCTCATTTCCCACCTCTGCTTTCCATCTTCCAGCTCATGGACTTGAGGACAGCTCCACTACTGCTGAGTCCTTAGGACAAAATGACCTTGGAGAGGCTGGCATTGTGGCATAGCGGGTAGAGCTACCATCTGTGATGCTGGCATCCCATATGGGTGCTGGTTCGAGTCCCAGCTGCTCCATCTCTGATCCAGCCCTCTGTTAATGGCCTGGGAAAAGCAGCAGAAGATGGCTCAAGTATTTTGGCCCCTGCAATCCATGTGAGAGACCTAGACCCAGATGAGGCTTCTGGCTTTGCCCTGGCCCAACGCTGGCTATTGTAGCCATCTGGGGAGTGACCCAGCAGATGAAAGATCTCTCCATCACCTCCCCTACCTCATAATTCTTTCAAAAAATAAATCTTAAAAAAAAGATCTTGGTATGTTGTATTAATCTCTACAGCCCGACAAATCCAAAGAGAAAATTTCCCTGTGTGTGCAGGGGGTTCTTGAGTGCAGGATTGCAGCTGAGAAGTCATTATAGCCAGCAAGGCTAGGAGCTAGAGGTTGTCAGAAGAGACTTGTTCCAACCCAAAGATTTCCAACTAAGCTGTGAAACAGATTGAGGGCTGCTGGCAAAATCTCTTTTTCATCCATACAGAGTCTTTGTTTCTGATTTAAAATAAATGCTCGGTAGTTTGCAGGTTGAATCACTTTTTAACGTGAAGATCAATATGTTAGCTATACCAGGTAATGAAATCTATATTCATTGGACTTTAACATGGCTTTGTTTGATAAATGACGGGAAATTAAACCAACTGTTCCTTCCTTATGTTGCCTTGGTGCCCTGGGTACAGCACACCGCTGCGTGCTTCAGAAAAATTCCTGTGGTCGTCTCCTCGCTTGCCTTTGCCTCACACCGCACGCTGAATGCCTGAGTTGCTTGGACGGTGTTTGTACTCATTTTGAATTTTAGTGTAACATCCTTCCATTCCTACCCTATCCAATCCATTTTCAACAGAGAGCTTTCGAAAACGTAAATCAGATTGTGTCATTCTCTTGCTTCAAACCCTTCAAAGTCATCCCACTGCGTTAAGATCAACTGTGCATGCCTGACCAGGACTTGCCACCCACACAGGTTCTGGTCCCTGTCTGCTTTCTGACTTGCCCCAGGGCTGCTAGCCTCTGTCCAGGGCTCCAGGGCCCAGGGCGCTGCTGCCTCAGGGCCTTGGAGCTTGCTCTTCTCTCTCTCTGGAATGCTCCTCCTCCGGCTTCTGTGTGGCTGGTTCCTTCTCATACCTCCAGTCTTAAATGCTTAAATGTCACCTTAATGTCACAGAGACCTTTCCCTGATCACACCATCTGAAGTGGATCCTCTGTGTGACTTTGTCTCTACACCCTGTTTATTTCCTCCCTGGGAAATATCACCATCCGCGAGTCCTTTCTTGATTGACTTTGTGGGGTTCTTTGTTACCGTCATTGGTGTGAAGGCCTCAGGAGGACAGGGTCCCCATCTGTTCCCAGCTGTGCCTTCAGCACAGAAAGTGGAACTTGGAAACAGCTATGCCCCGTGTATATGTGCATGAGCACAGGAATGAATGGACAAACAACAGAGATTTTCCAGTGGTCATTATCCTGCAGGAATCATGTGTCGAGATTCTACCAAAGATCTGTGACTTTTGTGTTTACCCCAGTAGATAGTGTGGATGCTCACTCTGGTGAACACACCAGCCACGGGGTGCCAAGAGAAAGGCTGCTTTGTTTATGGCAGAGCCTTGCCTGGGAGCAGAGGTAATAGTCAAGGATCCCAGTGATATTCCACATCCCTGCTACCTGTGCCCAGCCTGCCCACTCCCCACGCTGAATCCTGTCTCTTTTCCAAACCTGAGATAACCAGACTTTCTTTGGATACCCCAAGTACTAATGACAGTGAATTTGGGAGGTTCACTTTCATAGCTCTTTAAAGGAAGTATCTGCTTTTACAAGAAACTTTAAAATCAGTGGAGCTGACCACCTTCAGACATGATGTTTCTATTGCACTAGCCAAAGCGTTGTGTTTCTCTTCCAGGTCTTGTCTTAGCACCCAGAGAAGCAAGGGCGTGAGTTGCACCCCAAGGCTCTAAGCACTGAGGGTGTCGTCTTATTTGGCTCAGCCTGACAACACTCAAAGTCATTTTAAAAGGAAAAGTGACCAGCACTCTGAGAGATGAGGGTTACACCAGTACCCTTCTTCCCCTCAGATTATACAATCAGGCTGTTGAAAAATAGCTTTGGAAAACAGCTCCTACAAAGGAGTCACCTTGTAGAGGTCATTTGAAATGCGCCTTCTTACATGGAGATGCTTTTTCCTTTGAAATTTTGTATTCATCTATGCGCACAGCACTGGCTCACAGGGTAAGTTGCTGTAGCACTATATTAACATTAACCAACATAGACTCAAAGTAGAAAACAATAGGGATTTAAAAAAAATTGATTCAGGAAACTTTTATTTTTATGTCTACATTATCAGCTCTTTTGAGATTGAAAAATAATTTCCTAAATTGTGGCCTAAGGTGATAATCTCTTAAATATAGTCTCTGCTGTCAGCCAGGGGGCTGGAGTCCTTGTTTTGTTTATTGCCTTTGAATTATTTATAGATTTCAGGCCACCCCACTGAGCACCGTCTCATCTGCCAGGTGCATTGGGCCTCAATGGGTTGGAAATGAAATGTGGGGTCCCAAACAGGGGAAGGGGTGGCAACCACATTCACAGTTTATTTGCTCACAGATGTTCACATAATAGAAGCCGAAATTTAAGAAGTGGCTTCGTTCTCTTTGTGTTTGACAATAGACAAAGAAAACAGTTGTGTGGGAGTCCAGGCGGCAAGGGGAGAGAAAATAGAACTGGGAGAGGAGTTGGGAAGAACTGTGGTCCCCAGCACGGGCCCTGAGAAGCAGCTCATTGACAAAGGGATCGATTTTCACTCCCAGGAACACGGACCAGGGCATTTGGCTGTTTGTTGATGAATCATCAGCGTCTGACTTTTACATGAGCAAGGGACTTGGGCTTCATCCTGGATGCTGACTCCAAGGCCTGGCCATTGATTTCTCCCCTTGACCGGTGCCCAGAGGAGCTGTAAGGAGACCATGCAGTGTCAGGGTCCTGGCAGTTCCTGACACCCTGTGATGCACTGGCTAGGATGTTAGCCATACGCTTTCCGTCTGCCTGAGTCAGGACAGTCTGTTTTGGTCTGTGTTACTGCAGAGACCCGTCACATCGGGGTATTAAGTTCTGTGTTCCCTGGTCCAAAAGAGTTGGGGCAATGAGAGTGTAAGGGAGATGTAGATGTTTGGTATGACTGTGCAGGTTTGGACTTTCTAGGCTAGAAGTTTCAAAGCTCTGTTATTTCTCTCTGTGGGTGATGCTGCTATAATGATCATCAGTGGCCAAATGAACATCAGTGTCTAAATTATGACTTTTATGGTCTGAACAGCTAGATGTGTTTTATTTTTTTTTAAAGATTTGTTTATTTATTTGAAAGTGAGAGTTACACAGAGAGAGAAGGAGAGGCAGAGAGAGAGAGAGAGAGAGAGATCTTCCATCTGCGTGTTCACTCTCCAAGTGGCCGCAATAGCTGGGCTGTGCCGATCCGAAGCCAGGAGCCAGGAGCCAGGAGTTTCTTCTGGATCTCCCATGTGGGTGCAAGGGTCCAAGGGCTCAGGCCACCTTCTACTGCTTTCCCAGGCCACAGCAGAGAGCTAGATTGGAAGTGGAACAGTCAGGACTCGAACTGGCGCCCACATGGGATGCCAGCACTGCAGGCGGTGGCTTTACCTGCTAATGCCACAGCGCCGGCCCCACTAGATGTGTTTTAGGTTTGGCTGAGTCAAAGGCTATGATGTTTTTCTAGTATACTGAAGATTCATTTAAAATATATTTAATTATATTTTAAATTCCGTTTACCCAGAGTTCTCAGGTTGGGATGTATCTCCCTCCTGTCTTGCCCAGCAGCCGTGCCTGTCTCTATTGAAGCAGCAGCACACCAGGACTGTGCGAGTTTCCAGGCCATAGGCTGTGCTCTTGCTGTCTCTAAGCATCTTGTTTTCACTAGATTGAAACGAGAGCACATATTTTTGAGTCCTATCCTTGCTTTCTCTAAATCTTTGTTTTATGGATAGTAATAATAATACTCATGAGGCAGGGCAGGTTACCCTGTGTATGAAACAACTCTTAAATTTAATGGCTTCATTCAATAAACATTTATTTGTGTCCAGATGGGAGGGTTAAGGAGATGTTCTATCTAGCCCATGACCCAATTTCCTTCCATCTCATGGTTCTACTCTAGTGAATCCTTGGTGTTTTGTTCATTTAGTGGCAAATGAGAAAAAGAAGCAAATTTTATGCCTTGGGAGTATTTATGGGTCAGACCTAATGGAGTTCACATTACATATTCTGTTGACTAGAGTGTGTTCTTCCAACCACACTCTAGGATGAGGGACACTAACAATTGAGTTCAAGCTTCAAAGCCAGGAGAAAATAAGAGAACACAGATATCGGTGAATACGAACAGTCTCTTGCATATCTAAAAGCTGTAACGGGTGCTGGTGTTTGGTTCAGTGGATAAGCTGCTGCCTGGGGCACCTGCACTCAAATCAGAGTTCCTGGGTTTGAGTCCTACTTGTGCTCCCAATTCCAGCTTCTGCCAATAGAGACCCAGGAAACAGCAGGTGATGGCTCAAGTTTGGGTTCCTGAGATCCAGATGTAAGACCCAGGGTAAGTTCTAGGCTCCTGGCTTCAGCCTGGGCCAGCCAGCTACCCTCTTCCCCCTCCCCTCTTTCAAGTAAAAATGAATACATATTTTAAAAACAACAACTTGAAGCAAACCGTATACTTTTTACTATTCACTGTGAGGTACTACATAAGATATCTCATTCTTTTTTTTTTTTTTTTTTTTTTTTTTTTTTTTTAAGAAGACTTTATCATTCGCCCTATAAACTTGAAAGTGGTTGGCTACACATGCCCTGGGATTATTAGCTCCCAGATCAGAGCACAGAGTAAATATTTGACCAGCAACTGAATGCTTGTGTGCACACTCATCAGCATCATCTTTAGCAACACCTTCGTCCAGAGCTGACCCAGGAGCCTCTGAGGTTGAAGCAGGCGTTTGTACAGGTGCTGCAGGAGCGTGTTTAACACCTTTCTGATCATGCTGTGAACATCTGCCTCTGATGGAAATCATTCAGTTCAGCGCATGGAGTAATGACGGCCTCATAATATTGAACAGCCTTACCATGTAATCAGTAGTGGATGACAGGTTAATTACTTAGGATTTTCTCCTTCTCTGTTCTCCTTCTTGAGAGATTTCTGAGTTAGTGATAGATTTACTTGGCCAGTTAAGGAAATTCATCCTGGCTCTCTGCTTGTGGGACTCTCGAGATTTTAGACAATAAGATGTCCCATGAGGGGACTTCAAAAAGATTGCAGAAAAATGAAATGACGGTCTACATTTATCCTGGTGCAAAAATTTTTGAAACCTATGCATGTGAGAGCTCTAAAAGATCATGGAAAATTTGCATTGTGAAAAAACTGTACATCAGTCTCAGAATTTTTTTACCTCTTTTAGTTCTGTATGTCCATGACCTCTTGAAGTACCCTCATATTTGACTTACCTTTGAATTAAGTTGAACCATAGGGTTGTCTGGGTTACTAAATACTCGATGATCACACACCTGCTGTATGTGAAAATGCTCTGTATTGCGTGTCTTTTTTGGCCCATTATCCTTGGAGCCCTAGGACTTGCTTTATGCACATTGCATCTCCCTGGCTTTCTGACGCTGACTTTCTAAGCCTCGATGAAAGTTCACTAAAGTGGTTCTCAAGTGTGACCTTGGGACCGGGCATAACAGCATCACCTGAGAACCTGTTGAATATGCAAACCGAGCCCTCTGCAGACCTCTGAACTGAAGACTCTGGGGAGAGCCAGCAATCTGTGCTTTAAAAAGCTCTTCTGATACAGGCTAAAGTCTGAGAACCACTCATTGACTAAACTGAAATGGATGATTTAAAACCTGCACACACCTCAGCAAGATTTGTACTTCATTGTCCTTAACCATGTTTAATCTCTCCTTGTCCTGTAACTCAAGTTTATTTTCTTGAGGATTTATTTTATTTATTTGAAAGGCAGAGTGACAGAGAAAGAGCTCCTCCATCTACTGATCCACTCTTTTTTTTTTTTTTTTTTTTTGAACAGGCAGAGTGGACAGTGAGAGAGAGAGAGACAGAGAGAAAGGTCTTCCTTTGCTGTTGGGTCACCCTCCAATGGCTGCCGCGGCAGGCGCGCTGCGGCTGGCGCACCGTGCTGATCTGATGGCAGGAGCCAGGTACCTATCCTGGTCTCCCATGGGGTGCAGGGCCCAAGCACTTGGGCCATCCTCCACTGCACTCCCTGGCCACAGCAGAGAGCTGGCCTGGAAGAGGGGCAACCGGGACAGAATCCGGCGCCCCGACCGGGACTAGAACCCAGTGTGCCGGTGCCGCAAGGCGGAGGATTAGCCTAGTGAGCCGCGGCGCAGACCCCGATCCACTCTTCAAATGGCTGCAATGGCCCTGACTGGGTCTGGCTGAAGCCAGGAGCCTGGAACTCCATTGGGGTCTCCCACATGAGTGACTGGAGCCCAAATACTCGGGCTGTCATCCAGTGCCTTCCCAGGCACTGGATTAAAAGTGGAGGAGGCTAGACCCTGATGATCTGATATGGAATACCAGCATTCCAAGTGGCAGCCTAACCCATTGTGTGCAGCACTGGCCCCTTTAACAAAGTTTAAGTGAAAGATACCGAGAGCTTTTCTTCTAGAATCAGATATTTCTGAGATTTATCCACAATGGAACTGTTGTCATTTTCCCAGATATCCCATAAAATCCCAGTCAATATCACATTTAAACCTTTCAGATGGAAAGATCTGGAGGTATACATCTTTTGTATTTAAAATAGTTTCACACTAGAAACTTCTTTTGGAGTATTCCTCAAAGGGAAACAAAAATTTAATACAATACATGCTTTTAAGAAGTATAAGTAGCTTTATAGCCAGTGAAGATATGAACTGGAGCGTTAGATGGTGCAAATCTGATGGCTCTTAGTGACTTGTGGCCTAGGGCAAAGTATTTAGCGCTCATCTGGGTCTCCCTTGTGGGTGCAGGGGTCCAAGAACTTGGCTCTTCTTCCACTGCTCTCCCATGCATATTAACAGGGAGCTGGATGGCAAGTGGAACAGCTGGGACTCTAACCAGCACCCATATGGGGTGCATGTGATGCCTTAACCTTTTCTACATTTTTAGTAAGCTCCTTGGGTGACTCTCATGCCTAGTAGAGTTTGAGGAACATTGCAATAGAGCAACATATCATGTCAAGAAATGCTATCCCCTTAAAAAAAATTGCATGTCCTAACCTGTGATTGTTAGCCTGTGTGGCAGGAAAGGAAAAAAAATAGTCTTTGCACATTTAGGGCTGTTGAGATGGGGAGAGTATTGGAGTATCCTGCATTGCTCAGGAGGTTTGTGGATGTGCTCACAGTTATTAGAAGGAGGCAGAGGAAGTGCTACTCACAAAAAATGAGAAAGCGGAGACAGAACAGCAGATTTAAAGATACTGGCTTTGAAGATTGCAGTGTTCTGCCCACAAGCCAAGGGAAGCTGGCAGCCACCAGCAGCTGGAGAAAGCAAGGTAGGATTTTCCTTAGAGCCTTTGGAGGAGGGGAATCCTTGCCAATATCTTAATTTTTTAAAATTTTTTTGACAGGCAGAGTGGACAGTGAGAGAGAGAGATGGGACTAGAACCCGGGGTGCCAGTGCCGCAGGCGGGGGATTAACCTATTGAGCCATGGCACCAGCCTCAGTCATCTGTTTTTAAAATGTTTCTCTGTCTCTCTCTCTCTCCCTCTAATTTTTTGGATTCATTGTTAAAGCATTCCTCTATCACAGAGGAACAGATTAAAAAGAAAAAGGAAGAATAGAATCTTTAGTAAAATAATCAGTGGTTTTTCAAAAATTCCTTGTAGATACCTGTCAGGGTTGGTAATTCTCTCTCTCTCTCTCTGTCTCTCTCTGTCTCTGTCTCTCTTTCTCTCTCTCATCATTTAACAAGTGTACACTTTTCTTTTTGTATTAATTTTTATTTTTAATTAGTTTTTAACAGTTTCAATGTGATTTGTAGATTCAATTCTAAGAACATAATGATATTCCCTTCTTCCCTCCTCCTTCCTTCTCTCTCTCTTCTGTTTTAGTTTTTCCCGTAACATATTTTAAATTTACATTACAATAAACAGCTTAATAGTTTACCAAATAAGAAGTTTAACAAATAAAAAGCAAAAAGATCGTAGTTTAATGGGAATATAGATAACAGCTATGAACAATAATTGAATGGAAAAAAGATGATTTCACTCATATACCTTACACTTTAATCACAGACCATTAAAACTATGGTAGTATATAACATTCTTTTTTTTTTTTTTTTTTTTGACAGGCAGAGTGGACAGTGAGAGAGAGAGAGAGACAGAGAGAAAGGTCTTCCTTTACTGTTGGTTCACCCTCCAATGGCCACTGTGGCCGGTGTGCTGCAGCCGGCACACTGCGCTGATCCAAAGCCAGGAGCCAGGTGCTTCTCCTGGTCTCCCATGGGGTGCAGGGCCCAAGCACTTGGGCCATCCTCCACTGCATTCCCGGGCCACAGCAGAGAGCTGGCCTGGAAGAGGGGCAACTGGGACAGAATCCAGCGCCCAGACCAGGACTAGAACCCGGGGTGCCGGCGCCACAGGCGGAGGTTAGCCTAGTGAGCTGTGGCACTGGCCTGTATAACATTCTTAACAATGGGTTTCAGAAAGGTATAAAACAAAATTTTACAAAACTATATCTGCAGCAATACCGATACACACAGACATTTCTTTCTCTTTATTTTTGTTTGTTTTTTAGATTTTAGCTCCCACATATAAGAGAGAGTATGAGCTATTTGTCTTCTGGGTCCAGCTTATTTCATTCAGCATGATGTCCTCCAGTTGTGTACATTTTGCTGCAAATGGTAGAGTTTCATTCATTTTTATAGCTGAACAATACTCCTTTATGTATGTATACCACATTTTCTTTATCCATTCATCTGTTGATGAACACCTTGGTTGGTCCCAAATTTTGGCTACTGTGAACAGTGCTGCTATAAACATGGTGGTGCAGGTGTCTCTTTGATTCATTGTATCTTTTGGGTATATACCCAGCAGTGGGATTGCTGGGTCATACGGCAAATTTGTTTCTAGTTTTTATGAAATCTCCATACTGTTTTCCACAGTTGTCACACTAATTTTCATTCCCATCAACAGTGTATAAGCGATCTCCTTTGTCAATATCCTTATATCCTTGCCAGCATTTGTTACTCTCTATCTTGGATTTTAGCCATTCTGAGAGGGGTGAGGTGACATCTGATTATGGTTTTGAGTTGCATTTCCCTGTGATCTTGAGCTGGTCTCTGAGGTGGGTATCAGGGGTCCAAGCACTTGGGCCATCTGCTGCTTTGCTCAGCCCATTAACAGGGAGCTGGATGGGAAGTGAAGCAGCCGGGATTCAAACCAGGGCTCCGCTGTGGGATGCCAGTGTCACAGGCAGAAACTTAACCCATTGCTCCACAACACTAGCCCCAGATTCTAATATTTTCCTGCCTTACACTGATAGTCTTTGAACTTGCTGGGAAGGAGAGGTTGACATAGAGGTAGAAAATAGAATGGGATCTGCCAAGCTGTGACAGAAAGACCCGAGAAACAGAAAAGGGGAAAGAAGGGGAGAATGAATGACAGAAGGGGCTGGGGACCATTGTGGGAAAGTAGAAGTGGTTATGCAAATGTCCTGGTTGGGTTTCCCCCAACACAGACTTTGAGATGGAGATTTGTGTGCAGGGAGTTTGAGACCAAAGTCCTGGGTCTGGGGAGAAGTTGGGAGGAGGTGATCTGGTGTCAGCCAACCACATACACTGGGAAAGGTCTTGAGAGTTGTCTGAAGTCGGGGTGGCAGGGCATGAGTTTTTACAGCCCATGCCAACCAACCAGTGGATGCTGGCTGCCTTGCTGAATAGAGTGTGACTTTGGGGGAGGCAGCAGTTCCCTGCGGGGGTCCCATTGCTGTAGAACATCCTGTCCAGCAGCAGCTGTGCAGTGCTCCCCACACAGGGCTGGGGGAATTGAATAGCCTTATGGTGAATGAAGCCAAAATTAAATTAAGATATGCAGAAAGTAAGATTTAATTTTAAAATATTAATTTTCCCTTCTAGGGCAGATTCTCAACAAGGACCACATATCCTTCATGGAGAGAACATTGGTTCCTTGGGATGGAAAAATCATAGTCTTTTATCATGTCCAAATATACAACAGCAGATAAACAGATATATAACATATATCTTTGCCATTAAAATCTCACAGAAAGGGCTGGTGTGTGGCACAGCAGGTTAAGCCACCACTTTCAATGCCAGCGCCCATGTCAGAGCACTGGTTCAAGTCCAGGCTGCTTGGCTTCAGATCCAGCTCCCTGCTAAAGTATCTGGAAAGGCAGAATAAGATGACCCAAGTACCAGGACCCTGGCGCTCCCAGCAGAGACCCAGATGGAATTCCTGGCTCTGGCTTTGTCCTGGTTCAGCCCTGGCTGTGGTGGGCATTTGAGAAGTGAACCAGTAGATGGAAATCTTTCTTTCCATGCCTCTTCCTCCCTCTTTTTCTCTCCCTCCAAACTCCCCCCCCCACACCCCTGTTATTCTTCTTTTCAAATAAATAAATAAATCTTTAAAAATTTGCACAGAAGAGGGTGGTATTAGAAAAAATGCCTAAGAGTTCCTTATGGGGTGATATTGAGGAAATGGTTGAGAAACACTGCTCTTGGCAATTAATTAATATTAATTGTGTGTGTGTGTATGTATGTGTGTGTGTGTGTGTGTGTGTGTGTGAGAGAGAGAGAGAGAGAGTTGTGTGTGTGTGTGTGTGTGTTTAGGGAGTGGTGGAATGGAGTATTCTATTTAAAATACAATCTTTAGAATTCAGGCCAAGGAAAATATCCAAAAAGAGGGGAGTCCTTCCTTCCCCACAGGAAACCAAGAGATCGTGACAGAAAAGCCATTTTTTTCTCCTTTCATCTTTGGGCTTTTCAAACTCTTAGGCCTTTCTCAACAAAGTCCTTGAATCTTGGCTGTGATTCAGGCGATCAGTGTACAGGGAGCTGGTGGCCCCTTGCTTAGAGCAGTCCTAGGGTGGGAGTATCAGTTACCTATCAGGGAGAAGGGACTGAGGCCCCCAGCAGACACTCAATCCACGCAGTCACACGAAGCCGTGACAGCTTAGGACCTAGCCCATTAACTGGAGCTTTCTTCATTTGAGCACCCAATTTTCTAGGACAGGATGCAAGTCACTGTCCTGCCAAAGATGGATCCTCCCTCTGTGGCATCTGACACTCCATTTTTCTTAATTACCTTCCCGGTGGCACTCAGGAAGGTAGGAGCGTATCTCTGTGAGACTGAGAGAGGGCAAGTCAGACTCTCCAAGTGTGAAGCATTGTGTAAACTAAAGGGACCCATTATGATCAACAAGCTGTCAGAGGAAATAACAATGAAAAATTCCATTCAAAGAAAACAAATTTCTATACCGAAAGGAATCAGTTTCCAGTACTGTGTGGGTTGCGTGTGAACTAGACTGGGCCTTAACCCATGGCATCCACAAGGGTTATATATAGTGCCCCCTAGGTTTGTGTAGCACAGGAGTGGTGCAGGTACTCAGCAGTGATTAGGAAATACTTTCTGGGTGGATATTTATGCTGGTTGTTCTCTCAACTTCCATGATCACTGCCATGCCAGGGTCTAGCAAAACCTCCTCTGGTCTTCCTGGTGGTTTGACCAAAAGTGGGTGGAGAGTGTGACCTATTGTGTTATAGGTGGGTGCTACTCATGCCCTCCTTTTGTAGATCTGTGTGTCCGTTTAGGGACCAGAATTCCTCTGGCTCCATTTTGGCCCTTTGGCCTTGAATTAGTTTCTAGTCAAATACTAGGGAATTGGCTTAGGTCTGCAGAATAGTGGCTGTCCAGTCAGACATTCGACAAGCGGTTTTTGCAAAGCTGCTACGTGCCAGGCATTAGGCTGTATGTGGGAGGTACAGAGATAAATGACTCTGCCCTTAGTTAGTTGTTACTAAGGGTGTGGCAGCCCCTAGAAGATGGAGGGGGCGTTGTCAGGAGGACAAGGACAAACCTACTGGTGCAGGAGCTGCGTGGAAGATCTGCATTTGAAAGAAGGTTGTGCTGTTGGCACATATTGTGGGCCTCGTGGAAATAGTTGAAGACAGAAGGTCCAAGCGAAATCTTACTGATACTCAGAAAAGAGGAGAAAGACAAAGCTGCTGTGGCTCACCCTCATCCCGTCCGTAAGGAAAAGGAAAAAGACTAGTTGTGGCTGGTGTTAATGGTGTCGCAGGTAAAGCTGCTGCCTGCAGCACCGGCACCCCATATAGCCTGCGGTTCAAGTCCCAGCTGCTCCTCTCCGAAGTGCTCAGTTAGTAGATGGGACATGTTCTAGAATTCAGGAGGCAAGAAAACAGAGCCTAAAAGAAATGGAGCTAGATTTTAATAAAAATACAAAAGCTGTACATGTCAGGAAACCAAATATTTTTCTCCAATGTTTGTAATAATACTTGAAAATAGGACTTTGCATTTTGAGCAGCTAATAGCCAAAGTCACTAGATACCTTAATCTCTAGCATTTATGCAAAACAAGCTTTCTCTGGCCCTTCTTATTAGGAGACCAGGCTTTGAGTAAGGTGTATGTATGTGTGTGTTTCAAAAAGTTTCTGGAAAATGTTATTAAAAGATACATTTATGCTGGTACAAAAATTGTTTGAATCCATACATAGAAGAGTCATCAAAAGGTTCAAGGAGGGCATAGTAGGCTAAGTATCTGCCTGCAGTGCCGGTATTCCATATGGACACCAGTTCAAGTCCCCGCTGCTCCACTTCCTATCCAGCTCCCTGCTGATGGCCTGAGAAAGCAGCAGAAGATGATCCAAGTGCTTGGGCTTCCGCAACTGTGTGGGAGACCCAGAAGAAGCTCTTGACTCCTGGCTTAGGATTGGCTCAGCTCTGGCCATTGTGGCCATTTGGGAAGTGAACCAGTAGATGTAAGACCTCTTTCTCTGTTCATGGAAAATGTATGTTATGAAAGAACTATGCATGAATTTCGAGATTCTTTTGTACCCAAATAAACTCACCTTTTAATTTCATTTTTTACAGATATTTTGAAGTACTTGTACATGTGTGTGCATAGAGAGGTAAATAGATAGATCATGAAAGATAAATGTTAGTAGTAGCAATAGATTTGTCTCCCATCCAGTCTTTCACCCAGCATTTGTGACACCATTGACTGGCATTTTTGGTATGGATTATGTCCATGGAACAATTTTCTGTATGACACTAAGTGACATATACAAGGCGATTTAAAAATATGGAAAACATTGACTCCAAAGATAAGTTTATTTTGGCGCACACACAAAAAATTTCATGCATAGTTTTTCATACTATGCATTTTCCACGAATATTTTGAAGACCCCTCCTCTGGACATCAGATGTATGGCAGGGGTCCTGTAGGAACTGTGTACCAAGTAAGTGGGAGAGCAGAGATGCTGCTGACATTTTTACAAATCTGTAAAAAAGAGTGTTTCAGGGCTTATATGTATAATAAATCTGCTTGCAAAAGTGATAGAAGATTTTATGTGATGAGGAAGAAAAATTAGCCTCATGCCCGTGTACTTCTTTGTTCCCTGTTCACCACAGGGAGGCTGCCTCCGTGCAGCTGTTCCCCACAGGGAATTACATTTCAGTCATTAATGAAAGACACCCTTCAAGTGCAGCACGTGCAGCCTCTCCAACATCGAGCCAGAATACGCCCCTGTTCTCTGACCTTCGTTGCATACCTATCGTGCAGTCCATTTCACGGAGCTCTTCAGCGATGAGTGGTTGAAAGCCACAGGTCTTCCGAGGTAGCTTAGGGATGACTTCTTGTGCCATAAGCCGTTCCCTGGAAACTCACAAAGTTCTCTCCTCTCCACTCTCCTGGAGCTGGGGGCTCAGGGCTGCTCCACATGACCACTCAGAGCCTGCTGGGACCTTACTAGTTAGAAAATGGACAGAAAATTACAAAGGAGAAAGAAAAATGGTGGCCAGTGCTTTAAAAGTGCAAACCTGCAGATTTGTGGATGAGCGGGATGATAGGGCCCGAGGACTTGCCTCTAACTTTATGTTTTTCATAGTAATCCGTGAAAGGACCGTTCCACCATTCTCTGTGCAGCCAGGATAGCTGTTGCTACATGAATCACCTTTGAGAGAAATGAATATCTTCCTCGAAGGAGTTAGCATTATTCCCCTTCTCTCTTGTTAAGCCACTGGTCTTTAAACTTTTACTATTGTCTTTGCCTCTTAGCACCAAAAACTTGAGGAAACAGTCTCCAGAAATGTATAGATTAAATTGTGTGTGTGTGTGTGTGTGTGTGCTGTTGACTCTTTTATTATGAATATTACACAATCCCAGCCCTTGCCCATCAAATTAATCATATTGGAATGCCCATGGGTGTGAATAGCATTGTTATTTAGGCTATCACTTACTTGTAACTCTTAGCAAAAAGAAAAGTAGCTCATATGTCCACATATGTCTCAATATCCCAAAGTGAGAGACCTAGGATCAGAAGACAAAGATGGAGTGACTTCTGCCGAAGGCTGGCAGGCAGGTGATGACAGAAGTCGGCACGTGCCTCGTGCAACTCTAGTGCCTTGAACACCTGTTTTGTGCCTTAAAGCAAGACAAGTCCCTGCCCTAAGGAGCATCTGTTCTCCTGTGGGAGCCCAGAAGCCTGTTATAGGAAGTGCCTTTCCAGGGCCCACATGGCCCCCGGTTTGTGAGGGGGTGGTGTTGGTGAGGGAAATGAACATATATGCTCTGTCAGGTAGAGGGAAACTCGGGGAGGAAGGGAAAGGGAGGGTGGAGAGTGAGCAGACACACACACACACACACACACACACACAGAGGCGGGGGAGGGCAGGCTGCTATTTCCTATCAGGGAAACCTGAGGAGGAGAACTTGAGCCTGGAGTGAGTGCAGGGAGGCAGCTGGTCCTGTGAATTTGGTAAGAAGAGCATTGTGCGTATTGATTTTGGGTCCCATTCCCGCATGCCTTCTAGTAGGTGAGCAGAGCCCAGCAGATCGGGGAATGGCCCGAGGGGCGCGTGAGCTCCTTGGGCACAGCTGTGCGAGCCACGTGAGTAGGGTCCCAGGACTTAGTAACCTGCAGTCTGCTCCCCGCCAGGCCCAGCCAGGCAGCCCGCGTTGTGTGGGCTACTAACAGATTCCCTTTCCGGGCTGCCAGCGGGTTCTGAAACGCTACCTGTGTGTTGCTGAGCTTGGCCCTCTGTGTCTGCTTCTCGCTGATGAAGGCCCTGGCATCAGATGTCTCACAGACTCTCCTGGGTGTGGATTGCCATTGTCCTGTGTGAAGCCTTTCCAGGCCGTGCAAGCCCTTAAATCAGCAGCCCACTAGATCCCTTACTGACCAAATATGATAGAAAAATGGTCTTACACACCAATGCTTGCGCTTTTGTTCTGATGACAGAGAGGTGCTTTCACAGGTCTTTCTTCCCATGTGTCCCCACTGAACTTCTTTTTATTATAGAAATAACAATTTTTAAACACACCTGATGATTCATTAGTATAGAAACTTATAATTCTTTTCAATCAGCAGAATAATGGAGATGGCTGGCATGGACTCTAAGGCAGGCTGCCTGCTGCACATCTGCCTGCCACTTGCTGGCTGTGTGAACTTTTGCATGTGTTCTTTTATGTATTTTGGCCTCAAAGTCCTCATCTGTGAATGAGGGTGTTATACTACATGTGTAACATAATGCATTTAAAATAATACCGGGTATAGAGTAAGCACTAAACATACATGACTATGACTAGCCTAGCTTTTGATGTAAGTTTCTTTCTTTGTTTTCTCTTAGATCATTTTATCAAACTTGTAATTGTGAATTTTTAACAGCTCATAATGCTACTGAATATGGATCAACAGTTAGTTAAACATCATATTTTAGGAAGCATTTGACTGTTTCTGTATTTTTTTTTTTTTTTGACAGGCAGAGTTAGACAGAGAGAGAGAGACAGAGAGAAAGGTCTTCCTTCTGTTGGTTCACCCCCCAAATGACCGATATGGCCTGCGCACCGCGCTGATCCGAAGCCAGGAGCCAGGTGCTTCTTCCTGGTCTCCCATGCGGGTGCAGGGCCCAAGCACCTGGGCCATCCTCCACTGCCTTCCCGGGCCACAGCAGAGAGATGGACTGGAAGAGGGAAAACTGAGACTAGAACCCTGCGCCCATAGGGGATGCCGGTGTCGCAGGCAGAAGATTAGCCAAGTGAGCCACAGCAACGGCCCCTATTTCTGAATTTTTACATTTGGGGTCAGTGTTGTGGTGTAGCAGGTTAAGCCACTGCTTGGGACACCTGCATCCCATATCAGAGTGCCACTTGGAGTCACAGTAACTCTGCTTCGAATCCAGCTTCCTGCTAGTACACACCCTAGAAGGCAGCAGGTGATGGCAAGTGCTTGGGTCCCTGTCGTACATATGGGAGGCCTGGATTGAGTTCCAGGCTCCTGGCTTTGGCCTGCCCCACCGATGGCTGTTGAGGGCATCTGGGAGATTGCATAAGTAGATGAAAAATCTCTGTGTCTTTCCCTCTTTCTCTATCACTCTGCCTTTCAAATAAATAAATCTTTCAAAAAATGAATGTTTACTCTTACAGACAACTTGGTAATAAAGACTTTTGTACATGTATCTTTTTTGTATACTTTTGTTTGTAAAAGAGAAATTCTTAAAAGTGTGATTGCTAGACCAAAAGTCTTGAGATTTTAAAATGGGAATAGCTATCCCCAAATGTCATAGCACTTTGCACTCATACCAGAAATATATGAGTGCTCATTTCCCAATGTGCTCACCAGTAGTGAGTGTTATCAATCTTTCATTTTTTTTTCCAGGCCAGCAGGCCAAAAATAGAATCTCATTGTCATTTTAGTTGACATTTCTCTGACTGCCAGCGAGGTTGAGAACATTGAAGGGTTCTAAGCAGGGACGGGGCTTAGAAAGATTTCCTGTGTGAAACATCACCAGGGCTGCTACTGGGCAGCTGGGTGAGGATGGGACTGGGAAAGTCTGGTCTGGAACTCAGGAGGGCGTGAGGTTATTGTTTTGACAATAACTTCTGCTCTCGGGCATCAACCTGTACGCTTTGATCTGGGTCCCGGGTGCCAGCAGCATCATTTGTTTCCTGTTTCAGACAGTTCAACAGCAGCATTGGTTGTGGTGGTCGTTCAGACTCCACACGTCCGCACTAAGATCCTATCTGATATTCCCCCCTCCCCAAACCTACTCTTTCTCCTGTTTCCTTGAGTTGGTTAATGACCTCCCGATCTCCCTAATGAAATACAGCAGTGTGGAGTCAGCTTCGCGTCTCCCCCGTGCCAGCTGGTTGCTCATCAAGCCCGAGGATCCGCCTGTCATTCTGTGTGGTTGTCACCAACCATGGCACCTACAGCCTCTTTTTCTGGGTTATTGCAATAGCTTCACTGGGACCATCTGATCCCACACCTTCGTTCTCTTCTTTGTACTTGGAATCTTCTTCCCTCCTTTGCTCCTGCGTAGTGAGAAGGACCCTTCTCCCAAGCTCTGCTGGAGGGTCCCTGTGAGTGTGGGTACACTGTTCTTCACACTCGGGCTGCCACAGGACGAATACTTCTTTTCTCTTGCTCCTTTGGCACTCTGCACGTTCTCAGCTGGCAGAATCCCTCCACGTCATCACCACTTGCATACACAGAACTCCTTTCTCCTTCAAGTATCCATGACCTCCTTGCAAATATGGGCCACGTTTACCTCACCTTTTTATCCAGCAACAATGCCCAGCAAAAGGTAGACCCTAGCAGTTTGTTGAAACAAGGAAAGAAGACTGGTTTAAAGTTTTGCTACATAGAACAGAATTGTTAATAAAGAAGTCTTTTAATTTTTTTTAAGTTGTGAAGCAGCACTTGCCCCCTGTAGAAATTTTTAAAAATTTATATAAAGGCAGCAAATCTCATGTATTTCATATATACAGTTTCAAGAGCATAATGATACTTCACAACCTACCCTCTCTCCACTCTGGCTCCCATCCTCCCTCCTCCTCCATGTCTTATATTTCTTTTTTTTCTTAAGATTTATTTATTTGGTAGGCAGAGTTACAGAAAGAGAGAGAGAGAGAGATAGAGAGAGACAGATGGAGAGATCTTCCACCCACTGGTTCACTCCCCAACTGGCCATGATGGCTGGAGCTGAGCTGATCTGAAGCCAGGAGCCAGGAGCTTCTTCCAGGTCTCCTGCATGGATTCAGGGGCCCAAGCACTTGGGCCATCTTCTACTGCTTTCCCAGGCCATAGCAGAGAGCCGGATTGGAAGTGGAGCAGCCAGGGCTCAAACTGGTGCCCATGCGGGATGCCAGCACTGCAGGCGGCGGCTTTACCCGCTACACCACAGTGCTGGCCCCAATAAGTAAATCTTTAAAAAAATAGTTTGAGGGGCAGGTGCTGTGGTGTACCTGGTAAAGCTGTCACCTGCAGTGTTGGCATCTTATATGGGCACTGGTTCAAGCCCTGGCTGCTCCACTTCTGATATGGCTCTCTGCTGTGACCTGGGAAAGCAGTAGAAGATGACCCAAGTTCTTGGGCTCCTGTACCCAAGTAGGAGACCTGGAGGAAGCTTCTGGCTCCAGATTGGCCCAGCTCCAGCCATTGCAGCCATTTGGGGAGTGAACCAGCGGATGGAAGACCTCTCTCTCTGCCTCTGCCTCTCTGTTACTCTGCCTTTCAAATAAATAAATAAATCTTAAAAAATTATTTTAAGAGTCTACAAGCAGTTTGCCCAATATTTTTCTGAGATTTTCAACTTTATACTTCATCCTGTAATGTATGAAAGGGACCATTTTGTCACAACATTCCCAACAGTGGATGTTAACAATTAAGAAGAAATCCCTGATAATTTGGTAGAAATGCTGCTAGCAAGTTTTTACAGGTTAAATCTTTTTTTTTTTCTTTTCTTTTTTTGACAAGCAGAGTTAGGCAGTGAGAGAGAGAGACAGAGAGAGAGGTCTTCCTTTTTCCGTTGGTTCACCCCCCAAGTGGTTGCCACGGCTGACATGCTGCGCTGATCCGAAGCCAGGAACCAAGTGCTTCCTCCTGGTCTCCCATGGGGTGCAGGGCCCAAGCACCTGGGCCATCCTCCACTGCACTCCCTGGCCACAGCAGAGAGCTGGCCTGGAAGAGGAGCAACCAGAGCAGAATCCGGTGCCCCAACCGGGACTAGAACCCGGAGTACCAGCACTGCAGGCGGAGGATTAGCCAAGTGAGCCACGGCACCGGCCTTACAGGTTAAGTCTTAACTTCTTCAGGAAATGAAGGCTGACAGAGACTTCATCACTCTGGAAAGATTTTCAAGAAGGTTCATGTCTGTTCTGATGACTGTAAGTGTTCAGAGATCCCTCTAATGCTAAGCCAACCCGAGAGCATGGGTTGGTGCACCATTCACAGGGTGCGCAGCTCTGCTTCCAAAGTGGGTGTCATAAACACTACGTGCTATGTCATGCTTGGGTAGGAGTGACAGCTTATAGAGATGGCAGTTGAGGGCCCCTGGGGGAGAAGAAAGGAAAGCAGCAACTTGATGAGGGAGTAGCCTGGAGAATCTACAGAAAGACCAGCTGACCATAAATCATAATTTTATGACCAAAGAGTGGTTTAAAAAGGTTACTGGGGGTTTGCTTTCTTTTTCTGCTAAAACACACATACTCACTCACTCACTCTGCATTAATCAGGCCTGAGAAAGGGCGGACTGGCCCAGTAAGACCTTGTTTCTCCTACCTCCCTTTACATCAGAACACTGTTCATTGAGCCCTGTCTTTTGCTGCGTTGGATTAATTCTGTGGAGCCATCTGCCTTTCCTGCACTTGTGAACTGCAAAATACAAGGTTTGAGTTTCCAATCACTGTCTGGAAATTGTAATTTCAAAGTGTCCAGAGCTGGAAGTTGCTATTTGTAGCCGATACTTTCCAAATGATTTCTAGAACCTTCCAGATGTTTCTCAGTAATCACCACCCCTTTGCTGTCCCCGTTGTTGTTTCTTAATCAAAAACCTGGTGTGGGGAGCTGAGCTGCTGCTTCCCTCCCTTATTCATTTTTGGTGCTCAACTAAAGCCACTGGCAAAGGTGTATTTGTTGTCTACTTTATGGAGGACCTAGAAAAAAGACGAAGGAGGCTGGCTGACTCTCATTTCACCAGATATTTCTGTTTAGGAAAAAACTACTCTAGGTTATTCACAACAGAATGAAGTTCTGTTTCCAGAGAGGTTACAGTCAGATTTGGTAGAGACACACGGTTATTAACAGAATTGTTTCAGTAGTAACTATATCAGTTCAGGACCAAATGCTGGGCTGCAACTTAGAATGCAGACCACAATTAACAAATGACTATCTTCTGGAGCCGAACAATTTAGAAAGAAGGTGCAGATGAATTGTTCTCTCTTGAGCTTTTATTCCATCCTGTCCAAAATAGTCCCCATTTTACAGCTAGAGAAGTTGAGGCTCAGGGGTCTTAACTAACTTGTCAAGCAGCACCCTGTGAGTCAGGACATAGGCAGAAACAAACACCACACGTCTGTGGCTCAGTGAAGGAGTTATCCTGCCCGGACCAGAAAATTTTACATAGTGATTTGTAAGGAATAAGGTTTTAGTGGCAGTGTAAAGGTCTTTAGAGAGAAATTAGATGACTTTTTTTTTTTTTTTAAAGTCAGGAGCAGACGTTTGAGGTATTCAAAGGGATAAGTGGTGTAGGTATACAGGTCAAATTGCAATCGGGAGACATTTAAATAGATTGTCTAAATACTTTCATAATAGCTGGTGGGTGGACCTCCAATGTTGGGTGAGAGGATGATGTAAGATGGGGAAATGATCTAAATGAAGACTGCAAAAAGCATGGAGGTCTTGGCCATGGAGTGGACGAGGTTGGTGATAAGAAGGGGAGAGCACGAGGTGATTCTGTTTGGAGGCTGAGGGCAGGTTTCATTCAGTTGACACAGACTGGGACCCATGAATTCTCAGGCAGCCAAACCAGCAATTCTCTGACAGCACTTCCAGGGCCAGAGGAGTGCGGGCCTGGAGAGAAGTTAGAGTCCCCAAGTTAATTCCCTGAGGTGAGCTATCAGATAAGGGCGACTGAAACCCTGAGGAGGAACTGTCCTCAGAAATGAGGCTCTGGGGTTGTTGAGTGTGTTTCTCTACTACAAGAGCAGCAGCACCAACCCTGTCCCCACTTTTCTGCCTTGTTGGGGGACAGTGCTCCTTCATGCGGCACATGGACAGGTAGAGACTGAAGCTCTTTTTTAATCTATGTATTTTCATTTTATTGAGAAAGAGAGAGAGAGAGAAAGAAACAGATAGAGAGAGATTTTTCATCTGTTGTCTTCCATCTATTGGTTTACTCTCCAAATGCCTGAAATGGCAGGGGCTGGGCCAGACTGAAACCAAGAGCTTGGAATTCAATCCAGGTCTTCCATTTGGGTGGCAGGGACTCGTGTACTTGGACCATCACCTGCTGCTTCCCAAGGAGCACATTAGCAGGAAGCCAGATCAGAAGTGGAGCCAGGACTCGAACCAGGCATTCCGATATGGGATGCGAGTGTCCCAAGTGATGTTTAACTCCTGCACAAGGTGCCTACTCATAGAGTTCTTTAATAACATGATTTCCATGGTGAGGAGGTATAAAGTTTTCAATCTCCTTGCAGAAAAGTAGATGTAACTAGTACACTAATTTGGATTTCTCTAGCTCACCCTGACTAGCAGAATTCCTGAGGCTTCCTTTAACACATAGCATATTCCTGCTCTTGTAGTCATACAAGTTTGGCCAAGTCGGTAACAAAGAGATCTTTGGCTACAAGGATGTCCTAAACAGATGTTGATATAATGAGTAGCTCATGGAATAATTGCATTTTCATGTTCCAGAGGTGTCTTTAGTTCAATAAGAAGGGAAATAATTATGTAAGTGTGATATTACATGACCTTATTTAATGGCATTTGGTGAACAATGGGGAGGAAGCCAGACAGGGCATCTTCAGCGACATAGAAGAATCAGGATTTTAAAGTGGCTTCTAATTTACTTGCATTGTTGCGAGTAGGCTGAGGAAGTGTAATGTTAATGGGAGGTGTTAAGTCCTTTTGTTCCCAGTCCTTTTTGAGTAGATGAGACCTTGAGCCAATAGCTGTAATTAGTGGTGCCCAGATGCCAACTCTTTGATCAGAAATGAGAAAAGGAGTGCAATGCATGACCTACTGGTGTCTGGGGAAGAAGAGAGGCTGAGGTCCTCCCATCCCTTCCTTCCCCTCCTCGCTCCCTCCGCACAATCCTCCTCCTGCTCACCACAGATTTTTTCCTACCTTCTCCTAACTGGCTAGGTTATCCGTGCGGACTTTCTGCCCTGGAAATCATTATATATTGGGTCCTAAGAATGTATTTGTAGGTCGGTAAGTACCTGCCAACTCACTCTGAAGAACCTAGTTAGCAGGTGTTTACTGAAAACCTACTATATGTCCCATGCTAGTTCCTCTGCCAAAAACATCAAAACTTATGCTCCCAGCTAGGATGCCATGGTCTGGGATTTGGACACTCCTGGGACAAGAGTTCCTTAGTGAGTGAGTGTCATGTGCTGCCAAGGCTTCTCAATGCCGAATTCCTTTCAACTTCTGTGGTGTGTGTGTGTGTGCGCGCGCGCACAAAGTCAGAGTTACTGTTGCTGAGCCAGGGGCAGAATGGAGTAAAAAGAGACCTGAATCGAGGATTCTACTAGGATTTTTTTCACTTTGCTAGGAGGTTTTTTCTGGTTGTCTAACTTTGGCCCAGAAAAATTAATTTTAATTTTAATTTTAATAGCGACAAAGAGAGATTTTCCAAACACTGGTTTACTCCTTAAATGCCCACAACAGCCAGGGTTGGGCCAGGCTGAAGCCCAGGGCCTGGAACTCCATCCAGGTATCCACATAAGTGATAGGGCCCTAAGTACTAGAGCCATCATCCCAACCTCCCAGAGAACACATTAGCAGGAAGCTGAACTGGAAGCTGAGCCAGGACTCAAACCCAGGCACTCTGATATGGGATGCGAGCATCCCAACAAGGATGTAACCAGGGTACTACAACACCTGCCCCAATGTTGGGCAAGTTCTGTGGTTTCTTTATATCTCAGTTCTCCCATCTACTAAAAACAAGTTCAGCTAAATGCCGTTTATGCGCCTTCCCTCAGCTCTAACATTATTAGCATATTCTATTTAACTTTATTTTTTTTAAAAAAGATTATTTATTTGAATGATAGAGTTACAGAGATGCAGAGGCACAGAGAGGGAGAGGTCTTCCATCCGCTGGTTCACTCCCCAAATGGCCACAATGGCCAGAGCTGCACCTATCCGAAGTCAGGAGCCAGGAGCTTCTTCCATGACTCATGTGCGTGCGGGGCCCAAGGGTTTGAGCCATCTTCTACTGCTTTCCCAGGTCATAGCAGAGAGCTGGATCGGAACTGGAGCAGCTGGGACTCGAACCGGCACCCATATGGGATGCCTGCACTGCAGGGAGCAGCTTTACCCGCTATGCCACAGCGCTGGCCCCCTATTTAACTTTATTAGGAAAAACTGGCACTTTCTGTACCTTTCAAGTGCTTGATAAACTGTTGTGAACTATACTGATTTGATGACATGTGTAAAAGAGAGTTTGCTGGCCATTCAAAAACAGTTTGTTGACATCCCTGAGAAGCACATCCACTGGAATGGATTATCTGCACGATCTAAGCCCACTCCTCTTTTCACTTGGGGGTTTCGTGTGTGGGACAAACAGATAACTTTGTTCACAGGAGATAAAACTTCTGAAGTTAAGCTATTTTACTGCATCCACTGTGGAGAGGCCGTATTTTTCATTTTATGGAAAAATGATGCTTTGTTTTCATAAGATTAATATGGGCATAGAATGTTTCCATGGTGGAAATGGGGAGATTAGGTGGGAGGAATATAGGGGAATGAGAACCAGGTCAGTGCAATACAGATCCTAATAACATTTATGTTTCTTTTAGGAGGGAAAAAGACACAGCTGTTTTTATGCATCTAAAATAAACAAAGACTGTCATTTAATTATTCAGTTACATACTCCCTATAAGCTGGATCATCTATTTAAATTGAATGGTCACAGCACATTTTTTGGGCCTTTGCTACTTCTCCAGCTGAGAAGTTTACTCTCTGGGTTAACTTCAACCCAGTCATGCAGGTCTGCCTGTCCTTGACAGCAGTAGCACCTAGGACATGGCAGGTGAGCGTAGGGTGGGGAAGGGGAAGTGGGTCCTGGGACCCACTGAGGAAACCCAGGCTCTCTAAGAGGGCGAGTTGGTGCCTTTCCCTGTGATGTGCTGTATCCTGTGATTCTAGGGCACGATCACCATTCCTTTGGTTGCTTTTGACACCTGTTCTTTTGAACCAAAGTTGGACTCTTCCACAAGATTCCCTTCCCAGAGTTTAAAGCTTGCTCTGATCTATCCCCAATTCACTGCAGGCTTTTGTTCCCTTGCCCATTTCTGTCACCTTCAACTGCAGGACGCAGGACGATTTTGCTAGCAGCTAAATCTGGTCCCTTGATAACTACCAAAGGCAATGGCTTCCAGCGGGGGCCTCCTTGGCCTTGGGCTTGCTGTGTGGTCAGACTACTGATTGCTGCCTCTGATGTTTGTCACAAATGCCCAGGAATGATGAGATCCCAGGGTAAGCTCATTTTTCTACCTCACATGTGAATTTGAAGTTTCATACAGCCGGTACAAAGGGGAACAAGTGGAAGGCCGGCCATTAAACAGGACACAGTTCCTCTTGGGTGTCACTTCCGCATCTGGCCAGTGAGGAGTGTTATCTGAGGTCATTGTCACCTTCAGTACACCCAGGACATCCACAGTTTTATCACGTGTGTCTTCCTGAATCCCTGTTCAAATTCTGTGCACTCTGTGAGGCCTCGTTGGTCAGACTACCCTGCCTCCATCTGAATTAATTCTCTTTGTGATGTCATCTCACTGCATATTCTATTATACCTCTTGCTACAGCTCGCTTTGTATTTTAGACCTTGGATCTGACTGTCTCCCTTGCTGGCCTGTTAACTCCTGGGTGTCCTGGGCTGCTCATGTCTTATTTATCTTGTCATTTCTTACAGTGCTTTCTGCATTTCAGGCAGGCGCTTAGAATTGTCTGAGTTGAACAGCTTTCACTTGCAGTCATAAGGTAAATGATCTCTGGGCTAGGCCTTAGGAATACAGCAGGCAGAATCTCAATTTCTATTAACCTCTTCAGAAGTTTAGCACTTGAGGTGCTAGTTAGCTCCTTGCTCCCAGACCAAAATTAATTAAAAGGACAGCTGGCTCCAGGAATTCTAGTTCCCTAATGCATTTTTAAAGTTCTGTAGCAAACAAGGCTATTTCAGTTCCTGCCAGATTAATGATCCCATAGAGAAGCAGCCTGTACAAATATTCCGGAGATAGCAAATCTTAGGATTCATTGAAAAGAAATGCAAAATGATGCTATGCATTGTTTTTCTCAAGGGTTTACTGAGGGGCTGGCGCTGTGGTGTAGCAGGTAAAGCTGTCACTTGCAGTGTTGGCATCCGGTTCAAGTCCTGGCTGCTCCACTTCCCATCCAGCTCTCTGCTGTGGCCTGGGAAAGCAGAAGATGGCCCAAATGCTTGGGCCTCTGCACCCGTGTGGAAGAACCAGAGGAAATTCCTGGCTTCGGATCGGCGCAGCTCCGGCCATTGTGGCCATCTGAGGAATGAACCAGAGGATGGAAAACCCCTCTCTCTTTTTCTGCCTTTGCCTCTCTGTAACTCTGCCTTTCAAATAAATAAATAAATCTTTAAAAAAAAAAAAAAAACTAGTTTACTGAGTCTTTAGTATGTCCACAGTATTGCAGGTCATAAAAGCTGAAGGAACAGACCTCTGCCCTTAAGAAGCTTACAATTTTACAGGAAGTTGTAAGAAAGCACTGAAGTAACTCCAGTGTGGGGCTGAGATTCATCAGTGCGGTGAGCGAGTGCAAATATGCCAATTACGGGATTCAGAGGAGAGAAAGCCACATCTGACAGGAAAGTCCAAGAAGCTTCCAGGACAATGTAGAATTTGAGGATGGCATTGAAGGAGAAACAAGATTTTAATAGATGATGGAACTGCATGAACAAAAGTGAAGAAATTGAAAAACCGGAGCATAGAAATCATGGTCCAGTATATGCAGAATGTAGATTACACGTAAGGAGTGATGAGAAAGTAGAGGGGAGGTGGCGGGGGGCGGGGGGGCGGCTCTTGCTGTGGACTCTGTTGGATCCCAGAGAGATGGTTCATCCTGAAGTCTGTAAACTATTGGGTATTGGAACTCTGGTCTGAGGAGTACTGTAAACCAGGGGCTGGCAAACTCTGGTGGGTGACCCAGTGGGGCTTGGTGGGAATCTTACTGGTCACAGCTTTGTCCACCTTTGTGTCTTGTCTGGGGCTGCCTGAAAGAGCTGAGTGGTTGTGACAGAGACACAAGGCCAAGGGACTCAAAGCCTTAAGTATGTACTATCTGACCTTTGACACAGTCTGTTTGCTGACCCCTGGTAGAAACCTCCTTCCTTCACTTTTTGACCAGTTCAACAAAAATTTGGTTCTTAGGGTTAGGGATATGTGTGGGTATTTTTCCCTGTGATTTAAAGTTGGGTCTTTAATTGCCCTTTGGAATTATTCAAAGAGTTTAAATTTTGTGTAATTAATATGGCTTCTTCAAATGTTCTGAGAAATATTCCTTTGTCTCACACTTTTGGCTAATCTTATCAGGGCCAAAGTTCATTCAATATTTATATCAGTGAATCAGGTATAAAATAATAATGTAAAGTTATAATCTAAATAATGCTAGAAGGGAGAAATTTACTATATTGCGAGTTAAAGGAGGTCAGTTTGCACTGTTTAAATAAGACTTAATTTGGCCTCCTTGTCAGTAACTGCTCTCTCCTCCTAGGTAGGATGACAGCGAAGGGAAGGGTCTGGGCCAGTGTCCCCACAGCCTCATCACCACCACTTCTCCCACTTCTACTCCTGCAGTGATCAGCTGAGGCAGGGGTGGGCAACCTTTATTCTGCCAAGGGCCATTTGGGTATTTATAACATCATTTGAGGGTCATACAGAATCATCAACTTAAAATTTCTACTGCTATAGGTTTATCAAATTTTGAGTGTGGCCTGTGGTTACCTTGGCAGGGCCAGACCAAAGGATTCTACTGGCCTTGTGTGCGCCTGTGCTGGACGTTCCCCACCCCTGAGCAAAGGGAACATAAGTAGTCCCATGAGGACTGTGTTCATCTGCTGTGGCTGCTGTAGCAAACACCATAGCCTGGGTGGCTTACACTACAGAAATCTAATTTTCTTTTTGTTCTGGAAGCTAGAAGCCCAATGTCAAGGTCTGGGCAGGGCTGGTTTCACTGGAGACCTCTTTCTGTGGCTTGTAGGCAGCTGTCTTCCCCGTGGCCTTCCCTCTGTGCATGCCTCCACTCCCATCTTTGCTTTCATTAGGACGCCGGTCAGATTAGAGCAGGACCTACCCCTATGACCTCATTTTACCCTAACTCCTTCCTTGAAGACCCTGTTTCCAAACACAGTCACATGAGGTGCCAGGGGTTAGGTGTGAACCCGTGAATTTTGGGGTACCGGAAACGATGCCCAGTTTTTAGACTGTGCACTGTTTTTATTTGTATATTTGAATTTAGTTGAAAGGATAACCATTTAGGAGAAACTATAAAGTTTCAAGAGCAACACTCATCTCAGTTCCATTTGTGTACAAAAATTGTGACACTGTGGGTGTGAAAGAGTGGAATACATCCCCGTGTGAATCAAGCTGGGCTGCCATCTGTTTACCACTGACCTTTCAGTTAACTCTGGCAGGGCTTGGCCTCCAGTCTCCTCACACCAATGCTATTGGCTCATGTCCCTAGAGGGCAGCTCTGAGAATCTCCTACTCCTGTGGCATCTTAAGGAAAGGAATTGTGTCCAACTTACCTATGAACCTTAGGAGCCTCGCTCATTGCCTGAAGAGTGATGGGTACTCAGCTTGTTCATGGAAATGGGAATGCAAACATATGACATAGGTGATGTTCTAGTTACCCACCTGCATAATAAGTGACTTCAAAATGTAGTCACTCAAAGAAGCGTTTTCTTATTCACAAATTCTGTGTAAGCCAGATTGACTTAGATTTGTTCCACACACCCTGAACCATGGCTGAAAAAGAGTTGAGTGCTGGGAATGACCTGATGGCTGGGGTTTCTTCACTCATATACATTGCACCTGGGCAGAGCTGACTTAACAATGTCAAGTGGAGCAGTCACTTGTGGGCTGTATGGCCTGGTCCTCGTAGCTGCAGGCTGATCAGACTTCTAACATGCTGGCTCAGTGCTCCAACCACAAGTATGCCAGGAACAGGGCGGAATCTGCAGCATGTATTATTATTACCCAGCCAAGGGCATCACACTGCATCATACCTACCATGCACGCATTCTGTTGGTCAAGGTGTCATAGGCCTACCTGAATCCATGGAGAAAGGGATTAGATTCCACCCCTTGTTGGGGAAGTGATACTCTCCCATGGTGCATGAAAAATGTAGAATGGGCACTATTGTTGTAGCCACTTTTGGAAAATAAAATCTACTACCTAAAAACAATCAAACTAGCTTTATCATCAGATACTATACAGAATTCTTTTTTTTTTTTTTTTAGTCACCATATGTCAAAGAGGCTTGAGAATGAATAATAATATATTCACCTAAGATCAACAATAGAGAACTGGTTGAATAAACCCTCTCGTTGGTCTTACCCAGCCATCAAAAATAGCTATTTATAGCAATGTGTAATAACATGGAAACGTCAGCCACATTACCAGTTAAGGTGGATTAGAGAACGCAGCCTGAATTGTGGCCACAGTCAGGCTTCCTATTAATTCCCTTCCTGAATTAAATACTCCCACCCGGAATTATAGGCTTTCTTGGCCATCATGCTTTCTTTATAGAGAAGCCAGAATATATGCTTATGTAGGCAGACAGATCTAGAAAAAGGACACTCGTATGCTGACATTTTTTTAACTCATTAACTCAACCCAGATGGGCCAATGGAATGTCGGATTTTCCAGCTCACCAATCAGATGTGAGACACTTGATGCCTTGGAGATGGAGAATAAGGCCAGGAGCAGTTCCATGTTTTCAGTTCTTACGGAAAATGTCTTTCCTAAGCAAAGTCTGAGTGGTGGAGGTATGTTCCTCGGCTAACATTTACATAAAAGTGAAAAGATACATTGTGACTCCATACACATATAGCACCTCTACCCACCACCCACACACTTACCTAAACCCTATGTAGAGAAAAAGGAGACTGGAATAGGATACACCAAAATAATAATACTAGTTATCTTTTGGTTGCAGAACTATAGATACTATTTTTTTTCTTTCCTTCATATTTCAGTATGTATCATTTTGCATGTAATTAATACGAGTTGCTCTTCAGTGAAAAATCTATGCTGACTAGAACTTAGAAAGTAAGTTAAGTTAGTCATCTCTGTACAAGTTAATTACAACTCTTTGACTCCTGAAACTGTCTCTTTTGGAATATGTTCTGTTGTATAATTGCTGTAAAAATTAGTGAAGCACTTTGTATTTTTTTAAAGGTATTTTATTTGAAAGGTGGAGTTACACAGGGAGAGAGAGAGAGAGAGAGGGAGGGAGAGGGAGAGGGAGAGATATTTTCCATCCACTGGTTCACTCTCCAAATGGCTGCAACAGCTGGAGTTGGACCAATATGAAGCCAGGAGCCAGAAGCTTCTTCCAGGTCTTCCACATGGGTGCATGGACTCAAGGACTTGGGCCATCTCCTGCTGCTTTCCCAGGCACATTAGAGAGCTGAATCAGAAGTGGGGCCACCAGACTCGAACCAGCACCCATATAGGATGCTGGCCCTGAAGGCGGTGGCTTTTACCACTACGCCACATCGTGGGCCCCGGTGATGGCCTTTGAAAAAAAAAATCCCGAGCACAAATCTCACTTACTGGAAACTGGAACAAATAATCTAAATCTAAAATCTGATAGTCTTTGAAGAAGTGAAAAAGTTAGGTAATAAGAAAAACATTAAGGTACAAACTGGTGAAAGTTCTAAATACACACACACACAAACACACATATATCTGTTTTAAAGTTGATTCTCAGAAGGATTATGCAAAGACAACAACAGCACTTATTGTCTTAGGGTAACGGACTTATCAAAGTCTGTAGTTTTCTTGTTAGTATTTTGTAGTGTTTTCAGTTGTGAGTGTGTATTCCTGTAATCCTCAAAACAAGAAAGAGACAAAGCAAGTTCAAGAGCTAGCCAACCAGTGAGACCAACAGAGAGATCATTGATTTGGATTTGGGTTTGCTTTGGCATAATTTTTGCCAGGAAAAAAAAAAAAAGAATGAAATTTCCAATTGGAGAGGGAGCAGAAATGAGCTTTTTCCCTGAGCTCTGAGCTTGGTCCTGGCCTGGGTTTGGATTCAACAGTCAGGGACTTCTTTAAAGGAGGTAACAGCAATTGTCCCTGCAAAGGCATAGAATGAGGTGCACCTGCAGACCCTTGTGGACTGCCGATGCGGTGTCTGGGTGCTGAATTCGGCACATTTGTGTTGTCTTTGGCATCACGATGTTGTAAGAAAGTCGAGAGGTTTAGAGTAAAAATCTGGCATTTGGTGTCTAAAAAGTATGAAAGCATTTGGTGTGCATTTCAGTATGCTTGACACAGCTACTGGGAAGGGGCGTGACTGCCATTGGTTCCTGTGACTTCAGTGACGCAGGTATAGAGCTGTGGTTGCAGTTCATCATCGCGCTAATTCCGCTCCATGGAGTAAAAGGCCAGGTCATAAGCCCCTCAGGCTTCAGGAGACAAACATTCTCTTGCAGGAACATGTGTCGTGCACAGCCTTGGCCTGCGTATTCACCTACGACACCTGCCTATGCCCGCAGTCATTTGAAGTCACGACCCTCTGGAGGTAGCAGGAGCCAGAGGAAGCAGGTCTCCCAGCCCTGCACCAGGCTGGGTGAGACCAAGGGAAGGGTGTGATTCTAGGAACACGACACACCCCTCTGTCATCCACCCTGGAGTTTGAAGGAGGTCTTGACCCTGCTGAAAAGCTGAGTCAGTCAGAGAAGCTTAAGGAAACAAACAGACCCCAAATCTCAGTCGTAAGCCAGGGGGTTTTATTTCTTCCTTATCCTACACGCTTGGCTATCATGTATGAGCTCGGAGCTTCGCTTGCCATCATTATCACACCAGCACCTCAGCCCACAGCGCAGACACCCTCTGGGACATTGCCAATATCTGTTGCAGAGGAAACGAGTGCTCTGGAAACTTGCTCAAGGGCACGGCAGAATTCCACTTGGAAATACCGTGTTATTTTTGCTCACATTTCACAGCCAAAGCGAGTCACATGACCGTGCCTAACCACAGAGGCTACACTTGGTACCATCCAACATGCCTGGCAGTCAGAGACCTGGAACGGTTTGTCAGGTAGCACTGAGGACCATGAACTCTGCCTCTAGAATCTTAACTTATTGGTCCTGCAGAAAGCGTTTGAATTGGTGCATCTTGAATTGAGCTTTAGAAAGAAACGTCTGGGGCTTGTGCTGTGGCATAGTAGGTGAAGCCTCCGCCTATGGCACCTGCGTCCCACATGGGCACCAGTTCGAGTTTTAGCTTTTCCACTTCCAGTCTGGCTCACTGCTAATGGCCTGGGAAAGCAGTGGGAAATAGCCCAAGTGCTTGGGCCCCTGCACTCATGAGGGAGCCCCTGAAGAAGCTCCTGGCTCTAGGTCATTGAGGCCATGTGGGGAATGAACTAGTGGATGGAAGACTTCTCTCTCTGCCTCTACCTCTCTGTAACTCTGCTTTCAAATACATAAATCTTAAAAAAAAAGAAAGAAATGCCTCATAGTCACATGATTGGTGGTGTTGACAGCCGTATTAGCTGGGGTTCTCCAGAGAAGCAAAACAAACAGGAGATTATTATATATCTTATAATAAATCTCTTCAGTTCTGTATTATATGTATATCACTGACTCGGTGCATTGGACAGGTTTATATTTTCCTACAGGAATGCCTCAGTATTGTTCCCTGGAAGACTTTAGTGGGTGTTTAGAGGCATTCAGACAGACATTTTAATCTTTCCGGAGAATTTTAGCTACTGAGAAGTCACATCTACTGTCGTCAAGATTTATACTGCTTTTTATTTTTAAAGTGCCTCCGTATGATTTGTTTTCGTAGAGAGAGGAAGGTTATTTATTAAAAATGTTCATGCAGACGTGGAAGAATGTTGGCCCACAAATGTGACCTGCAACTGAAAGCAGTCTGGATATTTATTTCCTGGCATCAAGGAGGGATGATGGAGACTATTTCTATATGCTGATTAAATAGAAGATGCAGAAAACAAGGATTATACTAAAGTACACTTAAAGGAAATAGGTGCCAGGAAGCTCCATATTGCTAATGTACAACTTGGAATTCTTTTATCTTCATCAAGTAATCAAAAACCTTTTTGTGAGTTTCTATATGTTTTACTTAGGCTGTAAAAAGGAGACATGGAGAATACTGTTAGAATTTCTTTTATGAATATCTTCCCTTTTTAAACATGTCATCCATAATGACACAGTTATTGGTCCTTCAAGTCAGGCTCATTAAAGACCCTCAGGGCTTGGAAAGCAAGATCACAGTGCCCCTTGGTTGGTCATCTCTTAATCCATGGAAGTGTGGGATCTGAGTTGCACTTATCAGTGGGTTTCTAGTACCTGGGTTTGTATGGCATAAATAGTTTGGATTGAGAGTAGGAGTAAAGATGACCTCCATAAAAGGAATGGTAAAATGAACTGTCCTTTTGAGCAAGTGTGTGAGCGCTCTGAATGCCAACAATCACCAGAAAGTCTGGTCTCCTGGCTTCCTGCAGCCAGCTTCTCCCGGTCCCAGCCTCACCTTCCTCAGGGCCAGCCCCTTGGCTGTCTCTCTACTGGACAGCCGATACGCTAGCTGCCCCCAGAGAGAAGCAGTTCTGTTCACATTAGGCTGCCGCCTTTCCATCTAAGGACTACTGAAGGGCTTTGCAAAGAATAAAGAAATACTTTTGATGATCATGCAGACCATGGTATCCAATCTGATAGGTAGAGAAACTGAGCTGGAAAACTTCAGACAAACCAAAGGCCATTCTTGGTGTATAGCAGGTGACATTTTCAGATGGCAGGCACAAGTTGTGACTGTGATTCTGGGTGATGTGATTAAGTCACAATTCATAGGCTTACTTATTTATTTATTTGTTGCATCTTCAAAATTAGCTCTAAAATTAAGCATAATTAGACTTAGCTCTTTTGTGGTACCTTTCACCCAGGAAACAGCAAGTGCTTCACAAATATTAATTAAGCAGCACAACACTCCTTTGAGGAGGGTAGGAATTATCCTGCTCTCAGATATGGTGAAGAATTCAGCAAATTATCCATGATCACAATGGGGAATGCTATCCATGGTTCCACACAGCTGAAGTCTCTCTGTGGTCTTCTTCATTTGGAAAATCTTCTAAGTGTGTTAATAACCCTTTGTGACAGGTATTTCCAACAACTTATTATCAACATTTTCAAGTTATTTTTAATATTGTGAACCTTCTCTCTCTATATATATCTATTATAAATTTTAAGTCACAGCTTAAACTAGAGGGAGCTTTTTGGCATTTCTTTTGATTAAAGTATAGCACACTAAGTAAGAGCTCACTGCATAGCATATAAGGGCACTTCAAAAAGTTTGAGGAAAAAAGAAATTAAAAGATGGGGTTTATTTTGGTGCAAAAAAAATTTAAAACCCATACATAGTTTTTTCATAATATAAATTTTCCATGAACTTTTTGAAGATCTGGTATGACTCCAAGTCTTACCAAATGGTAATCTGACTGATTATAACCTGAATTATAGTTTGGAATATTAATATTTATTTGAGACATTCAATAAATAACTGTACATTGAATATAAAATATTTATATCTGAAGAAATACACAACACTGATATCTTCAGAAATGAAGTGAGCGCCAATATTGGTTTATTGAGTCTTTTTTTTTTTTTTTGACAGGCAGAGTTAGACAGTGAGAGAGAGACAGAGAGAAAGGTCTTCATTCTGTTGGTTCACCCCCCTAATGGCCGCTACAGCCGGCGCTGCACCGATCCGAAGCCAGGTGCTTCCTCCTGGTCTCCCATGCGGGTTCAGGGGCCCAAGCACTTGGGCCATCCTCCACTGCCCTCCTGGGCCACAGCAGAGAACTGGACTGGAAGAGGAGCAACCAAGACTAGAACCCGGCACCCATATGGGATGCCAGCGCCGCAGGCAGAGGATTAACCAAGTGAGCCACAGTGCTGGCCCCCCCCCATATGGTATCTTAACCACTGCACCAAATGTCTGTCCCAAGGTTTTAAAATTTCCTTTTGAGACATATTAATGATTAATATATAATGATCAGTTGATTCCACTTTGGCTTCTCAAAATCAGCTCAAGCATCATTACAGATGTGCTCTTTAAATGCTTGAGTTAATGTATGGGTTAGTTTGGAAAATTGTTGGCTTTAAGCATTGAATTCCCTGGAAGAGGAAGCTTGGACAGAAAATTGCTATGGGATTTTAATTTGTTGGATCCTAGATCAAGGAGCCTCATGTTGAATGATACTGTTGAGATGATAATGGTTGCAGTGATCTGAAGAGAAGTGTAGGATATTTCTTTCCCTGAATCTCTTGTTGCTAATTAAATACATTTCACAGATTCCTCAATCACCATCGGAGCACCATTTGTCTAAGCCCATGACACCTTTTCACCATCTTGTCCTGTCTCCCTTTTCCTATCTCAGAAAATGGTGATGGTTCCTCAAGCTAGAAGCCTATGTATTCTTTTTATTATTATTATTAAGATTTTTATTTATTTATTTGACAGGTAGAGTTACAGATAGTGAGAGAGACAGAGAGAGAGGTCTTCTATCCACTGTGGCCTCAGGTGGCCACAACAGCTGGAGCTGTGCTGATCCGAAGCCAGGAGCCAGGTGCTTCCTCCTGGTGCAAGGGCCCAAGCACTTGTGCCATCCTCCACTGCCCTCCTGGGCCACAGCAGAGAGCTGGACTGGAAGAGGAGCAACCAGGACAGAATCTGGCACCCCAACCGGGACTAAAACCTGGGGTACCGGTGCTGCAGGCGGAGGATTAGCCTAGTGAGCCGTGGCACCGGCCATGGATCAATTCTGTTTCTACTTAACACTCTCCAGTGATTTCACATTGACTTTAGGATAAGGTCCACCATCATTAACTTGGCCTTAAATGTGACCCGTGTCTCCCTTGCTTCTCTGCCCCCAGAGGTTTCATGCTTCAGCAACACAGGCCTCCTTTCTGGTCCTTGAGAGCACATGTTGTCTTCAGTCACATGGTTTCTCTGTGTTCTTTCTTTCCCTGGCTAACTCCTGGGGGTTCTGCAGGTCTCAGACTTAACGTATTTCTTCAAGAAAGCAGGAGCTCATGCTTCCATGCCTCACATGGTTGGGTCTCTCCATGGTATAAGCTCACAGCACCTTTACTTGCAGTTATGGTTCCTACTTAGAATTTTGCATTCAGTGCTTAATTTCCCTTCTAGTCTATAAGCTTTATGAGAGCATTGATTCTGTTTTTGAAGTTGTTACTTATTTCTGAGAGCCAAAAAAAGAGAGAGATGAAGGGATAGTGAGAGCTCCCATTGCTGGCTTACTTCCCAGTTGTCTGCAATAGTCAAGGCTAGGCTGTGGCCAAAGATGGGAGCTGGCAAGTCTCCCATGTGGACAGAGGTGTCCTAATCAACACCAACCCCTAGGTCAAATGCCAGCCCCAGAGCAGTAATCCTACTTCATTTGTTTATGCATCTCTACTATAAGTGCTCAATAAACATGACTGTCTGATTGGATCATGGTTTTCTATAGCCTAGATTATGCTGTTAAAACCACCAAAGGAAACAATAGAAAAATGTTTTCAAATGTTTATATGATACTTAAAACAGTGAAATCAATGAAGGAAATTGTCAGTTTGTGAAACTAAGGATAGCAAATCCTTCAAAGGAGATTATCAAGACTTTATACTGATACTTACTGTATCCAGTTTTCCCAGATTGATTTTGTTACCAATAAATCTGAATCTCTCATATGGGGAGCAGGGACCCAGGTGCATGAGCCATCATCTGCTAACTCCCAGGCTCATTAGCAGGGAGCTGGATCAGAAACAGAGTAGCTAGTGCTAGGGCTTGCACCTGCTAATAAATCTGGAAAGCGGCAGACATGGCTCAGTACTGGGGTGCCTGCCACCCACACGGGAGATGCAGGTAGAGTTTCTGCTTCCTAGCTTTGGCCTGGCCTGGCCCCAGCTGTGGCAGGCAATGGAATGCGAACCAGCAGATGGAAGATTGCTGTGTCTCTCTGCTGTTCAGACCATCAAACAAACATATCAACAGAGAAACTTGAATCACCTGGAGGTTTTAGTATGAGGGCAAATTCCTGTTCCCATCAGAAACCTAGCGAATTAGAATCTCTGGAGTATGAGGACAGGAAACTAATTTTTAAAATAAAATCCCAGTGTTTGAAAACCATCAGTCTAGTGCTTAGTCATTCACAGGTTTAGGGGATGACAACGGGCATACATGAGATGAACTTCGGGGAATACAGGATTACAGTTGGTGCATGCCTTCATCAGTAAGGTCACGCTCGTCAGCCTTAGCCTTGAAACAAGCCTAAACCTCTACTGTGGTAGAAGTCATGAGAACACACGCTGAGAGCACCTTGGAAGATCATGTGGTTAATCTTATTTCAGACATATTACACACAAACCGTATTTGACCGTTTTTTATTTAAAGATTTATTTGAAAGAGTTACAGAGAGAGAGAGAGAGAGAGAGAGAGAGAGAGAGAAACAGAGAGGTCTTCCATCTGCTAGTTCACTCCCCAAATGGCTGCAATGGCTGGAGCTGGGCTGATCAGGAGCCAGGAGCTTCATCCCAGTCTCCCATGTGGGTACAGGGGCCCAAGCATTTAGGCCATGTTCTACTGCTTTCTCAGGCACATTAGCAGGGGACTGGATAGGAAGTGGAACAGTAGGGACTCCAACTGGCACCCGTGTGGGATGCTGGCACTGCGAGCGGAAGCTTAACCCACTGTGCCACAGCTCTGGCTCCCATATTTGTTGGTTAATGGTCTGTTTCTTTATCAAAGATGTGAAAGGATAGACACTTGGTAATGTATCTGTTTTTTTTTTTTCACTGAGTCAGATAATTTCAGATGATCTTTCAATTCAACCAAAACTTTGTGCCTGCATGTAGAATCTGTTTCTTCCGTTTGGTTCTTTGTAAATGTGAAGAACAACTGACAATCGCCATGTTCAAGTCCTTACATGAAGATACCCTCTCTTCCCTCAGGCCTGGTGCTCAGACTCATTGAGTTGGAAGAAACCTTAGATGCTGCTTAAGATGAATATCCTCATTTTACAGACAAGGAAACAAATGCAGGAATTAGCTACCACTTGGCTGTAACTCTGCCAGAGTTATAGGCATATGTCAACACTTCAAAGTGATTTTTATCGTGGGTTAGATTTTTTTCACGGTGGAGCTGGAAAGCATCTGGCCCATCTGAACTCAGATCTGGCTCAAATGCTTCTCTGTCACTTACAGCCTTCAGATTTCAACACAGGATTCAAAATACTCAAGCTTCACTCTCATTATATGGTAAATGAGGATAAAATCTGTTTGACACAATTGTATTGAGAATTATGTGAGATATAGGGCTATGCCCTGTATATAGTAGGTGCCTCATTGGAAAACCCATATGTTAATGAGGCAACTTTGGGGAAGGCAGGTCAGCACCATGTATCAGAATGTTAGGATCTGCACACTTGTGACTTGACAATTCCACTTACTATAGTGGAAGCAGGCCCCGCATGCAAAGTTCAGAAACCTCACTCATCCTGAGGGCAAAAACTTGGTTTATTTTTTAATAGAGATTTATTTTATTTATCTGAAAGGCAGAGTTAGAGAGAGAGAGAGAGAGAGAGGTCTTCCATCTGCTGGTTCACTTCCCAGATGGCTGCAGGAGCCCAGAAGCCTCCCCCCTCCTCTGCCTTTCAAATAGAAATAATTTGTAAAAAAAAAATACATTCATGCCATAACCCCATCCCAGACTTTTTGAGCTAAAATGGTGAAAGACAGGTATGGCTATGAATACCTGTCGTAACCATTAGGCTTTCTATTTCTACGCCTCTTGTATGTGGTCTGCTCATTAAAAAAATGCACTACTGTACAGACCAGGACCTTAATCAATTATTGCTGCCCTGTTTTCACCTGTCAAACTCTTCTGCAGCATCTTTGAATTGCCTCCGGGAGATCTTAATGGAGAACCCTAATTAGGTGCAGATGCACTTAAGTATTTCTGTTCCTTACTAATGGTTGGGTGTAGGTTTCCTTCTCTCTGTCTTCAAGGAAGCTGATGTTCTAAGGCAGCCACAGACGGCAATAAAAACATGAGGAGGAAGGGAGGAAAAATCTTGGAAAACGCAAGGGTCTGCTGTTTCCCAGACATGCCCTAATCTGCTTTTGACCTTGCTCCAAAAGGAGTGGTTTCCACCCCAGTATGTGTGCAGTATAAGGAACCCTACTGGGGCTGTTCTGCCTTAGCTGTCAGCCTTTCTTTTCTAGAAGCCTGGCACTGGATCCGTGGGATCTGCATGGCTACTTGCTAAGAGGGGGGCTGGTGCTTGGGCCCTGCTTTGTCCCATCAGCCATCATCCTAAATAGCAGCGCTGAGCCTGTCCCTTCTGCATCAACATCCCTAGATTGGGTGGAACTAACTTGTGCCCCACGTAGTTTACAGATGTTCATTAATGATATCCTTCTACTGCTAACCAGCCTGGCCCGGTAAATAAGCAGGGAGCTAAAATAGTTTCTCTTTACATTTGAAGACAAAAAAAAAAAAAATACTGAGGAAGATTTGCGAGGTGAAAGAATCTGCCCCAAGCAGCCCGGATGCTGGGAGAGCCAAGCAGAACTCCACTCTGGTGATTCCAGTCTATCAGGCAAGATAGCCTCCAGTGTGCTGCAAGGGCCGTCTCCCTCCTGCTCTGTCTTCTGACCCCACCTTTTCTTCGGAGACAGACAGCAGGCTTGGAAGAAGGGTCAGCTGTCTGGGTGACTTGGCGATGACTTCCATTAAGACGGCTGCTTGCTCCATAATGACGAAATTCAATCTCACAGTTTAAATGCTTGTCCCAAAATATTTCGAAATGTGAAATACATACGAGCCAAATGACAAAAATGTTTTTTAAAAAAAACAAAAACATGGGCTTCTTGTCATCCACCACACTAGCTGTTGCCATGTCTGTTCAGTGAGTAAATTATTCTTTCTGATCTTCATTTCTGATGATATCCAGATGGCCTAAAAGTCAATCTTTTCTGTGTGAGAGAGAAACCCTCTGTGAAGTTATAGTGAGTAGCCATCATGTTCAAACAGTGCGAGTAGGAATTAAGTGACAGAAAGATGATCTATACTCCATTAATAGTGATTGATATTTAAATAATTACAGTGGCTGTGTTAAGCTTGAGGCTGGGCTTTGTTGTTAAAGTTCTTACCTCTTAGATGAAGACCACATTTTTCTCCCTTAATTAAGGACTGTTATCAAGGCCAAAGTTGCTAACATCAACTTCTCTTCCTTTCTGTTTCCCCTAGACCTTCTAGAATTAAAATTATGTTTTGATGGGCTTAAAGATATTCTGTAGTCAGCCTGCTACAAGTAGATTCTGAAAGCTTGAAATGGATCATATTGTGGGTTACAGTGTTTAAGGTTTATTGTATTTCTTTTTAAATGTAACCATAGTGGTGGGCATTGTGGTACAGCAGGCTGAGATGCTGTTTGGGATACCTGGATCCCATATCAGGTGGGTGTCTGGGATTGAGTTCTGCCTCTGCTTATGATCCAGCTTTCTGGAGGTGATGGCTCAAGTATTTGGGCCGCTGCTACCCACACAGGAGACCTGGATGAGTTCCAGGCACCTGGCTTTGGCCTGGCCCAGCCCCGGCTATATTGTGGGCATTTGAGGAGTGAACCGGTAGATGGATGATATCTCTCTCTCTGTGTCTCTCTCTAAGCCTTTCAAATAAATAAAAATAAACATTTTTATAAAGCAAGATTAAATGCTAATTAATAATAACTTTAAAGTTAATTTCTATTTAAATTACCATCACTACTACCACTTTGAAAAGAAAATAACAATTTTCTGTTTCAAAATGAAAATCGATATTAACCTCTCTTTTTTTATAAGATTTTATTTATTATTTATTTGAGAAGTAGAGTTACAGACAGTGAGAGGGAGAGACAGAGAGAGGTCTTCCAACCACTGGTTCAATCCCCAAATGGCTGCAACGGCGAGAGCTGGGCCAACCCAAAGACAGGAGCCAGGAGTTTCTTCTGGGTCTCCCATGTGGTTGCAGGGGCCCAAGCACTTGGGCCATCTTCTACTGCTTTCCCAGGCCATAGCAGAGAGCTGAGTCAGAAGAGGAATGGCCGGGACTAGAACCATTTGGTTCTAGCCCATATGGGATGCCGGCATTGCAGACAGAGGATTAACCTACTGCAACACAGCACTGTCCCCAGCCTCTAACTCGGAGTGTCCTGTGCTAAGCACCATAGTAGTTGCTCCCATTTATTATCTCATTTAGTATTTTTTAGAGTCCATGTTCTGGAACGTAATTATCAATAGTTTTTAGCCCCCGCAGAAACAGGGGCTGAGAGCATTTCAGTAGTTTTCCCACAGTTGTCCAAACTGCAAGGAGAGGAAGGCTGGACTCAAAAACCCAGACTCTCTCTGCTTCGCTGCGTAGCTTACTAGTTTAGAAACCTCCCCAGGCCATGTTCTTGTGCAGTGAGTGAAAGGTGAGAAGCTTTGCTGTGCCATTTGCTCCTTTATATCTAGAAGCCAAATGGAAACTGGCAATACTTCACTTCCCCTTCCCACTCACAGATCTAGGAAAAAAGAGGTATTAAATAAAATTATGAGAGGCCATTGTTTTTGGCTGAGCTCCTGCATCAGCCCCCACAGACCAAACCAAAATGGAACCCCTTGTGCTAAGTGCCAAACAATTAAATTGAAACTTCAAAGAAGCAGGAAAATCCCCAAACAGATCAATTTTTCCCAAAAACTCCATCCAGAGCACTGCTCAGAAAGGGCCCAGCCAATGTGAGGGAGTCTGATAAGGAATTCCCCTGTTCCTTACCCCTCAAGGAGAATGACCTAAAGTAACCTCTTGTCAACCAATCCACTGCTTGTATTATCGTTCCCTTGTTCTTGCTCCAACTGCTGTGTCAAACCGACTGTTCTGCCAGGCCCAACGGAGCACCTATTTTGTTTTTTTTTTTTTTTTTTTTTTTTTTTTTTTGACAGGCAGAGTGGACAGTGAGAGAGAGAGACAGAGAGAGAAAGGTCTTCCTTTGCCGTTGGTTCACCCTCCAATGGCCGCCGCGGCCAGCGCGCTGCGGCCGGCGCACCCCGCTGATCCGATGGCAGGAGCCAGGAGCCAGGTGCTTTTCCTGGTCTCCCATGGGGTGCAGGGCCCAAGCACCTGGGCCATCCTCCACTGCACTCCCTGGCCACAGCAGAGAGCTGGCCTGGAAGAGGGGCAACCGGGACAGAATCCGGCGCCCCGACCGGGACTAGAACCCGGTGTGCCGGCGCCGCTAGGCGGAGGATTAGCCTAGTGAGCCGCGGCGCCGGCCCGGAGCACCTATTTTGAATGGATACAATGTTGCCCAGTTCACAAACCCCTAATAAAAGGCAATGGGACGTCAACACTTGATTTATTGACATTTTATCTTTTGACGCAGGTTAGAAGCTGTTGATTTTCTCGTTGGCTGGGTTTGGGGAGAGAAGCCTACGCAATTGTGTGTTATAGGGAGACCCTCAGATACAGAACTCCCAGCATGTATTCTGTTGTGAAAATCAAAGAAAGCATCAGAATTTGGAAGATACTTGGGGGCCGGGGAGAAAACGGGTATTGCCATATGGGATTGACTAGAGGATTTCAAAGATCTAAAAATCTCCACTTTTCCTTTCCTTTCTTGCTCCCTCATCTCCCTCCCCCATTCTCCTCCCCTCCCTGTCTCTCTCATTTCTGTTTTTATTCTCTCTTTCACTCTCTGGCTTTCTGATTGTAAACAGCTTTCATCTGTGACTCCCCAGGAGGCTGTTGCACCCCCTGCCAGCGAGACACTCGCAGCTGCCCGCGACTGCTGGGGGCGTGGTCAGTGAGCCGCGGTCCTTGCTACTCCTCGCAGTGTGGCCTGTGAACCAGCAGCTGGGCACTGCCGGGAATCTGTCAGAAGTGCAGGGTCTTGGGCCCCATCTGAGACCCTGAGAATCAGAGTTTGCTTTTTTCATAAGGTCGAACTGAAACGCACAGGAAGTCAGAGACACACGCAGCCCCAGAGGGGTCTACTAGGTCTCTCTCCCAGAGCAGGGCCACTGTTTCCAAGGGGAAAGGGCGGGGCGGGGTGGGGGTGGTTCCAGGGTCCTCCTGTAGAACAAGGGCTGTTCTGGGTGTTGGGAGCCATGTGTTACCACGGAAACACAACTGCACAACACTGCACAGGTAACTGGTGGGAATGCTACACACCACTCTACTTCCACCATGAATAAGGTTGCCATGAAGCAGGTGCTTGGGGACTTGAGCTCCTGTGGGAGCCGTATCCTCGATTCCCTGCAAGGGTACACAGACCTGCACATATGCATGCACACGCCACCCCCACATCAAAATAGACTGAAAAGAGCAGGTAGAGAGAAACCCAAGTCTATATGGGTCTACTGAGTGGTAGAAAATGTACAGCTTTTGCCCTACAGATGAAGCAGAAGGTAGAAGATCATCAAGTTATCGTGAGTGTGCATTCAATTGCTAGGCAAATTTCATTAACCAGAACCTCTGCATATTTAATAGGTTTATAACTGGCGTTTTCAGTGATGACCTCATCACATGACTAAGTGAAATCATGATTACATTAAGTGATGAGATCCTGAAATTCTAGTTATCAAAGACTAATTATAGTAAAGTTCTCATGTTTATAACATAATCTTAAAAGTCAGTTTCTAAATGACTTCAAGTGCAAAGCATATATTCTAGCCTAAATATTATATATTTTTAAATGTTTATTTATTTATTTATTTAAAAGGCAGAATTTACAGAGAGTCAGAGGCAGAGAGAGAGGTCTTCCATTATCTGGTTCACTCCCCAGATGGCTGCAACGGCTGGAGCTGTGCTTATCCAAAGCCAGAAGCTTCCTTTTGGTCTCCCATACAGGTGCAGGGGCTCAAGGACTTGGGCCATCTTCCACTGCTTTCCCAGGCCATAGCAGAGAGCCAGATTGGAAGTGGAGTAGCCGGGACTCGAACCAGCGCCCCTATGGGATGCCAGCACTGCAGGTGGCAGCTTTACCCCTCTACACCACAGCGTCAGCCCCAATATTATACATTTGAGCCTCACTGTCAGTAGGTTGACAGAAGTTTCCTCTTTCTGGAGTTGGAGACCATGCCATGAGCATGGCAATTTAAACAGTCTCCCCCTTGCCAGTCTCTGGGAGCCTGTCTTTTATAATATTCCTTTCTTTCATAGCAAGTAATAGTTTCCCAGAGCTTGTCCTCTGTAACGGCCACTCTTCCTGGCACGGGGTTGTGTCGTTCTAGTAGTCTATTCCTGTTACGGTTCTGCCTGGCTGAGTGATGGGAGGCTGTTTTGGAATCCCTTTGGGTCTCAGTTGTGCCCTCTGGGAAATGTTGAAGTCGTAAGCTTGCCTGGGTTCTATGTTCCCTCTCTTCCTATGCTAATACTCTAGAGTCTACAAGCAGAATATTTTAAAATAGAATGTGTCCACAAGGATTTAAATGGATTCAGCTGGGTCTCACCACATGCTTCCCGCGCTTCCATGCATCCAAAGTCTGTATTTCCTGAACTGCCTCTCTTTCCTGAAGTGTGACTTGTGTCAGATGTCAGCTCAGCTACTGGGAGGAGCAAGAGAGCTGGCTGGTGGTAAGGTACTGACTGGTGATCACTCACCGACTTCTGACTACAGCACGGCTTCAGAGGTTTATTTTGTTGTTGAAATGTTCACCATATATTCAGGAAAATGCAGAATATGGCCTGTGCTAATTATTTGAAAATTACAAAACATTGATAATATAGGGGAATAACTCTCTACAGAACCAGGTTTTTGAATGGCAATATATGCAAGAGAAAGAACATAAGCTTTGAAGTTAGGATTTGTGTTTGGGACTGGCATTGTTGCACAATGGGTTAAGCTGCCATTTGCAACACTGGCATCCCATATCAGAGTGCTGGTTTGCATCCTGGCTGCTCCACTTCCAATGCAGCTTCCTGCTCATGTGCCTGGGATGGCAGTGGAGGATGGCCTGAGTATGTGGGCTCCTGCCCCCATGGGAGACACAAGTAGAGTTCCAGGCTGCTAACTTCAGCCTGTCTCAGCTCTGCCTATCATGGCTGTTTGGGGAACGGATCAGGATGAAAGGTGATGGATGGAAGATGTCTCTGTCTCTGTCTCTGTAACTCTGCCTTTCAAATAAATAAATAAATCTTAGAAGTATATATAATAAAAAGAAGGATTTGTGTTTGTGTAATATCCATTATTTACTGGGTAATTCTGGGAATGAAAATTACATTCTCTAAAACCCAAACTCCTAATGTCTTAAATGGGGTAAAGCTATGCACTTGTAGAATTACTAGAAGTGTTCAAGATAATGTACAAGGATCCTGGCAGAGAGTAGAAGCTCAATCAATGTCAGTTATTACTTGCAACTAGAAGGATGATTTCTAAGTGCCTGTTTGTAAACCAGCATGATCTTTGAGATCATTTTCATAATTCCATGAGAAGTAGTATAAAATGGTTATAGTGCAGGTATTTTTCCACAAATTTAAATTTTTATCTTGTTTCTTTTATGCAATGATATTGACAGTAGTTGGTAATTATGGTTTTTAACTTATTTAGCAAAATAAAGAACTAGTAATTCTAAGACAGCCACCCATATTTTGCTTGTCTCATCTGTCTGATCTATGAATCCAAAATAATAGGATTCATTGAATTAAGACACCCTAATTGTACTGAATGTTAGGGTCTACTGAGTGGGATGAATTTCACTATCAAATCATTTTAATGAGAGCAATTGCATTCCTTATCCATTTCAAGCATCAGCCAGTTACTGTCTCCTGAATTCTTATACTACCAATCAACAGAATAACTCAGCCCATACTCATGTGCGTGTGTGTGTGCTTGCATGCATGTGTGTGTTGTAAGCACCGTTTCTAGGGCCAGTGTTGTGGTGTAGTGGGTAAAGCCACCGCCTGCGATGCTGGCATCTCTTAATGGGCGATGGTTTGTGTCCTGGCTGCTGTATTTCTGATCCAGCTCCCTGCTAATGACCTGGGAAAGCAGCAGAAGATGGCCCAAGTCTTTGGACCTCTGCCACCCATGTAGGATACCTGGAAAAAGCTCTGTTGTGGCCATCCAGAGAGTGAGCCATTGGATGCAAGATCTATCTTTCTCTGTCTCTCTGTCTATATATATCTTTCAAATAAATAAATAAATTTTAAACAAAGAAGAAAACCCATTGCCAAATATGATCTTAGTGTTTTGTGTCTTTCCCAACAATGCAAAGACACCATAGAGCCTAAAGCCCTGTATTCAAACTTCCAAGGTTCAAGTCCTGGGTCTACCACTGGCTGACTGTGTAACCTCCAGCAAATAGCTGACTTCTGTGTGCTTCAGTTTCATCATCTATCAAATTAAAAAAAAAAAAAAAACCAAGAACCTATATAATAGAGTATTTGTGAAGACTTATGAGATAATATATGCATATAGTGTAATTCCTGATCTATGGTAATGGTTCAATAAATAATGGCATAAACAGCAGATAGACAAGCAAACATAAAGCCAAAAAAGGCCAGAAAATTAGCATCTCTGCATCTTTTTCCTCCTCTATGTAATACCTACTTGACACATTTTTTTTAAAGATTTTATTTATTTATTTGAGAGGTAGTTACAGACAGTGAGAGGGAGAGACAGAGAGAAAGGTCTTCCGTCTGCTGGTTCACTCCCCAAATGGCTGCAATGGCCTGAGCTGTGCCAATCCAAAGCCAGGAGCCAGGAGCTTCTTCCGGGTCTCGCATGTGGGTGCAGGGGCCCCAGGACTTGGGCCATCTTCTTCTGCTTTCCCAGGCCAAAGCAGAGAGCTGGATTGGAAGAGGAACAGCTGGGTCTAGAACTGGCACCCATATGGGATGCAGGTGCTACAGGCAGAGGATTAATCTACTGTGCCACAGTGCTGGCCCCTACTTCACATATTTATTGTCAGTATCAAATAAGATATGATAAGTAACCCAACTGTGTTTGCCTCATAGTTGCACAATAAATGTTTTATGTACTCCTTCCCCTTTTACAAGTCTGTATTCTACATTGCCCTACAACTGTCCTTTGCCCATTGTAATAATTAATAGGCATTTACTGCACCTCTGTACCCATCTCTTTGTCACTCTGTCACCTGCATTTTCAGTTACTCTGTGAGGGAAAGCAGAGCCTGATACTGGGTGGGACCATGGTTACCAAGACCTGCTGGCCATTGCTCTGCTTTGGCCAGGATTATTGTCTTCTGCTAGAATTCTCTGATGACAAGAGAGGTTATCAGCAAGGACCTGGATTAGAACCATGTATGATATCTCGTCGCAGCTGGGACAGATATGGACCCAGCGCACTCTTTAAAGATAGGACACATTAAGAAGCTTGTGTGTGATGTCTCCCTGTTTTCCGAGAGCTGCTTCTTCCTTTTTGTGATCCTCACATCATCAGCTCCTGAGGCAGAGGTGGGCTGCACTGCTGGGCTCCGCCACCAGCCCTGGCACAGTTGGGGAAACTGGACCACACTTTCCAGCTCATATTCACACGTCCCTCCTGGTAAATCAACTCCTTTACAAAGCAAATACCAACCTCTTCTACAAGCCATTTGGGAGTGAGATGATGTTTTATTTTCACTGCTGGCATTAGGGTAATGTAAGAAAGAGTGACTGTGGAACAAATCACAAGGGCAGTTTTCAATAGAAAAAGGCCCCCAAACCCTGCCTTCCTGTAATGTTCTACAGAACAAGGATACAGCGCTACTTGCTTGAATTCTGTTCCTGTGCCTGTTCTCGGCCTCTTAGGACCTGGAGCATGTTTCTTATCCTTTTTTTTTTTGGTAACACCCCTCCCCCCAATGGATGCACCACTTTGGAGAAATTTCTTAAAAACATGAGTGTTTACAAGGAACAGTTAAAACTGGCTCTTCATCCCCTGAAGCTGTGCTCTAGCAAGCATTGGGTTACAGGAAGGAAGGTGTGTGCTGCACAGGGCCCAGTAACGGTGGCACCGGCACCTTGCCAGGATCGGGAAAGGAAAGAGCCATGGAGGCTGGCATGCTGGCTCTGGGCACAGTTACTGCAGTGTGCTGCACCACAGGTGTCGCTCAACCTTCCTACCTCTCAGAAGAGACAGTTCCTTTCCTGTAATTCAGTCACTTAGCCCAGCTCCAAAGCCAGTGCAACTGCTGGGGAAGAGACTTCGTAAAATCTCCCCAAATATTTATGCTGTTGCTAAAGCTTTGTGCGATGGGTCAGTTTAGACTAGGCTTGGTGCCCTTAGCCTTGCATCCTTTTGAACTTGACTGCTGTGTTTCTCGGCATCCTGAGAAAAATGAGATCAGGGTCCAGGAGAGCCTCACCGCCCCCACCTCCACCCCGAAGAAGACAAAGAGGGGTGAGAAAGCAAACATTTCCTGATAGCAGCCAGGCTCCATCAGCTGTTCTCAAACTGAAGTTTCTCAGAGGTTGTTCATGGTTGGTTTTGGTTTTGTTTTTGTTTCTATAGGGCACTTCAAAAAGCTCGTGGAAAATGTGTGTTATAAAAAAGCCATACACAGATTTCAAATTGCTTCTGCACCAAAATGTATCTTTTCATTCCATCTTTCAGGACTTCCGCAAACACCTTCATTTATCACTTTTTTTTTTATTACTTTAAGAATTTCTTCTTGAAATAGATGCACTTTATGAAACATAGTTTTGTCCTAAGAAATGGCTTCTAAGAAATTATGGGTTTTATATTCTATGTTCCTAACACGTTAAAAAAATCTGGCCGGCGCCGCGGCTCACTAGGCTAATCCTCCGCCTTGTGGCGCCGGCACACCGGGTTCTAGTCCCGGTCGGGGCGCTGGATTCTGTCCCGGTTGCCCCTCTTCCAGGCCAGCTCTCTGCTGTGGCCCAGGAAGGCAGTGGAGGATGGCCCAAGTGCTTGGGTCCTGCACCCCATGGGAGACCAGGAGGAAGCACCTGGCTCCTGGCTCCTGCCATTGGATCAGTGCAGTGCGCCGGCCGCGGTGGCCATTGGAGGGTGAACCAACGGCAAAGGAAGACCTTTCTCTCTGTCTCTCTCTCTCACTGTCCACTCTGCCTGTCAAAAAAAAAAAAAATCCCAGGGGTGGGTGTTGTGGTGCAGTGGGTTAAGCTGCTACTTGGGATGCCAGCATCCTATACCAGAGTGCCTGAAGTTGAGTCCTGTCTCTGCTTCCAGCACAGATCCCTTCTGATGCACCTGGGAGGCAGCAGGTGATGGCCCAAGTACTTGCGTCTCTGCCACCCACAAGGGAGACCCAGATGAAATTCCTGGCTTCTGGCTTTAGCCTGGCCCAGCCCTGATGTTGTGGACGTTTAGGGGAGAAGTATGACCCAGTAGATGGAAGACCCTCTCTCTCTCCTTTCCCCTCCCCCTCTGCCTCACTCTGCACTTTCTTTTCTTTTTCTTTTTCTTTTTCTTTTTTTGTTATTATTTGACAGGTAGAGTTACAGACAGTGAGAGAGAGAGACAGAAAGGTCTTCCTTACGTTGGTTCACTCCCCAAATGGCTGCCACGGCTGGCGCACAGGTGCTTCCTCCTGGTCTCCCATGTGGGTGCAGGGGCCCACGTACCTGGGCCATCCTCCACTGCCCTCCTAGGCCACAGCAGAGAGCTGGACTGGAAGAGGAGCAAACGGGACTAGAATCTGGCACCCATATGGGATGCCAGTGCCGCAGGCGGAGGATTAACCAAGTGAGCCACGGCGCTGGCCCCTCACCCTGCCTTTTCAACAAACAAACCCAAGACAGCTAAAATTAAATGCTAAAGTATGTTATTGAAAATTGTCTTATGTAACACTACTGATACTAAATTTTGAAAAATGATGAACTGAGTTGCCCCACAGCTGAAATTGAAATCAAGAATTAAGATGATGGTACTGGCATTGTGCCGTAGTGGATAAAGCCACACCTGCAATTCCAGAATCCCATATAGGCACTGGTTCGAGTGCTAGCTGCTTCACTTCTGATTCATCTCCCTGTTAGTGAGCCTGGGAAAGTAGTGGAGGATGGCCCAAGTGCTTGGGACTCTGCCACCCACGTGGGAGACCTGGAAGAAGCTCCTTGCTCCTGGCTTCAGCATGGCCCAGCCAGGCCATTGTGGCTATTTGGAGAGTGAGACAGTGCATGGAAAACCTCTCTCTGTGTGTGTGTGTGTGTGTCTGTCTCATACACACACACACACACACACCCCTACGCACATGCACACCTACGCACACTCACACACTCTCTCTGCCTTTCAAATAAATACATATTTAAAAAAATCAAGATCACATTACTAATATAGGTTCAGAAATGTAGATTCTTAGAGGGCTGTTAAAGGGTCATAGACAAATGGCATTGAAAGATAATAAGAATTTTCCATGAACTTTGAAGCCCAGGTTGTAGAAAAATCTATGGGTGCCTCATGGTGTCTAAGGCCTCCTTCCCTCTCTGTCTGCGCTCAGCTACTCTAATTCTAATTCTAAATTCTAATTCAGCTACTCTATTCTAATTCTTGAAAAAAAATCACATGCGCCTGAAAAATAGGATTGTCCCTTCTCCTCTGTTTCGTGTGTACTTGGCCTGCTTTTTTTTTTAAGAAATTTATTTTTTTTATTTATTTGAGAGGCAGAGTTACAGTGGATCTTCCATCCATTGGTTTGCTCCTCAAATGGCTGCAATGGCTGGAGCTGGGCTGATCTGAAGCCAGGAGCCAAGTCCTTCTTCCAGGTCTACCACATGGGTTCAGAGACCCAAGCACTTGGGCTACCTTCTGCTGCTTTCCCAGGTCATTAGCAGGGAGCTGGATTGGAAGAGGAGCAGCCAGGACCTCAACCGGCACCCATATGGTATGACGGCACCACAGAGGAGGTTCAGCCCACCATGCCGCAGACTGGCCCCTTTGCCTGCATTTCTAAGTTCTTTGCTTCTTTAGTGATTGTGGTCTGTGAGTGGCCAGCCTCAGGCTGACAGTGCCTGCATGTAGGGGTTCCTTTGCCTTGGATTCCTCTGGCATGTTTCACTGTGTTCTCTGGTTTCTGTTATTATGGAACTCTTGACAGTCAGCTAGTATGAAAGGCTTCAATGGCTCTGGGAAGGTCCTGATCTGGAAGAACTCTGTGTGAGCAGGCACAAGGCCATTGTCAGTTAAAAACCAAGTCCTCTGCGAAGAGAATTGGTGAGAATCTTAAAACAAAATGAGTCTGCTTCAAGCTCTCATAAACATTTTAGATCTGAAATGTGAAAAATGCGGGCCACCCTCACTGGTCCTCTCATCAGCTGCTGCGCCAAGCTGGGTCCAGGGCTGTGAGAGTAATGACTCCCAAATACTCTCCCACATGATCTCACGCTTCTCACATGCTCCCCAGAGACATGCGCGGTGCCAGGGGCTGGAGAAGCAAATACAAAGTCAGAGATGCTCAGGCAAACTACTTGTCTAAAACCCAATCTTCTTCTGCTGGTTTAGGACTCTCCTCACTCATCTGAGTTGCCTCACTTTTTTGTTTAAAGCTGAAAATAATATGCATAATTTGGCACAAAATAAAAATACCTAAGACCTAAGACGGCAATGAGAGGACCCATGAGGGTGGTCCAGCCTTACCAAAATACTCTGAATGAGATGCAGATTTTCTTTTAAAATGATTTATCTAGTTATTTACTTACTTATTTATTTGAAATGCAGAGTTCATAGAGAGAGGGGGAGACAAAGATCTTTCATCTGCTGTTTCACCCCCCAGCATGGCCACACAGCTGAAGCCAGGAACCTGGAACTCCATCTGCGTCTCCCACATAGGTAGCAGGGGCCCAAGCACTTGGGCCATCTTCCACTGCTTTCCCAGGTCATAGCAGAGAGCTGGATTAGCAGTGGGGCAGCCAGGACTCCAACCAGCACTCACATAGGATGACAGAGTTGCAAGTGGCAGCTTAAACAGCTGTGCCACAACACCAGATCCCAAAATGTGGATTTTTTAAGGGGCAAAATTTATAAATTAGCACTGAGAAATGTTATTATTGCTTCTGTAGTTATTAAATTCACAAGAATTCCATTGATAAAAATATCACCTGGTGTTATTCCTCTGGTAAATGGATTGAACATGGAGCTGGGAGACTGTACTGTCTACGTTGAATTGTTTGTCTGGAGGCTTCTCTGTACTGGTTCAACCCTTCAGTTTCTGTCTCGCTGAAGATGGGTCATGCCATCTGCTGAGCAACTCAAGTGCAGGGACACACAGAGACCCCAACACTTCCGGTGTCTTCTTCCTCTGAGTTTTTCATTAGGTTCTGGAGATCGTAAATTCCTGCATCATACTTATCCACATGATCAAGTTTCAAAACAAAGTGACACAGCCCAGGGAGGCCTGGGGCTGGGGTGGAGGTGGAGCGTCTGCAATGAGGATGTTCTGTGGGAGCTGCCATGCTGGGACTTCCCTGAGAGACAAGCAGAAAGTGCTGTGCCTGCAGTACTGCCTCTCATCCCATCCACATCCCAACCACAGATGGATGTGCCTGAGAGTTGCAAGCCCTTTACAAGGATATCTGAACAATGCTTTGGGTTCTTAGACATTGGGAAGGAGTCCTTCCTCATCAACATATGAATGTCTTAAAACTTAAAGCAATCTAAAAAGCATGCATGTGTAAGAAGTGCACCAAACGTTTTTTAAATGTTTATTTATTTTCTTCTATGTACAAAATAACGAGACAGAGAGAGAATTCTCCATCCACTGGTTCACTCTCTAAATACCTCAACAGCCAGGCTTGGGCCAAGCTGAAGCCAGGAGCCTGGCACCCTATCCAGATCTCCCACATGGGTGGCAGGGTCCCATGTACTTAAGTCATCATCTGCTGCCTCCCAGTGTGCATTAACAGAAATTTGGATTGAAAGTGGAGAAGCTGGAACTGAATCCCAGGCACTGTGATATGGGTTGGGGGTATCCTGCTGAGCCCAAATGCCTGCCCCTTGGGGAGCGTTTCTAGGGATTGAGAATTGTTAATGATTTTAGAAAAACGAATCTACTGACATTGTACAACCAAACAGGCACTTTATATAAAGAATAACAGAGGTTTGAGTTTAGTT